>NW_024609879.1:103286341-103883685 GCF_016920785.2 Ixodes scapularis | reverse complement strand
ATTGTTACCACTGGCCATCACCGACTTGTTATGCCTGATTCACTTGGTTGGATTCTGCTTGCGATTTTCAGTATCGACGTCGACCATCTCAGCTACGGTTCACGCTTTTGCAGTCCGAGCGACGTCGCTACTGAAAATTGCGAGCGAAATCTCATCATGTGAATCAGGCTTTAGCGTACATTCTGCGGCGTCTACGCGGAATGAATCGCCGCATATCAGATTATTCACGCGCAGTTTTGCGGTGTAACGAGCCTCGTTAATTTCGCTGACGCTGCTCAAGTAGTCAGACATCGCCTGGAAGACGTAGAGTCAACAATTCTAACGCGAAAAAGAGCGCGGGGACTCACACCGGCGCCGACAACATCGCATTTCAATGGTTTGTTTATGGGCGACGGCGAGCTTTTTGCCCACACCCCCCATCGCGCATGCGCGGCGCCGGTGGCGTCCGCTAGGGGCGCTCCGGTTTGTTTGTAAACATGAGTTGGTGTATAGGTTAAATTTATGCTTAAAAACATCGGTTGTTAGCAGTCGTTTTTTATAATGTTAGTTGTAATTCATGCAAATAGTTGATAATAAAGTGCCTCTCCTGCGTGCAATTTTTTGTGTTCACAAAATTTTTATACGAGTTCATATTCAATTTTCTTAAAAATTACTCCATCCACAAAAAATTGGAAACCAGGGAGAAATTCTGAATGCTATCATTTTTTTACAAATATTTATTGATCGAAGTGTAGCAGTAAGAAAATCAGTCTCCAGTTTACTTCTGACAACATAACATGAAATCAAAATATAATATGTTTGACAAATATTCATGACATGCTGCCAGAACCTGTCACATTACCATGTCAACCTATGAAAAATATTGATTTGAAAATATGACGACATGCACAAGAACTCACACACATAAAGAAGCAGAACCCATAAAAAACCAGTCCGAGCGAGACATAAGACTTCCTAAAATATGGGCTAATGCAGTATCCTGGTGTAGATCACACAAAATCTGGAGAACCAGGAGAAAAAAGGAGACATTTGACTTTACTTTAGATGCATCATGTGAACAGATCTATTTACGGCGCCCCTCTATCGCGATTTGGTCAGTTTCGGTTTCAGTATTGCAACTTTTACTGGTTTCGGTTTCATATTTTAAGGATCGCGTCTTCGACGCCCCATCGGTAGCGACACCAGTTCTTTGTATTTTTTTTTTTTTCCGGCATGGTTTCGCCATTTTTGCGACCGTTAGGTTGTTTTTTTCCGTTTCGCGGTATGGAAATGCCTTTAGAAATGGAAATGTGCTAATTTAATCAAGTTTATCTATCTGTGAAGTTTTCTCTTGTGATGATTATGTTCAAGAAGAGCGCGGAAGGCCGACGACGCAACAGAACGAGCAACTCAACGCAGTTGGTAAGTGTACTTCTTTGTTTGCATTGTACGCGTTGAACGAGAAGTGAACATTATGGAGTTTTAGAATAATCTCGTGGCTGCTGTGCATGCGCAGACCCAAAACAAGCTTCGGACTCTAGCTTTGGGGCCCATTATTTTTCGATAATAGCGTGGTTACCTTAAAAGGCGGCGTACCGCAAAAGGCGGCGCCCACGACATCTCCGTTGATTGCGTCTTCGACGCCGTCGCCCGCTCGGGAACTGCGTGAGTCGCGCTCGGCGACCGCGGTCGGTATGGTCGACGCGTATTGAAAACGTCACAAATCGCTGGATTCACATCTCAAAGCTATCGAGGCGCGTGTACTTACGATCGCGGCAGACATGTAAGCATGCCTGGGTGGTGGATCGTCTGGGCTTCGTAAGTACAAACAGAGCAGCTTGGCAGCGACAAAAACAAAACATGCGGCATTGAGTGTAAAAAAACTACAAAAATGTTACTCTGGACAAAAAGCTTGTTTAATTTTCAAGATAAACCGTTCTAACTTTCAAATAAAAGCTGCCGCGACATATTGGTGGCGTTTTAAGCGCGAGATGCTTGCGTTTGGGGGGGTCCCCTTCAGAGAAACGCTATTCTAAAATTCTTCGCCGCAATCCTCGCTATTTTTGCCGTCCGTAACGCGCGGTAAAGTAGCGCCCGATATTCTAAAACTCCCTATTTTCTCGTTAAGCTAGAATGTTTTTTTTTTTTCTTTTTTTAACTAGTTGGGTTTGCTTTATCTGTCCTAATGTTTGTATCTATGTGTAGCGTAATGAAAAGTTGCCACTCATTCTGTGTATGGTCCGAGAAAGTGTAGCTCATGTCAACAGAGCACGTATTGAATTCCTAATGCTACTTTCGGTCCGTTGCTTTAGGAAATGTCTTATTGGTCTAGCAGTGTACTGATGTCTTTCAACTATAAATTGACTACATTGACAATACTTCATTATATTTCCGAAGTCAGACTTCCTTGGAATTCGGTTCATGCAGAGACAATATTCCTTTTCAGTCAAAATGGTTGAAGAGGATATCCATCTTTTGTTTTGAAGTTATGGAAGTGGACTAAATTGTACTGTTAGGACAAACTTCGGTCCCCTGGCTTTCTAGAATTGAACTGGGTTTATATTTGTCGGTTAGAACTTTTGATAAAACAGTTGTTCCTTTTTCCTCTTTTTTTTCTCTTTCATTTTGCAATTGTGATGTGATCAAGCCGAGGGCCGCAGTTATTCCCAAATGAAGCAGCAGCAGTGTGTTCCCAGCTTGCGTCACTTAGATTCATTTCAAGGCATGCCACGAAATTAATGCCCCTGTTCATACACCGTTGGAATTGGGACTGACTTCAAGATGCAGTTCGACACAGTGTTTAAGCGGTATGAAACGTCTGTTGAATGACCTATGCGGTTGTCACAGGTTCGTGGTTGGTCAACCCGAAACGCTTGTCTTCCTCTTCCCAATGGTTTGAAGCTCGGCCGGCATTATACTTTTTCATACTTAGCGTGCAACGCTGTCAAAGCTACTGGCGCGAGTGCGTGGCTTCATCTACGGTTTTGTTTGTGCGAGAAGGCGTGCAAATGATCAACAAGACCAAGCCCCACGCTCGCGCCAGTAGCTTTGACAGCGTTGCACCTTAAGTATGAAAAGGAGTATAGTCTCATCCGAGCTCAAGCCTTTGACGCTCAGGTAAACATGTGCGAGGATTGTAATTGACCCTGCCCCCAAACCACCTATAAACAGCCCAAAATGACAAAAAAGACAAAATTTGTGACAGCGGTGTTCGAGAGAAACTGCAGACGTTTAATTACCCTGCCTGAAACTTTGCAAACATTTCAGTGTGGTTGCACCTGTGTGGGCGAGGTAAATCCACTATGAAAAGACCCTGAAGTGACGCCTTCAGGATGCCGAAAATAATTATGGTAAGTTAGAAATTAACCCACTAGTATACTTCCTAAATATTTGGGCCGGGTGTCGATTAAAAAATTTTAACCCAGTTCATTTGTCACAAATTTTCAGGCATAATATCTTGAAAAGAATGGAACTGCAGATGTTCCAAACTGGCTGAGGTAAAATCAGCCTTGCAGTGCACCAAGGTTTACACTGAACATACTTTTGTGTATTGTCCACGAGGTGTAGCTCTTGCATTGAAGTTTTATGTTGTAGTTTCTTCAATGTTTGAACTTTCAGCGCGCCAGCTGGGTAGTGTGTAAATGTTTTTTTTTTATAGCGCAAGCAATATCTTAATCCTGGTGGCAGAAAGTTTCGGCTAGCAGTTGACATGGTTGGACAACGGTGTGCATGCTTGCTTTCTCTGAAGCGGCCAATGAAGCGAAATAACAGCATGTGCGGATTGTTCATGCATTTAATTTTTTGTTTGTTGTTCGTTTCAGACTACATGTGCTCCCAGTACAAGGGGTGGCCCTCCAGGCACTGACGACCAGCATGTCATCTCTGCTGTGCTGTCGAGGGAAATTTAAAGGGTAAATATTGCAGCTGCAGTTTTTTCTATTCTATCCCTGCTACACTTCCTGCGAATTTCTGTGCATACTTGGTCTTTTTGTTTTCATAGTACTGTAAACTTTTGTTATAATCCGTTGCAACTATAGAATAGCACAAGCCCCTCCCACAATTCCCTTTGCTCGCCATGATTGGTGGTGTCCTCTCGGCTCTCCTCCTCTCTAGTGTTTGCTTATTAAAAAGAGTGAAGGGCTTTGTGGGAAGGCCTTCTGCTATTCTAGAGTGGCAACAGAGTATAATGACCTCAGTTAATTTAACCATTTCGAAGAGTCCTAGCAGGCACCCATGCATTTTTATGGGAAGGACTCTGCATCATATTTTGAACCGAGAAAATGACCCCACAAACGGGAAAGCACGGGCTTTCTGCTACAAAATTAACGGAACCAAACTTTGTTTTCAAGATCAGACCGGAAAAAGTCGACTCCTGTCTTAAACGGCGAGTAACAGAAATCCTGTGCTAGTCTCGCCACGTTGGGAAGCTAATGCTATGACCCCCATCTTGATTTCTTTAATGCTTGTTATGGCTGTTTTCACATCTGGTATTTTCACTGTTCTTTGGCCAAAAGTGAGTGGCAGGTCACCATAGGTTTCCAGGAGAAAGTGGTCGCATATGCAGAAATTTCTAGCAAGTTCGTAGCGCAAGTGGCACTTCGTCGCAACCGAGGAAAAACTATGGTATTGTTGGTGCAAAACATTAAGCCTCACGACTAGCAGCAACTTAATCATGGATATACTGCACCGTACGGCGTTTATTTGAGCTCTACTCCACTCAAAATATTACAGGGGCACTTAGGTACCCCTTTGTGGATTGAATGCGAAAGCATTGCCATTCCTAACGACACTTCCTTTTTTTTCCTCTATTGTTAGGTGGCAATGCTTTCGCATTCCATCCACGTATGTATAACTAAGTGCCCCTCTAATATTTGTATTACGTTACATAATACGGCGTCACACATCATGGTACGTCATGTCGTCACGTGAAGTGTGATGTCATCGAACCGAGGACATATTTTTATGACCATCTTTCGGGCACATCAACGCCGATGCCGTCAAACATGATGAAAAAACAGCCTCAGATAAACAGGGACAAAAAACGGGTAAAGACATGCCATCTTTTGCTGTAATGGGACAAGCTTCTTTTTGAGGGGAGAGTAATGTCGCATTCCGAAGCAGCTGAGATAGCACAGCAGCTAGCATGCCCGGCTCTCACACAGCAGCACCGGGTTCAAATCTCAGCCGTGAAAGTACATTTTATTTTTTCTTTAATCCTCCGTTAACGTTTGGTACAACTCGGATTTTTCGCTCCATGGACATATAATGCTTTGGCATTAAAAAGGCACATCCAGTCAGGAATGTGCCTTTTCGTGTGGTAGGGTCGTACAGCCGCTCACCACTTTGAAAATCACTACTGAAGTACAAGGGGGCGCTAATGATCACCAAATCAGGTTCACGCCATTCATAGGTGAAGGATCCTTTTGCGTGCACTGAAGATTTGTGTGACATTTGCTTTCGTTGATTCATTGGCGCATCTCGCCGTTGATCGCAGTCCTGCACCTGGTTAGCTCTAACGGGCTGGATGGACAGCTCGGCAGACTCGTCGGCTGAATCCTCCGTGTGTAGTTTAGCGTTGCCCTTATACTGCTTCAAGTAGGGATGCATCTGAACAGTGCGCAAAACACATGCCTCTTGCCCACGCTTCTATATTCATTGCTGGTCGCGGCGAAATAGCCAAGTGATGTGCGGCCATGTTTGCCCTAAAAAGTTTGTGAGACATTTTGGATAATGTCGTAATATTTAGTTGTAAGTCACTCAAAAGGTGCGACAAATTTTGTTTTGTTAATACGGATTTCTTCTCGGGTATCGTAAGTTTGCTTTTTAAACTCGGCCTCTGATGTATCGATCCTCCCAATAATTGAAACTTAGTGTGGCGGATCCAGACCTTTGTTTGTTTTGGGGTGGCGGAAAATTTTTAACGATACTATTCTCCCATTCTTTCTTGTTCAAGGGGTTCCACTCAGGGGGGTCCACTCATGTCCAATTGCCTCCGAGAAGGGGGGGGAGGGAGGGGGGTCCCCCCCCCCCCTGGATCCGCCACTGTTGTGAAACCTGCAGTTGATACTCACCCATTCGGAGCATGGCTTTATGATCCGCATAGAACCCTATTACCGTTTCCTTCCTGTCCAGTGTGATTAAAAATACTTGTTCAAGATAGTAAACAAACAAAAAAATTAAATAAAAATACACAGGGACAACAAGTAGACATAAAACACTGGCGCCAGTGTTTACCACCACTTATTGTCCACGTGTTTTTTGCGGCGCTTGTCTACGATCATGGATCAGTTGGCCCAAATTGCCATGTTAATTCTGCGAGATGCCTATAAGTCTTAGCTTCTCTATGTTCAAATTTGGTAAACTTCATAAGCGATAACATCTGCTCGCTTATCTTTGGTAGACCTTTTCAAAAGCCGAAATAAAAGAGTGCAATGCAGCAGCAAAAACAGTGAGCGATTGATTCTCGCAGACTCGGGGGCAAAATATACTTTTGCATTATGGTGCCCCTGACAATGTTATTAGTGCCACTCATTAAACTATCAAGGTAGTGTGTAAATTAAGTGCCTGGGTGAGCAAAAATGTAGGAATTGTGATTGTGACCTGCATTTAGGGCTGGTTCACACATACAGTGCAGCGCTAACTCAGTCCTGTTAAGGCAACGAGTCACTGCTACTTCCATGGCTTGTATCGTGTGTTCTGAGGGTCCTCCTTTCCTAAAGGACTGATGTCCCGGTTTGTAATACTGATTCAGCGCTGAGGTAGTGCTGCGCTGTGAACAGGATGCCTTGCGCGGACATTGAAGTTTAGATAAGCAGATCAACGTGTAACTGTGCATCTTTTTTCTTTATAGGTTACCAGTACAAGGTCTCCCATGGACATGAAGGCAGTACAAGGTCTCCCATGGACACAATGGCAGTACAAGGTCCCCCATGGACACGAAAGCAGTGTACCGTATACTCGAATTTTGCATTTTTAATAAACCAGTTATTACTCCTTCACACGGTTTTATGCAGGCATTTTTCGAACACTGCATGCGTATATAGGCATACATAAAAGTGACACTTGCACTCACTTTCCCCTTCCCTCAAAACAACCGTTAGATCCGGACCACATGTTATGCAACCTATTGCCGTCTTTCCCCTTAGAGCCGTCTATCTAGAAACCCACGCTAGGAGTATAATTTCTAATACATTTCATTTGAAAGTCTAGATACACTGCTTTGAGTCTCTGTTGAAAATCAAATGTTAATTTCTACTGCGTTGCAATTCAGGTTTTGATGGGCCATCTCATTTGGTATATTCGGACTCGTCGGAATATACCTAACGAGATGGCACGTCAAAACCTCAAGTACAACGTGGTAGAAAAAAACATTTGATTTTCAACAGAGACTCAAAGCAGTGTATCTAGACTTTCAAATGAGATCTATTAGAAATTCTTATGAGGTGGCACGGCAAAACCGTAATTGAAACGCGGTGGCCAATAGTTTTCGTAAACTCCTTAGGGACTCGTTACAAAAAATCAATTGTTTTTCAACACAGACTCGAAACGGTGTCAATAGACTTTCAAATTATATTCATATGAAATACATTGGAAACTTTATGCGGTAGCTTTGTCGAAACATCAATTGGAACGCGGTGGCCAATAGTTTTCGTAAACTCCTTACGGACTCGTTACAAAACTCGTTTGCATTTCTATTGAGACTCGAAAAGATGTAATGAGTAGACTCCATAAACTGTCAAATGAAATTCATTAAAATTTTTTGTAAGGGCACATGGCCTAAGATTGGATCAATTTTGGTTTTCAGTTGTTAAGCTTTTATACCCATGTCTTACATGCTTGAAATAAGGAAGAATTCTTCTATCAAAGTGTGCTATAAAAAAAATTTGAATTTTGGGTACATTTTTTCGAAAACTGGCTGGCGCTTAAAGGGTTAAGCAAAAAAAGGAAAAATTAACAGATGAATATCTCAAAGCCTGTTGCTTTTTCGGGAACCGTGTCAATTGGGTTGGCTTTTATTAATGGCCACCTTTAAAACTACAATAGACCCTTTCCGGAATTCAGTCTGGCCACTTTGATCACTATCATCATCATCTGAAAACGCCATATGTGCTACACTAATGGCGGACTTCTGTTTACTGATGAAGGAAGTTGAAGATGCTCCTGAGCATCTTCATCTTCAGACCCTCAGGGCTAGGGTGACCAGACGTCCCGTTTTGGCCGGGACAGTCCCGTTTTTCAGGTCCATTTCTGCCGTCCCGTCTTTTTATCCCAATATAGAATCATGTCCCGTTTTCGCAGAAGTACATAGTTTCAAAATTGGCACCAAGCGAGTAGAAGCAAACTGCAACTATGCCTATTCGTTGCAAGTATATTTTACAAAACTAACCGTAGGTACTTTACAATATTTACCCAGAGAGTAAAATTTAGGACTGTTCTTGCCCACAAACACTTTTTCTTTCGCGAGGACGGTAGAAATATTTTTTTTTTAGTTACTGGATATAGCACGGATGTAGAATCATGTAGGAATAGCACGCATGTAGAATTTAATTACATTTTTTCTCAAACTTTAGTACCCCCCCCCCCCCCCCCCCCCCCCCCCCCCTTTACCGCTGGGATGTCTCGTTTTCTACCTTGAGGAATATGGTCACCCTACTCAGGGCCTGAGGACATTGCAGAGGGGAGTGTGTTACAAGGAGACATCAAAAGCAAACAAACAACAATCAAAAGCAAACAAACGACAATCTTAAGAATGAAAAAAATACATAATAATGAAATGCTAAAAGTTAACACTGTTAAGGCATCGTTTAGAAGCGATGGAATCGGATATGGATGCCACAGATGCTGGAAGGTGATTCCATAAGACCGTCGTCTGAGGTTCAGTCAAGGGCTAGACCGCCATGCTTCCAATTAGTAAATAGATATGCTTAAGGAGATGAGTGAAGCGTGTTTCCTGCAATCCTCTGAGACAAAACTTGGTACTTGATCTCCAAACAGGAAAGCTCCACATGCTTCATTTGTAAAAGCCCATTATGTTTATAACTATGGTTTAGCCGTGCAGTACGATGCTTGGGGCCACTGCTTGCTCACTTGAAGTTCGAGAAAGGGCGGCACCGGAAGCACTACCAGTTGCCCTCAGGCTTATGATGTGGCTTGCAAGTAGCTCTTTTGTATTACTTCATGAAGTGAGTTGCGTTCAATGTGACTCGTTCTTCCTTTATCATGTGCCTTGTATGTGATTTGGCAATACCCCCCCAGGTGAAAAAAAGTAAATGTGTTTAGTAAACATGATAAGCTGAGAATCATGATAAGAATATCCAATACTTTATATGATTTTCGTACAATTTAGAATTTCTGATATGTGTATTGGACACATGCCTATAAAATTTTTACTAGGGCCTATGCTTCATTTCAGCTTTCGTCCGAGTGCGGCAGACGCTACCGGCCAATCCAGCATCGGCAGAGTGTCATGTGAGCTTGAACTCCACATAACCAAAACGTTGCATGATACTCTCCCGGCACTGGATTGGCTGGGGTGGCCCAGCATCCACTGGGCCACCCCAGGGGGCGCCCATTTTACGGCAAGCACCCTCTACCAGGGGTGTTTGGCGAGCACCCATTATAAAGGGTGTTTGCCTGAACACCCTAAGGGTGTTAGCCCTGGGACAAACTGATGTACACCCTTAAGGGTGTAAAAACTTTTAGTGTGTATAATCGGCTCCAGATCACGTGGCCGCTTGTTCTGGCTGCGAGTTGAGGGGGTGAACGCTGCTTGTTTTTCTTAATTTTTTTTCTGGGACTTCTATTGCATGGGGTGAAAAACGAACGAGTGTTTCATAGGTCTTTAACGTTAGGGATCCGTTTTATGTGGTATGTGTGTACAGTACAAAACTTGTTGCATCGCTCCTTTAAAGGAGCTGTGCAACAATTTTTGTACTTTGCGCAAATACCGCTTAGAACAGATCCCTGACGTTAATGACCTATGAAACAGGCGTTCGTTTTTCACTTCACGCAATAGAAGTCCCAGAAAAAAATTAAAGAAAAACTAGCAGCGTTCACCCCCTCAACTCGCAGCCAGACCAGGCGGCCACGCAATCTAAAGCCGATTATATGCCGCCAATGTTGATCATAGCCGCGCGCTGGGGTTGGCAAAGCACAGGACACGCGCTGAGTTCCAGACATTGTTATGACTCGGCTATTGTCGTCGTTGCAGCGATTGGACGCGGGCGACTACCCGAATGCTTCTCGAGCTAGTAATTATCACCAGCCCAAATCGAGTGCCCACGCAGGGCTCGGGTCCAATCTATGAATTGCTTTCAAATATCGTCACTTGGGTGTTCTGCGATCCCCACGTTACGTCATCAAATTTCGCAAAGGAGAGATTGAACGAAAATAATTGCTTTTGTCCTTGAAATTTCACCGCAACAAAGGAGTTTCTTGGCCAGTGGCGTTGCGTGCGAGTATCCTTGGGTCCCACTAGTGCCATTAAGCTCGTGTATAGTGAAAAACATTCCAACTGAATATTGTTGCACAGCGCCATTAATTACACAGGTCCTTCATAATATATATTGTTTTGCTGATTTAGAAAAGAAAATCAAAGTTTATTGCGCGCGTGCGCACATACACACAAACACACACACACACAGAATATCGGTTATCAGAACGCCATCCTTTGTCTACATCTGGTACTCCAATGTGCTGTGTAACTGCAAAAGGCCGTCATTTGCAATGGCAAGCCTGCATGATGGTTTGTTCAAAAAATTGAAATGTGAATTTTGAAATTTCGTTTTGATTTAGCGTGTACATTTGACGCCTCTGCTCGAAAACTTAGGTGTAGGTTTATAGACATTTACATTTGTTAGTGTAATTGCACACAATGTAACGTTTCCGTCGTAACATCTTTTTAGGTTCAATCTAAGTGAATCAAACATTCGCGACAATGAAGACGATGCTGTTGGTGAGTTCAACATGTTTCTATCTCATTATTAAAACAACAGATTTCAGCAATAGTCAGTATTGTCCACTGATGTCTATTGTAGGCTGGCTCGTGGATCGGGAGCCCATTGGTGGCACCACCGGCGGCCATTGCTTGACACCCGGCAATACACGCGAGTCTATGAAAGAAACGCAGAAAAGTAGAAATATTGAAGCCTGTAGGCGAGTATTTTGTAATGTGGTGCGATCATTGCTTGACATTGCTTGACTCGGGCGTTTGGAGGTCGAATCGGTATTTGTCAAACGTTCGAACGTCAATTAAAAATGAAAGCCGTTTACAACTCCCTGTAACGCCGAATTAGAGCGCAGCGCTTAAGGAGAAGGAGGAGAGGGTACTGAGGTTGACTTGTTCTCGGGGGGAGGGGGGGGGGGGGGTCAAAGTGACCTCGGGGGGGGGGGGGGGGGTGGTCACGGGACCTTGGTGGGGTCACATGACCCCCTCCCCAAGGTCACGTGGGGGTCACATGACCTGGGGGGGTCACGTGACACCCCAGAGAAAATTTTCCGCTAGATTTAGCGGGGAAATTTTTCCGCCATTTAGCGGGGAATATTTTCCGCCAAATTTAGCGGGGAAATTTTTCCGCTAGGTTTAGCGGGTAAAATTTTCCGCTAGATTTAGCGGGTAAAATTTTCCGCTAGATTTAGCGGGGAAATTTTTTCCGCTAAATTTAGCGGGGAAATTTTCCCGGTAGATCTAGCGGGGAAATTTTTCCACTAGATTTAGCGGGGAAATTTACCCATAATGCACCATGCGGTTACGCCGACGGTGACGGCGACGGCGACGCCGCTCAAGCCGGAAACGGGCACCTAAAAGCTGCGCTCTAAAAAAAGAAAAAAAAAAAAAATTTACCCTATCACCACCAACTGTGCACGCTTCGCTTGCTTCAGTTGCTAAATAAATTAGACATTCAACAAATCAACGACACGTTCCGAGTTTAGTGCGTTAGAGAAGACCTCACTGCAGTTCAAAGAAAAGCTTGAACCGGAAGTAATCTGTACAGGCTCTTGAAGCGATGCGAATGCCCCCACTGAAGGCCTTCAAAATTATCATCTGCTAAGCTCCGATGTCATCGAGATAATGAACGACATCACATTGACTCTCGGCAACTCTTGTCTCATTGAGCCACATCACAGTTTACGCCCAACAAACTCGCAACCCTCGACCCTCAACCACGAGTTAAAAAACGAAAGGTACTCCAGCGTTTTCAATATTTTTGCCTGTTGTGTCCTACTGTGTTTATCTTTCACCTTTTCTTCATTGAGTTGTTCGATCTATCGCGTTCAGGCTCCGAAAGCGTTTACTGTCCTTAGGGAAGGAGGGGAGGGGATCGGACCGGTAGCTTACGAGCTTGGGTCAAGGCCGGGGAAGGGGGTTTTGGGGACTTATAGATAGATAGGCTGTCAGCCCCGCCTTGTGGATAAAATCCAAAAGAGAGGTCATTACAACTCGACATTTATCGGGAGGACCCTCAGGATGAGTCCATTCCTCTAGGCTGGTGACGTCTGGTGGTACGTGTTTCCGTCTGATCTCTTCCAACTCTGGGCAAGCCCAAAGGACAGGCACGTATCCAGGGGGGTGGCCCATGGGGCCCGCCCCCCCCCCCCCCCCCTCCCCGAAATCTTCCGTTTTGCTGGGACCTCCTCTCCCTCCTCCCCCTCATACAGCATTTTGTCATGGGCGCCCCCCCAACACCACCTAGAGGAGAAGGCCAGCACACGCCTCCGGGGACGTCACGGCAGCAGGCTGACGAGCGCCGCGCTATAGAGCTGAGCTGAAGGCTTCGCGCGTAGCTTTTACGTCGTAGAAACGCGGGTTTTCGCTCTATTTATTTTTTATGAGCTAGCATGAGAGCTGTGAACGCCGAGTGATATAAAGAACCAATTTTAGAACGCAGGAAAATTCTTATAATCTACAATTATTGTAGTGAAATACAAGAAAGTGATATCTTGAGACAGATGTGTTATTTTTTTTAAGCGATAAACTTGGTGGTGTAATTATCTCTGAACGACATGGGACTTGTGTAATAAAAAATAATCCCTATGAAATGACAATAATCGAAGTAGTAGGACCAGATAAAATGAACTAAAGTAACAATTGGAAAAATAATGCAGATGCATTCATTTCATTTATTCACCTCAAAGGCATCCAAAGACGCATTACATCAGGGGAAATTAAAAAAAAAAAAGACAAAATAGTAATTGAACATAAAAAAGACACCAACAAAAAGAAAATGTCACACACACACACAAAACCGCTTTTTAGCATGTTATTGTTATGATGCAGTTTTACAAATCAAAGTTCAGTTACACAAATTGATGCACTTTTTCAATGAAATGGGATATCTCTCAGTTACAATATGGTCAGGTAGTTTGTTCTAGTCAGTGTTGCAAAGTACTAAGGAAGAGGAAAGTGTAACTATGGCACTGAAATGGTTCAATCTTGAAGGCATTATCTAATATGAATGATATGAAATGGGCAGCCCAGCACTAAGTAGATTGAAAATTGGAATCTGAGTAATATACATCTTAAAAAAAAAACACAATCAGACTATTTTTTGTCTTCTTTCTGGATTAGGAAGATTTATGCTAGCTTTTAAAGCGGAGACACTAGTTTCTGATGAATAATCACAACATATAAATCTGACTGCTTTGTTCTGAAGATTCGAGCCTCTAGATTACAGGTAACTTAGGAGTGGATTCCAAATTATGCTCGCATATTCTAAAGGTGGGAGGATAAATGTTTTGTATGCGAGTAGTTTTGCTTTAATAAGAGCTAGATCCCTACTGAAAAATCTTATTTGTATGAGAAACTTCTGTGTCCAATAAACACATATGAATCATACAAGATATATAAGAACATATAAGTGCCCTATAAGAACTAGATTAGAATATAAGAAATTTGTAAGAAGTTTCTTATATATCTTATATGGTTATTATATATCTTGCATGATTCATGCGTTTATTGAACACAAGAATTTTCTTGTACAAATGGCTTTTTTCACAAATTAAGTGTTTTTAGTGCACTATTTGTTATTTGCTTAATCCATGATAATGAGTCTGTAAAATACACGCCCAAATACTTGTACGACAGTGAGTGTTCTAGTGGTTCGGAAAGTAACAAGTACTGGGTTAGAGTTTTAGTGGAGGACTTAATTATGGACATTTCTTTGCATTTATATCTGTTAATGTTCATCTGCCACAGGGAACACCATGGTGATATTGTATCTAAATCGTCTTGGACAATATTGTGATTAATAGAGGAGTAACTCAAGCATTAGCAAAACGTCTAATTGTTGATTTAATTGATAATGGTAGGTCATTGATATATATTAGAAACAATAGAGGCCCGAGTACACTACCCTTAGGGACATCTGATGCAACAGCAACGGGACCCAAATTGCCAGACAAGTATAAAAGTAATAACATTCTAAAATTGTGATGTGCTGGTTTGAAAAATGTATTGTACATAGTTTGAAAAATGTATTGCACATAGTTTGAAAAATGTATTGCACATAGTTTGAAAAATGTATTGCACATATTTTGGCAAACTTTTCTTAGACCTGTGATCAACCTGCATAGGTTTAGCAATTCAAAGCACTCTGCCTGTTCAAATATAGTACTTGTTTTGCAGCAAGCAACCTATCTGGTTACTACATCGAAAAACACCTGACCCATTTCTTGGCAATGTCATAATATGAAAACTTCATATTTGCAAAAAAAGTACCGTAATACTCGAGCGTTGCCCCATATGCAGATGTACTTCGACAGTACCGAGTCTGTGAAACGACACAGTTAGGGAGGCTAAAAACAAGTTTTGCACACAAACAGAAGTGGGCATGGGAGCTTGATATTCAAAGTTGCTTGCATTTACAATGCAGAAGAGTCATAAAGAAGAAATTGGTCACCTTTGAACACTGCGAAACGAGCCTCCTGGTATTCATAAGTTCTGAAAATATCCGTCTTCAAAAACCTTTACACACATACATCTTAGATGCTGTAGATTATGTGACACCGAGACACACAATATCTGTGCAGCATGTTGGCATTTCCGTTGTAGCACCACAAGATACCCAACAGACTGCTACAAGGACACCGATTATCTGCACACACACACACACACACAGATCCACCGACTTAAGAGAGCAGTTGCCTTTGCATGAGGATGAAGCGCAGGCATGTTGCTGGCCGGACACGAACTAATTTGTTTAGCCTTGACCCCTTAGCTTTTTTTTTAGATGCTGCACTGGCACTTATAATATTGTTGCCATCTTGCAACAAAGGTTTCTCAGTTGAATGTTTTCACTGCAGTCCAACACATACTTCAGCTCGAACTCACGATGGGTTCATCATCACAGGCGTCAGACATACTCTTCCTTGGTCCGAGTTCGCTTCTTGACATTCATGACGGTTGGCAGCGAGTGTCTTTGATCGAGTTTCAGCTTTTCATTTCTTCTGTTCGGCATTCTTGGCATTAATGCAAACATTCATTTCGCTACAGCATTTACACCAGCTTTGTCTTCCTGTGCGAGCGAACTGTAGCCAACTTGTTTCGTGCTGTCGACGCGGCCTTGCATTTTTAGCCCCTTAGGTTTTTTAAGGTGGTGTAGACTGCACAGCTGGCCACATAGCCCAAAGCCGGGAGGCTGTGCCTTATTGTTTTACAGCCCAGGGCCACATTGCAGGTATACCACGTTGCAGGTAGGGCGTCAAGTATCCGCTCGCTTGGGAAGATCTTTCTAGTTTCCATTGCTAGCTGTAATGACCGTTGACATTGTGCTCCACAGCAGTATTCTGTTTTCATCTTCGCAAATGTGCCTTGTAGACACGTGATATTAGAAGCAAGCCAGTTGCCTATACATTCCGAAGTACTCTTCTAAGGTGTCAGTTTTCAGCTTGTCCCATGGAGGCTGTACAGCAGCCAGAGTTCATCAAAGCAGTATCCGGGATGTGTGACTGCTTCTGCAGGAAATAGAACGAAACAGGAGGAAATCATATTAACCTACAGAAAGGTAATGTAATCAAAAATGGTCATAAAAAAAAAAAGGATAATTCTTTTCTTTAAGCTGAAGTGGTCCCGTATTTGAGAGAAAACACTGGCAGTGTTTTGATCTGGTATTTTGGATCACAAACATCAAAATTATTCTTGCATTTGATGTGCCGAATGCGCAATAATAATAATAATAATGATAGTAATAATAATGCTTATTGCACGAGCACATAGAACCAGGTACAGAAAATAATAATAATTAATAGAGCTTCCTGGTGCGTGGTGGGATTCCTTGGGGAGCCTGAAGCAGCTCCAGCTAAATCTTTAGTATATGGCTCTGGTGTATGGATAAATAACTGATCAATGAACCCTATTCCGGCTTGCGTGCACTCCCAACTACTGCTGAGAGAACCGCTAAAATATAGGTCTTACTAGTTAGTTGCAGCGGATTATTTCTGCGCTCCGATGAGGATACGCAGAAAAGACACAATCTACTTCTGTTGTTGTTGTTATTTAATTGATGTGCTGGTTGCAACCGCGGTAACCTACCACTTGCGTACCTTGCGAAAACATTCCAACCTGAACTCATAAATCGGGTCATTTTTATTTAGTTCTGCATCTACAAGTAGCGCCAGCATTTGAATGTGTTGCTTCCAGGCCACAACCAAATCACTCCCAAGCATGCATTCAGCGAAAAGTAAAAACAAAAAACGAAACCACGATCATAAAAATTAAAAAGTTCTTACCCTGCCATGCCGTCAAGGAGCGAGATCTTCCCATCGATTCGCTGTATAGTCCACGCTTTCGCAGTCATCCTTGCAGAAATTCAAATATGGACACTTTCACATCCACTTTTCCGTCAATGCATGGATAAACAACATCTGTACCGAATGACAGCACCGACCACGCACCGACAACCGAAAAGTAGCTTTCATGGCTTTCACGTCCACACACGAGGCCGCGAGAGGACATTCCAAAATGTGCTCGATCTCACTCGAGAGTTGGACTTCTGACCCTCGGCGTCCAAAAACCTACTCGCGTCCAGAGTTGTTCTAGTTGATTCCTCTAGCCTTATTGTCACGTGACTCAACCCGCAGGAGTAAGTAAAAAAAGCCGTCGAAGAAAGGAACGCGACAAACGACCGTTGGGGAGAAAAAAAAAAAAAAAAAAAACGCGACGCCGTGGCGTTTTTTTTTCTTCTTTTTTTTTGCGCCCCGTCGAGCGCAGAGGGAAACGAAAAAAAAAAAGAGAACGTGTATTGCAAAGAAGCCAACTATCAAGGGGAGCCTTGCGGAGAAGCGCACTACCAGTTCAGCCTACTCATGCCGACGCTTCTTGAAGGGAGAGAGGGAAGCGCTGCGGCTTTCCATCTAGGTGGTGTTGGCCCCCCCCCCCCCCCCCCCCCCCCCCCCCGAAACAAAATCCTGGGCCCTGGCTACGTGCCTGCCAAAGGAGATGATACTGGTCGACAGGAATGACGGGGTCGTTACAGAAATTGCAGTGGGATGCTGTGGGCCGCGTAGACCAACGTGTCATGCGCGCCGGTGTGCACGCTGTGTTTGTTACGATCCTCCGGAGCAGCACCGTGTTTCCCCTGCCCATCCCGCTCGGGAGCGGATCTGCACAGGGAGTCAAGGCCGCCCTCAGGGTCTGTCTCGAAGTTTGTTTGGATAGTTGCTTCGCCTCCTCGGGATCGTAGTCTGGTTCATCGCCGTCTTCACCGAGCTGTGATCTTATAGGTGACTTTGCACACTTTTCGGCTCGCGGGGATATCTAGCTGCGCGCGAGCCTTAGAGTGAGCTTGTTCATTGCCCTGTATGTCCGCGTGGGCGGGTATCCAGGACACTTTGACAGATCGTCTAGTACTTTCTATGGCGGAGACTTGGAGATCTATCGCGTTATTCTTCAATACATCTTCTTTCTTTTCCTCTTCTGTGTTCTGTCCGAGTTGCTCACGAGACTGTTCGCGATAGTCGTGCTCTGATAGCGGTCCACAAACCGCACAACACCACATCATTTGGCGAGGACTACAGCCGGACCTTAACAGTACCCTCTGTATTGGACAGTTTTCTGCTTTTCCCGGTGGAACCATTTTCTTCGCACGATTTAAGTCAAGATGGCGACCATTTCGAACGGCACCATTGGGTGCTGAGAAGCCATCTGGCATCGTCATGGCCTCGGGCGGCAAGGTTCCCCGGAATTTTCGGCTAAGTTGGGACCTCCACCCATTCCATGGGAGCGGTGGATCAATATGTTCGAACGTTATTTGTTGGCAACGGGCGCCTGGAGTATCCTGCATAATGGTGTCAAGCGATGCTGCTGAACAGCCTCGGCAAGGCCGCCAGCAGATTTACGACTCACCACCAGCGCCTGAACCTGCTGTTGATCAGGCGTTAGCACCGCTAGCAGCAGTTGGTGAGCAAGCTGTACGCGCTACCCCTGATGTCTAAAATGAGACCATCACGTTGCTGAAAGCCGAATTCACGGAGCCGACAAATGTGACGCTGCATGAGCTTCAGTTGCATTAACGTAAACAAAGAGAATGCGAGTCTCTTCACGAATTTCTGTCCGCATTACGGACGTTAGCCGTCCAGGCTAATTTTGGAAATCGAACGCAAGATTTCATCTGCAAGCAGTTCATGATTGGGGTCGCATCGACGGAAATTCAAGAGCGAATGGTCCTTGATGCAGCTCTTCCGTTCGACGTAGTAATGCAGACTGTCATTAACCTTGAGTGGTCACGACGCGAAGTTCAAGAATAGGCTAATGTCACCACGTCAACATCCAGTGGAAAGAGCTGTCAAGTTACAGAGACATCAGAGAGCCGCGTCAAAGCCCGGAGACTATCCGGCGAGAGATAGTTCGAAGGGCGTCGAGGGCATTCTCCGGGAACTGGAAGGACACACCGACAGACCACACCAGAGCAATACTCCGCAGCACTCATATTATGAGTCATCGCCGCCATCTCCACAGAGGGCATCATCGCGACCCTTTGCAAGGCCGGGTGCCATCTCAAGGGACACGTTCATAGCACGTGGTTTGGAACCATGCGGGACCTGCGGAGGTAGCGGGCGAAACCCGTATTCCTGCAGACAACAACAATTCATGGACAGGCGTCCAATCATCGTCGGGACTTGAAAGTACAGTTCAACTTCCCACGAGACGGTTCCCAAAACCTACAGGCCTCACGACAGCAAGACGTACAATTTCCGTCGCACGCGCGTCTGTACGAATTGCGGAAATGGAACACACAAACGCCAGAGATACGACACCTGTCCCGCGAGACAAAAATATTTCTACAACTGTGGTCGCCAGGGTCATCGTGACCGTGTATGCCGGAGTATGCGTCAAGATCGTCAGCGATGACAACGCAAGCAAGGGGAGGACGTCTTCTCAGATTGCGATGCCTAAGACGACGACGATTGCGACCCCGAAATTGTATGTCACATTAGTGAATCCTCGAGGGCGAGAATCCACATTAGTGTCAAGGTCTTTGGAACGCCAGTGAAGTTTCTTCTTGACACCAGGTCGTCCGTCACGCTAATGGATAAGACAACGTTCACGCAATGGTTTGCAAGTTACGCCAACGTGGTTGCTCCACGAGCCACATTGTTGAACTACTCCCGTCAGCCCATACAAATCCTGGAGGCTTTCAAAGCGATGGTGATGTTCCGAGAACGGCACGCGCAACTGCTGCGTTATGTCGCAGACCATGGAACCTCTGTTGGGCATGGAGGCAGTCGTGGCGCTCGACGCCCAAGTGAATGGAGCAACTTGGTCTTGCTTTTATACTGAGACCGGTGACACCGGTGAGGCCTCCGCAAGTATGACCGAACAATCTCCACCGTTGTCCTCACGAGTAACTGACAAACAAGTTAATGGTATTAGAATCAGCCACGACCCCGAAGCTGGACGACTCGTCAGTGGCACTGGAGGAAGAGTAGACTGAACCGCTCTCACCTCCAACGGAGGCAAGCGTGGCTCCACACGCGCACCTTCGAGTTAAGCCAGTGTCTACCCCTCCGAAGCTGCCAGCATCCCTTTCACACTTCGGGCATCTTTTTACGCCAGGATTGGGCTGAGTCAAGGGAGTCGTCTGCAAGGTGAAGACCCGCTGCTCAGTAATTCCCGTTAAACATCGGCTTCGGCGCATTCCCCAAGCTTCTCGACAACCAGTTTCTGAGGAAATTAAACGTCTTGAGGAAGCTGCGGTGATCGAGCGCATCAACGCCTCCGAGTGGGTATCACCAATAGTGATACCCACTATTGGTGATACCCGAGTGGGTATCACCAAAAAATGAAAGCCGTTTACAACTCCCTGTAACGCCAAATTAGAGCGCAGCTCTTGAGGAGGAGGAGGGAAGGGTACTGAGGTTCACGTGTTCTCGGGGGGGGGGGGGGGTCACGGTCCCTTGGTGGGGTCACATGACCCCCTCTCCAAGGTCACGTGGGGGTCACGAGACCTAGGGGGCCACGTGACCCCAGAGAAAAGTTTTCCGCTAGAATTAGCGGGGAGATTTTTCCACTAGATTTAGCGGGGGAATTTTCCGCTAGATTTAGTGTTAAAATTTTCCCGCTAGATTTAACAGGGAATTTTTTCCACTAGATTTAGTGGGAAATTTTTTCCGCTAGATTTAGCGGGGAAACTTTCCCGCTAGATTTAGTGGGGAAATTTTTCCGCTAGATTTAACGGGGAAAATTTTTCTCTAGATGTAGCGGGGAAAATTTTGCGCTAAATTTAGCGGGGAAATTTTTCCGCTAGATTTAGCGAGAAAATTTTCCCGCCAAATTTAGCGGGGAAATTTCTCCGCTAGATTTAGCGGGGAAATTTTTCCGCTAGATTTAGCGGGGAAAGTTTTCCGCTATATTTAGCGGGGAAGTTTTTCCCCTTGATTTAGCGGGGGAATTTTTTCCGCTAGTTCTAGCGGGGGAATTTTTTCCGCTAGATTTAGCGGGGAAATTTTCCCGCTAGATCTAGTGGGGAAAGTTTTCCACTACATTTAGCGGGGAAATATACCCATAATGCACCGCGCGATTACGCTGACGGCGACGGCGACGGCGACGCCGCTCAAGCCGGAAACGGGCGCCTAAAAGCTGCACTCTACAAAAAAAAAAAAAAAAAGATGGCATTATTTGAATGTGTGTGGATCTTCGGGAAGTTAACAAAGCGGTAGTCATTGACAGCTACTCGCTTCCTCACATCGAAGAACTGCTGAACGCACTGCATGGAGCGCAGGGGTTCTCAAAACTGGATCTTGCTGCAGCATACCATCAGGTTACACTTCATCCGGAAAGTCGCGATTTAACAGCGTTTGTTACGCACGAAGGACTCTTTCGCTTTAAGCGAGTGTTCTTCCGACCAGCTTCAGCACCAGCAACCTTCCAGCAGATGATGGTTCAGATCTTGCAGGGCTGCCAGGGAGTGCTGTTTTATCTGGATGACGTGGTAGTATTTGGTAAGAACCAACAGCAGCACCTAGGGCGCCTGCAAAAAGTACTTTTGCGCATCTCGGAAGCAGGTCAGAAGCTCAACAACAAATGTGTGTTCGACGTCACAGAAATTACGTTCCTGGGGCACAAAGTTGGTGCTGCCGGGATTTCACCTCTTCAGAAGAAGGTCGGCGCTCTTCGTGCGGCACCGATTCCTACAGGCCTGAATCAGCTACGGTCCTTCTTAGGAATGGTCGAATATTATTCTCGTTTTGTCCCATGCCTGGCTTCTGAAATAGAACCGCTTCGAAAGTACTTGCGAAGGACATCCCGTTCATCTGGGATAATTGGCAGCAGATCAAAGTTCCCAGAGGGTGAAAGTGTTACTGTCCTCTGCACAAACGTTGAAGATGTTTGATCCTGCGCTGCCTATCATCGTTACTACGGATGCTTCAGCTTACGGTATTGGCGCAGTGTTCCAGCAGCGATAGGGACAGGAAATTCACCCGGTAGCATTTGCTTCACGAACGCTTACTGCTCCTGAAAGGAAGTGGTCTGCGGGCGCGCGAGAGGCGCTTGCGTGTCTGTGGGCCTGTGAAAAGTGGCACACATACCTGTGGGGTCGCCACTTCACCCTACAAACAGACCATCATGCTCTCGTTGCTCTCATGGCCACGCGAGGGACCGGACATCGGCCACTTCGTATCACTCGGTGGTCTACCCGGCTTCTGAAGTACAACTTTCATGTAGAGTACCTGCGTGGCGCTGAAAACCAAGTAGCTGATGCTCTCTCCAGACTTCCGGTAGCAGGAGACGAAGGAGGAACGGCGTTTGATGAAGAAATTGTGTCTTTCACCGCTCTAAATGATTAAAGCATATCGAAGGAGCAACTTCAACAAGAGACGGCTGACGACCCCAAGTTGACCGCCGTGATGTCCTATGTCGCCTTGAAGTGGCCTCGACGGCAGGCGTTGGCTCCTGATGAAGCCATCTTTCATGAGACTAAGGACACACTTTCTGTGCACGATTGTCTTTTGTTGCGTGGTGATCAGTTGGTTATTACCTCTAGCATGAGGGGAGCCCTCATCGGCCGAGCGCACGAGGGCCACCCTGATATAGGCAGGACTTCGCCCCGACTCCGAGAGCTCTACTGGTGGCCCGCATGAATACGGAGGTGAAAACGGCAGTCCAGGCCTGTGGCGTTTCTGGGTCTGCTGACAAAAGTGCAAAGACAATGCCAACACCTCTTCAACCTGTGCCTTTCCCTGAGCGACCATGATCGGAGCTTGGCACCGACATTGTTGGGCCATTTGAAACTTCACCGCCAGCGTATTGGTACGCGATCACACTTGAGGACAATTTTTTTTCAAAATGTCCGGAAGTTTGCTTTCGTTCAAACGTCACAACAAGCACAGTGACGGGGTTCCTGCGTCTCATCTTTTCTCGGGAAGGCTACCCGGAAAGTATTATTTCGGACAACGGAACCCAGTTCACCTCCTTAGACTTTAAGAACTTCCTAGCTACACGAGGTATCAATCATCACCTTGTCTCCGTCTACAATCCACAGGCCAACGGACAAGTTGAACGCTTTAATCGAACTTTTAAGTCGTTTGTAGAGTGCGCTTCCCTGGAGAAGTGACCGCTCCACTTTGCCATCTTGTATTACTTGCATGTATATCGCTGTATGCCTCATGCCACGACAGGATTGTCTCCTGCACTCGTGCTGCATGGACGTAAGCCACCCCACCGGCTCTATATAATCGGCCGCCTGTCACCATCGCAGTTCCGGCAAACTCCACTGTAGAAGTTACAACACTTGCGGTGTCGAGTCCAGAGAGGGCAGGAAAGCAGCAAGTGATATACAGACCAACGGCGAGGGGCGAAAATTCCGAAGTTTCAGGTCGACGGATGGGTGCGTGTCAGAAAACCAGGGAAGGTAAAAAAAGGGAGAAGAAGCTTTTGGACCTCCAATGCAAATTGTTGAGCGCGTGGGTCGATGGACCTACAAGCTTCATGATGGACGCATCTGGAACGCTTTCAAGCTTACGGTGGCGGCTCCACCTAAGCAACGCATTGGCAACAAGTTGCCACAAGCAGTGACAAGATCATTTAAGGGGGTGCCTGCAAGCAGTACTATGAGGGGCAGTTCAACGAACCGTCATTCTCATCACGAGTGGCAAGCGCCCACATTCAGGGAGGATGCTCAGCGGCCACAGCAGCAGTTGCGACCGGAAACACCGCCTCCTTTCCCAGTTTGCCAGGAACCTTTGTTGAATGAAGATGTGGCGTCTCCAGATGGTCTGAGAGGATCTGATCAAGCTATAGACCTTTGCAATAAGAGCGCTCTGGCCGCCGTTATTTTGTGAATCGAGCGACCCCTATCAGCCAGAAATTTCTGGCACCCGCCTGAGCTGTGGAAACCCGGTCAGCCTGGACTCCCCACCTGCATTTTGCATTCGGAGTTCGGCGGCTTTTCTTGGAAGTTTTTATTTTATTCGCCTGTTTAGGATGCTTACCCTTTGTATGTTATCTTCCACTGTGAGAACCAGGGAATACTAGGGCTCGCAGCCCGCTCGGCCTTCGCCGGAAACGAACGAAGAGAGCGAACGTCAAGCAGCCCGCGACGCAGGCACTTCGACGTGCTTGGAGGATTATTTCCGTCAAGATAATCTCCAAAAAGCCTTCCCGGCTGTGTTCCGGGTTTTCGCGAAAAATAGCTGATGGGGTCGGGTCCGGGGTGTGGGGACGGGATAGACACGTTCGTTCATTTGCTTTGAAGCTGTGCAAAAAAGCTGCTCTCTTCTACATGTTCCCCAAAACACGCCGGATTCCGTCCGATTGTCGTGAAGTGACTATCGTCGACACTGTATATTGGATATTATGTGTTATTTGAGACCATTCTCAAATCCTGTTCGGATAACGCGGCACCGTGGGGTACGTACAATATATGTTGTTCGATTGATCAGACTCGTTGAATTTCATCTTGTGAGCGGGGAATGCCCATACCATTTGGCTATTATTTGTGGTCAAATATATTGACCTATATAGATTGACACGGCTGAGTGTACGGTGCCGTAAAACGATGAACATAAAATGAAACAAACATTCCAGTTGCATTTGTTCTGTCGCGCACGGAGTCACCAAAACAGCTTTCATTTCTTTGTTTTTGTTCCCAAAAATAGAGCACTGCTTTCTTAAATACCTCTATAAATTATGTTCGCCACAGAACACAAAATAAAAAAAGAAAACGCGGCGATTCAGCCGCTACCAGCGTCCGAAATTGCGCCTACGCAGGCTGCCCCAGCCCACTGACGAGAAACTCCACAGCTCAGCGCAGTCGGGCAACACTGACGTACACTCTCAAAACCAGGGACGCGCGCTGTAAATCGCTTCGTTCGAGACTGCCGCTGGAAAGGTCTATACAAGGTGATGCTCCTTGCCGATCAAAACGAAACCGCCGACCTCCGGAGCGATTTGGAGACTAGAGTCTGTAACTCGCACTTCTGTGTTTTGGATGGAAGTGACCAACCTGGAGACGGATTTATTTTAGTTTAAACGTTTAAATTACCTAGTTTGTTTCGGAAAAGTACATGTTTAGTATGAATGCGTACAATGTAGCCTTGGCCAAGGGTAGCTTGAATAGAATAACAGATGCATTGTGCGGTAACGCTTATTTGTTGTGTAAATTGAGTATGTATATGTAGAGAGTAACTCACGAGACTCTCCACGCGATGGTCATGCTCAGATAGCGGTCCACAAACCGCCAAACACTACAGTGCTCAAAATATTAACTGTCATTTCCGAAATACAAGATAAAAGTTTCACAAAATTATCAGTGTGCAGGCGAGCTGTTGGAAGTTTACCATGACAATTCCAACCCAAGATCAGGGCAGAAGCAGGATCTTTTTTTTTTTTTTTGCAGTGGAAGAGAAAGTTGCTGGGACAAACATTGTCTGCCCCTGTTACTTTCTCTTCCAGTGTGAAGTATTTACTCCTTCTGCCCCAGTTTCGGATGTAAATAATGATGTAAAAGTTTCATCGTCGAGAACAACCTACTAAGGTAAGAAATTGCAGTTTTCCCCCTTTCTCCTTTAGAGTCCCATGCATTCACTTCCTCTATCAAGTGACGGCTGCCAGAGGTGCAGGTCGACCCCAGCAAAACAAGATTCGATCCGCGACCAAGCTCACTACAACAGATATCAGTGATATATTCACCGTCAGCTTAAGAAACGCTAGGCGTGGCCTATCATGACCACGATTCATGCTTTCACTTGGCAAAATGCACCACCTAAATGTACAGGTGCAGCGGCAATAGATTAGCACATGTGACCGATGACCGAAGCGTCGAAATCGCGACACGTGGGACTATTGTTCCCGTGCGCGCCGATAGCAAGAGTGCCAGTCACGTTCCATGGTTCAACGCGGAAGTGGCCGGCAGAAAGCAGCCCATACTAAAGTCCGCATTTCGAAAGCTACCTTATAGCTCAATTTTCTGCCGGCCACGCCCGCGTTGAACCCTGGAACGTGACTGGCACTCTCGCTATCGGCGCGCTCGAGAAGAATAGCGCCGCGTGTCGCGATTTTGTCGCTCCGGTCATCGGTCAGTACTCAGTAGTGCTAATCTTTTTCTGCTGCAGCTGTACATTCGCTGAAAGTTTGAGAGTTCGATGTTCAGGCGAGTGCATTTCCAACTTGTTTTGCAGTGCCAATATCTATGGTAGACACCCTATATAATAAGTACTCGTAATTTAATGAAATTATCAGAGCGTTGATACTTATCGCTTGTCACTGAGCACTGGTTTACCAGGAGGGGACCATGGGCTCAACGTCATTGTTCTGTGTGGGCGGAGCTTCGCTTTTTTGGGCACTGCCCCTTTTACATGTCTTATGAGGGGGAGGGTGCGAATCGAATGGTGGCACCAGCGGCAGTAATGTAGGGGTGAGTTCACCCATGGTGTTGATATGTGTGAGCTGAAGACTGTACCTTCGATGAAGCCCTTATTAGAGTTTTAGACGACGAGTATAGACGCCTTTCACGGGCACCAAACTTGCGCTGCCATAACTGACTTTCTGCTGCTTCGTCGAGATGCCGAACCAACGAAATGTGCAGGAACATATATATCTACGCAAAGCTTGTCTATACACCTTTTCCACACGGGTGCAGCCATCTTCAGTGTCGTTACATCCGGCATACGTTAAAACATAGGTTTAATCTCTCCACGCCGCTGGAAGGTGTTTACGAAAAATGCTTGATTGTCAGAAATTCTTGTTTTGCCTCACATATATATTTTCTCACATATACCAGGTTGCAATGTTTTATTATTTTTTCGTCCCGCATACCAGATACGAACCCTCGTGACTGAGGACGAAAGAAAAAAAATCTACGGAGCGTTTTTTTCTGCCGGACGCCATGTTGAATGCCCAAACTCAGATACGTTTGAACGTACCTGGGTTTGGGCAAAAGATCAAATAAGTTTATTTGCCGATTAATATACACTAGAAATAAAGGGGTGCATGCCATGTGCTCTACTTTTTTCTTGGCTATACCTTTTTATTGTATACAATAAAAAGCCAATAGTTCAAGCATACCTATAGGCATGCTTGAACTATTGGCTTTAGTTTTTGTCGCCCAACCAAACTACGTCATGGCAACCGTCACGCGAGAACGGTCTATAGTCGGTGACAGGTTCAGAGTGAAGTGGAAGCTCCTCCCACCTCTTTCCACTTTTGCAGAGCGAACGCTGGAGAGGAGGTGACCTCCTTTCAAGCGTTCGCTCTGCTAAACTGTAAGAAGGTGGGAGGAGTTCCCATTTCACTCTTAACCTGTCACCGACTATAGACGACAAGAACATTGTGATAAATAGAAGGTCAACAGCTTGTCGTGCGAACACGGTTCTGTAGCGAAGCGAGCAGAATGAAAGAAAACAGAAATAGAGGACAGTTCTTGCGGCGCCCTTACACAGCTCTCTAGGAGGGCGTGATTTTCAATTTAGATGCCATGTCAAGATTTGAGAGGGGCAGTTCGGCTGTCGTGGCATCTGACCACAATAAGTAACATTTTCAACGTTTTACACGTTTTGCATTCCCTGCTTGTGTTGTGAACGGTTGTTTGCAGATTACTTCACTAAACCCTCCTGTGAGGTGTCTTAGCATTTTTCTTTATATGTTTGGTGACGGTTGTGTTCACGCTCGCAGTATATAAGCGATCGTTAACGACGGCGTTCATTTCGACACTACAGTAATGAAAAACATATTGTATTACCCGTTATTCTGCACAAATTGTCATGTTTTCCGAACGAGTCAGTCTTGTCAGGTATTCGTCTTTTTTTAAGCCACTAATATGAGCCGACTATTGCCTGAATGCTAATTTCAAGGAATGTGTAAATACTTCTAGAAAACTGCTTACTGAAATTTTTCTGCTTTGCACCGCAGAGTATGCTGTTCGAGGAGGCGTGTGCACCAAACATAAGTACGGCTTTGTTAAGGACGACGGTCACTACGAGGGAGTGGAGACAGCAGCCGCAATCACGGCGAGACTGTGAGTTATTAGAGCCTGGTTCCCGTTGCGTATCATGGAAAAAACACCGCCCAATACCCCATGGCCGTTCAGATCGTTTCACAGAGTATACCGCTTTTTTTTTACGTTGCTTTATGTTACGGGAGCTTACGTCTTCTAACGTTTCGAGGCAGTGGAACATACGCGCTTCATATGGAGCGTGGCAAGCAGTTCAAGGAGTACATTCGCGCGAGATATAGGAGCATGGATGCTCCGGTGGCTCATAACGTGGGTTTAATGTTATCGGAATTTTTGTTTAATCAATTTGGGGGATGTTTTTCTTTTTTCATTTGAGGTGGTGTTTAATATGTTTCTCGGATACGGTGTTTATTTTCACTGTCCGGCAAGGAATCGGGGTGTAGCGGCGATGGTTTTAGTGTCAGCTGAGCAGGCGACCTTGGACAAATAGAATGAGGTGGTGAATGAACACTGATCTGACGTGCTCGTTAAAGGCTGAGCAGCCTGTAAGCGATTTAGCGAGGACGAGACGAGCGACAGTGACAGAGGCGAGAGTCAGCAGCGACGAGCGACGGAGATTTGTCTCTGTTGCTCTTCGCGTCGCTCGGTTTTTCTATTTCTAGAAGACGTCTCTCATCGCCTTGGTCGCTTTCTCCCGTCGCTTTCATGCGGTCTTCCCCGTAGCGCGAGTTACCGAGTCTACAACGAAGCGGGTCTCCGTCAGTCGTCTTGTTGCTGGCCAAATTGCTTACACGCTGTTTATGCATAATGCGAGTGCCTACACTGTTAGCAAAAATAACACGCCCAGACGTGTAAACCGTTGTCCCATAGCGGACACGTCGAAACGTGTTCGTTTTACACGAGGCCATCTGTGTTTTTCGTCTACTCATGAGGTGCTGTGTAAACTTAACACGCTACACCGTGTCTGCCTTCCGCAAAACCGTTTCGAGCGTGTTCCTTATGAAGCATGGCGGCCAGCGGCCGAGAACAGACGAGAGACGAGCCCAGCGAGCCGCGCGCCTTTCAGCCGAATTGAAAGCACACAGGGCGCGTTAGTTCTCGTTCGATGTCTTTTATACACAGTAAAGTCTCCAAGCGGCGGACGTAGCTACTTGCAAAGGTACGTACGTGTGTTGTCGGCGGCCGGCGGCGTCAATACGCCTCGCAAGTGGGCTCATTTTCGTCTTCTGCGCATGAGAAAGGTAGTAGCGGTGACGTCAGAACGCCGAGCCCTGATTGGCTGATCGCGACCCCCTATCCCAGCGTCGTCTGCTCCTTTGCAACGTCGTCTGCTCGCAACGTCGTCTGCGTCTGTCTTACCTTTCCTGCGACTTTCGAAAGTGCAGGTCTTTACGAGCGAGCTCGACTTCGGAACGTTGTTTTTGTCTAACGACTAGCAGACGCGCATCAAGGAGGGAAGTCAAATGACTCACTGGCGAGGTGTCCCGAAGCGTCGAGGTTTGTTTGCTAAGAACCGAGAGGTGAGCGTGTTAGTGTCCGCAAGTTCCCTCCCAAATACTTTTTCGCTCCTTTCGTGGGCGGCGAGACCCTTCATTCTTTAACGGCGTCGGCGGGTTGGCGCAGTTAACGTCGTCTGCTTTACGTCTGCTAGTCAAAGCGATGACTGCTTTACCTTTCCCGCGTCTGTGGGAGATTCACCGCTTTTTCACCGGCGAGAGTCACCGTTGCCTCGGGAAACAAGGAGATAACAAGAGGAAGAAATTGACCTCTTAATCTAAAACTGAGGTCAGCGGTCAAAGTATAATACGGGAAGGGTTCACAATGGTCGCACGGGCATATTCCATTCAGCACACCAGCCGGTCGTGGGCAGACGGTCGCCGAGTCGCGGATTGCCTGCTAGGCCTAACTGCCGTGCTCGGTTGGTCGCGTTCGGTGGAATCGTGGCTGTTGGAGCTTATCCCGGGTGTTTGTGGATCCAGCGTTCTTGTTCGTCGTGGTCTGTTTCAAGTACTTTTTACTTTTTTCTTGCTGCTTGAAGTCAGGACGCGTGAGAAGCGCACGTAGAAAAATAAACGTCCGTGGGTCATCGCGACCGCGACGCAGTCGGCCATGCTCATTTGATCGTGAGAAGTGTGTAAGACAGCTTCGGAGCTGTCGTAGGATTTCGTTGTAACCTGCGCAAAACTTACGGAAATTTCGTGTCGTGAATACGGATTTGTTCTTAAGTTATGTCTTACGCACATTTTTGGCGTAAGATCGTCGCCTGCACTTCCGAAAGTCGCAGGAAAGGTAAGACAGACGCAGACGACGTTGCGAGCAGACGACGTTGCAAAGGAGCAGACGACGCTCAGATAGGGGGGCCGCGATCAGCCAATCAGGGCTCGGCGTTCTGACGTCACCGCTACCCCCTGCGCAAGAAGCAGACGAACTTGCCCTCCGCATAGCTTCAACGAGCCGCTAGACAAAAAAAAAAAAAGAAAAAAGCGAATGCCGAACTCACATGGATAAATAACTTGAGCAAACTATTGAGAATCGGGCGGTAACTTGCGCCACCTATCGAGATTTCTAGCAGCCTGTTTTAAAAAAAAAGACGAGTCTGTTAACACTGGGAACGACCACGGCCACACAGCAACCCTACATACAACGCAGGCAACAGAGCACACAGCTACACGGCACCGACATATACACAAACACAACAACCGACACAGCGCCCGACACTTCCTACTCGATATCCATTTCTCCCCGCGGCGCATATAAGCTTGACATGTGCGGGTGAGCTCCTTGGTCGCTGACCAGTACAGATTTATAGAAGAATACACAAAACACGGCGCAATGGACAGCCGTGTGTTAAAACGGTTTGCATTTAAAAAGTATGGAGGCAAAATCTATAATGCTAGTCCGTTGCAATAAATAATGATATGTTAACAATAAATCTTAAACCGGTCATGAAAAAGTTATTTTCTTGCTTGACCAGTGTTATGAGCAGTCCGACTAGCATGAATCAGATAGAAAAACAAATTATTGGGATTTTGTCATTACGTATACAATAATAAATGAAAATCATCCTTGCGCAAAGCATTTTTTATATATTTCCGTGAAGGACATCCGGACATCCGCCCAACACTTCACTTCCGCTAGTTGCAGCAGTTGCAGTACGGGAGCAGACGCCTTCACTTTTGGGGCGTTTTGATGCAGTTTGTTGTCGTATGTCGTGTCGGTGTCGAGAAGAGCGGTGGGGCTTGGGAGTTTGTGACCGGTGTTATTCGTGAACACTGGTGTGGGGCGCTGATGCGTCTTTTTTTTATACTGCCACCACCCCGAACTTTGAAGATACACGGGCCCGTAGCAGTGTATTATGCTGAATCGCGAGCTCCTTCTCTGTTGACGTCGCTTTCCTGGTACCACTCGTGGATACTGCAAGCGTTTAAACAGTGTGCACCGTCTCGCCTACATCCCCGGTGACGTACTCGACCTGTTGAAACTTATTGCTTCCGTCATTTTAGAGTACGCAAGGCAGTTATCTTGTTGTTCTGGTTTCGGTTATAAAAGCAAGGCAAAACCCTCGTAGTTCCCGCCCTCAGTACACGTTGGACATCTTCCACACTTTGACACCGGATAACTGAATGAACGAGGATTTACATTCACTTCCGAGGTTACTCTCGCCGCTTCCTCACCGTTGAGCAGCAGGATGAGCTGGCGACAAGCCGCGGATGAAAGGCTGGAGCATCAACAGCCCAAGCGCACTCGGTGCCGATGCGGGCGACGCGGGTTTCTGTCAACCGGGAGGCCAGCACAAACCGTGACCATTCCAGCTCTTCGTCATGACACGGTGTTGCAGAGAGCAGGGTAAAATACAGCTACACGGATCACCGAAGCAAACGACTGCTATCTTAAATCTTGGCTTGTGATTGCGCCTTTGTAGTAGATCATCTTATTCGTTTTGCTGGAGAGACGCAAACGACGGGCGTAACAAAATCGCTTGCATATTCCGCATATCTCACAAAAGCATTTACCCTGTCACCTTGCGAAAAGCGCGAAACACGGAGTCCGCACCGTCCTAAGCTTCCCGTTTTTTACCTGCTTTAGAGCAGTTTGTACCTGCTAGTAGATATCCCTACTGAAACTCAAACAGGGCAGTGCCAGAGAGAAAGAGACAAAGTTGAGAAAGCTTGCTCGCTCTCTAATTTCTCAACTCTCAAGTGATTGTACCATAATAAATGCACCAACGCGTCTTCCAAAATAAAGAAAGAGCACTACGTTCACAACATAAAAAATGGTCTCAGTACATGCATCTGTGGGCAGCTAGGAAAACTTGCCCTTATTTATTCACGCCGCATGATTGCCGCAACAAACTCGTTGCAGGACCGAATCATACTCGAGCGGTGTGCGTCGCTATGCAAACGCAGTCCAACACGAAGCATAAGAAACGGCAGATTTAAGACAACAATCCGGAGTCCATTATTCAATTAAAACAACGTAATTTTGTTGAAAACGCCCGCTGCTTCTTACTCACGGTATGTGTCGGGATACTTCCACAGTTCGAAACGGAACGAGGGAAGATTTACTTTTAAAAACGCTCGCTGCGTCCTCCCGGACCAGCTGGACCGGATCAGCTGACGACGACGGGACTGTACCCGTTGAACCTCCACCACGCAACAAACAATTTGCGCTCCGTGTTAAAAGCGTGGTTCAAACAGACCCGCAATACAAAGCACCGCACCACACACGACGAATGTTTCAGCTCTTTTTCGCATCGCCGGGTTGCACCAAACAGAACGAGATCGCCGAAGTCAACGCCGCGCTGTCGTGAACCTTGGCTTGTGGTTGCGAACTCGTGGACCCTGTGACTCCCTTCGCTTTCAAAGCACACACGACAATTACGAATGCTACTTTCCGTCTTCCAGGAACATCACAGGGGCACTTCTCCAATCACGTCTTCACTGTGTGCTCGCAAACTCCGAAGCTCTATGCGAAGCTTCTCGCGTCCCGTCAAACCAAAACAGTAGCGGCGCCATGCGTACTTGCCAGATTTTCTCCGGTCAAACAAAAACAACGAAAGCCAACCGGCGCTTGCTTCCAGCGTACATCGGCGTTGCGCTTGCGCCGTGGCCAGATCGTTTGCAGTTGAAGGTTGAAGCAAAAACGAAACCAACTGCAATGTCACGTGTTCACATCGAGGACACGCTTTTTATATCCATTTTAACTGTTTGGAACGAATAATTAGACCCATAACTTTATTTGTGGTGTCTAAGAAACTGTTATCAGGACCCCTAAACTAAATACAAACATGGGCGACATGAAGCAAGCCGCATTGCCATCGACCAGAAGATGGCGGCGAGCCCGGTAAGCGTGGGTTTCGCCAACGTCCTGCGACATGGCGCAATTGCTTTTGGTGCATATCTGTCTCCGAGACATGTTTCTTTCCGCGGCATTTGTCTCGACGGTCCTTTCTAAGTGTGTCCCCAAGCATTCCGGTGCTTCGATAGCCGGCAATGCCGCGGTCGTCGCAGGGGGCGATGCGTGTTTTCGAGGTCGGCTACACGGTTATGCGTGTATGACCGAACCAAAACACGTTTTTTACAACCTCGCATGATTTCTGAACGAATTATCCGTTACTCATCGTGTAAATTTATGGTAATTTGTGTAAATGGCGTGTTTTTCACCCCAAATATTCGCCAAATACACGGGACTTGCTAACAGTGTAGGTGGTGAGGGTCTTCAGAGAGTTGGGCGAGGCGACTTGTGGACAAGGGGTTTGTCGGGGCCTTCACCAAAAGGTTCAACATCGTTAAATTCATTCGAAAAATTCTGGATTGAATTCTGTTTCCGGACCCGGGTCCTTCCAGATGCAATTTCGTAACACCTAATACACCCCTCCCCCTTTCCCCTTCTCCCCCTCCCCCCCCCCCCTCCCCGGCGTCCTCTTTTCTGCCAGGGAGTCTATAGACCAGTGTCCGCGCCAATTCCGGGGCGCCGCCATGTTTATCTACGCTCGCGCCACCACGCGGAAAGAACTGGCAGGCAGGGAGGGGGCGCTGCGTTGGCGGCGTTGCTTTGGGTAGCTGGGTGCGGCAGGCTGTCCGAATCCACCGACACATCGTGAAAGATGTCTTCACCAGAAGCCTCTGCGGCCCGTTCTTCAACAGGCAAGATGTCGTGAACATTCGAGAACCCATCTCGATCAAGGAAAATAAGGGAAAACCTTTCTTGTCTTAGATGTTCTCGGTGTCTGCTGACCCTTGACATCCGCGTTTCAGTCCGGGTTCATTGCGTAGTAAATATTTCGCTACCGCTTTCTTGTAGCTTTCAAATGCTTGATTGTTGGCTTCTTGTATACGACATTACATTCGTGGCACGTTTGAGACCGATTTTCGCGATCTGCTTGCCTTTCTGCGGCAGCGCGGCTCTGCCGAGCCGAAATAAGTGGGAGGCGTTCACTTGATCGAACGCAGTTTTAGCGAATGAAAACGAGACCACGACGTTTCATCGAATGACTAGCGAATGGGTCTAGTTACATAGACAGCTCGGATTAGCTTTCTTTTGTAATGTGGCGCCTTGTCTGCCGCTGCGAAGCGGCGTAAACGAGGGCTCCGAGTATGTTAGCACGCGTCCCCCCCCCCCCCCCCCCCACACGCACACACAAACACACACTGCGAGCGTCTGGGTTCGAAACTATTAATTGCCAGTTCTAAAGGATGGTACTTACTTGAAGTGGGAGCTGGAATTCTACGAGGTATCAGGAGACACTTACTATCGGGCAACGAAGCACGGTGCCTGTGGGGGCGGAGTCTAGGAACGCTACTGATTAATATTGTGACAGGCGATCAGTTATGATAGCAGACGAAACTTCGACTCGTTTGTTCAGAAGTTCGCGGTGATATTTTATTAGCCCTCGTTACAGCACACCAAGGATCTTAGGCAGTGAAATTCACATCACGCAGGCTCGTCCGTCGTAGTCAAATGAGCGCAGTCGACGATGAGGTGTAATGAGCTACTAAGCTTCACAAGGAAAATGCGCGTGAGAAAGAGTTTTGAGGAAGTCCAAAACACCGATCCAGCAGACGCACGTACGTACGTTTACTCCGGACTTCATGAACCCGACGGCGCAAGATCAAAGAGCACCGCCGCCATCGCCACCCGGTTTTCTCTGCACTTTGCGCGACGACGGCACTGCAACGGAGGGCACTCGCCTCGGCGTTAACAATCCACGAAATAGATTAATTTCCCACTCTTGAAGCCATTCCAAATGATAAATGAAAATACCTCGGCGTTGTTGAACATCTGACGACACAACCAACACAACTGTGCCGCTGGCTGCGTGAGCCTGACACAAATGTGCCGAGTGCCTGCTCGGCACCGTTGTTGCTCGTGAAGGCCTGCTTATTTGTAGTTGAGACGATGATTCCACATCTTTCGTGGTGCTTGCAATAACTTCGAAGGGCAGGGGAACCTTCTCACGAGGACGTTGAAGACACTCAACACCGGAGCCACCAAAGCCATCGCACAAACCGTCGCCATATTTGCTTCTTCTTCGTCACTCGCGGCGCGGTCAACTCGTCGCGAGATGTTTTCTGGCTCGGCTAGATGAAAACCAACAACGGCAAAGTGGCGTATGGACACACGGCTCTCACATTACGAGCACTATACTCACATACCGCGGTAAACAGGACCGATGCCGGCGAAACGGCAGTCGGCACACCAGCGAAGAAGCCCTCAACGGGAACCGGCGGCGCAGGCCGACGCAGCCCCCCCTCCCCGTGAGCGTCTGGGTTCGAGATTATTGTTCGCTTTTGCTCCTTGCGGTCGAGGCTAAAAAGAGCACTTCCGGACAAAGGTCTATTAGCGGCGAGATGTTTCGGTGGCGCCCTCGTTTGGTTACCTTTCGTGACGTCATTACCTTGTGAACAACAAGTTCGATGGTGTTTGTAATGGGCATGGTGGAAGCCTGAAATCATAGCGCTCTCAAAGCAACACTGCGAACACCATCAAAATTGAAGTTTTACATTCCTCTTACTTCCGTCGATGAGACATCCTTTGCTGACGTCATAGTCAGCATTAGGCCAATTGTGGTGGGCCGACCACAGCGACGCTTTCGATCGCTCACGTCGCTAATAGAACTTACCCCGTGACCAAAATACTTGAAAAAGTGCAGGGAGAAATTTTTTCCCCCAAAACCGGGGATTTCTCTATTCAAGGCCAGCTCCCAATAGACTACTTCCATAAAGCCCTGCATGCAACACGGCGCGCGTTGCACTCTGGGAACTAGTTGGCCAGGGAGGAGGGTGGCATGGTTTCGGTTTCGATCGACACGTCGACAAGAGATTGTTTTCTGGTCCCGAGAGCGTCATTTGTGGTCTCTAAACTAGCCTAAATGGCCAGACCTCGAAGCTTTAGCACAAGCCCGAGACGTATAGCTTGTCTTAACACATGCTTGTTGTATTTTTGTACTTGAGCCTTCCTGTTAGCGCTCCAATCGAGGTATGTGGACGAGCCAGTGCTGGGAGTCTCGACGCTGCGAAACTCGGGTGCTCGGGGATCTTGCTTGTGTACGAATCAACAAGCTGTAGCAAACAATAAGTATGCATATATCGAGCTCGCGCCTTTACATTAGTGTTGTTGATCAGGAAGGTTGTTTGCTTCGTGCGTCCATAGACGAAATATTTCTTTTTGCAATTACTGTTTTTCTTAATGTGCCTGATTATGCGAGGTAAAACTCGGAGGTGCCATTGAAAAGCTCAATTTGAACACACTTCTTATCTCTTATCTGTACTGACACGCAGCACTGCACGAAGTGAAGTCCGCACCCGCTTGCATTTCACTAATATTCAACATCGCGTATGCGCATAAAGTTATCCTGAAATCATATAGGCACATTCGCGCATACAGACCGTTTTAAGAATGCAAAAGTCGAGCACTTGTGTGAAGAGTGTCGCACCGTTCGCCGGAAGTGCGTCAGACGGGCATGAACCGCTATGCGCACCGCATTGGGGTTTATGCCCGTCCGGCGCACGGTGCGACATTCTTCAGACAAGTGCTCGAACGAATTCAAAGCGCATTTGACGGTTGGTAATGGCCATGATATTGGTTATGTGTTTGCTTTCTCTGACTGAGTATGCAAAGATAATTTCAGACACCGTTCCCGGCACAGATCTCGGGCGTCAGTAAAAGCTCGTCCAAAAAGGCTAAGCGAGGAGTAGGGGACGCTTGTTAGGGCCTCCGTCGTAGCTAGCCGATCTCAGCGTTTCCGAAAAGTTAACCTTCTATCAGCATAAAATTTGAGTGGGAGATATATGATGACACGAGGAAGACATCATAGTAACTTTTGTGCAGTAGTGAGGTCGAATTTATTGCGTTTCCTTAAAAGTTCATGCGTAAACGCTGGCCTCAACTTTGATACCCTGTGAGGATGCGGCTTGCTTTTTGCCCAGTGAAGTAACAAGAAGCGGACGTTTGGCAAACAAAATGCGTGTAAGGCTCCAGACGAACAAATTTCAGTTGTAGTTCACTGGTACTAGACGGGATTACTGACATTGAGCTCAAAGATGCACTCGTGGGGTGAGGTGACTAAGCCACGACTTACTACGTTCGCATACGCACGCACAATATCCGGTGTTTCGGGAACCAAGGAAAGTGCCCCGGTCTTCGTTTTGTATCGCTCGTGAATGAGTGTATTGTACGTTCGTGAAAAGTCAGATAATCGAAAACGCAAGCAGCGCGTTCGGTCGCGGCGTGATAGCATGAGATGAAACTGCTCAGTCGAAACCGAAACTGAGTGGCCAACTAGTTCCCAGAGTGCACTGCGTGGTATTTCACCGCGATGGGGCGCGTCGGTTTTGGAAGAAGTCCATTCGGGGTTTCTCGGTTCCTTTCTATTCAGAGAAAATCAATTCGGTCGTATTTATCGGAGTTTATCGGTACCTACCGAAAACACAGAACCCTACTCATAACGTAACGTAAGAAGACGTAAACGAACGCACCCCGTGTGAATGGGTCTTCACGCTCCTGTGTTTACATCTCAGACCGCTGCAGAACGTATGTGGGAACAAAATTCGAATTATATTCTTATTCGCGTTTTCGCATTGTGGTCCTTGCGCCTGCTGGCTGTGCGCGGTAAGTTCAGCTCGCCCTTGCGCTTCACACGTGCTTCAAGTCGTCATAAAATGGACCGATATTAGAGTTTTCGATGACGCTCAGCAAGTTCGCACTTGGAACCACGTGTTCATTTTCAGAAATAAACAGTGTATTAGTCAATTTTATCTCATTGGTTTGCCAATTAGTATGTTTTGTATTGCAATTCCTGACGTCGGCCGTGGCTGGCAATTTGTTCCCGAAGAGTGAATTTTTTTTCTCAAACACCCTATTTTTAAAGAGGTTTGAATACCTTTGTAGAGACACCCGGTATATGCAGACACGTAAAGACCACTAAAATACATAGTTTAGTTGTTAAAAGCAGTATGAACAGAGTTCATATAACAGCTACAGCAGTTGTGTAAATTGCTAACTAAAACAAAGGACGAGTAATTATTTTCAAAGTTATTTTGTTTTTGTTTTTATTTTTGCGCGGGGCGGAACTGAGTTGGCGGCTAGCAAATTGTTTGATGGACCGTTTCCCTATTATGCGTATTTATGGCGGATGGCTACAGCTAAGAAATAACTCAAACGTGTCCTCGTCTCGCAGGTTAGGTGCGGAGTATGACGGAAGAGCGGAAGCTTCTGAATGTCCCGAAGACGGCGGGTATTTTATGGGAACCGGAGAAATTTACACGCCTTACGCATTTTCCAATTGTTCAAGAAAGATGATCAAGGAAACTCTGAAGGAACGGTAAATTGATAAAATATTATGCATAACTTGTCCAATAGAAAAATGTAACATGGAAACCAGAATGAAAAATGTCGGATCCAGTCCGGATCTGAATTTGGGCCTGAAAAAAAAATGTCAGGTTGAATCTGACTGAGTTTTTTGATTTTCAGACTGGAAGTTTCTTCTTGCCCACTTTTGGATCCAGTGTCGATCTGGCATTTTCAATCCGGGTTAACTTGCTTCCAGGGCTCCAGATCGAATCCGGCCCTTCGGCTCCGGGGATAGATTAGGGTTAATCCATCGTCGCAGTCGAAAGGCGCAATTTAATAGAGAAAACTCCGGGTAGTTAACGCCAATGTATTTGCAGCTTCGACACCGAAATTACGATCGAATGACAAGTAGGCACTCCATTTAAGGTGCCGTTTCATTGAGGAAGCAGTCGACAACTCTCTCCATCATCACGAGGGAAACATGTTTTCAGTGACCCTGTCCCTTTCAGGCAACAGCAACTGTCGGGAAACGTGTTTTTGTCGCTCGGCAACCATGTTCGCCTATTTGTTGGCCGACAACCGCAGAACACCCTGGCACGTCGCGCTGACAGCGGGACCGACACCTAAAAAACTCCGCAGCGACGCGGGAAATCTGACTCTACAAAGTTCTAGTGCGGTCGAAGTGTAGGAATTAAATTACCACGGAACGACATTAACAAGTGTCCGTGATTAGAAATCTTCACAGGTGGAGTATTTTCAACTCTTTATTCTATCAAAATGCTCTTCATTCGCTGACAAAGCAGCTAGTCCTACCCGAGGATGATGATATCGCTGCTATATGTTCGTGATTTAGCCACCGTATGAAGTGTTTCTGTCCGGTTCAATTTTTCTTGCAATTTCTATTTCTTATGTAAAATGGAGTCAGCTAGTTAGTATCCCAAAGTACCTTTTGCAGCGCGGTGGGGAGCTGAACTGCCTGCGACACCGACACGATCGGTCTTCATAATGATCGGTGGAATGCACATTTTCAACGCTATCTATTAGCCTTTATCGCCCTGCTATGTGACCGCTGCAATCGCCAAAACGTCCTGGGGAGTTTTTAAACAATTCACGTGTCCGGCAGCGGCTGTTTTAAAGCTCTAAGTTTCAACTGTCATGTTCAGAGCGGTCGTTTTCATGCTTCGTATTTTGAATCGCTTGCCTTCGTGGATTGTTCTTTTTTTTACATTTTATTATTGGGTGATTCGACGTGTCAATCTAGTTCACTAGCAGTAATGTGAGCTGGTATTTTGGCAGTTTTAATTTTAACAACCGCTTCAACGTTTACGACCGTAGCTGTGAGCATTTTGAAAATAGCTTTCCGTAATTACGCGGTAAAGACATTCATCAAATCATTTTAGCTGCAAGTGCCTTAATTATTGTTAAATAACGTTTACTATGCCTTTGTTCAAAAAAGATTTAAAAGAAATTGTTTGTTATTGATAGGCAACTCTGCCATCGAGTCTATCTGTGTTATCGTGTCTACAGCACAAAATGCGCTCATTCACCGAACCGGCCAACACGCCTCGTCCAACACAAGTTGCTGCTGTCTTTGTTGCCGAAACTGTCCCACCGAGTCAACATTGTCGATGTCGCCTGTGTTGTGCTGACGCTCCCGCGATGTGACAGGTTTGTCGGGGAAAAGGGCGACCGAGGACGAAGTTGACCAACTATTGATGAACATGTGCTTCTGTCGCTGCCGTGTTTCCTCAATGCGTCAGGGCCGTTAGGGCCAAACACGGGCGCGACAAGTCTTTGAATGCCACCAAAATCACTAAGAGCAATTCTTGTTTGCAAGTAGTAGATTAAAAAGTTGCTCAAATTACTTTATGAAAAGTAAAATAATAATGAAAAACAAACAGAAGTAGTCTGTTTTGAATACTCCACGTGTTTAGTATCACATCTCACAAAGCTTACCCCTCACAATTGCGAACTTCAAACCGCTCTGTAAAAGTCAAATCAATCTACAAAACATGATTGCGACATAATTCGATATAAAACACCCGATTACGCAATGTCAACAGTATATTAGGCGTTTCCACGCCGCAAACATACTTGAAAGATTAATTGGCGGCACTGCTGGGGTCAAACACAAGCGGAAACTTTTTTAACGACGTCTTGTTGCCACCGAACACGTTTACAACAAGTTTAATTCGCACGCAGTAGACTGAAAAATCTCTAAAATTAACTTGTAAAACGGAAAACAGAAAAGAGCAGCCCCAACCCTAAAGAAAAAATATTATATGAATTTATATCTGATATGTTTATTGGACACCGTTTTCATATCAGAATTTGTTATTTCATATCAGTTTCAGCTAGGCTAGTGGCGCTAGGTACCGCCCACTTCATGTGGTACAATATTTTTATTTTCTTACGCACCATGTAGATACATCAGCTGAGCATATACATTGAGCAATCCACATACACGGCACAACAATCATGAATACAACAGCACACTCGATAACTACTTCTTAGCTCTGCGTTTCCGCCTTTTATACCGGTCGTTTTGAGGGTACGGATTTTCTCGGTGACCTCCTAAGCAATAAATAATATTCCCAACATATTTATTTATTTTCAGTAATGTCATACCACTGAAAGTATTTACAAGGGCTCAGGGGATGAATTTCTTACTAAAAAGTAAACGCTCATGCCGTAGTTATTTGAAAGCCAATAAATCAAACCGCTCCACTGCGGCTTCAAGTCACGTGTTTGCTTGCGCGCGCGGCACGTCATATACTAAAAAAAGATTATATGAACATATTTCTGATATGTTTATTGGACACATTGCAAATTCTGTTGAAAGTCGTATAAGTTTTCATATAAATCGCATATGAACTTGTATGCTGCATATCAGTTGGCATATGTTGCATATCAGTTCTCATATGGCGCATCTAAGTTTTTTGGTAGTTCATATCAGTTTGATATGTCATATATCGGTTTTTGGATAATTCATATCAGTTTCATATGTTGCATATCAGTTTTTGAATATTTCCTATCAGTTCTTATATAGATTCATAGATTCTTTTTTCAGTAGGGAAGTGACCTGTTTTATATTATCCACACGTTTATTATAACATCACACTCGGCCCATGTTGCATACAAGTGCAAACGTGAAACCGCTCTGTACTGCAAAAATTGCAAGAGTTTTAGTTTTATCGGTTGAAACATCACAGCGATTGTACGCTCGAAACCGGCAAGAACAGGCCGAACGTCCGTTGCTTCGTATTTCAGGAGGGAACTATAAGCATTCACAACGAGAGCAGCAAACTCCAAACATATAATCCAAGGTCGCAGGTATCTAACACAATAACGAGTGAAACTGTCAGAAATGCTCAACGTAGCGCACACATATGCATCATACACCGCAGTCAGCCAAAATATTTTTTTTTTTTTACATTATATCTTGACTCTGTGCAGCATGAACGACACCTGCCTCAGCCTCAAATACGCGCGGCAGTCAGTTAACGGAAGCAGAAAATACATGGGTGAAGACCTGTCGCCGAATGAGTTCTGCTCATCCCTCCATCCGAGTTTGAGTTATTGTTATCCGGTAAGTATTTCCACGTCGTTTGCATCCTAACACTGTAAACGAGCAACTAAGTTCCTGAGTGTACAGGGGTAATTACTTTAAAAACGCAAAAAATAAAAAAAAAACATGGACGAGGAAGAGATGCATACAACACGGAATGGCGCTCAGCCTTAGTTCTATGTGTTTTTCCTCGTCCGTTCTAGGATATCCGAAAAAAGGAAAGGCGTCCCAGCAATTAATGAGAATATGCTATTTTTTTTTCGGATTGTTTAGAAAGAAAACAGTTTACAGTCCTCGGCATGAATATTCCCTTCCTCTGGAGACATACCTTAACGGGTAATGTTTCAGTATGCAGTTAACAAAAGAAAGATTTTTCAGCTGGTGGAATTCACACATTGTTTACTCTAGAAAGCACATTTTGACCTCGACCATTATAGAAGAGTGAACGATACGGAGGTGTTGGGAAAAGTTGGTCCAAAAGAGCTCGAGTAAGCTCCATTCTTGGAATGCCAGATAAATACTCAGAAGAAAATCGGACGGACAAATAATTATGCGAATCAACAACAACTATTTTAGGAACCCGACAGTTATCATAATACCCGGTTTCTGGGAAGACACCAGAAACGATGGCAAAAGTCCAGATAGTTCGGTTTGTATCAGTGCGCGTACAAATAATTGTTACTTGTCACGCAAAAAAACGAAAAAAAAAAAAAAAAACGATATAAGATGACGGATAAACAAATGCGGCAGGCCTCTCTGTAGGATAAGTCGAAATAAATTGTCACGTTTCATTGGTTTCCATCCGCACTTGCAAATAAACAACGCACAAATTCTATGAATCTTGTGCACAGCGCTGGACCTGTAATACGTACATAATTTTGGTAATAAGAAAAATGTTGCAAACAGTAGCTCTCGCAAAAATTGACGAGTAACGGTTAGGCCTCCTTGACACACGTGATTTCAGTTCATTAGAAACTGCCGTCCAATACGTCGTACTCCTACAAAACTGTTCAAGTTGCCCGCCGAGATAATTACAAGATGTTTCGTTTCATTTGACGCCTTCATCCTCTGTAGGCATGGTTGCCCATGATTCGTACCAGAAGCCAATACATTCTTCCCAGCTTACCGCTGCGCCTGTTATGTCATAAAGTATATTGGTCAACACAACCGCTTCGGTAACACTTCTCTTGTCGCGATAAAGATTAGCCACCGCATCGGCATATGCTAAGACTTTGATCTCTATTGAGCCGACACCGAAACCTCGCAGGCTGTTGAGGCGATACTCACATAATAGGCTTTCAAATAAATATCAAATACCAACGGGGATAACGGCCACCCTTGATGAACGGAATGCAGTACTTGTATGTTTACTGAAATATTGCCATTTATTATTATTTTTGTTCAACAATCTTTAGAAGTCATCTGGGATCCGTCGTAGATAACGGCTCATATTCCAACGTGTTTTAAAACTTCCCAAAGCACCGCATGCGTAACGCTGTCAAAAGCCTTCTCCAAGTCAATCTGGAGTAAAGCCACTTGACCTCCCCCGTCGGAGCAACACTCTAAAATGCTGCCTCTCCTCGATGCGTGCGTGAAACTTAGAATGCTTGATCGTTCGATTGCTAGTTGCTTTACTTCCTCCTTTAAATGTTCCCCATTTTCCAAGAGTGAGAGTTTTTTTTTTTCTTCACCGTAATTGCAAGTTGCTCGTCCACGCTCGCCGCAAGAGGTTCGTCCTTGAACAGTTTTGAATTAGGCTTCCAGAGTTGCCCATTAAAATTACTTTTCCCCTGGTTTTGTCAAGCGTTACTGTTACTAAACAACGATCAGTACAAACATAGGGTTTGACCTGGTAGTCTTTAACGCTACTTGTTAAATTTGTCGATACACAAATTCTGTCAAGACCAACATGCATGGCTGATTAGAAATGTGGGAACTGCAATTGACTCCGATAACGATACCAGATACTTCTCCTGAGCCTTTCCGTACGCACCGTATTGCTATCGCGTATCGTTATCTTAGTGGAAATACGATCTACTAAGACTCCCTAAAAACGATTGTCATGTCTTTACGATCTGGGAAATGGATCCAATCCCCCCCCCCCCCCCCCCCGCCCCCATTACAAGAAAGAAAATATAGCCAAACAAGCCAAAAAAAAAACAAAAAACAAACGCTGCCTTTTTACCTTTACATTGATATTTGTTGTTTTGAGACGCAACCCAATTGGAGAGGCGCTCGGCAATTTCAGTCCGCGCCTCCACGGACGAGAAGCGGATCGCAGGAATTGCTGTCGTAATCGTGAGGTGGTACACGGTCCGCGGACGAAAATCGCGATTCAGTCAATCGCGTGTTGGCCAGTATATGCAGCAGAGGGTTGAGCAACTCGACTGTCAACGTAGTTCGTTGGACCCGGCAAGGGGCCAGGGAAGTTCCTCGCAATTACGATTAAGTTTAAGTACTGGGTGTCCCCAAAAATAATTTACCGTGTCTTTGGAAAAAAAAAAAAGAGTGCGATTGGGGGTTGAGCGTGTTAGCGCACCGCAGCTAAGAGTGCGTGGAGCGCCAACTCGTGCTGAAGAACCCAGGGATTCTGGGCTGAAGCCCAACCCCTGCCCGTTTCAATCTGGATGAGCATCATACAGGCGCGCGGTCGTGTATGTCGCTACGGCGTGATGCGCGTTAATGCCCGCGTCCCACTAGAGCGACAGACAGAGACAAAAGACAGCGACAAGCCTCAAACCCATGCAGCATGCTCGTGATGGTACCTTTGGCAGGCGTTTAGTCGTTCGGTGCTCGCGAAGTAAGCACGAGCGATTGCAAGCCTGCCAAAGATACCCTCGCGTGCATGATGCTCGTGTTGGAGCATAGCCTACGTACTCTACAAAGCGTCTCAAATCGCGAAAGACTCTGGGTTGAGGCTTGTCTTTGCCTTTTGTTTCTGTATGTCGCTCTAGTGGGACACGGGTATACAGGGATACTGAACCGACATTTTGGGCTTACAAAACAAGACTGGACGGATAGGTGGGACGCCGCAAAACCCCAGAACATCACTCATACAGCGATATCTCTAACGGATCGCCGTATTTTTGGAAAATAAGTGCGTAATTTTACATGGCCGACGAGGCCGACGAGACGTGACACGTCACGATTCTCATTCCCTCTCCTCCTCGCTACGTCCCGTTGAGCTGGTGCCACGCTGGGGAACCGAAGCAAGGAGGAGAGGACCGAGGCCGCTTCCCCTCATCGTCAAATGTTCCACGAGGACCATTACGTCATAGACCTTGCTTGATCGCGCCATGTTTTTTTCAAAAAGTACGGCTATCTGTTTGAGATATCGGTGTATGCACTCTCAAGAAAAAAGGGTGTAAAAGGGTGTATCGTTACACCCTTTGTCCCATGTAATACACCCCCAAACTTCAATTCGACGTACAGCGCCCTACAGTCGAACGGACGGCCCGAAATTTTACGAGGGGCTGGATAGCCGTGTGGTACAACTTATTCAAATAGCTAATGTACGTTATACTGACGACAAAAAAACATAATCGGGGTTTTCTTGGCCCGACTGCAAAAACTCAGTGGTTTCTTCATGTGGTCTTTGATACGTACTTCAGCTATTTAAAAAGTTGCATCGCACCGTTATCAAGCCTCTCGTAAAATTTGGAGCCGTCTGTTCGAATATAAAGCGTTGTAAGTCGAAATGAAGTTTTAGGGTGTATTGTATGGAACAGAGGATGTACCGACACACCCTTTTACACCCTTTTTTCTTGAGAGTGTGAGTGACATTTTTGAGTTCGGAGTCCCGTTCAACGCTTCTGCGGCCTAAATTTGAGGAATCCAAATTTCGGTTGCTCATCAACAGCTAAGACACCAGGCGCCCACGGAGGATGACTAACTTCCGGCCGTATAAACCTACAGACGACAGAATAATCATTATTCATGCTGTCTGGAGACTCAATCAGGGAGAATATTCAATTAGGAAGAATATTTTTTGACATATTCTCGCTAGTATGCGTATTAAATCTAACGTTTCGAGAGCCCCCTTTATATGAACACTAGTGACTCTGCTTTTTGTAGGACTATAATGTCCTGCCCTCTACCTGCACGGTGGATTGTTGTACGTGGAAAAACGGAGCAAAGCAAAATGCATGGACCTATTTTGGTCTGGACGGAATGACTTGCCGTTCTTTCTTTGAAACGTATAACACTGTTGGGGTGAGTTACAACGCTTTTACATTAAAAACTCATTTTGTGTACAGCTTTAATCTATCCGGTTCCAAAGCAGTCTAACTGTACGTAAGATAGCAGTAACACAAAAACTGCCAGACCGCAACCTGTCTTTCGTTCTAAAATGCGGGAAAGTTGGAGGGGGGGGGGGGGGGTGCTAGGGGAGGGAGCCGCAGCTTGGCCACCCTTGCTATACATGGCGAAACGTCAAGCATAATGCCACACCGCAAACGGTTTTTTCTTCTTAGGACTAACTAATTTCCAGTCTTGTCATACGAGCCGAGTTTCCTCTGTAGATTGCAGCGATTGGCTCCCAGTGACAGGTTTTTTAGAGTGCCCTTACAAAAATATGAAACGAGTTTCAATTGAAAGTCATTCAACTGAATAGAAACTCAATTGAAACTCATTGATCATTTTTGTAAGGGTGTACAACGAAGGATACCTCGAACATTGATTAGACGAAGGATGCAAAAAATTTGGAGGGGAATCTTTAATAAGCAAGATGTAAAGAGGAAAACAAATATATTTTGCACTATTTCATGGTTAATGAAAAAGCGTAAAGCATTCCGCAAAAAAAATTATATATATATATATATATATATATATTGTTTTACGGTGACAGATATGTTTTGTAGGAAAAGGCAGTTTAGTTCAAGTTTGAAGTTGACGCGTCTAGTCACCTTAATTAAATAGTTTCTTCTTCCTCGGCAGCCAGACACACGTACTCCCTCATTGCTACATTTTAAAGCATGTGATAAGACAAGAACATCGCACCTTTAGCGCACTTTAAAATAGTACATTGAGCTCATACGCGTGAAAAAGAACTGCTTCGACGTGAGTCGGTGATGCCAGATACGTACGTAACCTCAACTCTTCGTCTGTGTTTTCCCTTCCACGCAGGTATGCTTAAATGGAAGCTGTGAAAGGTAAGCAGTCTGAAGTGCCACTGTCCGCCCGACGTCAATGAGGTCGTTCCAATGATGGTGTGTAACGGTCAGCCCATTGGCACCTCGCTGTAAGAAAACCTCGACTAGTTTCCGACCTAACAAAAACAATGCATGACACTATTGCGGCTAAGCGGCGACGACAATAACAATGTGGCTCGTGACAAGAGCCACGTTAGCAGCGCGCGCCGCGTGGGCACTCGGCACTCGAACCCGGCCAGCCCGAGAGGGAACATCGATACCAGCCGGCTCCTTTTTTCAACGGCAAAGCTCTCGGACCAGCTACTACTCCGTCCAGGCGTGTAAATAAACGAAGGGGCCAATTTGGCCACTTCAAGTGGTGACCCGGAGACGGACACCGAAGGTGGACTTCATTGCTGAGGCATCAGCCAACGCATCGGCTGACCGGTAGCCCTCTACCACATTCGAACGTCCACTTCCTGTCCTGGACCTGTCCTGTCCTGTTCAAAACATGGAGCGAAGCCCTTCCGAAGATGAGACGGCAGTATCTACACGGCAGGTTCGTCTTCCACCATTTTGGGCAAAGAATCCTAGGGCATGGTTCGCTCAGGTCGAAGCTCAATTTCACCTGAAGAAAATAAATGCACAACTGTCCAGATACTATTACATAGTATCCGCCTTGCCACCGGAGATAGCTGACGAGTTCGACGACGTGCTAGCGGCAACACCACCGGCAGATGCCTACGATCATCTGAAGGCCACCATTCTACGGAGAAAAACCGAGTCCACAAGCAGCCGCCTGCAACGCCTTCTCACTACAGAGGAGCTCCGAGACCACCGCCCGTCACAATTGCTGCACCGAATGCGCCAACTGCTGGGCGAACAGGTCCCCCACGTGGAGAACCCCATCTTGCGCGAACTCTTCTTGCAACGCTTACCCCAGGGCATCCGGATGGTTCTTGCCTCAGCAACCGACATGCCCTTAGACCGTCTGGCGGAGATGGCTGATCGTGTAGCTGAGTACGCGGCACCTACCATCTCCACGCTGGTAGAGCCCCCTCCCTCGTCCACTGCTTTGTAGGATCTGCAGCTAAAAGTTGACCAACTCACGGCGTCCGTTGCCGCCCTGCAACCACCTTCCGGTGACGCACGCCGTCCTTCGGGCCGCAATCCTCCCAACCATCGGAATTCATCTCGGGCACGAACGCCATCGCCGCCACGAGGTCAAGGTACCTGCTGGTACCACCGGAAATACGGACACCGCGCAGTCAAATGCCACCGTCCTTGTACCTGGCAGGAAAACACCCCGGCCGGTCACTAGAGGCGGTAGGTGACGCCGGCCGACCAGCAAGCCGTCTTTTCTTCGTTGCTGATCGGTTCACAGGTAACCGGCTTCTTGTCGACACCGGCGCAGAGTTGTCCGTCGTCCCACCTACAACAGCAGATAGAAAAAACCTGAACTGTGGCGTACGCTTATTCGCAGCAAATGGAACTCCCATAGCAACTTATGGTTTGCGATCCGTGACCCTCGACTTGGGACTGCGCCGCACCTTCAGGTGGATCTTTATCATCGCTGAAGTTAAGTGTCCCATCTTAGGATCGCACTTCTTGGCTTACTTCAACCTGAACGTGAGCATGCGCCACCGTCGTCTTTTCGACGGCACGACGCATCTGACTGTGCATGGGACATTTACAACGACCTCATCCATTGGCATACGTCACATCACACCATCAACGGGATATGCAGCTATCTTAAACGAGTTTCCCGAAGTCACAAGACCCTCAAATATGGCGCAACCGGTAAAGCACGGAGTGACTCATACCATCGTTACCTCTGGTCCGGCTGTCTACGCACGACCTCGCCGCCTTTCCGGTGAACGGCTCAAAACAGCTCGCTGGGAATTCGAGCACATGCTCGAACTTGGGATTATCCGGCCTTCAAACAGCTGCTGGGCATCTCCTCTGCACATGGTGCCCAAAAAGGAGCCAGGGGTCTGGAGGCCGTGCGGGGACTACCGTGCCCTGAATGTAAGCACGTTGCCAGACCGTTATCCTTTGCCCCACCTTCACGACTTCGCGGAACAACTCGCTGGAACATCTATTTACAGTAAAGTCGATTTAGTAAAAGCTTATCATCATATACCGATCGAGGCATCCGACATCCCCAAGACAGCAATAACCACGCCGTTTGGGTTATTCGAATACGTTAGAATGCCCTTCGGACTAAGGAACGCAGCACAGACATTTCAAAGATTCATACACGAGGTGACACGCGGGCTTCCCTTTGTGTTTGCGTACGTCGACGACCTGCTCATCGCTAGCAAGTCACCCGAAGAGCATAAACAACACCTTCGCTTGCTTTTCGAGCAACTGCGCAGATACGGCCTTGTCGTCAACGCAACGAAGTGCGTTTTCGGAACATCCGATCTAGAGTTCCTGGGACATAGAGTAACGCCTCAAGGTATTCATCCGTTGCCGTCTAAAGTCCAGATCATCAAGGATTTTCCCCAACCAACTTCTATTCGCAAGCTACGAGAATTTTTGGGTCTTGTAAATTTCCACCGGCGATTCATGAACAACTGCGCCCAAATTCTCAAGCCACTCACAGACCTGCTGCGATCACCTAAGAGCCCCACGGCACCCATCGACTGGAACTCAAGTGCACTAAATGCATTCGCCAGAGCGAAGCAGGCCCTCGTGGAAACAACACTCCTTGCTTATCCGCGACCACATGCGCGCCGACTAGGCTCATGGTTGACGCATCCGATGTCGCAGTTGGAGCTGTACTTCAACAGTACGACCAGACGGGTTGGTTTCCACTCGGTTTCTTCTCTCAGAAGTTGAAGCCAGCAGAGACGCGCTATAGCACGTTCGGTCGTGAGCTTTTTGCCATCTACGCAGCGGTCAGACACTACCGGCACTTCCTGGAAGGCCGGATTTTCCACGTCCTGACCGATCACAAGCCCCTCATCTTCGCTTTTGATGCTAATCGGACCTCGTACTCGGACCGCGAAATTCGTCATCTCGCATACATCTCCGAGTACACAACAGATCTGCGTCACGTGCCTGGAGCGAATAACGAGGCGGCCGATGCTCTTTCGCGTATCGAGACGCTCACTGCGCCCCCTGACTTGGATTTCTCCAGACTGGCGAAGGCTCAACAAGATGACGCCTAATTGCAGACAATGGAAGCCTCTTCTACATCGTTACGACTTCGGCCAGTTCCGCTGCCGCTCTCAAACTGTGACGTAATATGCGACACCTCAACGGGGACACCACGGCCATACATTCCCCCCGATTTTCGGCGTGCTATCTTCCACTCGCTCCATGACATCAGCCATCCCGGTACTCGAGCGACCCGTCGGCTCATTTCCGCACGATATGTGAGGCCCCAAATGAACAAGGACATTACCCTCTGGACGCGGACCTGTGCTCCTTGCCAACGAGCCAAGGTGCAGCGACATACCAAGAGCCCGCTGCATCCTTTCCGACCACCAGACGCCCGCTTCGACCACGTGCATGTAGATATAGTCGGGCCCCTCCCGCCATCCCAGGGGCTCCGATATATACATGCGTGGATCGTTTTACTAGATGGCCAGAAGCCCCACCAATACCCGACATCACCGCGGAAACCGTCGCACAAGCATTCGTCACCAGCTGGATTGCACGCTACGGCTGCCCATCCATCATCACCACAGATTGTGGCAGGCAGTTCCAAAGCAGATTATTCGCATCACTCGCTAAAATGCTGGGAGCGCGCCATATACACACGACCGCCTACCATCCGTCTGCCAATGGCATGGTCAAGCGACTACATCGGCAATTGAAGGCCTCACTCATCGCTAGAGAGGACAGGAGCAACTGGGTCAACCATCTACCCTTGGTGCTCTTAGGCATCCGATCCACTTTTAAGGAAGACGTCGGATGTACGGCCGCCGAACTTGTATACGGCACAACGCTCCGACTCCCGGGCGAATTTCTTACTCATCTGCCCACTCCACTACCGGACCTCCCTAGCTATGTTCAAGACCTTCGAGACCTTTTCACATCATTGCGCCCGACACTGCCTCGACGTCAAACGCCACAGCAAGTGTTCATACCGACCGAACTGGACAAATGCACGCATGTCTTCGTCCGACATGACGCTGTTCGTCCTTCATGAACACCACCCTACGATGGTCCATTTGAAGTCATCTCAAGAAATCAGAAGACTTTGACCATCCTGATCAATGGACGAAGGGACGTTATTACCATCGACCGGGTGAAGCCTGCATTCATGGAAGGAGCCATCTGTGACACTGCAATCGTCACACACTCATCTGGTTCAACAACCTCACCCCACAAAACAGTTACGCGGAGCAAACAAACCTCTGCTCCACTAGGGGGGGAAGACTTATTGCGGCTAAGCGGCGACGACAATAACAATGTGGCTCGTGACAAGAGCCACGTTAGCAGCGCGCGCCGCGTGGGCACTCGGCACTCGAACCCGGCCAGCCCGAGAGGGAACATCGATACCAGCCGGCTCCTTTTTTCAACGGCAAAGCTCTCGGACCAGCTACTACTCCGTCCAGGCGTGTAAATAAACGAAGGGGCCAATTTGGCCACTTCAACACTATTAGCCCCGAGAGCGAACACAAGCCTCGCTGCGGTCGCCGCGCCCTGATTGGGTGAGGCGTACCGTGACGTCACACGCCGATGACTCCGCTCCGCGATCTCGCTTCGGCTCGCTTCCCAGCAGCGGTTTCCTGGTTTGGTGTTGTGTGCCGCAAGCTCTTCGAGGAGCTGGATTTCGTTTACCCGGTGTACAGGACGTTGAGCTAGGCCGATGTTGACGTGCTTTCGTACATTTTATAAGCCTGCTCGTCCCTTTTACCTTTGAAATTGGGTTACGAATCCCAAAAGCTATCGGCGGAGGCAATTCCGCCGATGAACCTCCCCGTCCGTCCACACGACAAAAGGCAATTTTGCGAGGGATCGGTGAAGCGGTGGTGCAAGTGTTTCAGACGCTGGAATTCTGTTCCTTGCATGTTCATAATTTAGAACGATATTACATCCCGCTTTCAAGGCATTTGAAGAGGCATTTATATCATGGGCCTTTGGGCGGTCGGCAAATTAGCTCGCGACCCCGACTTTGCGCTGCCACTCTGCATGCGCTGGTTCGCAGATGTTTTAAAGGCCTGATTATATTTGATAATCTGTCTGATTATCTTTGAAGTGCTCGCGGAACAGGGTTGTTTGACATAAATGTAGCTTCTTCGTGAATTAATTATATAGTTTTACACGTATGCAGGCATATTTCTTAGAAGATGCACAATTACTAGAAATTAGTTTGTATGGTAGCAGCAAAGACGCCCGAATTGCCCCCAGTTGCCTATTCGATTAGTATTGAACTGCCCAAAATATGCACAGCAATAGTGCCGTAATTTGGAATGTTTATACATTTTCCAGACATTTTTATTCCAGCCTTGGGCATTAGGAAGATACACCGCTTAGTTTGAATTGTCATTTCCAATTAAAAGAGACACTGCTGCAGGTCTCTAAAAGCTTCCTCAGCCTCCAAACTTCCTACAGCTGGACTCTCCGACAGCAGAGGAAAACAGGAGTAAAAGCAAGCATTCGATTGTCTGTCCAGTGGTAGATGCAGCACTAGTAGCAGAAAATGTGGAACATGTGAAGGGCGACAGTCTGCATGAGAAAAGCTTCTGGTATTTTAGCTTTATGACAATTCGATTTAAGTAAAATCTCAATTTTAGGGCTTAAGGGACTAATAACGAGCTAGACACCTTCGCATACGTTAATTATACATTACTTGAGGGCTGATATAAACATTAAGTCCACAGATACCACCCGTGTAGACCATTGAAATACTATCCGAATCCAGCAAAGGTCAAATGCGAGTAATGCATATAATAAATGCTCCTTGTTTTTTTACTTTGCCCCTGCACTTGGGCTGTCTCACTTGTGCTTCTCTCCCCATGGCCCAAACTGTATTTAGCGTGTTGCTCGAGCAGCATGCAGCTTTTCTGCTTCGGCGATCTTGTTTAAAAACAGATACAAAAGAAAAAATAGTATACATAATCTGCCAATTCATTCAGACCATCAGCAGAATTTATTTTGCGAGATGTAAATATATAGTGATGCTTCTGCAATTGTGGCCATCTTTCTTTATTTTCATATACCACTCCGATTCATGCGGTGCCTGCCCTGTCAACCATGCTTAAAATGTTGGTTGAAGTTTCGCCTGTAGCAACAGGTCATACCTCAATAAAGGCACATATAAAAATTTACACTTCCTACGAAAAGCACGCAAAAAAAACTAGATAGAAACGAGCGCGCCGACAGCTAGCGTCGTCACAGTTTCCACAGGGCGAGCGGCGCGAGTCGGGGAAAAATTCTCTCCTCGCCGTGACGTCACCCCGGTTTGCCGTAAGGGGGCGCCAGGCGAACTTCTCGGGGCTAATAGGCCCGTTCGCATGCTTGCGTTTGCCTAGGATTGAGCTCTTGTAGGAGAACACGCTGGAACGTTGGCGCCATCTATGGGGGGTTTTGGAAGTGCATTTCACTAGAGGGAAGAGCGCGTCTCTCCTACGGATGTGTTTACAGCGTCCTGAAATATGAACACTCGATTTCCGTATGGTGACGTCATAAACGTGTCATATTGCTGCCTGCCGCAATTCTTGTGGTGCCCGAGCAGCGGAGGATGATACAGCACAAGCCTGTTCTGCCCTAGGTCGCTCTGCGGCCAGGCAGTCGACGGAAACCATAGAGACGACGAGTTGGGACGCCTCGACGACAGCGCCTTGTTCACGTCTCCTTTCTTGTATCTTGTTGTTATGTACCGGCGCCACCGGCAGGTGGACTAAGCAGCCGATGCCGCGAGCCTCGTGACAATCGCGTGCTAGTGAGAGCTCGGGCACTTGTTCCTGGACCGAGAACCGCGATGGACGCACCGTCCACACTCTAAAGCTGACAGTAAAGCTTGTATTTATCACTTGTCCTTGTGTATTTTCGGCGCCCTGAAAGTTATCATGAACCAACTAGCCCAGATTGCCATTCTAATGAAGACCTTTGCGTTCACTCGCCTTTTTCGTCAGCACTGCACGACCAACAGAGAGGATAGCGAGATCCAACGGCCTGACACACCGAATACTCTGACGCAATTTGTTGCCCCTTCGGGAGCACTTTGGCGGCATTTGCACTTTGGCATTTGGGCGGGATATAGGACGCTATACACGCCAATCGAAGACACGTTCCAGACAGCGGAGTAGAATATGCTAAGCTCGGATTATCGACACTAGTATTATCGTAGGTTACGCGGTGCTTCTGCGCTACCAGAGCTACTTGCGCTAGCGCGTACGGTTAGAACGCATGATTAAGCTACTTGCTCTCGCAGCGGTGCGAGGGTGCACCACAGCGTTGCCAACATAACACAACAAAGTTGACACCGAGTATTTTTTTTTCTTAAGCATGGAATTTTTAATTTTATATTTATCCGTCCGTTTACCCGTCCGTGTATTGACCCGATCAATTTAGCGAGGAAATTAGAAGGAAGTTCTTTTTCAAACTCCTAAACGACCGTTTATCGCCTTCAAAACAAATTGAAATCATTGCTTCTTAAATACTGCATTCTATGCATTTAAGATAATGATGTTCTCACTTTTTTTTTATAGGCTTAATTTTTTTAAATTCCTTTGGTTGGTTGCTTGATTTCCGACAACCGCTGTCTTCAGCAAAATTGGTGAATTTGCTCGTGCTTCGGATGCTCGCGCGTGAATGATCGCCACAGACGCGACCATGAAGCACCCTCGAAGACTCAGGGTAAATCGGGCAAATAACCGTCCGCTATCGTTTCTAAAAGTTATTCATTCAATTGTGTTTCCTTACGACTGAGTTCTTGTGATCTCATACGACGAGAGGCGCCATCTATGAGGTAACCTTGGAACTGAATTTCACTAGAGCGAAGGTTTCGAGGTATTCGCGGGATGAAATCTACGTACTATTTATGAGAAATCATAGTTTAAAACAATAGCTTCGTTCGATTTACCTGCACTTCCTGCGCCGGTGCAAAAACGGGTAGGGCGTTCTACTTCCGGTCGTATCTCAATACACATACCGGAAGTACAGTGCCCTGCACTTTTCTGCGCTAGAGTTCCTGTACATGCTCCCCCGAAAAGGGAGCAGAGTTTCGCATTTGTTTTCCCCTCGTCGCCACGCCGCTATTCGCCGAGATCCATCACGTGAGGAGCAAAGCGTCCACGCCGTGCAAGAGAGCCACCTTTACGGTCGCCCCGCCGACGTTTCTCGCGCCCTGGCGTATGTTCCCCTGCTTTCCGCCTCCTTTTCCTCCTCTCCTGTTTTCCGTGCGCGGCGGCGCGCGCGGCGCCGCTATTCGCCAAATTTAGTCACGTGCCGAGCAAAGCATTCAGGGCGTGCGGGAAAGCCGGCGCTACGGCCACTTGCCGAGGCTGAATGCGCAACTTTGTTACCGTAGGTAGCTATACAGGAACTCTATTCTGCGCCGGTGAAGGAGGTACAGGTAAATCGAACGAAGCTATCGTCAAAAGTTCTTCGAACAACAAAATGATGATTGTTGTGGCCTTAGGGGTCCGAGTGCGACCACATGATTGCCAGGCAGAAAAGACACATCCACCCCGGGTGACAGCTCGCCAAAAAGTGACTTTAATCGTCTCTCAACTACCGTAAAAACTCCGTTTCCGGTAGTACTGAAGTACAGCACATACGGCGCCATCTTTTATCAGGTGTCCTCACTAGATCTCATCTTCCAGCTCGAGGTAACTTTACCTCGTGCTTTCATACGTTCAGTCTTTGAGGAAGCTTGACTTGCCGCCCCGAACGTGTGACGCGTATAGCCGGTGGGAGACTCTGCCGTGTAAAATTGGGCACCTCCGCTGAGTCGCCTGTTGGTCTTTCGGCAACAGAAACTGGCCGTCTGAAGTTGCAGGCTGGGTGCAAACAAAATCGCTTGGCTGGCTGGGAGTACTCGGTGTAAACGGCACCAAGTGGCGACGGTTGCGCTGGACAACACCCCTTGGCGTCTCGACCACGTAGGAGCGCGGCCGCTGAGCCGGACTCAACACCCTAGCGGCGCACGTCTTCCCCTGCTACCAGAGGGCGCAGTGACTGGGCGGCGTGACGCCTGTTGAAGTCCTTGCGTTGACGAGTCCTCGCCCTCTGGTCCCTGCTCTTGACGAGCTTTGGTGAAAATCACTTCGGCATCAGTGATGCGTGTAACCCTGGCAGCCTGGTCCGGAGACGACGACCCATGAGCAGCTCCGAAGGGCTGTAGCCGGTCACTCCGGGTGTGTTCCGGCACACCAGTAACGCCATGTGCGGGTCCTCTGCCTTCACGAAGAGCTCCTTCAGTGTTCAAACCATGCGCTCTGCCTAGCCATTCGCTTGCGGGTACCTCGGGCTGCTTCTCCGGTGGGCAAACCCGTACAAGGCTGCGAAAGAGGCAAATTTCGTTGACGAAAACTGCGGACCCTTATCCGAGACTACAGTCTCCGGAATCCCAAAGCGGGCAAAGGAATTCTTTAGAGCCGCGATGGCGGAGCTTGATGTTGTGGTCGCAAGAATGACCACCTCGGGGAAACGGGAATAGTAGTCAACCATGACCACGTAGTTGCGTCCCTGCAGCTCAAAGAGGTCAACCCCCATACGTTGCCAAGGGCGATCGGGTGTAGGAGTGCCGAGAAGCAGCTCGCAGCGCTTAATTCGTCTTTGGGCACAACGCTCACACGCCCCCACCACTGACTCCAGCTCGCTGTTCAGGGTTGGCCACCACCCTGAGTAGCGAGCCCTTGCCTTGTATGTTCCCACGCCTTGGTGGCCCTCGTGGAGTAATGTTAGCATCTCCTTCTGAAGGGTCAAAGGAACCACGATGCGACAGTCTTTCAACAACAGTCCCTCGAAGGCTGTGATGTTGCCTCGCTCCTTCCAGAAAGCCCTAAGATGCACTGGAACGTTGGACACCTTCTGGGGTCACCTCTCATTGCAGAATCGGAGGAGGCCGGCACAGACTCCATCATTTGCTTGGTGCTGGCGGAGGCGATCGAGGCGATTGGTTGCAAGGCTTTCGATGTCCTTGAGCAGTGACCCAACGAAGAGCTCGACGGTGTCGACTTTGTTGTCGACAGCATGTACAGGAGCTCGGGAAAAGGGTGTCTGCTGTCGCCAGGAGCTTCCCCGGTACGTAGAGAACGTTGCACTGGTAGGCCATATGCCGCATCCTCAGGCGCTGAATACGAGGAAGCTTAGTGTCCAGTTTCGCAGATCCAAACAGAGTGACGAGGTGTCGATGATCTGTTTCGACATCTAACCTGATGCCACGGACGAACTGGTCGAACCTTTCAACGGCCCATGTGACGGCTAGAGCCTCTTTCTCCGTCTGTTTCAGTCGGTGTAAGAGATCGCGAAGCGTAGGCAACGGCACGACGCTCTCCCGATAGTTGGCCCTGTAGCAGAACGGCTCCCAGTCCACACGAACTTGCATCAGCCGACACTGTTGTATGGTACGAAGGGTCGTACTTGGCCATGCAGACTTCGGAGCTCAACATGCCCTTAAGACGATCAAAGGCAGACTGTTGACCGTGCCCTCAACACCAGGCACTGTTCTTTTGGAGGAGAGCTCGAATCGACGTAGTCACGTCAGACAAGTGAGGAAGAAAACGGCCTACGTGATTAGCCATGCCGAGAAGTCTCCTGACACCACTGACGTCCGCTGGGGCCTCCAAGTTGACCAGAGCCTGGACCTTGTCTGGATCGGGGCTGATACCGTCTGCGCTGACAGTGATCCCCAAAAACTTGACAGGGGACGCTGAAAAGACGCACTTGGCCCTGTTCAGTTTCACTCCGGCACTGCTCAGGCGACCCAACACTGTTGCAAGACGCTGGTCATGTTCCTCACGGGTGCGTCCGAAGACCAGAATGTCGTCGATCATGTGGACGACTCCATTGAGACCCTCCAGGATCCTCCCCACTTGACGTTGGAAATACTCCGGAGCGGAGCAAATTCCAAAAGGAAGGCGACTGAAGCAGTATGTGCCGAGCGGTGTGATGAAGGTCGTGAGGAGCTGGCTTTCGGCAGATAGCTTGCTCTGGTGAAAACTGGGTGTAGCGTCGAGCTTGGAAAAGATCCGTGCAGGACCCAGACGTCCCAGGATGTGCTCCACCGGTGGGGGGACGTGACGCTCCCGCTGGACCACCTGGTTAAGGCGCGTGCGATCGACATAGATCCGGTATCCTCCAGAGCACTTGGGGACGACAAAAATACCACAGCACCAGTCGGTCGGATCGTCGACTTTGTGGACCCCACCGTCAGTTTCTAGCTTATCCAGTTCTTCGCGGACAATGTTATGAAGGGGTATCGGACTGCGGCAAGGAACGCTGAGGGAGAACGGCTGTGCTCCTGCCTGGAGTCGAATCACATACTCGTCCTTCAGCTCACCCAACCCTTCGAAGATGTCGCTGTGAAAAGGGCTTTGCTGGTCGAGACTGCAGAGTTCGTCAACATACTTCACCACACCCAGCTTCTGGATGGCAGGAAACCCCAAAAAGGGCGGGTCTTGCGACGGCAGGATGTAAACCCGCTCCACGACCGACTTGCCTCTCCAAGTCAATGTGGCTTGGAAGGTACCGAGAACTGTCAATGCGTGATTGCGCGGTCCAGTGAGTTGCCCTTCAGGCTCTTGGAGACTGCGAGGTGCTCCAAGAAACGTGCTTGGCACCACCGTGACATCGGCGCCGGAGTCCACTTTGAAGTCGGCGTCGTACCTATTGACGGCTACCTTAACAAAATTCGCTCGGCCCACGGTCGAAACGGTATGTAGGTGAACAGTGCTCAAACTTTGTTTCCGCTTCTCGCAGACATCTTTGAAGTGACCCGGGCGTCGACAGTAGTGACACTTGGCTTGTCTAGCCGGGCACTCGTTACGGGGGTGCGCTCGACGACCGCAGAATCTGCAGTCCTTGCTGCCTTCTCTCGGCGACGACGTCCAGTCTCGTTTGGGAGACGTCTTGGGGGCCGGTTTCCGTCCTTTCTTCACACGTACTTCATCCAGCTTGAGCAGCTCAGGTGCGACGGCAGCTATCTCGGCACGAAAAACGGTCACCCGCGCCTTGACGGCGTCTTCGTGGATGCGTGCTTGTAGCCGGGCCTCGGCCATGGTGAGGGTCGTACAGCGGCAGAGCTTGTCAGAGAGTCTCGAGTCGAGAAGTCCTACGACGAAGCGATCTCTAACGAGCCTGTCCTACACCTCCGTGGAGGGATAGTTGCGCTTGCGGACGAGTGCTCGAAGGGCCGTGTAAAAACTGTCGACGGCTTCCCCTCGTTCCTGGACCCGCCGGTGAAAAAGCACGCTCTCGTACACTTCGTTCGGAGGATGCACGAAGTGCGCCCTGAACTTGTCTGTTACCACAGCGAAAGAACGCCATTCCTCTGCGGTGACGCCTAACGTCTCAAGAACACGCCGCGCCTCTTCGGGTCCGATAGTGTACAGCAACGTCCGCACCTGAACTTCGTCCGACGCTTGGTAGAGGCCTGACGGAAAGCTGAAATCTCCGAATTGTAGAAACCATTGCGGCCACTTGTCGGGGTCTACGAAGTCAAATTTTGGCGGTGGAACCAAGCTCGGGAGTGAGACAACGGGGGCGGTGGCGGTGGCAGCTTCCGTTGTTCTCTCCGGCAAAACGGCGAGGAACGTAGCGACGGTGACGAAAAGACGAAAAGCGTAGCAGCGTGCGACGCGAAAACGACGAGAAGCAGGGCCAGCTGTGAGCATATGGCAGCAACGAGAGGATGTCAGACCGGAAGGCATCCCATCTCTGACACCATGTTGTGACCGTAGGGGTCCGAGTGCGACCACGTGGTCGCCAGGCACAAAAGACATATCCACCCCGGGTGACAGCTCGCCCAAAAGTGACTTTATTCGTCTATCAACTACAGCAGGAAACTCTGTTTCCGGTAGTACCGCAGTACAGCATATATGGCGCCATCTGTTACCAGGTGTCCTTACTACAATAATGACGTGAATAAAAATATACGTAAGCTGCCAAGCGATCCACGGCTGCCAGATAGATGGCACCAGTGTCTTCTCGCAAGTATAGGGAGGCTATAGTGAGGGTGTTTGCCACTGCTAGATTGGGAATCACGGCATATGGACGCCATTTAATTGCTAAATTTTGCTGGGCGTCTACGGGGCAAAGGGTCGTTTTATTTCCTAACTCAGGTCATAAGAGCCCATTAAGGTGCTTGAATAATTTACGCAAGGCATAAATGATTACTTTTCTATAGCCACCAGTTTTCCTCCGATAGGTTAAGTATTTGTTTAACGCCAAAAATGGTGAATTCCGCCATCTTGGACGCTGCTGCTTGTCTGGTAACCTTGCTTTCTCCTCTCGACGTTTGCAATTCCCGGAGCGAGAAAGGCTACGCCAAGGCGTTCGTTGCTTGCAATGGGAGGCGAGAGGAGTAAAGATGCATGGGACAACAGAGTTGCAGCAGAGCGGGCGTCCGCTGTCTTGTAGGCAACATTGGCGCATATCCTTTCCCAATCCTCTGTCTCAGGCGCCGCCATTAAATTGCAAACGCTCTGCAGGATTTGAGTTGCAGCCGCCCTCATTTGAGCCTCCCTCGCAAATAGAGTAACTGTATCATGCTCCGCTTGCGGACATAGCCTATACACGAACACAACTCTGTGACGTCAAGATGCGGTGGTGTCGCGTCGGTCGCACTTCCCGTCTGGGGCTGTGGGCAGAAGTCCCTATGCCAGACGTGTATTCCTGCGTTGTTTTGAAAGGAACCAGACAAAAACCTGCCTCCTCGTCACAAACGCCGCGACTGGGGCCGTACCAAAAGTGTCGAAAAAGGTTTGAAGGTCAGTTTTCACGTGCTCGGTTCGTTCGAGAATCTGAATATGTGCCGTGAAAAGGGAAAAGCAGATGCCGTCGGACAACGATTGCTTGGGTGGGAAGTACTTTGGGTTGAATTCACGGATACTTGTGGTCATCAGATTTATTTGTTTTGTTCCAACATGAACGCCAGAAAGCCGTCAAGTTGTGCGGACCACCTGCGGAATACGTTCAGTGCGCCTTCAAGTTCAAAAGGCCACCTGATCGTTCGAACTGCCGTCTGCTCTTTCAAACGTTTTTGCTTGTCGTCTGCTCTCTTAGACGACGCCGGCCCGTAGACTAAATGTTGGCCCGGTACTTGCGATAAGAAGTAAGTGCAGGCCTCAAAAGACTTAATTTTGAAGGTTGGTAAGCAGGCTCGATGGAAACAGTAGATACAAGAAGATATTGATCATTGTTACCAGTGACCATCACCGACTTGTTATGCCTAACTCTTTTGGTCCGATTCTGCTTGCGATTTTCAGTATCGACGTCGACCATCTCAGCTACAGTTCACGCCTTTGCAGCCCGAGCGGAGTCGCGAGTAAAAATTGCTCGCGAAATGTCAACATGCGAATCAGGCTTTAGCGTACATACTGAGGCGTCCACGCGGAATGAATCGCCGCATGTCACATTATTCGCGCGAAGTTTTGCGGTGTCGCTGACGCCGCTCACGATTGTCAGACATTGCCAGGAAGACGTAGAATCAACAATTCGAACGCGAAAAAGGGGAGGGGGACTAACACCGACGCCGACAACATCGCATTTCAATGGTTTGTTTATGGGCGACGGCGAGCTTCTTGTCCACACCCCCATCGCGCATGCGCGGCGCCGGTGGCGTCCGCTAGGGGCGCTCCGGTTTGTTTGTAAACATGAGTTGGTGTATACAGTTACTCTAGTCGCAAGTAAAGCCCTCGATAAAGGCGTGTTTTACAAGTACCGCCAACAATTGTTGTGTAAATGCGCAAGACACGTGCCACGAGCGGGTGCTCCGCCACCACTCGCTTCCAAGGGCCGCTCATTTCAGTGCCGCGCCGCCATTTGCTTCCAAAGGCCACTTGAGACATGGGCCCTGTGCACTGACCCATTGCACGCTATTTGCAAGACAAGCGCAAACACATCGAGGACCTTTTTAGTCGCAAGTAAAGCCCCCGATGTGTTTGCGTTTGCCGTTCAAGTAGCGTCAAAGGCGTCAGTGCACGAGGCCCGTGTCCTGTGGTTCGAGCGGCCCTTGGAAGCAAATGGCGGCGAAGCACCAGCTCGTGGCACGTGTCTCGCGCGCGTTTCCACAACAATGGTGGGGGGTACTTCTATAAAACGTCTTTATCATGGGGCTTTAGTCGTAAGAGATTTTAGGAAGTTTTAAGCCACGCGGTTGCAAGCAGATGCAATTGTATGAACCACCCTTAACAGTGCCATGATTCTTGCTTCTTCATTCTTGTGGGTATTTAATGCAGGCGTTTATTGCGCACTAAAAAGCCACCGCCGACGGCACAACAGAGCAAGCCACAGAGGAAAAGGACAGCACCTGGAAAAAGAAAAGCGTGAGCTCGGGTTCTTTGTCCTGCAGTCACAAAGAGAAAGACGCTGTTGATGCCCTGGACGACCCGCGCGGCCTCCGCCACGTGACCTCGCTCTCTTGCCCTCGCCACCTGTTTCCCCCAACCTCTGTCCTTCCTGTTTGACCACATTTCCTTTTTCCTTTCTGCTCCTTTCCTCCCTTTCACTTCGTGGCACCGGTCGTGATGACACACCACCACCCACCTCCTCCTCCTTTTCCTCCTTCCCTGTTCCTCCTCGGGTCCTTTCGCAACCAGCCCCTCATTAAAGATTTGTTGTTGCGAGTAGAAAGATGTCTCGCCCGCCTTTTTGTTTATTCTTTCTGACAATATTTAAACAAAAAAAAAAAAGTTAATTACGCAAAAGTAATTAACAATCTGATTATCCCGGACTTTAATCATTTTCGTAAATATGTCCCTGGCCCACCACCAAAACGACACAAGCCTTTTTCTTTGTAGCGACGCGTAGTTTTCGTAATATCGAATGTGTCCACCCTTCGTGAAACAGCCTGTATATATATATATATATATATATATATATATATATATATATATATATATATATATATATATATATATATATATATACGTATATATATATCTTGATTTCCTTGTTTGTTTTTGTTTGAGGGTCGGCGAGGGAGGAGGAGGGGGATACGGGAGAGCGGAGGAGGCCCTGTTTGGGGGCGGCGAGATGCGTCAAGCCACATTCCGTGACGCCGTGGCCTGTGAGGTCTCATAATGCAACGTGCGCAGTGTTGCATTATGGGACGTCACTGACCTACACACGAATTCCGTTTCTTCGCTAAATTTAGCGGGGAATTTGAATTGTTGTATAAGACTGACTTCCCATAATGAAACGCGCACAGTGTTGCATTATGGGACATCATTGACCTACAGACCGATTCAGTTTCTCCGCTAAATTTAGAAGAGAATTGAATTGGTGTATAGGTTTGTGACGTCTCATAGTGCAACGCAAGCAGTGTTGCATTACGGGACTCTTAGGCGTCTCCCGCTTAGGGTTGTTACGCCGACGGCGACGCTAACGCCGACGGCAGTGGCGACACCGACGCCGACGCCGCTATAGACCAGTGTCTGCTCTGTTCTATTGGCGCCGCCATGCTTGTTTGTGCTGACGTCATGGCACAGCAATGGGGCTGCGCTATTTGCCAGACTCTGTTTTATGCGTTAGTATTAGAACGTTCGCTTTGACGAGAACCCGGCGGTGTCTTTCGTTTGTCAGCGCAGAGGAGAGAGGAAGAAAGAGGGGGAGAGAGTGACGCGTATGACGCTTTTATTGGTCCGAAGCGCTGACGTCAGCACGCGTCAACCTTTCCCTTTCTCCCCGACGCTGAAAAACTGACAGACACCGCCGGGTTTCCGTCAAAGTCACACACACAGCTGGCGCGGAGCAAAAAAAGGAGGAGGCGCCGCGTAACACCTCCTAGATAACAAAGCCGTAGTGCTGAACGAGATGGCATGATCAGAGAAGGCCAATGTTCTTCGAGTCAAGCTTAAGCCAAACGTTGACGCAATCGTCGTGTCTAATTTGTGCCAAGCGTTGGCCTTCTCTGATGACGCCATCTCATTCAGAACTACGGCTTTGTTATCTAGGAGGTGTTGCGCCGCGGCGCGGTAGAATGCGGGAGTGCTCAGTTGCCGCACTGCCGTCGCCGGTTGTTCTTCGCTTTGGGTTTTCGTAGTAGATGTACGTGGGCTGTGATATGTTTGTGTAGTTAAAAAAATGGATGCGGTACCCTCTACGCTGTAATATGAATGCGGTTCCTTCCACGAGTGGCATGGTTGTGGTTCCTTGTACGAGTGATATGGATGACCGTATCCAAGTACGTCGACTTACTCTGACAGGCTGAGTACAGTGAGGGTAAGAAAGGAATTATAGGAAGATCCATTGGGGGATTTTTAGGGAATCCGTTAGCATAGCCCTTGGGAAACGCCACACACGTCTTCCTTTGGGAAACGCTAACACTGACCCCGTAACAAGGCCAAAAAGAGGCAGCAAAAATAGAGGAAGCAAAAGAGAAAACCAAAAAAGAAAAGTGATGGAGTCAGCATTAGTGTTTCCCAAACGGGGGCGTGTGTGGCATTTCCAAGGGCCATTGTGACGCATCACCAAAGAATCCACCAATGGATCTTCCCGTTATTTGTTTTAGAAACCTTCTCACATAAAGTAGTGCAAGAACGTCAGAAATGCATAGTCACGAGGGTCTATGAGCAACACCGTTGCCAAGAGTGTTCTAAAACAATAAGTTCCTTAAATAGAATGAAAATGATAGATTCCAGCCGGTAACGAGCGGTGAGTTCACGCCCGGTGTGAAGTCAGAAGAGAGGGGACTGAACCCGCAGAAGTTAAAATAAAAACGATATTTTAATAAGGCGATAAAAAGCCGCACACTGCGACAACACAAAAAGCTAGCAAGAAAACGCTAACAGGCATTCAACACAAAGCACACCGTCCAACCTTCGGGCAGTGTGGCCACAAAGAAACAAACCGAATTCAACCTCAAAACACCACGAAACAACGCGCCGCTCGCGGCACAAATGCAGCCAAAAAGAAATGCTCACCGGCGCAAGAAGACAAAAAAAAGGTATGAAAAAAAAAAAAAAGTTTTAACTGCTGGTCCCAAGATGCAGGAAAATGTTCGCATGCTCACCGGTGCTGAGTTGATGACGGGCTTATCCTACCTCACGTCATCGAACGAGAAACGAAGGCAGGCGTGCGTCTGAACCACACGAAACATAAATACAAACAAAATCTACTGAAATGTTTAACACTAGTCCTAGCTTCAAGAATCTTTACTCGTCAAACTTCAAAAACAGAGGCACAAATTCAGGCATAAAAAACACAAGAGTCAACGCTCCTAAAATAGTTATATCGGCTACCAAATACAAGAAAAAAAAAAGTATCACCCAGGCTGCGCCAAAATAGCCCCCAAAAGTATAACCACACAAACAAAAAAAAAAAACAAAAAATAAAGAAAACAGATTTTTGAAGCATGTTCTTGACCCAGAAGAGCTAGGTAATCTCTTCTGGGCAAAAACCAAATTCAAAAGCAGCTATGGTCTTGCACGGAGATCTTGAAAATATCATACAATACGTCCCTCTCTGTTCTTTATCGAAACCAGTGACTCTAAACTACAACGCGAATGCAAATCTCAGACTTCATTCGTGGAAGAGCCCCCTGGCCTCACGAGAAAAACACTGATACAAATAGCCTCAATAAAGACTTCTAAGCCTACAAAAACTGAAACACAACTTCCTCGCCGTGAGAGAAAAACCGTTCTAACGTTTACAGCGGCCAATACACAAATACTCAACATAATGAAAATAAAATTGAAGGACGTTACCACTTTTGTGTAATACAAAATTAGAGCCGAGCTCTTGAGATATTTCGATTTTCCCTACACACTGGTTCTTTAAGTAGCAGTCCTCTCCCAGTCCTTGATTGTTATGAAGGAAGGAATGCATGATAGGGAATCGGTAAGATAATTCGTGCGTCATGTGAAGTAAATTTTCCCGCTAAATATAGCGGGGAAGTCAAATGGTTGTATAGGACACGTGACGTTAGGTCACAAGACGTCGATTTACCACATTAAACTTAGTAGGGAAGCTGGATTACAGCTTCCCCGCTGGTCTAGGTCACAAGACGAATTTTCCTGCTCATTCTACAGGGTAACCGAATTGGTCCATAGGCCACGTGACGTCAATTTCCCACTAAATATAGTGGGGAACCTGATGTGATGTTTTGGCCACAAGACTTGCATTTTCTCCCTAAATTTAGTGAGGAAACTGAGTTGAGGTATAGGCCACGTGCCATCAATTTCCCCATGGCGTAAAGGTCCTGTGACGTCAGGTGACGTCGAGTGACTCCACTTTCCCGGCAGATCAAGCAGGGGAACTGAATTGGTCTGAATGTCTTCCTGCTAAATTCAACTGAGAAACTGAATACCTGTATAAGTGTCGGGATATCAATTTCTCTGCTAAATTTAGAGGGAAATGCGCGGTTACGCTGACGCCGCTATATTCGGGAGTGGGCGCCTAAGAGCTGCACTTTAGATTGGAAGCGCACCGACATTCTTATCGCGCCAATAAAAACGGCGCTACTCTCACCCGAACGGTGAAGAAACACGAAGAGACCAACAGTGCCTCGAAGTGAATTAAACCCAGACTTGGACGTAGTTCAACTACTCTACTCAAACTACTGTAGTTTAACTACTTTTTCGAGTAACTTGGTAACTTTCAATTACAACTTGATTTGGGTAATTAGTAGTTTAATTTAACTACTTTTTTCAAATAACTTGTACTCAAATTACTAACTACTTTCGAAATTATATAGTGCTAATTTTGCCCATCACGAAAGTTCGAGCGCAGAAATGAATAAGACGCCGGCAGATAAAGTGGCATTCCCAAACACGGGGTCCCCTTGTTCGGGAAGGCGTCCTTGGGCCAAGGTAGCGACGAGCAGCCAAAACATAACACCGGCACGCACAAACGCAGGAAGAGATGCTTAACAAGCCTTGGTCGGGTATTGACCTAATCCTGTAATGCACGCAGGCGCCGCGTTTCCAGCTGCAACCATGAAAGACGGGGACACTCCGAGAGTTGTTATTGTTTGCGCGTTGTCTGTCTTTAGTGAGTTCTGACTCAAGCGGTAGGTTCCACGGGAGGCGCCACTGGAATGACCTCGCTGCTGGGCGCCTGTTCCCATGGTCGCCTTGTCGTCAGCGCATACGGCTTTGCAAAGCCGGACTTCCACGCGCACAAACCCTGGCACGGATAATCCGTTCATGGGAGCACGTTCCCGCTTCCAGCTGCAACTGTATACGAGTGACGATGCTTGTTCACGTAATCCTTCGCGTCCTTCCGACCATCCATGCCTGGGAGACCTCCTCTTTGTTAAAAACGATTTACTTGTCAGGCGTGTCAGGCGCGTCAGAATATTGTAGTCGCCGGCGAGGATTGCGAGTTACCCTTGGGAGATCGGTTTGTTCAACTTTGTTGGACCCGGCGTCAGCGGCGAAGTATACTTCGGTTCATCATCTGTTAAACTAAAACATTTTTTTTTCAGTAGCGTAGCACTAGCACTACAACGGGATGCGCAGTCGTCCGGATGATCTCATCGTCGTGGCGCGAGGCTTGAACCCTTGACGGTCTGGTGCACTCGCTCAGCGTACTCTCAGAACGACGTCGGAATAAAGAGGGGCCAGTCATAACAATCTCAACTTGACGAAAAAAAATAAAGGAGGAAAGTTTGTTATGAAAGATCCTCTACCCGAGGCAAACCTCACATATTTAGTCATGGACACTTAAGATGCCGACACTCGCTTACCCGACCCTGCACAGCCTGTTTCTCAAATTCAACGCTACTGTTCCATCCAGCCCGTCGGTGGAACGTCTATTTAGCTCGGCTGGGGACGTCCTTAGAAGGAAAAGGGGAAAACTCTCCTATCAAGAACTTTGAAAGTCAATTGCTTCTACGAGCGAATAAACTATTTTGGCGGAAACGCAAGCCATAAATAAACTGCATTTATTTTAGGCTCGCAGGGTTTTTCATTGATGAAAACTGCTGTTCATTTTGCTACCACAAAAATATAAAAAAGTAACTTCGAAAGTAACTTCAAAGTAACTCGCTACTTTTTTTAGAGCAGTTAGTAGTTTACTCAATTACTATTACAAATGCGTAATTTCTACTCTACTCGAATTACATTTGGCGTCGATACTCAGTAACTTAACTTAACTACCTTTTTTGAGTAATTTGTACATGTCTGATTAAACCTAAACCCCCAACCTAGCTCGCCGTGCTACACACCTTGGACTTGACTCCAGAGTCTTCCCTTGGCACGTACGGGACGGTCCGAAGTCGGCCGCTGCCCCTTCTTGAATGGCAGCTCCGGCGGTTTCTCTTCCGATCATGCTTGCGACCTCGGCGCTTGGATGAGGACCGCTGTCTCTTGACCGAGGAGCCTGTTCGTCGTCCTCTGCACCCGTCCCTACAGAACCAGATGCCGGGACTCTTTGTCTTGGAGTCACCCTCAGACGTCCTCTTCTTGGGCCCTTGCGGTACCCTGCTCGCTTGACCCTCGGTGATCGTGCTGCTGACCCTACCTCGAAGTCCGGGGTCTTCAAGTGACGACGGCCTTTTCCCCGTGTTCTTGCAGCCAGCGCAGCCGTCGAATCTCAACCGATGATCGACGATCTCCTCCACATTGGGGTCGCCTCTGCTCGATGGTGTAGACCATGGGCCAAACTCGCTGTAGTCGTCGTTGACCCTATCTTTATGCATTGCTGGTTGGTTGGTGGAAGCATCTTCGGCACTTATACCTGCCCCGCTTCTGGCCGTCTTCCCCTCTATGACGGAAGATCGCATGTGTTCTTGCGGCCTTCTCCGGCTCGCTGCAGGGTTCGCTGGCCAGGCGAGACCTGGGGCAGGGATGGGCAAAATACATGCAAATATGTATCGAAATACAAATAAAAAATACTTCGTCAAAAATGTATTTAATTACAAATCTAATTACATTTCCAAAAAAGCATTTAATTACAAAATACAAATACAACCAAATGTATTTGGTCTCCTCCAAATACTTTTCCAAATACATTCCTCAAATTTTGCGTCAGCGACTTCAGGGCACCTGCAACGGGTTTCTGGGTATATCATTTTAATTTCGCATCGCACACTGAGGAGTCAGTGTGCGAGGCTTTAGTAACTTAACAGAAATATAATCGCGAAAAAATGTAATCAGCTTGGACGTAATAGGTGAAAAAAGTACAGAGCTTCAAGCAGCTTTTTTTTTTGTTGATTACATTTTGGTATAGACCAGGGGTCTCCAAACTTTTTGGCTAAGGGGCTGGATGGAGGCTCTGTCTCGAGGGCCGGAAATATAATTGGGCAGATGTAAATGAGGAAGATGAAAACAAATAATCATAGATATCTAACTCTTTGATGCCCTGCATTGCCCAAGAGCAACAACTCAAACATGATTTTTTTTTCTCCCCCGAAACCCAAGAATCTGTGCAATTTGCACCATCAGCCGCAAGGCCGAGGCGACCTGAGCTTCTACCAATAAAAGTCGGAGGGCGCCACTTGTACGCTTTCACTCTTCCGCTACACGTGCCTGGACCGGCGAGCGACCTCGTCCCGCCACTGCACCAGGTGACCGAACATCGATCAAAACAAATGCAGGATGTGACAATGAAACAAATCCTTGATAAAAATCTCCTTCTGATTGATTAAAAGAGACGCATGTGCAGTGAAAATGAACTTACAGTTTGTGAAAGCTCAGAAGCAGCCTGACAACTATGATGTTGCCGAGGAGCAACATCTGGCATATGTGGGTAGCATTGGTATTGGAGACGAAAAATTGGTGGCGTATCTGTTGCGCTTTACCCGCGGAAAATCTTCATATATGAATGACTTTTATGGTTAGATGATCTTTGCACATAAAATAAAAAGTAATATAAATATTTATCTCGTGTACATGCGACACTGCACGCAACTCTGCATCAAAAGAAGCCTTTATCTGCTCGCTCTCCGTTCTCAAATCGCACAAGCCCTGGCACACGGGAAGGCCTAGCCTTTGAGAGAAGGTCAGACACATTGGAAAATGAAAATGCGTCTCCAAGCAAGATCACTCGGCTACTAAAACCAAGACCGACAGAGGATGTGAGGTATGATGGAACACACCACTGGCCTCAGTACACTGAAAAGAAGAACAGGTGCAAAAACAGCAAAACTGGTTACACGTTCCTGCACTAAGCAAAATGCGAGATGCACCTGTGCCTTCTCCGAAGTCGCAACCGTTTTCACTCGTTTCACGTGAAGTAGTGCCGCAGATCCCCAACGTTGCTCAGGAGCAACATATCATTATGCGTTCACAAATAAAGGTAATTTTTTTTCTGAGACCAAGCTTTTGCTTTTTTTGTCTGTTCTAAATCTGCACTAACGTTTGTAAGCGTGCGGGATTTAAAGTAAAGTTTTGGGTATCAAAGGGCTAAGCATTTAAATATACAATATTTAAATTTAGAGTGAACACGAAACAAAACAATTCTAAGGTGGATGATTGCATTCACTTTGTTATGAAATTTAATCATTTAGCTGCTTATGACATCACACAATAATTGGAGCCCAAAAAACATACTAGCATAAACCAGAGCGCATACAAACTTTGGCATGTTCACACAGGGCAGAAGACGTGAGAACGATAGAAGTTATGCTGACAATATTTAATGGCCACGACACAGTACGTCAAGCACAATATACGTAGGGACGTAAATTAATTTTAACGTAATTAGCTACCCACATATGGAACCGGGGAGTAGGAGTGTGGGTTCTGCTAATGACAATGCCCAATTACTAATATGACCAGAGGACGCGCCTTACGGTAGTCAGTTTTTTCTCGTTTTTTTTTTCTGGTAACTTCGTTCACGCGGTTGGTGCGCGCCGCGGTGCCGTTTTACACGCGCTTATTTTTTCGCTAGTAGCAGCGGGCGTGCTGGAAGCGGGCCGTGGGCCGGGCTCCATTGGGAGGTCTGCAGCCAGCCACGGGCCGGTCGGAAGGCCTCCGCGGGCCGCATTTGGCCCGCGTGCGGGGTTTGGAGACCCCTGGGTTAGACCAACAAAGAAACGAGACGACCAAGACGCGCAGCACTAGCTGGAAATTTTTTTATTGTTGAAACTCGCACTAGTTACGAAAATCTGGATGACCCGTGCATTTAGAATGTTCCAGGCAAAAATGTGGATGGAAATCAGGCTAGAAAGCATCAGGAGTTGTCACCGGCACTTACTTAGCCAGTCTGCCTGTGAACGTCGGTTTCGTCACTATTCTTGCCCTGGACTAGCACCGTAATCACAAAGTCACTAAACGCTTGTGCTTGATTGAGAGACACTGCATTCGATGCAGAACGTAGTTTTCTTCCTTCTCTGAATAGTGACAATAAATTTTAGGGATGTATGTTTGCCCACAAAATTGTATTTAACTACAATTGTATTTGAAATACCCACGTTTTAGTATTTAAATACACACGTCAAATACATTACCCAATTTGTAATTAAATACAAATGCAAAATACACAACGTATTTAAAATACGTATTTCAAATACTTGTATTTGAAATACTGCCCATCCCTGACCTGGGGCCTCTCGTCGCCAGCGACCATAACCTCGCCGCGGCCGTCTTCGGCACGCGGAAGCGTGAACCACTCAGGCGGGGCGAAGGGCTCCTCAACGTCGCCGTCGCAGCTCTTACCGCGGTCTTCATCCGTATTTCGACCTTTCAGCCGCCCAGGCAAGGTGCCGGGCCTCCCGTCGGCGTTGTCAGTCTTTTACGCAGAAGGTGACGCCACCTCCTCCGTGTCTGTCTTCTCGGTGAGCTTGTGGTGCCACTCGTCTGTCTGAACCGTTGGCTCGACCTTCGAGCTCAACTTGCCTTATTCCACTGTCGCCGTCTCCTCGTCCGGCTTTGCGGTCGAGGAAAGCAGAGTGCACCTTTCCTATCCATTCTACAGGCTCAGAATGTGAGCCTTGGCCATCGCCCGCTGCCTAGACATGCTTTCCCACACCTCAATGGTTTCACATCAGCCTTGTAATGAATTCCGTTCTCCCGCTCATACTGGCCGAGCTCCCGATCCCAATCCATGGCACCCTCAAACTCTGTTTTAGTCTCAGCTAGCCGTTCCTCCAGGACATCCAACTCAGCCTCGAGCGCCATTGCGGAAACCTTCTTTAACTAAACACAGACAGAAATATATGTACATCCCTCTACGGTCACCGTCCCCCCGACGTCACACCAACGGCACCGGTCCCGTCGTCGACGCCGGCTTGTCAAGGAGTGGGGAAAAAGTAATGAAAATAAAATTCTAACTCCGTTTGAAAAACGTAGAATTACTTAAAAGAGAAAAGGAAGGCCAGATTCAAACTGGTGACAGTCGATGGGTCCACGGCCGGTGTGATGTCAAAAAAGAGGCGACGGAACGCAGAGGTTAGAATAAAAACAAATATCTAATTGGACACACTCTAAAAGAAAAAAAGAGGAGTCAAAGGAGAGTAAGTGCCCTAACCTACTCTTCTTTAACTCTTTCTTCATCAGAGTTACTCTTTCGCGACCGCTTCTTTCGATGATACTCTCCCTTAACTCTCACTCGAACTCCACAGTAACTGTAGCGAGAGTTAGTTTCTCCTCGCGATATCACGGGCTGTCGACAGATGGCGCCGCTATGGGTTCGGCGCTAATTCGGCGCATGTTCGAGACTGTTCGGCGCAAATTTTTTTTTTCTTTTTATCGGGGAGGATGCTTCAATAAGTGAATTGATACAGCCTGCTTTGACGGGTTTATATTTCATTGTTTATTAACTTAATTATTACCTGGGGAGGAACATTATTGGAGCGGGGACACAACTTCTTCCAAGCAATAAGCACTCAATGTTTTCTTTTTTTGCTAGACAGATATATCAAACAATAAACATATAGATCAGTGTGTAAATGCGTGGATGAGCGTGTGTCTACGCTCGTGTGCAATTATGCATCGTTACATACGTGCCTGTTGTTGCTATGTTGCCCAGGAGTGTTTTTTGGGGCCTTGCTATATTTTTGGAAGCTCGTTTTAAGTTCCTGCTGAACTCCACTTCACTGATCGTAGGAAAAAGTGTATATAAAAAAACGAAAGCCGTTTACAATTCCCTGTAACGCCGGTTAGAGCGCAGCTCTTGAGGAGGAAGATGGAAGCGTACTGAGGGATAGGTGACTCCTTGAGGTCACGTGACCCCCTTAGGTCACGTGATCTCCTTAGGTCACGTGACCCCCTGAGGTCACCTGACCCCTTGAGGTCACGTGACCCCCAAAAGTCACGTGACCGCCTTGAGGTCACGTGACCCCCTAAGGTCACGTGACCCCCTGAAGTCACGTGACTTCTGGGGATCACGTGACCCCCTAAGGTCATGTGACCCTTCAGGTCACGTGACCCCCTGAGGTCACGTGACCTCAGGGGCTCACGTGACCTTTGGGGGTCACGTGACCTGAAGGGTCACATGACCTGAAGGGTTACATGACCTTAGGGGGTCACGTGACCTATGGAGATCACGTGACCTAAGGGGGTCACGTGACTTCAGGGGTCACGTGACTTCTGGGGGTCACGTGACTTCTGGGGGTCACGTGACCTAAGGGGGTCACGTGACCTTAGGGGTCAGGTGACCTAGGGGGTCACGTGGCCTAGGGGTGTCACGTGACCTGGGTGGGTCACGTGACCTCGGGGGGGTCACGTGACCTCGCGGTTACGCCGACGCCGACGCCGACGCCGACGCCGACGCCGCTCAAGCCGGAAACGGGCCCCTAAGAGCTGCGCTCTAAAACATAATCAGAAATAATACCCATACACAAAACTGGTTTAATTATTAGACAAGAATGAAAATAACTTACAATGGCAAGTTTTTTGAAGGCTTAGTTTGCCTGCTTGGTGTTGCAGGATTAAATTAGAATAAAAATAAATTAAAATAAGTTTTTCAAAGGCTTGGTTTGCTCAATTGCTGTTTTTTCAAAGCTTTTTTTTTTTTTTTTCTGCAGTTTCTCCTTTTAGGGTTCGGATCCTCAGATCAACAGATGCACAAAAAATAGAAATCTAACAGAAGTTTGGATACACAATGGAATACACAAACCTTTGTATTATAGCTGGAATATTCACCAATTACATATGAAAAACATTAAAACAGTAGCCGTTAATGGTAATTCTTTTTCCCTGTTCTAGGAATGTGTTCCGAGTGCTGTCACAACTTTCACAGCTCTTACCGAAATCTTGGTATTTTTTACCCATGAGGTAAAATACCCCCCCCCCCTCCCCCCCCCCCCCCCCCCCCCCACACACACACACACATACTGACCTTTCTCCGCTCAGTACATAGCTAATACCAGAGAAATTCCTGCTAAAAGGTTCAGGACGTCGATTCATAGGTCCTCGCAGACAGCGCACATGCTGCGAGATGTCCATGGGTGCTTTCCAGTGAAAAGTAACGTTGGGTTCCCAAAAGTCTTTTCTGGGTCCTGGAAGAAAAAAGCCAATGATAAGAAATAAGTTCTGGAAGTCCGACGAAGTTTTAGGTGAGCAAAGTAAAAGTGTCGAAGACATGTTAAGTGTCCACGGTGTCATAGATGGAAAGTCCATGCAGCAGAGTGAAGACAAGTGAGGCAGACGCCCGTTGCTGCGTTTCTATATTTCGCTTTCCCCGCTTTCCAATATGAGCCGGAATCTGGTTTTTGGTTTGTTTTATGTCATGGCCAAGTACTCCTAATAAAATATTGAAATAACCATGCAGTTCAGAGGACAGCGGATGATATTTATCTCTCTTGGTCTCCAGCTTTAAAAAAATATGTTTACAGATTGGCATAGCGAAGACACACTTTCAAACAGATTTATCTTAAACAACCATAGTTACATGTAATTTATCTTTAACATGAGTACGGTAGTTACATCGACCACGCAAACGGCACGGCTTTCCTCCGCTCTTGTCCCTTCCCCTATCTTGTTTTTTTTTTTTTTGCGAAGATTGGCATCGATAAGAACAGCGTAGGCCTCGACGACAGCAAACAGAGCTGTTAGGGGTTTTCCGCACCAATTTAATCATAACAGTCTAACCATTTTTTTTAATTATGCAAGCAAAATAATGCTTTCCCTCTGCAAAAAAAAAAAAAAAAAAAAAAAGGAGTTAAGTGGAAGAAAGTATGACCATAGCACCTCTATTAGCCCCGAGAACTGCGCGTGGAGCCCCCTTACGGTGAACCGGGGTGACGTCACGGCGAGGAGAGAATTTTTCCCCGACTCGCCCCGCTCGCCCTGTGGAGGCTGCGACGAGGCTAGCTGTCGGCACGCTCCTTTCTATTTAATTTTTTTTTTTTTGGCGTGTTTTTCGTAGGAAGTGTAAATTTTTGTATGCGCCTTTATTGAGGTATGGCCTGTAGCTACAGGCGAAACTTCAAGCAACATTTTAAGCATGGTTGACAGGGCAGGCAACGCATGAATCGGAGCTGGTGTATGAAAATATAGAAGTATGGCCACAATTGCAGGAGCATCATGCACTATAGATATACATCTCGCACAGTAAATGCTGCTGATGGTCTGAAGGAATTGGCAGGTTATGTGTACTATTTTTTTGTATCTGCTTTTTTACACGATCGCCGAAGCAGAAAAGCTGCAAGCTGCTCGAGCAACATGCTAAATACAGTCTGGACCATGGGGAGAGAACCACAAGTAAGGTAGCCCAAGTGCAGGGACAAAGTAAAAAAACAAGGAGCATTTATTATATACTTTGCTCGCATTTGACCTTTGCTGAATTCGGATAGTATTTCAATTCACTACATGGGTAGTGTGTATGGACTTGTTTATATCAACCCTCAACTAATGTATAACAAGCGTAAGCGAAGGTGTCTAGCTCGTTATTAGTCCCTTAAGCCCTAAAATTGATATTTTACTTAAATCGAATTTTCCTGAAGCTAAAATACCAGAAGCTTTTCTCACGCAGACTGTCGCCCTTCACAGGTTACACATTTTCTGCTACTAGAGAGTTTTAGTAGATCGTGATTTGAGGCCACGATAATCGTAGCGGGAGCTCGCGCTGCCACTTCGATGCATGCTCTGAAGCGCGTGCTCGTAGCGGTAGCGGGCCTTTGAAAACGATCTACTAAAACTCCCTACTAGTGCTGCATCTACCACTGGACAAACGTTCGAATGCTTGCTTTTACTCCTGCTGTGAGAGAGTCCAGCTGTAGGGAGTTTGGAGGCTAAGGAAGCTTTTGGGGAACTGCAGCAGTGTCTCTTTTAATTGGAAATGACAATTCAGACTAAACGGTGTATTTTCCGAATACCCAAGACTGGAATAAAGAATGTCACGAAAAAAGTATAAACATTCCGAATTATGGCACTATTGCTGTGCATATTTTGGGTAGTTCAATACATATCATACAGGCAACTGGGGGCAATTCGGTCGTTTTTGCTGCTACCAAACAAACTAATTTCCAGTAATTGTGCATCTTCTAAGAAATATGCCTGCATACGTGTATAAACTATATAATTAATTCATGAAGAAACTACATTTATGTAAAACAACCCTGTTTCACGAGCACTTCAAAGATAATCAGACACAGGGCCTTTAAGATATCTGCGAACCAGCGCATGCAAAGTGGCAGTGCAGAGTCGGGGTCGCGAGCTGAATTGCCGACCACCCAAAGGCCCATGATATAAATGCCACTTCAAATGCCTTGAAAGCGGGATGTAATATCGTCCTAAATCATGAACATGCAAGGAACAGAATTCCAGCGTTCGAAACACTTGCGCCACCGCTTCACCGACCCCTCGCAAGATCGCCTTGTGTCGTGTGGACGGACGGGAAAGTTCATCGGCGGAATTGCCTCCGCCGATTGCTTTCGGGATTTGTAACCCAATTTTAAAAGTAAAAGGGACAAGCAAAGTTATAAAATGTACGGAAGCACGTCAATATCGGCCTAACTCAACGTCTTGTACACCGGGTGAACGAAGTCCAGCTCCTCGAAGAGCTTGTGGCACACAACGTCAAACCAGGAAACCGGTGCTGGGAAGCGAGTCGATGCAAGATCGCGGAGCGGTGAGCGGAGTCCTCCCCCTGACGTCACGGTACACTTCACCCAATCAGGGCGCGGCGACCGCAGCGACGCTTGTGTTCGCTCTCGGGGCTAATACTCTCAAAGCCTGCAAATTCGACGACGGAGTCATAGAGTGCCTGGTCACAGATTTGGAGCGTGAAGATTTGGTAGCACAGAACATCAAAGAGTCGTTCCTCGGGGAACCTGGACGTCAGTGCACAGCTTTTGCAGTGGCGAGGACCCGAAGCATACTTCTTTCGTGTTTCGCGTCCGCAGCGGCGAGACTCTTCTCCGTTTTATGCCACTCCGCCTTTTCCATTTTGGCGACGCACATCACGGAGAAGCGCAAACTCTATCCGCGAAACCAAAAGCCGCTCTTGAAAGAACAAACTCGAAGCTGCTGTTTATCGCGTAGCGTGAAAGAAGGTTAAATCGCTAGCCACCAGATTGCGGGGCCAAGCAGAGTAATTACAAGTAGCTAGGCTAGGTGGCGCTAGGTACCGCCCAATTCATGTTCTACAAAAAATAATTTGCTTTTTTCAGGCCACTACTGCGCTTGGGGATCCTCTACTATACACACGTTAGGCTTATTACAAGCATCAGGTGAACATACATTGAGCACATACACGGCACACACGAATATCAATACAACGGAACACCACACTAACCCGAACACTACACCCGTGCTCTGCGTTTCCGTTTTTGTACTGGTCGTTTTGAACGTATCGAACTTTGCAGTGACTCCCTGAGCAATAAAAAATATTCCCAGCGTGTTGATTTTTTCACAACAATGTCATACTTCTGAGAGAATTTTGAATGGCTCAGGGTATGAATCTCTTATTAAAAAGTAAACGCTCGATCATGCCGTAACTATTTGAAAGCCTATAAATCAAGCCGCTCCAATGCGGTCGAGGCCAAGAGTTTGTTTCCCCACACGGCACGTCGTAGCCTGTATTTCTATTGGTTTTTCAATTTGTGCTGTTCGCGCAAACGTGCGATTGCCGTCTTGAATTAATCTTTGTAGAGCGGATATTCACTCAGCTGGAAGTGATGCTTCACGGGCTGAGAAATCGCTTTTCGATCGACTTGAATGCAGTCAAAGTCGCGACTTGCGGCAGGTGTTAAGTGTACGGAGCTGCGCCGTGGCGAACCCGAAAACTTCTAGCGCTGATTCCAGCGGGTCCACATCATATGAGCGAATGACGTTTTAGCGAAGAGCGACGTTTGAGCGAATTGACGTTTTAGCGAATAACGGGGGCGCGCGTTAACCCATCCGCCGCGCTGCGCTTACGCCGCTTCGCGGCGACAGCCTTCGACGGCTCATTACAAAAATGTGAACCCATTTGGCCATCCCGAAAACGCCGCTTGGCGGCGTCCGACTGTTCGCTAAAGTGTCATTCGGCGAAACGTGGGCGTTCGCTAAAACGTCATTCGATCAAGTGAGTGCCTCCGTTCAGTCCTTACCCCAGAGCGCAATCGCTCTCGGGGACGAGACAATTCCGACAGTCACATTGGCCACTGTACGATAGGAACTTCTACTGTTCAGACCAGCGTTCCAACATGACTAGCCGAACGTTGATCGATTGCACGTAATTTCTCAAGTGGGTTTAAACTTTTTAATGTAAAGCGGAATGTCAACCTGCGACACCCCGCCCCCTCCGATCACGGCCCGACCAGCGGCATTAATGCCCAACAGTTTACGATCTCAACTTCTTGATACACCACTGATACGCGAACACACGGTCACATCGGCGATAATTCCAGTCTTCTGTTCACAACCCACAACACTGCCATCACCATGTTGCAGCTATGTCGCTGACACGCACAAACAGAACCACGTTGAACGCCGGTTGCACCCTGCATTGGAAAACAGAACCGAGCTCAGCACGGAAGGCACCCAGGCAGCCGGCAGCAAAACCTGCCTGTCTTGGACGCAGTTCCTGCGGTTTCCATAACGTCGAAAACGTCGACACAGTTCCGCGTGGTTTCGCTACTGTAGTGACTGTACTTCCGTGCCGCGCGAGTCCCGCAATCCGGAGACGGCCATCCCCCAGTGTACGTGGCGCTGCTGGCACTGCTGGCACTGCTCCGGAACTTCGCTGTTTCTAGCGGCTTCGTTTGCTCGTTAGATAAAATTAGTGATAAAAACGTCAATGCAACCGAAGTATTCTGCACGTTTAGACTAGAAGACGGAATTACAGGCGGCCTTCGCCGCCGCTGAAGCTCATTCAACTCAACAGCTATTTATTAAACAACGTGCGCGACCTGCTCGAAAAACGAAACCGAGAGAAGATGAGTCTCGAGGGCGAAAGCTTTCTCCCGTCTGCCTGGAGAAGGAGAAAAACGTTTCGTTCCTCCCCATTTCTCGTGTCCGCTTGGGAGCGCGTCAGTAGAAGGGGGGAAGACGCGCCGTTGCTACTTTTTTGCTCCCTTTTTTCTTAGAGTGTACATGACTAACTTTAGAGAAACTTGGATGTTTACAATGTCGTCTAAATAGATTATAAAATGCAGAGGTCCTAATACTGATCCCTGAGGGACCCCATATTTAAAGGTTTTACGATCAGAATGGATGTCATTGATTTGTACGAGCTGCTCGCGATTTTGTAGGAAACTCTTTATTAAATCCAGTCCTTTATCCGTAATGCCGTAGCCGGGAAGTTTTTGTAGTAGAATGTCACGATTGATACTGTCGAATGCTTTTCGAAAATCTAAGTATATGCCAAGAGTAAAAAACGCCGTTTATCCTGTTGATAAACGGCGTTTCTCGAAACTGAGGCTCCACTTTCTCTTAACCGAGTTTCAATAATACGTGCCCATTCTCTAAAAGGTGTTTTGATGAAATGGCGTTCGATCAACCGTAGCAAAGCCGAGTTTGATGCAGTGTTGTTTCCGCGGCGGCTTGGTGCGTCATCGCTTCGGCGCGTTTCGACGTCTTTTTGCTGGGCGCGTGGGCGCAATGACTTTGAGCAGGTCAGGCGGATTTTATGACAGTCAGTAACACCAGTTATTGGACTTCCTCTTCGTAAACCATTCTTACAAAAAGGGTTAAATAAGTGGAAACACCTTGCTCCCTAGCGCTAACTAAGCCTCTCAAAATTTCCGGTGCACAGTGCACGGAATTGTATAGCGCAAATGCGCGCCTGAACCGTTTTCCGAACCGGTTCGGAAAGGTTCTTTTGTTTTGCTCCGGTTCTGACTCAGCTACAAAATGGCGCCGAACATTTCGGTTCGGGTTCTGTTCCGGTTCAGGCAAAATAAACGGTTCGCTTCTGGTTACAGTTCCGTTCCGCTGACGGTTCGACTCCCTGATATGTGGGCTGAGTCTGAGCGTTTTCCGATACGTATTTTATTTTTGCGGCAGAAAATAGAGAACTCAATTGTTTTTGATCACCCCATCCATCCTTTGATTAAATAAAGAGATGAATCAAGTATAACGAAATAACTTTTCATTTTGAGTTTTAATGGAGAGGACCAGGCCCTGTGGCCTTTTACGCATGCACCATCCTTTACGTCCCTTAGAAACGACGTCGGGGGTTTCGCAATTACCAGTGACCTTTCGTGTTTTTTAGCTCACACCGTGACTATCGTTATTGATAGAGCAAGTACCACCTGCTAGATAAAAGGGACTCGCAAGAGGAAAAGGATTCAGTTCGTATAAACTCGTAGGGCTATCGGTAATAATCCCGGGACAACACAATGAAGGCATATTCTTGCGAAGCCTTTCATTGCCCTTTCGAACGTAGCATTGCAGGTAGTGTTGCTCGCCAGAATCAAAGAACGACAGAAACTCTTTTTGTAGGGCTCAACGCCCCTAAAGTTCTCGTCTTTATTGCACTGACATTCGGAGAGCTTGCGAACGGTGAGTCAGACATTTTGCTATAAATCTTCGTTTGAAAAACATGCTCCCTTACGTTGTTTTCTAACGCACTGAAATATACCGGGTGTTTATGAGGATAACCGCATGTTCGGCCCACGTGAACAAACTACGCATCGCAGGGAGCTGAAACGCCATGAGGATGTGACGCTAGTGGTCGTGATACAGCGCGAAAGCTTGAGAATATGACGTTCTCTTGGATCAAAATATAATTAAGAAAGACAACATCTTCTAATGAGCCAACATCCAAGCCTACTATAGTCAAAACAAGAAATGACTTTGTGGGCGACTGTATAAGAAATTCCAGTATACCAGCAAAAAGAGAATAGTGTTTATTACCTTGCTTACAAGCTTTGCTCAATGAAGTAGTGATCAAGAATCGAGAATATATTTTATGAGGTGTCCAATAAAAACCGCACGGTCTTTGTGCTGACACATCAAAACTCGCATACTACAAGTGACGCATTAACTAAAAACACCGAAACAAAGATACAACGAATACATTGGCAGTACATTCACACATACACTATTGCACAACAAGTAGAAATCACAGTCCGATGTGCACGGCATGATTACAAGAAAATAAGCATAAAATAACAAAAACGATACATCTGTTTCTCCTCTTTTAGTAGGTGACGAACTTATCGAGAATGAAAAAAGAATGGCAACGCATCTAAATAAATATTTAGACTCTGTTTTTTCTAAGCCTGCTGCATCGTGCTGTCAACCAAACGTGCAACAAAAAATTAAACATGTCACCCATTTAAATAACATATGGTATAGCCTCTCTGTTGCGAGAACTTGAGGTCCAGAAGGCAATCGGACCGGATAACATCTCTCCGGTTATATTGAAAAACTGTTCTGAAGAGTTTGCAAATTATTTGTTTGTTCTTTTTAATAAATCTCTACTGGAACAAAAGCTTCTATCTATTGGAAAATGGCAAATGTGGTGCCAATACACAAGTCAGGAGCAAAAAACTGTGTGGAAAACTATAGACCTACTTCTTTGATGTGCGTTTGCTGCAAGCTAATGGAACATGTCATTTATAGCAATCTCATTGCTCATCTAAACGTCAAAAAGTTTCTTATTCGAGATCAACACGGATTTCGTACTGGATCGTCCTGTAACACAGTACTTGTTGATGTCTTTCATTTTCTTGCTGGAGGCATTGACGCTAGAGACGAAGTGGATTGTTTGTTTTTGGATTTTCGAAAGGCATTTGACCTTGTAGATCATGATTTGTTATTTTATAAACTTAGCTTACTGTCACTGCATAGCAACTTACTGACTTGGATTAAAGATTACCTAAGTGGACGAGGGCAATGTGTCGTGCTCGGTGGGGAAAAATCTGAGTATGTAAAAGTCGAGTCTGGTGTCCCCCAGGGCTCGGTAATGGGTCCTCTGCTCTTCCTGATATATATAAACGACATTATTTCTGGCGTGCAATCATATATTCGATTATTTGCGGAGGATTGTGTTATTTATAGATTAATTAATGATTTTAACGATATTAATACTTTACAGGGTGATCTAGATAAAATTTTTGTATGGTGTAAAAATTGGAGAATGAACCTAAATGTTAAAAAGTGCGTGCATGTTAAATTTACTAAGAAAAAAAATCCCACTACTTCCGTGTACATGATAAATAATGAAATAATTAAACCAAGCTCAAATGTAAAATACCTAGGTGTTATGTTATCTAATAATGTAACGTGGACGGGACATGTTGAAATGATAGCCCTAATGGCAATACGAATGCTTAATTTTGTAAGGAAACATTTTCGGCAAGCCCCGAGGAAAATTAGCAAAACTTTATACTTCACATATATCCGTCCGTGTATGGAATACGCTTCAATTGTCTGGGATCCGCACCAAAATTATTTAATAGACAAACTTGAAAAGGTACAAAATCAATGTGCTAGATTTGTATTAAACTATTAAGAACTTGAAGCGAGTGTCACTAACATGAAACATGCCCTACATTGGGAGAAACTCAGTGTGCGTAGAAAATTGATTAGGATAAAATTTTTAGATGATATCTACAACAATAGACTATTAATTAACAGAGATGTGTTTTTACATGAACCGTTTTATGTGTCCGGAAGAGCAGATCACTCCAAGAAGATTAGACCGTACTCTTGCCGAACCGACGCCTTTGCTTTTTCTTTCTTTCCGAAAACCATAGAAGAGTGGAATAGGTTGCCGAAAGATGTGCTTGCGGGAAATTTTTTTTTTGAATTTTCACTTGTGTAGTGTTTTTATAGACTGTATGTTTTTATTTAATTTTATTATTGATTCATAGAAAGTGTTTTGTTTTTGTTTGTTTTTTGTGTATTACTTGTGTTCTAAAACAAAAGTGTTTGTATGAAACCCACCCCCTGCAATAATGCCTCACGGCGAAGCAGGTTTTTTTCTGTAAATAAAAAAATCTTTCAGATTTTGACCGTAGTAAATTTAATTTATTTACAACATAGTTACAAAAGTTCAAGACAATGAGTAAGGGGCTTTTACACAAAAAAAGTGTTTATTTCAGTGCCTTTCCACAGCGTACAGTAAATAACTCTCTCTATATACACATAACAAAGAAAAAAACAAATTGCGCATGCAAAACATTTGAGGCTAACAGTTCGAATATTTTGAGTGACTTAGCTTCGTGTATACTACAACAGGAGATCAATCTGTTTATCATGAAGGACGACGACAAAGATCATCCATGAAGGACATGTTTCCTCAGAGCTCTGATTACCATTCGGCCTTACAGGCCAGTTTTACCGACATTCATTGCCCCACGGGGCCCTTCCCTGACTCGACACCCTGGAGAAGACTCCCGAAAGCCAACCCGCACTGCCCGCGCGCTTGAACGCCAACCCGTCGGTCTTTTCGGAGAACGTTTTGATGACACCGGCCGGCGAGAGGCGCTCTGGCACGAAGGCCCTTTCCATGCAACAGACGAACGCGAGCCCGTACCCGACCCCACGCCACACCGCTGGGCACCCTACTCAACAAGGTCAGACGGATCTTGCAACACTCACCACAGAACAGCCATTTTTAGTGGCATGTACCCAAGAACGCGAATCGATAGAAGAATTTATGCAGAATCGAGTATCTATTGAGTTCTACATGAAGAATAATAAACTTATTGAGTCGCTCCGCTCCAACAGGGGAGCGTACAAAGAAATAATCACGATTGGTGTCGCTTTTCAAGAATACTTCACGCTCAAGAACAAATTCGAGACTTTCCAAGCTCAAGAAAATTCCCAGTTACCACCAAAGCAAGGCAAAATGGGCGAGAAAGAATCACTGGACCCGGTTCACCATGACGACAAGGCATTGCATGTCTTCCACATCAACTACCTCGAATGGGAATTCGCCTCGAAAAGGGCTAGAAAGGATGACATCCAAGACACCATTAATGTGTATGTTGACGCCACCAACATTCAAAGACAACCAAGTGTAAGTATCCTCAGTCTCACCATCGACGAGGATAGGGAACACGGAGCTGGCTAAACCAGATTAAGATTCAATGGAGGCCTTATCAAGAGAACAACAGCCAAGGCATGAACAGGGGGGGGGGGGGGTGCAGAAGAAAAATATTTAAAACTACGTGGTACGAGCACTGTTTGTCTCCAAAGCCATTACGGGTATAACTACCTCCGTCTTACCAAGACCCGGCAAGATCAAGTCGAAACCCTTAACAAGGCAGCATGAGAGTTATCGCGGGTTTACCCAAGATAACCCGTATTCCCGATCTACACAAAGCGGCTGAAATAAACAAAATCAAAGAACTAGCAAAAGAAACACAAAACGGCCAGAGAGACCGTCTCGAAAGAACCGCACCGGGAAGAACGATTTTTAAGCACCTTGGAGTAATAGACTTTGAAATTCCAGATGGGCCACCTCTCCACCTCTATAGGAAGACGAATCCATCACAGGAATTAAGCCTATACCACAATATCAAAGCAGAGAACTCTGTAAAAGACAAAAAAATGTAGCTAAGGCATATGAAATAAATAGAACATCTCCCTCAATGTAAGACCAATAAAGTCATTTACACAGACGCATCGCAGAGCGAGGACGGCAGGGCAGCCACTGCTTGTTAGTCCTTCCACTACAGCGAAACAAACGCGAAAGTCCTTCCTTGTACTGCCAGTGCCAAAGCCCCTGAACTCCAAGAAATCTTTTGGACACTAGAAAACGCCCAAGAGGGTGAGCACCCGACAGAAATCTTAATCTACGCTGACTCTCAGGAGGCTGTTAGGAAAGGCAGGAAAGTCAGCAGTAGTAATAAGACTGTGAATGAAATCAAAGCCACAGCGCCCTATCACCGAACTGAAGGAATCATCCACAAAATTTCATGGATCCTGGGACAGCGCGATATCCCGGGAAACAAAGAAGCCCACGAGGCCGCGCGGAGCACACCACAAGCAACCGGCTCCGAACAAAGCTTCCTCGACTCCTCCACCACAATACCCATTGAGGACTCCTATATTGATTAAATGAAGGCACTCGCGAAACAAGAGCGAAAGGCGGGGATGGCCGCACAACTGTCAACGGAGGACCACTCGCTCCCATCAAAATATTCACGGTGGCAGCGTGTGTGCCTCCAGCGCCTCGCTACAAAGTCATTACACCAGTTCTATGGAGGCGTTTCTACACTCCAACATCGGAAGACTACCCGAGCCCTGACCCTAACGGCACAGTCTGCCATGTACCAGCTACCTGCAGACACCGTATCTGGGACTGTCAAGCGACAACAAGAAAACGACAGGAAGCGATCTCATGACTGGCCGCGGAACTCAGATTACAAAACTACGAAGACTGGGTTACCCCTAACAAAGATCCCCAGACAGGAATCTATTCCTCAAAACCGTTCTTGACTTTGTCAAGAAGGCGAGCCTAGACCAATTTATATAACCACGTCCACTTTTTTCCTAACATCCCAACACCCCCCGGTCTCCCCTTTTTGTAAATAAACGTATTTTCACTCACTCTGTTTATTACACTTCTGACGGCAAGAGTTAAAAATATCCAGTTCATGTATGTAAAAGTTAAGACACTCTAATAGTCTAAATATTGGGTAGAGCTGACAAAGATTTCAAGCAGAGAAAAATGTCGATATTCAGACGTTTACACACTCGCGGGAGCCCAATACACCATTGAGACAGGAGACACGATCGAAGAACCAATCAAACCATGCAGAGTTTGTGGGGTTCTTTTTAGAGGTCCCTCTACAAATAATCGCCGTCCGATCGGTATGCGTTTTGCTCGTCACCCAGGGTGTGACATAACACAACGAGAAGACAGCGAATGGGTTTACTGTACCACCCGGTTTCCCGTCGTCGAAAGCCGGCAGTCCGGGCCCGCCGACCCTTGTTGTTGCCCGTCGATCAGAGCTCAAAGCCGGAGTCTGTGTCCAGGACAGCGGATCGCCCTACCCACGCCAGCGCTGCGTAGGCTGGCTGTCCCGGGCTATCAATGCCCGAGTCTCGCTGCGGAACCACCCCGGGATCGTCGTGGCCTAGGCCAGATGACCAGGGCTTGCCGTTTCCACCAGTCCGTCTCCAAACCTCGCTGGTTCGCTCGGGGTTCGCCATGGGCTAGGCCAGGCAACCCGGCTCCGTCGTTCCTGCCCAGCTCCAGCCTCGCTCAGCACGCACTGTCTCGCGCCAGCTCGTACGTCTTCTCCGCCGACAATCTGTCACGTGCCTTCTGCTTCGTCTTTCACCCTCGGCTCCCACACTCTTCCTCCCTCGAGGCCCGGACTTCGGGGGAATTCATGGGCCTCAGGGGGCCGCTGGACTTCATGGGCGGCCGATGTTGCTGTTGCCGGAGTGGCCACGTTGCAGCGTCCGCAAGTGGCGTAGGTGGTGGTGGCTAGCGAAGCCGGCAGTCAATAATTAATGCCGACCTCTCCGTCGCTCACTGTCCCACTCACCGCGATGCACCAGGGTGCTTGCTCTAAGCTGGTTCGCCCGACGCGGACGGACCTGCCTCGTTCCGCTTAGAGGTCGCAGCGGGATTAGAATTGTCCGCTTGAACCGTTCGTCAGGCCAAACAATTGTCAGCCACCCTGAGCATTCGGAAAAACGAATGGGCCCCCCTTTCCTCCCGGTGGGCTTTCTGGGTTACACCGTCTATGGCCGTCTTTCCAAGAAGCTATTCTGCGCAGAAGAAAGTGCTAAGACAACACACAACGAACAAGTACTTTGCTGTAGACTGTGGCAGTAGCCATGGCCTGCACCGCCTAATTGTTTGCCGACGGGTTCGTGTACCATGCGGCTAACTCAGAAAGTCCGCATTCCGGAGCTTGCTCCTGGGTCACCAAGAACCTTGTGAACAATTGTCAGCCACCCCGAGCATTCGGGAAAACGAATGGGCCCCCCTTTCCTCCCGGTGGGCTTTCTGGGTTACACCGTCTATGGCCGTCTTTCCAAGAAGCTATTCTGCGCAGAAGAAAGTGTTAAGACAACACACAACGAACAAGTACTCTGCTGTAGACTGTGGCAGTAGCCATAGCCTGCACCGCCTAATTGTTTGCCGACGGGTTCATGTACCATGCGGCTAACTCAGAAAGTCCGCATTCCAGAGCTTGCTCCTGGGTCGCCAAAAACCTTGGGTCCTACCGAAACCTCATGTTATACGTCTTCCCCATTATGACGACGGTAGTATCCTTTTAAGACAGCGATGTGAATCAGGCAAGCTTCCTCTTTGTATCTCGCCGAGTAAGCCTAGAAGTGGCACACGGCGCTCGCGTCTTTATACCTCAGGTGCCCTTCTCACCTCGGAGCAAGCGATGCGGCAAAACCACTAGCTGCGTTGCTCAAAGCGTGAGTTTCCTTCAGAAAAGGTAACGATGGTGCAAACCTAGTCCATCTTTTGCGCAAGCGCAGCGATTCAAAGCCTGTGGTGGGACGGCCATATACCATACCTGTAGTGGGCGGGTTCGAGCCGAGGGCCACGGAGGAAAAACTGACACAGCCGACGCTCCGAGTGCTCGGACGGCAAAAGCCCCTGTTTATTAATGCAAACCCTTTTTACGTACACCCTAGAGGCCGCCCCGTAGCACACTGCGCCTACACGCCCTCTACATCCCCCCTTTAGGGAAAATAAAAGAGAGCCACACTTAGCTCCCAAGGAACGTAATGAATGACCTAAGCCACATGGTGCGCTACAAGTTCAGCCGCACCGGTGGCCTAACGCAGCGTCCGGACCTAGTGCGCACACCCGACGCAGGCAGTCTTGAGGGAGCAGCAGGAGACCCCTGTGGCGATAAACTGGTAGAGGACTAGCTGCCCTGGGAGTGGGACTCCTGCACGCAGGCTCTGGGCGAGATGGAGACCGTGGTGGACTTTGGGTTTTCGTGCGGCCCTGGACCAGAGCTGCTGAGGTTGCAATCATCCGTTGATGGAGACTGCTGCGGTACCAGATGTCTTCGGTTGCGGACGAGGGCACCTGCATCCGTCTGGACCACGTAGGAGCGTTGACGCTGTGCTGGGCTAGGACTGTGCCAGCACAATCTGCGTCGCGTATCCACTCTCTCTCCCCCTCCCCCAGGGGATGCAAAGCATGCACAGCATGCCGGCGGTCGAAACCTTGACGCTGTCGTGTCGTTGGGCAATGTCGCGCCTGTGGAAATCAGCCGCGAGAAGTGATCTTGGAACCAGTGTGGCGGTTGGGTGTGGGAGGCGGGTCCGGAGGCTGCACCCCATGAGCAGCTGAGCAAGGCTGCACCCAGTCACCCTCGGTGCGTTCCTTGACAGTCCGCACCACCCGGTCAACTTCACCGTTGGACTGGGGATACCTGGGACTGCTGGTAACGTGGGAGAAGCCGTAGCTCTGGGAGAAAGCACGGAACTCTGCTGATGAAAACTGGGGTCCATTATCACTGACGAGGGTCTCCGGGATACCATATCTTGCGAAGACACATTTGATAATGAACATCACCGGCATGGATGTCGTCGTGCGGTGAGACAGCACTTCTGGGTACCTCGAACAGTAATCAACAAGGAGAAGGTAGTCTGTTCCTTCCTGATGAAAAATGTCCACACCGACTCTTTCCCAGGGGCCGCTAGGCGTCACTGTAGGACGCAGTGGCTCTGCTCGCTCGACCCGCGTGGTGGCGCAGTTGAAGCAGTTCTCCACCATTGCCTTTATCTGCCTCCCCATGGTCGGCCACCAGACAGCTTCTCTGGCGGTGGCGCGGCAGCGGTTCACTCCCAGTTGTCCGTCATGAATGAGGGACAGGACGTGTTTCCGCAGAGAAGCAGGCACCAGTAGACGTCCCCCGCAGAGGAGAAGGTCGTCGCCGACACTGAGTTCAGCGCGACGACCCCAAGACTGAGCCATGCCGACAGGCAGACTTCTTTTCCGAGGCACCCTTGCTCGCAGTACGCCCTCAGCTGAGCGCACTCCCAATCCGCAACCTGGTGGGCACGAAAGTCGTCGAGGTGGACCGCAAACGTGGGAGGGATAGCGCGAAGCGCTTCTTGGACGTACAGCTCAACCTTGTCGATGGCTGGAGTCGTTGGCAGCTGGTCGACCGGGTCACACGAGAGTGCATCTGCGGTAGCCAACTGTTTCCCAGGCACATACTTGACATCAAACTGGTACTGGAGGAGGCGGATACGAAAGCGCTGGATCCGGGGTGGCATGAGGTTAAGGTCCGCGGTTTCAAGGAGCTTGAACAACGGCTGATGGTCAGTCTTTAGGGTGAAACGAAGGTGCCGCAGAAACTCGTCGAAGCGCTTAATGGCACAGGTGGCAACCAGTGCCTCTTTTTCGATCTGGCTGTACCTTTGTTCTGTTTCTGTCAGTGCACGGGAGGCATATGCCACTGGTCTGCGATCCCCTGATGGCTGGTCTTGAAGAAGCACTGTACCCAGCCCGAAGGAACTGGCATCTGCAGAGACTGTCGTCGGGAGTGCAGGGTTGTACCTTGCGAGGCAGATGTCCGAGGACAGCATAGCCTTAAGCTTTCAAACGCTGAGGCTTGCGCTGGTCCCCACGTCCAGGCCGCAGTCTTGTTCAGGAGGCTCCGGATCGGCCCAGTCGTCTGAGAGAGATCCGGGAGGAAGCGACCCACATGGTTGAGCATACCCAGAAAGCGTTGGACACCCTTGGCCCCGAGGAGCTGGGATACACTGAATGGCCGCCACCTTGTCTGGATCAGAAGCAATGCCGTTGGCTCCGACGACGACACCGAGGAATCTTACGCTTGACACGCCGAAACTGCACTTGGCGGCATTGAGGGTGACCCCCGCTTGTTGGAGGCGACCGAGGACTGCTTGGAGGCGCTGGTTGTGCTCTTCCGTCGTGAGACCAAACTCGAGGATGTCGTCCATGAGGTTAACGACGCCGGTCAACCCTTCCAGCAGGCGAGACATCTGACGCGGGAAATATTCCGGGGCCGACGTAATGCCAAATGGGAGGCGGCAATAGCAGTACCTGCCAAACGGAGTGATGAAGGTCGTATAGTTCTGAGAGTCCCGGGCCAAACGTACTTGGGACGCAGTTGCGCCCAACTTCGAAAAAACGCAGGTATCGCCGAGAAGTCCGAGGGTTTGGTCGACGGTCGGGAGTACGTGGCGCTCACGCAGAACAACTTGATTGAGCTTGGTCAAGTCGACGCAAAGGCGGTAACCCCCCGCTGGCTTCGGTACGACGACAAGGCCGGCACACCAGTCCGTCGGTTTGTCGACGCGCCGGATCACGCCCTCCTGCTCCATCGTGTCGAGCTCCTTCTTGACTGTGTCTCGTAGGAGTATCGGAATACGCCGGGCTGTGCTGAGGGAATAAGGTACCGTGTCCGGCTTGATACGGATCGTGTACTCGTCCGAAAACGTGCCCAGGCCGGCGAAAAGGGCTGGAGAGACTCTCTGAGGTGGTGTGTCTGGTAGAGCAGCGGTCCGGGCCGCTGTGACTGCGCCGACAAACTTGACAACGCCAAGGGCAACGATAGCGGGATAGCCGAGAGGGGCAGCTCTTGTTCAGCAACGACGTAGAGGCGCTCGTTGACATGTCTGCCTCGCGAAGACAGCGCAGCAGAGAAGTTGCCGAGAACTTTCAGGGGTTGTTTCCCCGGTCTGAAAAGTTCCTCGCACGTGGCTTGTCGAGGACGACAGGGCAGCCAGGAAACGAGCTCGGAACCGCCGAAATGTCGGCGCCAGGGTCCACCTTGAAGACGAGAGGGTGCCCGTTGACCTGGACCTCAACGTACCGCCCGTTCCGAGCCACCGCCTCAACGGAGTGGATCTCCACGGAACCGAGGCGCTTCTTTGAGCGACACACTGACGAAACGTGGCCTCGCTTCTTGCAGTGGGACCGCTTTCGCAGCTGGGCAGTCCGACCGTCAGTGATACTCGTGACCGCAGAAGAGGCACTGCGCACTTTGGCTGCTTCTACAAGCTTCTCGAACGTTGCTGGCTCGAGAACTTTCAGGCCTGTCACGTGACGCAGAGTTGCCAGAGTTGCCAGAGTCCCGTCTGAGGTCCCGTCCGTGTGCGCGCTGCACGAGTTTACGTGAAGTCGCCACGTCCACGTGCGCTGTCGGTTGACCAGCTGTGAGGGACAGGCGTTCCTTCTCTCGCTCGGCATCTTCGTGCTGACGGGCTTGCACCAGTGCGTCGTCCAGGGAGAGGCTCGGGGTGCGGCACAACTTGTCCGAAAGACGAGAATCCGCCAAACCCCCGACGGAATGGTCGCGAACAAGACGGTCTTCAACGGCTGGTGACGGATAGTTACACTTGCGCACCATGTTCCGAAGGGCAATGAAGAAGCTGTCGATGGTCTCGCCTTGCTGTTGCGTCCGCTTGTGGAGCCTGGAGCTCTCGTACACATCGTTCATGGGGTGCACGAAGTAGCTGCTGAGCCGGCGGGTGACTTCTGTGTAAGACTTGTAGGTCTCTTCGTTGGACATGAGCGAACTGAGGACGATGCGTGCCCGCGGACCCATGCAATAGAGGAGGGTCCTAACTCCTGTTTCGTCCGGCCCCACGCGCATGCCGGTGGCGAAGGCGTAGTCTCCGAATCGCTGGAAGCCACTCGCCGGCATCGTCGAAGGAGAGCGGGGGCGGACTCCGGAGACTGGCGGCAGCAAGGGCAGGAACCGGAGCGTCCTTAGCAGCCATGTCGAACCGCGGAAACAGGGCATCCCACTTCTTACACCATGTAGTGGGCGGCTTCGAGCCGAGGCGACTGAGGTGGCGGTCAGAGCCGAGGGCCGCGGAGGAAATACTGACACAGCTGACGCTCTGAGTGCTCGGACGGCAAAAGCCCTTGTTTATTTACGCACACCCTTTTTACGTACACCCTAGAGGGCACCCCGTAGCTCACTGCGCCTACACGCCCTCTACAATACCCGCGTTCCGCAACGGCTACATGTACCATGTGCTACTTGATGTAACCGTCAGCGTCCCGTTTCGTCTACGTGTATACGATCTCTAGGAACTGATCAGTCGTCGGAGGGGGCGGCAGCTAAGCGAGCAAGCCCGTTTAAACCGTTCACGCCTCAAGGCAAGCTGGACAGCTACAAGCCAGCTAAATGTCTACCGCCTCATTCCCGGCCAGGTCGTGACGCGACATAACTTATTAAAAGTCTTGCTGTCACTGCCACGACCGGCCAGAGTGAAGTCGAGAAAGAATCATATAAATCATTTCGTAGCTTTCTTGGAACGACGCCCCTCAAAGGACAGTCGTCCCTCTGCCCTTCGTTGATTGTTTGAGTGACGCGAAGCAACTAGCCGTCTTGGCCCAGCAGTTACAAATCATTGTGCTCATTAAGTCGCCTGCCAGCGTTCCCGGTGTCAACCGCAATTTCCGCCAGTTTACCCGACACCCGCTGACAATCTCGCCCGCCAGTGTTCCTGGTGTAGACTGCCATTCCCGTAATCTTTCCGACAACCACGGACAAAAACCCACCTGCACCCCGCGCTTCGACAAGCGCTTACTTGCTTACCGTGCCACCCCAAGCCTATATCCTAAATCTGCAATGAATCCTGGCTGCTTTCCCTTCTGCCAGTCGTTATCCTGCCCTCCAGCGAACATGCCGTGGCTCTCCTCTGCCTCCGAAGACGACTTTCTTACATCTTAACCGCGCTTCTCGTCTTCCCCCCGGTTTCCTCACCTCCTGCCAACCCCTATTCTGGGGTACCGGAGAAATCGCGTCCGCAACCTCGTCCTTTGATCCCTTCAGGTACTCGATTCCAGGAGACACCTGCTGTCTAAATGGAAGAGCCTCAATTTTGTTTCCACACATTTTTAGGGCATTCGAATGACCCGTGCAGACACTTATCTGCTGCAGTGTTATCCACTCTGCTTGCTAGTTTGTCACGGCAGTGACCTGTAAAGACGGGGTCACACTGCTTATACATCATACAAAATACAGTCTGCATAGAGATTCGAACGCGAGTCATCTGAGGTCCGTGCTTCGAATGGTGCATGCCAATGAGTTCAAGGAGGAAACTTGGCACGCGGCATTCAAACCAGGGATATTGCGGTTACTCGTGTTTGCAGACTGTCTTTTGTATGATGTATGGACAGAGTGAACCCGGCTTGAAGAACAAGCTGGTATTATCAACATATATGACATATTTAGCATCTGCATTCAATTTTACAATGTAGTTAATGTACAAATTAAACAAGAAAAGGTCTAACATACTTTCTTCCGAAACGAGATACTACTGGTTGAATGCCAAAGTGGTACTAACCATTGATGTGCACGTATTGTTGTCAATAATCAAGATTTGACGCAATGAGAGATGACGCTTTCCCGCGATACCCATACATCTCTAGTTTTTTTTTATCCGCAAGTTGTGGTTTAAGTAATTAATAGCTTTAGTAAAATCAATAAAAATACCTAGAGTCATTTTTTATCCTCAAAAATTCGCAAAATGTATTCCTTTTGCTCCAGAAGAGCAAGCTCTGGGATCGCGGGCCTTACAAAATTAAAACCGTGACGCTACTAGTAAGCACTTCCTCCCACAAAGACGCCGCTCCGCACTCAAACGAGTTCAAACGTGAATGTGTGTATGGGGCCGCATAGTTCAAAACGTTATGAGAATGCTTTTAATGTGGTCGTATTTAATTACACTTTAATCTCAATCACCTGGCCCGGCAATTTTGTTTTATCTAGCAAATAACTTAAAAACACAATCACACGGCAAATATAGCATAAAAAAAAAAACTTTCCTTTGCAGACGCTGTTCGATGCGTGTTAATTTTTTGTATCACGGTCCTATTGGTTACATAAAAACTGCCTGCACTCGTGTGGGAATGTGAAGCAAGAGAGCTTCTAACATGCTTGAGGAATGTCCGCGGAAAATTTTGTCATCATGTCTACAGACGTGATGTATGATGATGAGTCATCATACATACATGATGTATGTATGATGACTTTTCTTATGATGTATAAGGATTGTGACTGCAGCTTAAAGCGAACGTGTATTCACAGCGTTATTGTTCCTTTGTTTTTGTTTTCCCTCTCGTGAACGCACTGTTGCGGTGTCTACGTTCCAGCAAGCGGTACAGTGTGGATCCACGTTTCAAATGCGAGAGGCAAACTCCATTCAATCGTCGGTTGGCTGTTTCGAAAAAGTCTCAATGGAACTGCTTTCGCAAACGCGTAGCCGATGAACTTGACCAAACCTTTCTCAAAATGTCAAAACTTTCTCTGCAGCCGCCAATGAAGCCCGGATCGTGTATCCCGTGGTCATCGAGGAAAGGTCGCTGTTCGACAAGAAAATAGTCCGCGTCGACGAGCATTTAACCCTGCATCTCTCGAAAAGTTCAGTCATTGGTGATGAACTTCACGTGTCTTTGAATCGAAACGGGAAAAGGATCGAGCAAAGGGTAATTACATTCTTGACGCTATCTACTAAAAGGGCAGAGCTCTTGGATGATTTTCTCTAGCGCTAGATAATGTCGATAGTCTTAGGGTTTCGATCGCATGTTCCAGACATGGATGCCGATGTAGGAGGATATAAAGCGAGGGAGGGGAGGGTGTGAGGGCGTGCCAAGACGTCACACTGCCGAGCTCTGTTTCGAAGGATCGCGGGGAGACGCAAGTGCTGGCTGCCTTTGTCTCTACTCGGAGTTCGAACGCGTTCGAACGCCGAGCGCCGGCGTCCGGCATTCGAACGAGAGAAGCAGACAACGCTGTCGTTCTCTCTGATTGCAGGGAGAGAGTGGGTAGACGCAAAAGCAGTCAGCCTTTGTTTCCGCCACTAATCGCTGGGGGGATAGGTGGCGGAATGTGTTAAAGAGACCATGAAATTACATTCCTTTTTAAGGGGGGGGGGGGGGGCAGAAATAAATGACTAGACATTTGGATGTTGCTAATGGCACAACCTTTAGTTGCCCGAAGAAAACTAGTAGACAAGTGTAGAAGACAACAAGCCTGCTCTTTCGGTATACAAGAATTGAAAATGTTTGTACCGAAACGCGAGAGCTGGGTGTTTCATTCTTCCTTCGAAAGCTCTCCGCTTTTCACTGCGATCCATCCGCGGTATCCAAGCACTTCAGCCGACCCTAGCTCACGCGTTGGACGTATGTGCTCGTCCGTAATCAATCTGTCGACGAATATTTCGATTCGCGATCGTAGCCAGTGAGTGCCGTGACGGCACTTATCATCGCTTGCGAATAAAAAGTTTCCCGGTGTGCAAGCGGTATTCGCACGGGGGAAAATTCCGCGGAGGAATGTGCGTGACGCTGACAGCGGTGTGTAAGAGCGGACACAATTCCCTCCTTAGCTTCGTCGTTCCCACCGGCGAGGTGCAGGTGGAAGGGATGTCATCGTTTGCAGATGAATTTACCGTTTTGCATTCTTCACACCACCGCAGTAAAGCCCCTCGATGTGTTCGCGTTTGTCTTGCAAGTAGCGTCAAATGCGCGAGTGCACGAGGCCCATGTCTCGAGCGGCCCTTGGAAGCAAATGGCGGCGCAGCACTAAAATGAGCGGGCCTTGGAAGCGAATGGCGGCGGAGCACCCGCTCATGGCACGTGTCTCGCGCGCTTCCATAACAATGGTTGGCGGTACTTGTAAGAAAACGCTTTTATCAAGGGGCTTTACACCGCAGACGATTTAAGCGACCTCTACATTTGACACCAGAGCTTTTGATGGCAGACCATTGTTAAAACAAACCGATCCGCCGCCGAACTGAGGTTGTTTGTACCGCACGAGCATCTCTCCCTCCCTCCGCGCCGGAGCTGACGTCCGCATCGCAAAAGCCTCGCGTTTCCGTCGCGTCACACCTCGCGCCTCCACGGGATTTCTTCCTGTGTGAATACCGCCTGAATAGCAGGGTGGAAGTTCAGTGAGCTAGAACATTGAGTAGTGGAAAAAGCGGCGGCTTCCGCGGATGGCCTCCTAGACTGATGACGCCAGAGAAGTGCCATGCTCTTTCCTGTCGTGAACCTGGCACTGCAGCGGACACGGATACGACCATCTTCCTCCTAGATATATTGTACGCTCAGCTCTGGCCTGTCCAAACGCTAGGCTTCCCAGCAGAAAAAGCGAGACGAGTCAGTTCTCTAGATCTCCCTATGCTGCGCTTATAACCAAACCAGAAACGGAAACAGAATCGCCTCGAGGTACGCTGTCAAGTGTGAGTCCGCGGCATGAAGCTTGCATTTTCACTATTTTCACCATCAGAATAGAGAGCGGTCAGTCGATTTCCATGGATTTCTAATTTTTATCTGCTGCTTCGGTCTTTGAGCTGTTTCGCTGGATGATATCTCAGAATGGGAAATGTAGTGCGAATCTATATTTTTCCTCCGCGGATAGCACCTGGGCCGGCAGGACAGGCATAACAATATTTTTGTCGTCATGCATGATGACAGGTTTCTGAACTTCACTGATTTGTGCTGACATTTGTTCTAAACCCTTCTCGCTTTCAAAAAAGGAACCTTCAAGTATCGGACTTCTTCCTTGCCAAAGGTCTGTGTGTTGCGACGACAGGCGGGAAGCTCGTTTCGCACTGCTTCTAAGTTCCGTAGACCGACAATAATGGTGATGATGATATATCGCGGCTATTTCTTTGTATTTTTTGGTTTAAAGGCCTTTCATGTTTCAAAAGTAGTGCAAGGTGCGTCGATGCAGGAGGCACGTGCAACGTGCAGCCCTTGGCGGCACAGCACAACGCAGCACTGAGCTAGATTTCAGACGCCATGTTCTTCCCAGAAGTGGCGCGCGGCACCTGTCTCGAGCCTTTCCACAACAATGGATGGCGCCACTTTTTCCAGGGTAGAGGAGCTTTACTTTGATTTAGTTGCGAGCTCCACCAACTGCTTCACAGTAGCAGTCTCCACTGGCGGATGCAATGGACTGAGAAGCGCTGGCAGAGCGTGAAAAATCTCGGAGGCCATGCTCCGCGTAAGACAGATGGTGTCGCACCTACCAGGTGGCGCTAGTGCTCTTTTACCGAGCACTGCCAAGCCTTGCTCACACATGACAACCACGAGCCGTAAGCCTGTTCCAGCCGCTCCTGTTTTTTCTTGTCGTTTTCATTTTAGCACACAGCATGAGAAGCACGAGGTCATCGGGATTTTGACACCAGCGCCACACGCGGCTTTCAGCACCGTAGGGCTTCACACGGCCGACGGGGCACCGCCGCTGCTTTTTCCACTCAAGAAAGTAGGGCGAAGGAAAGGAAGGCCGGGAAGTGGGAAGCAGACGGAACGCTAAAGAGAGGAGGAGGTTTCCCTCTCTTCTCTCCAGTGTTCCCTCTGCTTCCTCCACCCTGGCCTTTCTTTCCCTCGCCCTACCTTCTTGAGTTGCAACGGACTATAGTTCTAATTCACAATAGTGGGAGCTTGGAGTCATGACATCGGGTGCCCAAGACAGCACGACCACGTGATATCTTATTTCGCTTTGAGTTGAGGATCACAGGTAGGGAGGAAGAAGCCGAAAAATAACTTTATGGGTACCTTTAACTCATTGAAGCCCACAGCGCGTGAAGCGAAAGTTCGCGCTGGGTTCGATTCCCACCCCTGCCCTTGAGCCACTAAATAAGCTACGCTTCGAAATAGCTTATTTAGCCCATATTGTGGCTTAAAATCATGGTTGCCAGTTATTTGAAGCTTTATCTGAAATCACAGGAAACACTTTTCCGCCCTCCAGAAATGTTTGAACAGTTCGCGACACAGCAAAACAATATTACATGAGCTTCCTAACACCGAAATCTAATGCTGAGGAAGTCGCACTTTTGAATCATGACGACCGGCAGTTGCGTCGGCTCTGCATACGAACCATAACGGCGGCGCCCACAATGGTGTCGAGGAACAGAGTGCCGATACTTTAAGCGCAGCTCATTTAGTGGGCTCTACCCTGCCCGTTTCGCTCCGGATGTGTGTCGTTCTGATCATACCGACGTGCGGTCGCGCATCACTACTACGTGATGCTCGTTGAAGACCTCAGGCTAGCCGCGGTACTGCACTGGCTAAATTTCTCGTCTACAGCCGATTCCCCAGATGCACACTGGGGCAACTTCCCGCTTTCTGAACATATGTACAACACCATTACCTTTTCTTTTTTCTCAAGCTGTCGGAGTATAACCAGCGAATGCTTAAAGGGATACTGAACCAAAATTTGGATTTCGCAAAGTAAGGCTGCAGAAGTGTTGAACGGGACGCTATGAACTCCAAAGCATCACTCGTACATCGATATCTCAAACGGATGGCTGTACTTTTGGAAAAGAAGGGAGCGATCAAGCGAGTTCTTTGACGTAACTGTCCTCCGGGAGAATGTGAGAATAAGGAGAAGCGGCCTCGCTTCTCTCCTCCTCGCTTCGGTTCACCAGCTTGACGGGACGTAGCGAGGAGGAGAGAGAATGGGAATCGTGACGTGCCTTGTCGCGTCGGCCTCGTCGGCCGGGTTCAATCGCGCACTTCTTTTCCAAAAAATACGGCGATCCGTTATATATATCGCCGTATGAATCATATATCTTGGTTTTGCAGCTTCCCGCCTATCCGCCCGGCCTTGTTTTGTGAACTCGAATTTTCGGTTCAGTATCCCTTTAAGAAAAGCGGGGCATGGCCTTTTACGTTCCCGCTTCTTGCCTTCTGATTGGTCCTCCAGCGTTCTTATTCTCTAATTCGGCACTCTCATTGGCTGCGAAGCGATAATGAGATGCTCGGTGCTCGTCCCGCCATGTGTTTTTTCAGCTGTCAGCGACTATAGTGACCGTAAATATGATTCTTCATTGTCGTATGCAATTAGGGCACTTGCCTCTAAAAAAGAAAAAAAAAAGCTTCCGACAATAATTTTTTGGCGCGGCTTTTACGTGTAAAAAGACCATTCTCAGTGAGCGTATGCCGAGCCATTTCTCTCGCTAGGCCATATACTCCAAAGGCTAACCTAGAGCCGCTACATCAGCTACGCCTTAGATTAAAGGTAATGGCAATAGTAGTATTTAATGGCTCAGGGAGCCACGGCACCACGGAAAGGCGACAGCCCGTACTGAAGAGGCCCATGGTGCCGCGTCTATACTTTATCCTGTCCTACAATCTATACAAGATGCATGCCGATGTTAAAATTGAGCTTCTGGGCTAGGGTGCGGGTTTATGTTGCGGGTGATGAGGGCTTATTGACTGGATGCATGTCGGATGATGATGATGATCCTTGGATGGTGAAAAGGGTGACAGCGTTAGGCCCAGCAGCGGTCTTCGCGACGGTGGTCTTCGCGGGGTCGCCGTGGACTGGTGACTTCTACACTCTAAGAAAAAATGGAGGAAAAAAGTAGCAACGGCGCGCCTTCCTCCCTTCTGCCGACGCGCCCCCAAGCGGACACGAGAAAAGGGGAGGAACGAAACTTTTTTCTCCTTCTCCAGGCAGACGGGTGAAAGCTTTCGCCCTCCCGACTCATCGTCTTTCGGTTTCGTTTTTCGAGCAGGTCGCGCACGTTGTTTAATAAATGGCTGTTGAGTTGATTGAGCTTCAGCAGCAGCGAAGGCCGCCTGTAATTCCGTCTTCTAGTGTAAACGTGAAAACCATTTCGGTAGCATTGACGTTTTTATCACTAATTTTATCAAACGAGCAAACGGAGCCGCTAGAAACAGCGAAGTTCCGGAGCAGTGCCAGCAGCGCCACGCACACTGGGGGATGGCCGTCTCCGGATTGCGGGACTCGCGCGGCACGGAACTACAGTCACTACAGTCACTGCGGCACTACAGACTACAGTAGCGAAAGCACGCGGAACTGTGTCGACGTTTTCGACGTTATGGAAACCGCAGGAACTGCGTCCAAGACAGCAGGTTTTGCTGCCGGCTGCCTGGGTGCCTTCCCCCCTGAGTTCGGTTCTGTTTTCCGATGCCGAGTGCAACCGGCGTTCAACGTGGTTCTGTGTTTGTGCGTGTCAGCAACATAGCTGCAACATCGTGATGGCAGTGTTGGGTTGTGAACAAAGATTGGAATTATCGCCGATGTGACCATGTGTTCGCGTATCAATGGTGTAACAAGAAGATGAGATCGTAAACTGTTGGGCATTGATGCCGCTGGTCGGGTTGTGATCGGAGAGGGCGGGGTGTCGCAGGTTGACATTCCGCTTTACATTAAAAAGTTTAATACCACTTGAGGGATTACGTGCAATCGATCAACGTGCGGATAGTCATGTTGGAACGCTGGTCTGAACAGTAAAATCACCTATAGTACAGTGGCCAATGTTACTGTCGGAATTGTCTCGCCCCCGAGAGCGATTGCGCTCAGGGGCAGGGACTGAACAGTGCGAAATCGTGACGTAAAGTACGTATATTTACAGTATGGAATTTTGGCATTAAAAACAATTGTAGGTAAAATCGAAAAAAAAAAGCTACCCTTTATTTAGCTGTTTAATTATACTACGGTTGCTGGAGAAACTGCCTCCGTGGCGCGCTGGGATGAGCGCTAGAGTTTTCGGGCTCACCACGGCGTAGCTCCGTACACTTAACACCTAACGCAAGTCGCGGCTTTGACTGCATTCAAGTTGATCGAAAAGCAATTTCTCAGTTCGTGAAGCATCACTTCCAGCGGACTGAATATCCGCTCTACAGAGATTAATTTAAACGGCAATTGCAGCTTTGCGCGAACAGCACAAATAGAAAAACAAATAGAAATACAGGCTACGACGTGCCGTGTGGGGAAACAAACTCATGGCTTCGAACCGCATTGGAGCGGCTTGATTTATTGGCTTTCAAATAATTACAGCATGATTGAGCGTTTACTTTTTAATAAGAGATTCAACCCCTGAGCCATTCAAAATACTCTCAGAGGTATGACATTGCTGGGAAAAAATCAGCATGCTGGGAATATTTTTTATTGCGTAGGGAGTCACCGAAAAGTTCCGCACGTTCAAAACGACCAGTATAAAAGACGGAAACGCAGAGCGCTGGTGTAGTGTTCGGGTTAGTGTGGTGTTCCGTCGTATTGACATTTGTGTGTGCAGTGCCTGTGCTTAATGTATGTTCACCTGATGCTTGTAATAAGTGTAATAGGTGTCATGTGTGTATAGTAGAGGATCCTCAAGCGCAGTAGTGGTCTGAGAGAAGCAAATTATTTTTTGTAGAACATGAATTGGGTGGTACCTAGCGCCACCTAGCCTAGCTACTTGCAATTACTCTGCTTGACCCCGCCATCTGGTGGCTAGCGATTTAACCTTCTTTCACGCTATGCGATAAACAGCGGCTTCGAGTTTGTTCTTTCGAGAGCGACTTTTGGTTTCGCGGAGTGAGTTTGCCCTTCTCCGTGATGTGCGGTTGACGAAGGAATTGTGACTCGAGGAACACCAAAGGTAAGACGCAAAGTGCGCGAAGTAACTGGGTATCGGTTGTCTCCGTTTAACATCGCAGTGCTGTCGACGAGAAGACTGAGTAACTGCTTTCGAAACGCAGGTTTCTGTACCTGTGGGGGGAATCTGGCTTCGGAAATAAACACAGTTTGCGGAAAGCTCGTGTTACGCTTTCATTTGCTGCTGCTCTCGTCCCATACAAGAGACGTAGCGTCCTCGTTAAGCCTTATTGGGCTCGATTTGCTCGATTCGGGGCCGCCATATTGAGATGCAAGCGACGGGGGAACTTTGCTCCCCTGCTTCAGGGTCGAAGGTTTCTCCCTTTCTAAAGGAACATAGGTTACAAGACCGTTCCTCCCGTAAGGGAGGACTATCCGTACCCTTTTTTCTAAGAGTGTAGCAGGCCGCTCTCCAAGCGCCTGGCAAGTTCTGCCAGCGTGCCCAGCTCGCAGACGAGCCGGCCGAATTTCCAGTGACGCAAGGAGTCCGGCACTGCTTTGGCGGGGCTCCAGGGGTTGACGTCGATTTTCGCCGGACGGTGGTCTTCGCGAAAGCGGGCTTTGAAGTCTCCCAGCTTGCGGTCGAGCTTGTAACCGAGCAGCGTGAGCGCCCTGTCGGTCGAAGACACGGTGTGGGCCACTGGTCCGGCTGGCTCCAACGACACCCCAGCCATCTTGTTACTTAAAACCATGGTGGCCAGTTATCTGAAGCTTTATCTGAAATCGCAACAAACGCTTTTCCGTCCTCCAGACACGTTAAATCAGTTCGTGACAGAGCAAAACGATAAAACCCGCGCTTTCTAGCACCGTATACCTAAAGCTGAAGAAGCCGCATTTTCTTAATTGTGACGATCGACAGTTGCGTCTACTCGCGCACTGAGCACCGCGATTGCGGCGTCCACTAGCGAATCGGGGAACAGAGTGCCGATACCCTAGCGTAATTTAGTGGCTCTAGGCTAAGCTGTACCCTTTTAGTTAAATGCCGCATACTTCTTCCAAAATACTTTTCTTTGGTTCTTTCTCGGCGTATTGGTATGCGATCTAGTGAACTTGGTGGTTACACTACACCCTTTTCAAAAGCGGGCGCCATCGGGTAGCCCCAGAAGAATCATCCGAGTCCGCTATTATTTGGGCACGTATTCTTAGCATGTATTCGACACGAGAGCTGCGCCAGCGTTCGTCGAAGACTCGAATCCAATCATTCACTTCGTGTCCAAGCAGTGGCGTACCGCACTGTTGCTTGATAAGTATTTGAAAAGGGTCTAAGATAGCGTAGAAATATTTAATGTTATTATCTTTTAAAATGTCAAGCCGAGGTCACACTGATCATACATCAAACAAAAGAGACGTTGTTATCTGCATACATGATGACAAAATTATCTGCAACGGTCACGCCTGAAGCATGTTCGAAGAGTGCTTGTTTCATAAATATACGTATGCTTCGAACATACCTGCAGATCGTTTTTGTATGACCAATGTTACAGGACTGCCATACAAGGCACTGTTTTGCGTAATATGAAGACAATGTTTGTGGACACGCCTAAGATTGTGTTTGCAGACTGTTTTGTTATGTGTATTAGCAGTGTGAACGCGGCTTAACTCTGTCATTTCTGACTAAAACAAAGTCATTTTGCTTTCTTTACCAAACAGCTACCCGGGAGACTACTTTCGGAGCGGTTGTACCATGACCGTAGGCACTTTGCCGCGATATCCTTGGAGCAATCTGACGGATTCTATAAAATGGTACGCTGATAAGGGAGTCAATGCATCTAGCGCTTAAAACATCAAATAATTAATTAATTGGGTCGCTTTCTGTTTCGCCTTTACCTGTTAGAGTGGACTGGTGAACGCAACTCACTCTATCCAGCCACTGGTTGCGATGGCTCGGTCGCGGGGCGGCTCAATGCCTCACGCCGTACGTGCCATTCAAAAGCCAAGCATCGCCTCAAGGTCCAATGACATCCCAAACTGTGAGAACTTAATAATGATATATTGATTGCAAACACGATAACTATGACGATAGATGCATACATGCGAAGCAGCTGTTGATAATCCCGATAAGGGCAAAAAAACGAAGAACAAGACCGGCTTGTTCGAAATCAAATTAGTCCATTTTAGCTAGCGCAGTCTCAAGTGCGCTGCATCTGCTTTCGGTGAGGACTCGGATCCAATCATAGGTTTTGTGCCCGAGAAATGGCGGCCGCCAGTGTAGCTTGATGAGGTTTTGAAATGCGTCTATTGTTCACAGCAAGCCGCCATAGGTTCATCTGAATTGAGAGGGCTAACGTCCGACTGAATTTAACGTGACGTCGTTATGAGTCACGTGGTTACGTAGTCACGTAGCTGGTATCAATGAATGAATCAATTGAGCAATTCTTTATTTTATGTCACAAGAAAGATGGCGGCTGGGGAAAAAAAAACTGCAACAAGTGTAGCTTGACGACGCCCCATCTCCAAGATTCGACAACAGTTAGAGGTGCATTAATATAGAGGAATAAAAGCAAATATACCTATATATATACAAAGAGGCGTACTTTTAGCTATGAGTACAAAACAAAACAAAAATTGACTACGGATCGCGTGACAACTTGACATGTGTCTGGCCCCTCCAGGTCACGTTGTGTCGCGGCGTCACGTTGTGGTGCCGAGTTACGCAGTAAGAAAATAAATGCGAGGTCCCGACACAGTAGCTTGCTTGTGTGAAGGAAGGTAATAACGGCAAAATGTTTCTTAAGTCTTGGAGGAACGGAGGGAGAGTTTTATTTTTGTTATCGTGCAATTATGTTAAAGAACTTAGTTGTCCCATCTGTACTGTTCTTTTAACTTTTATTGACTTCAATCTAGAAGCAATATTTCATCATATTTAACCTTGCCCTTCTTTCAAACAGATAAAGACGACCCCGAGTGGTTCGAAAAGCTGGAGATGACTAGAGGTGAGACACATTAAAGTTACGTTTAAAATAATAGTTCAATGACCAGAAACTAGAGTAGTAAAGCATTCCCAGCGTAACAGTGTTACTATACCAGGGGGATGTTTGTTCTGACAGGGTTGCCGAACTGTTTTTTCTTGGAGAAAATAAAGAAAGAAAAGGAGAGAAACAGAAAGGTAAAGCTCGAAAGAACTCAAAATGAGAAGAAGAAAGATAAGGCAGAGAGGAGAAATGAAATAAGTCTTATTGAGAGGAGAGGGAATCTTCTACAGTCTATATATATCAGCGCGGCCGACTGACTGGAGAGGTATACTTCTGAATTTTCCGGTGGCGGCGAATGGAGCCAGAAGAAATGATGATGGTGGTTTCCAAAGGATTCCCAATTCCTATTCTCGGAGAGCTTGGCAAGCAGGACCTGACGGGCGTCCGAGTACTCCGCACAGTGTATATATAGCAGGACGTGGGCAGAGGTATCATCATCGCAGCATTTGATGCATTCAAGATAGTCAACAACTCATATCTTTGAGCGAAAGTCTCGTGTGAATGCCCTCCTACATCAAAAGCGCAAAAAAAAACACCTCGATTTTGTTTTTGCTTTAGATTTTTAGTTAGGCATGGCTGGTGTGCTGCGAAAGTGGTCGAAGGGTGGTCACTAACACCCCATCTGATGGCTCGGGGTGGTCCCTTGAGATCCATAGGGCTTGGGAATGAACGTAGTAAACTATGTGCGAGTCCAGCCAACTAATCCGCCTTTGTGTTTTCGAATAATCCCACATGTGAGGGCACCTACTGAAACTATACTTCGAATCCAAGGTGCGAAAGGTCTGTTAGTTATATCTGGGGTCGATGGGAGTCTCGAGGAGAGATCCTGGTATAGAAAGTCGTTGCGCCGTTTTAGATTTTGTGATTATGAGAAGTATGTGGGGCATTCAAGTTAAATATAAATTTGAGGGGTTTACAAATAGCAGTAAGCTGAGCGGTGGTTGAACTGACTCGCTCTTGAAACCGCCCGCTCGAGCTTATCCCTACTGCTGGAGTCTCGGAGGCTGTTGTTGATCTGCAGGTGCCACAATGGACCATACCTCGGCAAACCTCACTCATGAGGGCCCTCACTCACCCTCACTCACCCTCATCCTCACAAATGAGGTGAGGGTGAGCAAATTTCCAAACCAGGAAAATTCATGAGCGCGAGGGTGAGTGAGGGCCGTGAGGGCCGCGAGGGCAGTGAGGACCGTGAGGGCATGTGAGGGCGGTGAGTGCGTGAGGGGTGTGAGGGCCATGAGTGCATGAAGGGCGTGAGGGCGGTGAGTGCGTAAGCGGCGTGATGCGGTGAGCGCGTGAGGGGTGTGAGGGCCATGAGTGCGTGAGGGGCGTGAGGGCGGTAAGTGTGTGTGGCATGAGGGCCGTGAGGGGCGTGAGGGGTATGAGTGCGTGAGGGCGATGAGTGCGTGAGGGGTGTGAGGGCCATCTGTGTGCGAGAGGCGTGAGGGCGGTGAGTGTGTGAGGCCCCCTTCGGACGGAGAACTTTCTCAACAATTTTGGTGTTGCTGGCAGGTTGTTCCCTAGCTTTGCCTAGATCGACACGAATTGCTGAGATCGTTTCCTGCTCGAAACAAGCGAGCAATTCGGAGCAATTCGAAGACGTTTGAAGCGGCTGCATCCAATCAGGGACGCGATAATTTCGCGTGATACCTCCTGCCGGTGATGACAACAAAAGACTTGGTTCAGGTTCGAAATTGATCGTTTTCGGAAATAAACCGTTTCAAAAAGATGCATTAGTGTTTTCAACAATATTCAAATGCATAAAAACACGCGCGCAATTATTTGTCTAAACAGTGCAAGAATAATAAAATTTCATGATAATGATGGCAAATTGCACCAGTTGGGTGCTGCGTGTGAACGCGGGCGGCCCGTGTTGCTGGTGTTGCGACGACAAGTTGGTGGGTGAAATTGCTCCGTCTGAAGCGGGCCTGAGTGGCGTGAGGGCCATGAGTGCGTGAGGGCGGTGAGTGCGTGAAGGGTGTGAGGGCCATGAGTGCGTGAGGGGCGTGAGGGGTATGAGTGCGTGAGGGCAGTGAGGGCGGTGAGTGGCGTGAGGGCCATGAGTGCGTGAGGGGCGTGAGGGCGGTGAGTGGCGTGAGGTCCATGAGTGCGTGAGGGGCATGAGGGCGGTGAGTGGCGTGAGGGCCATGAGTGTCGTGAGGCCCAAAAGTGCGTGAGGGGCGTGAGGACGGTGAGTGGCGTGAGGGTGGTGAGTGGCATGAGGTCCATGAGTGCGTGAGGGGCGTGAGAGGTATGAGTGCGTGAGGGGCGTGAGGTTCAATGAGGGTGAGTGAAGGGCTGAAGGTGAGTGTGACTGTGAGGATGAGGGTGAGTGAGGGGCTGAGGGTGAGTGTGGCTGTGAGGGTGAGTGAGGGCGACCTAAAATGCCGACCTCTGCGACGGACAACAATGGTGTAGATGTGAAGCGTGTCCAGATACTTAGGTATGAAAAGGTATTGGGCTCGACCACGCTCTTGCTCCTTGTGTTTATTGTTTCTTTTATGTTATCAATCTAATGTTAGCCTGCTCGGCCTTTTTACAGTTTCGTCGATAGTTAATAACGAAATGAAGGAAATAAGAGTTTGGAAAAAGATTTTTATGACCATGCAGTCGTGTCCATGCTTCTCAGAACACTGTTCAAAATGATTTACAGCCATGGTTCAATATACTTTGCAGCTATATTACCACGCGTCGCCGAGCGTGCGCGTGGCAATATGTACGCCCCGTTATATGAACACGACTTTAGGGGACAATTGGGAAAATACATGCATTTTTGTCTCGTTATTATGGACAACTCACATTATGGACGATTTTTTACGGGAACGGAGGTGTCCATATTAACGAGACATCACTGTATATGAACTACGGAGCGTCTTCTAATAAAGCCATAAAGCCAGTAAAGTGTGATCCAGCTTAAATCGTTTTTTCTTTTTATCTTTTAGGCTGGAGATTCAAGCATGGCCACTGGCCCACGGACAAATTCTCGAGTGAGTAGAAGATTGTTGTTGGGTTTGTGAACAACACAATTTATGTTCATTAGTGAGATTTTATCTCAACATCCCAGGAACGAATTACATCGGAAAACTTGTGAAATCATTGTCATTTAATTTGATATGGTTGACAATGGTAATCTGTTACACAAGCTTCGTGTGTCGTCTGCAGAGTGTCTTTCAGTTTATAGACACTTTTAAAAATACAGTCTTTCCTCTCTGTTCAGAGCCAGATCTGAAGCTCTAACGGCGGCATTACGCAGCTTCCCGAAACCAGAAAAGGAAAACATATTAGAAAGCATACAGCCAAAAACGGAGATGTTAGTCCTCGTACGTCGCCTTCGATTCACAAAGACGGATGTGTTCGATTTTGGCAATCTCGTCTCCTATAGACCACGGTGCTATAGACCTAGGGTGCCTTCATGTGCGCTTTGCTTAGGGTGGAGACATCTCGCCAGTTTGTCCCACATATTTATTTTTCTTTTTTGTTCAAAAGCGCGTGAAAGAGCGTGTCCCTGCACGCGTTTGTGGCGCTGACTGTGCTATGGCGACATTTTGTTTTCGTCAATTTCTTTGTATTTTACCCGTGAGCGCGTGCTGTCGGCATCGGGTACTACAAAGGGTGGCATCACCCTTAACAGAAGGACATTGAGGCACCCTATATAGACCTATCGCTATACTATCGCTAAATTACACAAGCTTCAAAATGAATGCTGGGAATATCGGTACACACACCACACGCGCACGCCGTCCCCGCATGAAAGATTTTGAAGTAAATAAAGTTACGAACGCGTGTGTAAGCTTGTTTTAAGTTTTTGTTTTAGAAAAGTTACTGCCGCAGATGCTAGCCCGTGCCGCGCGTGTACCTATACGTTCCAGCATTTTCTTTGACGCTTGGGTAATTTAGAAAAATGTCTATGGGAACAGGCACGACCAAAAACGTCGCTGATGTCGGCACGTTTGATTGGCCAAATGCTCACTACTGCTCACTATAGGAAGAATTCACAGGTCGTCAGTAAAGGGACTGGACACTGGGAACGTAGAGCCAAGCTCCCCGTATGGTCGCCATTTTGGTCCATGGAATGAGCACTTTCTCCTTGACCTCTAAATTCGGCGTGATCCGATTCAATTTCCCGGTGACAGGTTGATTTGAAGAACATGCCTTGAATACCAAGGTTTGGTTATCTGCACACCGCGGCGAAACAAGCGCATACCTTTGCACCGCCACATGTCGAGTACGTCGGTGCTTGGTGGCACTTGAACACAATAATAAAAATATACATTTTCGTTGTTCCTTCTCCCGAATAGGTTGTATTATTTCTGTGCCAAAACAATTTCCGTGTTTTGAAATACGCAACGCGAACAATATAATTCTAAAGGGTGGTTCACACAACCCCGTTTTTTAGCATTACGTTAGATTAGGAAAGCTTACGTCTGCTTACATCACAAGTCACAGGGACATCTGTGCTCCATGTTAAGCGTGGCTGTCAGAGGTCGACATTTTAAGTCGCCCTCACTCACCGTCACCCTTACAGCCACACTCACCGAAGCCCCTCACTCAGCCTCACCCTCACAGCTACACTAACCTTCAGCCCCTCACTCAACCTCATCCTCACAGTCACACTCACCTTCGGCCCTTCACTCACCCTCACTGAACCTCACGGCCTTCACGCACTCATGGCCCTCAAGCCACTCAGGCCCGCTTCAGATGGGGCAATTTCGCCCAGAAACTCAACGTCGCAACACCAGCACCACAGGCCGCCCGCGTTCACACGCAGCAACAAATTGCTGCAATTTGCCGTCATCATCATGAGTTTATTTTTCTTGCACTATTTAGACGCACAATTCCGCGCTATAAACATGTTTTTATGCATTTATATCTCGTTGAGAATACTAATGCATCTTTCTGAGACAGTTTATTTCCAAAAACGATCAATTTCAAACCAGAACGAAGTATTTTATCATCATAACCGGCATCGAGGTATCACCTGAAAATATCGCGTCCCTGATTGGATGCAGCCGCTTCAAACGTCTTCGAATTGCTCCGATTTGCTCGCTTGTTTCGAGCCGGACCGGATCTCAGCAATTCGTGTCGATCTAGGGAAAGCTAGGGAACAACCCGCCAGCAACACCAAAATTGCTGAGAAGGTTGCTTCGTCTAAAGGGGGCCTCACGCACTCACCGCCCTCACGCCCCTCACGCACTCACCGCCCTCACGGCCCTCACACCACTCACACTTACCGCCCTCACCCCCCTCACGCACTCACCGCCCTCACGGCCCTGATACCCCTCACGCATTCATGGCCCTCACGCCACTCACCGCCCTCACTCCCCTCTCGCGCTCATGGCCCTCACACCCCTCACGCACTCACCGCCCTCACGCACCCACGGTCCTCACAGCCCTCACGACCCTCACTCACCCTCACACTCATAAATTTTCCTGCTTCAGACACTCACTCACCCTCACCTCACCTGTGAAGTTGAGGGTGAGTAAAGGTGAGTGAGGTCCCTCATGAATGAGGTTTGCCTACGTATGGTGGCTACCAGTCCTATGAGATAGCCTGGTACGCGACATTCGAGACATAAATCTTCCGGTGACTTATACGTGATGCATACCTCGACAAAACCTCCTCGTGTGCACTTTATCACTTACCTCACTCACCCTCACCGATCAGGAGTGAGGTGATGGGGGCGATATCATAAGTCTCGAAAACTCACGAGTTTGAGGTTGAGTGAGGGGCGTGAGTTTGGTGAGTTCATGAGTTCGGTGAGTTCATGTGTTCAGTGAGTTCAGTAGTTCATGAGGTCGGTCAGGGGCGTGCGTTTATGAGGTCGGTGAGTGCACGAGTTCGGCTAGGCGTGAGTTTGTGAGGTCGGTGAGTGCACGAGTTCGGAGAGGGGCGTGAGCTTGTGAGTTTGATGAGTTCATCAGTCCGGTGAGGGGCGTGAGTTTGTGAGGTCGGTGAGTGCACGAGTTGGGAGAGGGGCGTAATTATGTGAGTTTGATGAGTTAATGAGCTCGGTGAGGGGCGTGAGTTTGTGAGGTCGGTGAGTGCAGGAGTTCGGAGAGGGGCGTGAGTTTGTGAGCTTGATGAGTTCACGAGTTCGGTGAGGGGCGTGAGTTTGTAAGGTCGGTAAGAGCACGAGTTCGGAGAACGGCGTGAGTTTGTGAGTCTGATGGGTTCACGAGTTCGGTGTAGGGCATTAGTTTGTGAGGTTTTGGAGTGCACGAGTTCGGTGAGGGCCGTGAGTTTGTGAGTATGATGGGTTCATGAGTTTGGTGAGGGGTGTGAGTTTATGACATTGGTGAGTTCATCGGTTCAGTGAGTTTATGAGTTCAGTGAGCTCATGAGTTCAGTGAGTTCATAAGTTCGGTGAGAGGCATCAGTTTATGAGATCGGTGAGTGCATAAGTTCGATGAGGGGCGTGAGTTTGTGAGTACGGTGAGTTCATGAGTTGGGTTACGAGCGTAAATTCAGTTAGTTTATGAGGTCGGCCAGTTCATGAGTTTGTCGAGGCATAAGGCCCCTGTGTGGTCACGGGTTGGATGAGGGTTTGTGGAGTGACGTCGAGGAAGGGTGGGTCATGTGACTTCGCACATTTCCGAGGAAGTTGAGTCGACGCTCGCTTCGCAATGGCGTTGTTAGCTCGTACGGCAGCTTCAATACGAGTGACGGGGAAGAAGGAAAGGTGCCTGTCGATTTACGTACACTCTTCGGCTTCGCCTCTCTTTGCGGCGGCTTGGCGTGGACTTTTTCTGCTGGTCGCTGCTTCGTGGAGGGATGACGAGAAAGGGGGCGGTGCTTTCCCGCTCGCCTGGGCCACTCTTGTGTAGACTGCACGGCACCGATATACGCACGGCGTTTTGATGTTTCGTGAAGGAGGCAAACGGTCGCTACGCCGGTTCGCCTGAAGCACGTCCGACGTTGCTATTTGGAGTGCGCTTGTCTTTTGCACGGTCGCTAACCCTAAGGCCAATATTAAAACGAAAACCGGCTGAAAACTGTCGCTATTCGCCTGTATAGTCTGTTCAAGTTGTAGCCTGCAGTTCTGTAAAAAAGCACGCGAAGACACCTAACCACTTTCTATGAGTTGTGCATGTGAAAGCATTCTCGGCGCCGAGAGGTGCAGAAGCGGCCGAAGCGCCGGCAGGGATTGCGGCGTTGCGCCGAGCAAACGGAGCGGGAATTTTACGCCCCCCCCCCCCCCTACCTCCCCTGGCCCGGCCACGCCTGACGCGGCTGCCGCGCGCGCGCTATGACACGTGAGGAGCGGGAATTTCTAGCTCCCCCTTACCTCCCCCCCCCCACCTCCTCCGGTCTTGTGGTTACGCCGGACACGTGTCCCAAGAGGGGGGAGAGGGGGGCTTAATTTGTGTGAAGGACGATAAATATAAAGAGAGACCGTTCCGAAATAGTTATACCCGACAACGAATTGCCGATGAAACCGTTCTACCATTACCAAGAAGTTTGCAATATGCTATGGAGAAATAAAATACACATCTAAGGTGGTGCTGTTGGAATAATAATAATTCACACCTGAATAAACGCCGATACAGACGCTCACTCGATGCTTGCACGAAGTTGTCGCGAATGCTTGAAACAAACAGTGCACACCACGATGATGCGCCTTTGTATTCCAACAAAGCGAGCCTTCCTCAAGCGCTCGGCCGGCGCGTTTGAGGCGCGCGAAAGCAGTCGAAGTGAAACAAACAAGAATACAAAAGATTTCTTCCCTTGGCGACGGGACCAATGGCGGCGAGCGGCGGAAGACGGCAGCGGTTGCGGCGGAGTTGTAAAAGCCGCGCAACCCACGCGCAACACGAGCGCCAGCGCCGCGACTACGGTGAGGGCGAGAACTACTTCTGACTGAGTGAGGTCGGTGAGTGAATTAGTCCATGAGTTCGACGAAGGACGTGACCTCGGTGAGTTCGTGAGTTCAGTGAGTTCATTGGTTTATGAGTTCGGTGAGTTCGGAAATGATCAGTTTCTAGTCCAGATGCAACGATAATCGGTTATAACGATTGAAATATCGGGTTTTCTAATTATCGTTATAAGTGGGTTGCACTATTTCGCGGTGGCTTAAAAGCTTACGAATAAAGTTTTTTTTTTTGCTTTGACCGCAAACCTTAATTCAGGTGAAAAAGACGTCAGCCCGTAATAGACGACGCGTAGCCTCCATAGTGCTCTGCAGCGAAAGCGTTTTACGCTTTATCTCTCGCTTCTTTGGCGCTCTCCTCCATTTCCTCCCCTTTTCTCCTCTCCAGCGTCTTCCTCGCCACACCGTCTGGCCAGACCCTGTCCATATACGGCTCCGCCATAGAGCAGAGCCAAATATAGAGGAGAGTTCGGCCAGCTGGCGTGGACTCGTTGACATCTTGTCAACTACGTAGGTCACTGACACGCCACGCGAACGCCATGGCCACTCCCATTTTACCATCTTCGAGCCATACCGACGCCGGGGACATATATGCCCGTATGCTTGGCTCTCGGTTTCCTCCAATGTATAAATCTTTTTATTGTGTTTTAAGTCATCCGATAAGAGTATTTAGGATGTGTCGTGTTTATTCAGGAGCGGTATAAGTTAGTTCGTGGCCTATTCTCCCCCCGTACGCGCCGCGATAGGCTTCGCGGACGTTCGGCGCGTCGCGCAAATTTCGCAATTTTCGGTTCTAGTGGACGCGTCTTGGGATTTTAGCAGTGTGCAACGATAACGACTTCTAATTTGCAGCTGAGGGACTTTTCGTAGAGCGCTCTGATAAGCAAGCGTATTCGAAGAGGACATCGTTGCCTGTGTTTTCGAAGAAAGGTATCTGTTAGATTGTAAAGCGAGCTGAAACCCTTCGACCTAGAGTTTCCCAGCGTTTCGTTTCTTCCTAATTGCATTTCCTTTTGACTAAGCGCCAGCGAGTCAAACAATGTGGCTTGAATGAAGCGGTCGCTACCCCTGATACGGGATGGCCACGCCTTGCATGCTTACCGGGTGCCTCCCCGAACTCTCTCAGCAATGAAACGCGATCTTGTCCTTTGAAAGTCTAGGAAGCCCAAAGGTTACAAATACATAAATAAATAAAATAACTGAAGGTTGTGCGAGTTTGCTGGCATTAAAAACGGCTCCGGCACTAACCTTTCTCGTAACGTTAGAGCCGTATATTTCATAACGGAAGGTTATGAAATAAACTTCGAGTGACTCAGCGCCAGGCGGCGGGTTGCAAATGTTAAGCTTGTTCGTTTTCATATATTTAACCCAATTGATTGCTGGGATCTCAGTTTATGACGGCACTGAGATCCCAACATCCATCGTCGTGTCATTACATCAAAATGAACGCAAAGATAAAAAGACAACTAAATTAGCCTTTTCATACAAAAACAATTTATTAGAAAGCATCAAATAATAAATTCATTCACTTCGCGGTTTGAAGAAGGCAGGGGAAAACGCTTCAGAGATGGGACGTATTTGTCTCGCGCGGCAATTATTCACATTACACATTACAAGCGAGCTTTCTGTAGCAACTAGTTCGCTTGTTCGCTTGCGACAAAAACCCCATTTTATAAAAGTTTCAAGGTGAAAGAAGCATTCTTACCTCACAAAGACGGGAGCTTTCCGTGGGTGTGTACAACTGTTGCGCATGATTTTATTCAGCCATATTTTGAGGCTTTTTTTTTAGTTTTTTTTTTTAGAATTATAAATTATAAAACAAAATTCGTGACCGCTGTGATTGGAACATCAAGCGCGGAACCACTGACCAAGTTCTCACCAGAAAACTTAAATACAAGGGTTTGTACGCAGGCAACCATGCGGCCCTGCATGCGCGCGCGTTGGCCTGGGATCGGTAATAGTTGACAGGCCCGCGCCTTTCCCCGGAGTATTCCGTTGCTAGGCAGTTACTAGGCCTGACGTCAGTTCCATGGGAAGCATGGGAAGAGTCTGGGAGGAGCGAAGGTACGGCGAGATGTCACCGAGGACAACAGATGTCCAGACTCTTCCTCTATTAATGGCTCTGCCATAGAGTACAGTGGAACGCGATGTAAACGCTGTGCTTCGAAACCTATGTATTTCATAAAATACAGTGCAGTTACCAGAGCAGAGGCGTCCTGCGCATCGAGTGTCGGGAGGCGCAGGACGCCTCTGCTCCGTGGGGTCAAAGGGGAGGGGGGGTGGTACTACCTGTGGCAAGGAACGTCTATGAGCATCTCCCTAACTGAGCTAATCTAATAATGTTGGGCAAATCTTTATCGTGACGTCACACACAGGAGGTATAAGAGAACTCCTCTGAATTACTTCGGAGCTAATCATCGCCATTAAAAAAGAAATACTGGAGCCTTTGAGACTGCCACTAAGTGACTAGCTCTGGCTTTCGAGAAGGGTTCCTTGCGGTGCTATATATCATTTTGTCTTTTAATTTTCGATACACATGAACAAATGGTGCACAGACAAGAACAGATTTGAACTTTTGTAATCATTCGTGCGTCAATAAAACACTCCTTCGTTAGTCGGCGACCTTAAAGGAGTAATGCAACGTTTTTAATCTTGAAAGAATTGGCAATTCGCATTATTTATACTGTTTAACTTGGCACGACGAAAACGGACCACCTTGCCCCGAAAAACAGCTATTCCGCTGCGTAATCGGAAACGAAACAAGGACATATTTGCCGATCTGCAGCCGCGTGTGGCGGTTACGGGAACTACGGTGACACGTCTCTGTGGGACACGCGGAAGTCAACAACGCCTGTCCCCCTCCTCCGCTACACTCGCCGTCAGCTCCGTGGTGAACCGTCTTTTGTGTAGATCGCTCAACAATGCTAATCGACGATGCTAATCTTTGAAAAGTCGACAATCGCGGAGGAAGCGGCTGGGGCCTCTGAAGAGAGAACCCAACGGGAATCCAAATGGTCCTCATGAGTAAATCACTCGAAAGACGACGTGAGAGTTGAGAGGAAGTTTGACATTCGATTTGTTTCATTTTTTTTAAAATAAAAACTAGCGCGGCAAGAAATTATGGCTTTCTGTTCTTCGTTCCATAGGTGACACAGATTAATTCCCGCAGTTAATTGGCCAAAATCCGAAAATCGTTGCCCCGCTACTTTAAACTGTTTCCCGAAGGCAGGGCTGCCCAAAAGCAAGTTACATTTGGTTCTTTCTGAGGAATATGAATCAACATTTTCAGTTTCCCAGTTTCAATTTTTTTTTTTTTTTTAACGCGGAGTCATGACAGAAGGTTTGGAAGAGTTGTATAGAAGTAAACAGCTGGGCGGAAAGGTCGACGTCCTGCAGATTGTAAAGTCATCGAATTGGAGGCAATGAGAAAGTGCTTCTAGGTGGAAGGTTCTATCCTTCATCTCAGCGTAAGTACAGACGTTGCTGTACTTAAGCCATGAACCACGTGATCATGAACGCTCTCTCATTCTAGGCGCTCCATGATCGCCCAAGCTCGGTTCGCCACGGTAGGATCAAAACCGCTCGCGCAACTCGGCTACTCCAACGCTGTTCTCACTCTCGCCCCAGGCCCTTTGACCTTCCACTTTGTATGCGCCTGCGAGATTGTCAAAGAAGTGTAGAATGCGAAGGCTAAATACAAAAAAACGCTCGTTGCCAAGCCGTTCAAACGTGTCTGCGTGGCTAGTTGGTAGCGTGTCTGGATTGTAACAGACACACTACTCCAGCAAAACCGACAGCAACTAGCGGGAAAACACGGAACTGATCGGTACAAGCCCTTCCTTGATTTCTGCTAGCTCCTTGTGGCTTCCGTGATTGCATATTGTCGGCAGTTGGCGCGACGGCCACCGAAGTAAATCGGGGGAAGTTGCGTCGGTTGCGTGAACGAAGCCTAGCAGCCCACGTGGACTCACGATATGGCTGGGTGGATCACAAGCGTACCAAAGGATAGCGTGGCGGGCAGATGACGTCACAACTTTAGACAGCTCTCAATAGATAGCGTAAAGGGAACCTCCTCCCTTCGTAATTACTTCATACATCAAAAGGTGGTCCTCTCAATCGATGGGCACGAAGAATTTACGACCACAAACGCGCCCACAAAAAAAAAAAAAAAAGAGGAAGCAATGTAAAACTTCTCATTAAAAGATGCTCGTGACACACTCCATTCCTGAATAAATTTAGACTTGTCTCAATCATTCTGACAAACCCGGAGTGCACAAGAGTGTGTCGTGTGTGAAGCGTGTCCAAAACCCTCCTCAGCTTTCCGTAACTAAGCATGGCAAAAAAGAAAGGACGCCTAATGTACACACGACACACCCTGTGCTCCCGGTTTTTAAGATCATGATGGAGAATAGTTTAATTTTTGTATTATTTCAATTGCAACTCGGAGTGACGGAATTGACGGCGCAGAGTAGAAAGAAAAGGACGTGGATTATTTTCGACGTAAGGAGAAAGGTACGCAAAATATGCGGGACAAAAAGGAACACATTTGGCAGGCACTAGTATTATCCCGTCTAATCTGAGCTGTTTTTTTTTATTATCCACTTATCCACTATATTACTTGGCCAATTGCGTTCACGCTTGTCGCTACGCTAGGAAGTTCCCGTCAATGAAAGAACAACATAGAACACTCCTCAGGGAACGAGCGATGACGAGGCAGCCGAGCGCTGGCCGTCACTGCTTGAGGTGGGTTGAGGAGGTGGGGAAACAAAAACACGCGGGTGAATTCGGCGGGTAAACAAACGCGCGAGTTCTGAAAGATGCAGACGTACTTGGACACCGTGAAGCTAACAGAGAACAGTACCACTAAACTGGCAAATCACTGTTTATACATGTCACATTTTTCTTTTTCTTGTTTTAGATGTGGCTATGAAGGCTATAATCGTGGCCGAGGCTGAACTGCTGAAAAAAATATACGCCAGCCCAGTCAGGGAGGATCCAGTGCTGTACCTAATCCTGTATGGGCAATCTGTGAGTTTTTTGTTTATATTATTTTCAATTCTCAAAAAAACAAAAACAAAAAAAACCAACCTAATACTTTATTCGGATTAGACGCTTCTACGATCCCCACCTATACGAAGTGCGGATTTTCAGAGTTTTAGATATCCACCTCAAATGTCGAAACGCTTCCAGGAAGGGGCCTCGCTATAGGGCGGCAAAATAAGCTGCGCTTTAGATTAGGGCTCTGCAGTCGTCTGAATTCTTGCGCAGGAGTTGTGGTGAGGTCAGAACGACGCCTAGTCCTGATTGGTTTTGATGAATAGTGGGTAGGCTTCGGTGCTAGATGCTTCGAGGTGTACCCAGTATTTTCTTCAATCAGCCAGTAAGAGCTCGACGTTCTTATATCATCACAACACATGTGCAAGAAGCAGGCGAATCTGCGCTCCGCATAGTTTATGACAGATCAAAACGCAATCGCTTGAGCCTACTGACGTCGGTTCTTAAGTTCATTTCACACAAAGTATGACCGCAGCCGACGCTAGGATCAGATGATAGGTTTGGTCGGTGATAGCAAACGTACAAAGACGACGACCGCCGTGACGATGTACTTTTGGTACTGCTTGATTGGCTTCGTCGGATCTTGGCGTCGACTGCGGTCGGACTTAAAGTGAAACGGAGCACAGTCCGCAGTTGACTGTTGGGGGCAAGTGATACTTAGTTACGCGGACCGTTTGAACAATCATTGCAGCGATCGTTGGCATCTCCCAATTGTTATTTGAGTTCAACTGGGTTGTCCTGTGTTAGGTACATAGGCCTAACAATCCCGACTTTCGATCTAGTTGAAACCAAAACATTTGTCACATTAACTTTTCTTTTAAATGATGCGAATTAATTATATGCACACTTTTCATTAATTGTACAGGGTGTGCCAGTCACTTCCGGCCGCCATGACAAGGCGAGAAAAATACTTCCGGTTTTCCCATGTTTACCTTGCGCAACGTTACTAGAACGCTCAGTTGGAAAACTCACCGTTGAAACCTGGGCCTGAAACCGTTGAAACCTTCTTTGTGCTACATACGCCGATCGAATGGCGTGCCAGAGATCCCCATGGCTCGCTGCTGTCTCGCCTCAACGAAATCTGGAAATCTCAGCATCGGACTGCCATCCTCCGCAATAACAATGATCTATCTCGTCGTCATCTTGCATGTATATACTCGTCGCATGATCATGTTCATTAGACGCGACATCGCGGGCCTCCATGGTATGGGCTGTTGCGTTTCCACGGTGCAGCGGATCTCCACAACCAAATAAAGATTATCATTAATATACCTTCCCCAACCTTCCACAATAGTAAGTTCTTTGCTGGCGCTGGTCATCGGTGGCAATGTGGTGGACGCCACCATCGTTACCTCTATCGAAGCGAACCCCCATCAGTTAACTGGGATAGGCCGGCTCAGTCGAACCGAACTATCGCTAGCAGCTCAATGTCAGCTGGCCCGCCAATGACAATTAAGAGCGCTCGTGTAACCAGGGTATGAGTCCAGCATACTTAGTCCGCACGTGACCGTCGGCGCGCGCAGCTGGTTCTCGAACAAAGAAGCGTAGCCATGTACAGGTCCTGTACCTGTGTGGGGTACGGGACCCTTTTAATACACCTCTGGTCTCTGCAATCCAAGATAAATTGGCAAATAAACACAATAACTCCCTCGCCACATAAACTCTCGACATCGCGGTGTGAATCATAATGCAATCTGTACCCCTCACCCGTTTCGATCTGGATGAGCATCGTATTGGCGTGCGATCGTGTATCAGTATACAGCATGGTGCACGTTAAAGTTCCCAGGCTAATCGCTGTACCGCACTAGCTGCAGGGCAGACTAAGTTCCGGCTATATAAACATGCACACTAAGTTTTGTGAATTAAAGCATACCAAGGGATAGCACAGCGGTCGTATGTAGTCAAAGCTCGAGAGAAAAGTTGATTGATAGCGTTAAGGGTGCGATCAACCTCCTCTTCTCGTAATTACTGGACTTACCACAAGGGGATCCTTGCAACCTAAAAGCACAAAGAATTCAAGGCGCTACACGCACTCATTTAAGCTCCTCAATAAAGCATGTTCGTGACGCACTCCACTCTTGAAGAAATTTAGACTTGCCTTGATCATTCGGATGAACACAGAGAACGTATCGCGTGTTCTTGTTTCGGAGTGGGGGAAGAAAATTAACAAAAATAATATACTAACTCCGCGTGAACAATAAATAATAAATTACTTCTAAAAAAAACAAACTAGATTTGAACCGGTGACAAGCGATAGGTCCACGCCAGGTCAACCGAAGGCGATGACACGCAGGAATAGAAACAAAAAAGAAAAGATAAATTTAATCAGGATGCTAAACAGCCGCGCGCTGCCACATCAACTCAAAAACTACACTGGTTTTAGTAAAATTCAGGCTCAACAACACTTCAGGCAAACACCCCCCTCTAAAAAAAAAAAAATTAAAATTAGGACGCAGCGGGACAACACACCGATCGCTGCACAAATGTAGCCGAGAACCAGGGTTAATCGGCGCAAATATTAAGAGTTCCGAAAAAAAAAAAGTCTCAACTGCTGGACCCTAAGTCCAAAAGAACGTTCCCAGGATCAGAGATGCTGGGTTGATGACGGGTTCGGAAGATTGCCAATCTACTCGTTGCTCGGCGGGCCGACGCAACGCGCACTCCTGAAAGGGGAAAAAACATACCGCCGCAGGCAAAAACACGCCCGAGGACCACAGCACGCTAGAAGGCAACAGCATGCCCGATGGCAAAAGCACGTCCGAAGGCAAAGCACACACGAAGGCAAATATACGTCCGCAGGCAAAGCATGCCGAAGTGCAATACTACACTCCAAGAAATGTCTGCGCTTCAACTAACACGCAAAACATTCAAAGAGCCCATTTCTGCAATCTACGAAATCAGCTCAGCGAATGATGAGGTGGAACATCCGTTTAGACTTAAAGATGAAGTCTGCGCTGTGGCACTGCACAATGCAAAGCCACAGCGCATTGCAAACTATGCATTGTGTAATGTCACAGCGCAGACTTCATTTTTAGGCCTAAACATATGTTCCACCTCATTCGCTGAGCTGATATCATAGATCGCAGAGATTGTGTGTTCAAGTGATTTTCGGGTAAGTAGACGCGCAGGCATTTCTTAGAGTGTAGGGACTCCGATCAAAACGAAAAAGAAAGAAGACTCACGACTGGAGCAGCGGGCAGACGAGAGGAGTGCCGGCCAGACGGCTAAAGTCGCTGGATCCTAAGAGCGTAGCACCATTGCCTGCCCTGCCTGCTAGGCGGACACAAACAGATGCCAACATGCCGACGACAAAACACTCAAAGTGATTGACTGATCGGTCTCAGTTGCCATGGCGATCGCCATGTTGGTCCATTCAAATCCTCGATGCTTCGAAAGGGTCGTTTTAAACCAGTCTCACCATGCAAGATAGCTATGGAGCATCATCGTACTGAAAGCGTTCCTTGCCGATATACCTAAGCGTCTTTGGCACTGTACTTGTAATAGGCTTATCACTCATTCTTATCCCCCCAGATATCTTACAGTGATATTGCTTTTCTTGCGTATTTCAAGAGAGGCAAAGTATTTTTCAATGCCTCCAAGCACTGACGCCGCATCTGATGCTGTATATCTTCGTACGCCTCTACATGCGACGTCAGGGCTTGGAGGCCTTGAAAAAGTCGTATTTTTCACCCACAATATGCAAAGAAACGAAAGCGATAGCTGTAGAACAGTCGCGCAATGCGGGTTGGATGGTGCCGTAACATTCTGAGGAGGGAAGTGCGATGTGGTTAATTTTCATAGCCGTCGTGGTTAGCGTCAGGAATGCCACTGACGACTGCTACCAGTGATCCGTGAAGTGGGTAAGCACGGTGCAAGTTTCTAAAACGATCCAACATTACTTGTAGCAACCGGATGCTGCCCAAGTGGGATTTCGCATAACGCGAGTACTTTTTGGAAACAAGTATTTCAAGCAGACGACACGAAGATTCTCCCTTCGTCGCGCCATTCTTGACGGGACGCTGTGACTGCCCTTTTCGCTCTCTTGGCGCGTCACGGCCCGACGGGAAGTCTCGACATCCCTCTCCTCGCGCCAAGAAAGGACAGGAATCAGGGCTTTTTCATTCACGCGCGCGGTGGCGACAACCCACGAGGGCGAAATCTCTGCAAGGTGTCGCCCGTGAAGCTACAACTTTAAAATACTTTTTCCTGTCTTGAAATACGAAAGAAGAGCAATTTCACTGTAAGTTATCTGGGGAGATGAGCACGAATGATAAGTTTAGGGCATATACAGTGCCTAAGACGCTTATATTGGCGAGGAACGCTTTTAGTACGATTATGCTGCGAAGCTGCTTTGGTGCGACTGCTTTAGAACGACCCCTTTGAAGCTTCGAAGGTTTGAATGGACCAAAATGGCAACCGCCTTGGCAAATGAGACCGGTCATATTATTACCGCCCCTGATTCTTTATAGCGTACATTATTTTATTGTCTACCTGTTTTCCGGTGAATTTTATATCTTACATTGAGTGTACAGTGTCAATACATTTTTATTTATCAGTCAATCACCTTGGGAGGTTTTGTCGTGTGTACGTTGGTATTTGTGTCCGGCTAGCAGTCAGGGAAGGAAATGGCGCTACTTTCCCAGGACCCAGTAATTTTAAAGACGGCCACTCACACTGTAACCATCCCGCCAAAAACCAGCCTTTTTGTAGCCAAACCTTTACGCGCGCAAAGTTGATGATCTTACAAGACATCACGAAAAAGTTACCTTCCTCCTCGAAGGAAATAAAAAAAGACGAATCAGAGGGTCACTCGAACATTGATTGAATCATCAAAATGTGACAGGTCTAAAGTATGACCAAACACCTCAAACTACACAACTCACGGACCCCTGTAATTGTTGACGCGTCAACACGGCTACAAAAGCAATCCGGAAAACCCCAAATTTGCGAAGAGCTCAGGTTCCCCTAAGTAAAACGCTGACCCAGAAGAGAGGTCACCGAATATCCAAACAGTTTTAGTACCGTGGAGCATAGGCGTGCATACAGGAGGGGGGGGGGGGGGGGGGGCAGGGGGGGCAGCCGCCCCCTCTAATCATCTAGGGGGGGGGGGGGGCGCAAAGTTAGCCCGACTCGAGGCGCGACGGCGCCAGAGGTATAGGCCTCCTGCGCTGAAGCTTTGAACAGAGCCGTTTATCGAGAGAGTTCGGCCATACATTGGCTTGAATAGGCGAGCATCTCGGTGCCAACCATAGGCCGCGAAACAGCCCCTAGCGCTGGTCGTGAGCTCTAAATTTGTGAAACGACTAATTCAAGCCGTTTTAGCGTCGCTAGAGTTAAAAGGTGTAACTCTCAGTGACTGAAAACTTTGTGCGTGCGAGGTTTTCGTCACGCCAATATTCAAGTGTAGAATAAACGAACGTGCGCTCCAAACCAGGGCCACGGCCACTCGATTAGGACTCCCCTTGGGAGCGGCCTGCCGTATGCCTCACTCCGCCGGTGAGAGCGATAGTTCTACTTTACCCCGCAGCGCCAGCCGCGGCGCTCGTTATCGGTGAGAGATAGATTTCCTTTCGGGGGAGCATATCGAGGAACTCTATACTTCGTTTCGCGTTAGTATGTACTTGTTAGCCGCGCGGGCTAAAAGCGCGAGATAGTTGCTTCGAAGGAAGCCTCGGCGGCTGCATGAGCGCTCGTGCAGCGAGTGCTCCAGTCAAGGCAGTAAAGGCTAGCCGCTCGCGCTAGCACAGCGTTCGCGGTTAGTCCATGCTAAGGTAAGACGAAATATAGTGAGAGAGGAGCAGTACGCCCGGCCCGGCCCGGTGTGACTATTTAGATTTTTTTTTTTCGTGAAACCGCAAGTCTCAATTGAAACGAGTGCCAGATTGCATGAATGATGTGACAAATCTGTGTAGAATAAAAGCACATGATTCTTTCTGCGCAAAGCTCACTCAGCTGCAGGCTGCGCGTTAAAGCTCCATTCTGATGGCAGTATGAGCGAATTGTCGTTTTCTTGTTCCCGTAACTGTTGCCCCGTTTCTATTACCACGGTAATATAGGAGTTATAGTTGGATATAGCTAGGACGTATGATTTCCGGTTTTAACCGACGCTCGAGCACGCGCGAGCTATGCCATTTATTCATCTGTGAAGGACAATATAAAATCGGATTCCGCGTGCATAACTTCAGCAATATAAACTTCATTGTTCACAAAAAACAGACCAAGGGAGTCATTTAGTTCACAAGCGGAGTACCTTTCGGGAAGGCTTCCGCGAAAGCCTCAATATATTCTCTAGTGGGCTGTTGAGGTCACCAGCCCAGTTTGCCAAAAAGAATCTGAGGAGTTTTCTGAGAAAGAGCTCGTAGAGCTCTTCGCTGTGGTAGGGGTCTCGGCAGTTAACACACCACATCAGCGGGCGGTCCTTAAGGTGTGGAACCACAGCGCTCGAGAGGACCTTGCAAATCCTTCCACAACCACGAATCTCTGCCTACTGTAGAGACCTCTCGACAAAGGCGCAGACAAGCTTGCACAGTCAGACAGCTTCAGGTCGTGGATAGCTGAGTCCTCCTTGGACAAGGCTAAACATGTACTGATATGCTCCGTCATGTGATGCATTTCCCTTAAGTTGCGCTTGCATTCAGGACACGTCACGTGCAATGTTTAGCGGGGTCTACAAATTAGCCTTCCTTGCTTTCACTGAGAAATTATTATTGCTTTGCTAGGTTGAATGTTTCAGCTAATTACTTTGAAATTACGACAATTTCTAGAAATAAAAATGGTCACCTTTTGTTCGCAAACGAACGCCAAGTAGCCAGCCATGTAAGTCAGCGGTGCGAACTCAAGTTCGGAAGAGACTTCATTGTACTTCATCAATTGCAGGATTTCCTGTTTCACGAGTGGAGTTGGCACATTTCATGGCCGTCTGCTACTCAGAACTAGAACGCGCATTTACATTTCCGGCAGCTTCCAAAATGCCGACACAAACCACACACGCGAGCGCAGAGTAACACTAGGATATTTTCGCCGAGCACAGCGGTGCATAGGTGGGGGGAAAGCGCGTTTTGCTGCCTTCTGCAACCGCGGCAGCGCCTCGGTATCGGCGAAGCCAATGACAGGCAGATATTTTATCTGGGTAGCGGAGCAAGAGCGCGTTGGGAGCCTTCTCTATACTCCGTTTCACCTTATGTTGTACCGTAGCGAAGGCTGAAAGCGCGAGCTCATAGCGTTGACAGCTGCCCTTACTGCACGAGAGCTTGTGCCGCCGAGTTCTGCCCCAGAGCAAGGAGCTCGCGCTTACAGCCTTTCCTGCGGTACACTGGGTGAAACAGAGTATAGCTTTCAGCTCATAAGACCGCTCACTAAAGCCCCTTGATAAAGGTGCTTTTACAAGTACTGCCAACCATTGTTGTGGAATTGCGCAAGACAAGAGGACCCACGAGCGGGTGCTCCGCCGCCGTTCGCTTCCAAGGGCCGCTTATTTCAGTGCTGCGCCGCCATTTGCTTCCAAGGGCCGCTCGAGACCTGGGCCATGTGCGCTCGCGCATTTGGCGCTACTTGCAAAGACAAACGAAAACATATCGAGGGGCTTTACCGCTCACCAGAGCCGTTTATACTGAGAGAGTTTGGCCTTCTTAAGGAGATTTTGGCAGTCTGACAACCACAGCAGCGTAGTCTGACAACGGGGGATGACTACTTCCGTCCGCCATATTGTGGATCTGCCTCATAGGAACTCTACGCGATTTCACAGGAATGAACAAGACAAAGAAGTAACGCCATATTGTGTTATCGCGAAATCCGCTGGTTCTAGCGGCCAACAAGCTCCGCCCATCGGCCAAACTCTCTCAGTATAAACGGCTCTGCCGCTCACCGATGTGCAGCGCCCCCACGGAAAATGGGAGACGTTCTCCCCTCACGCGCGCTCTTTTGTTTTCGGAAAGACATCGGCAGGCCGCACCAACAGGGGGGATCGAGTGGCCGTGCCAGGGCCAACTTGCTAGAAACAGCGTCTCAGCTGAGACGGTGAAAGAAAGCACTGCCAAGCCAGCGCACGAGCCGAGCGGGACACCGCGTCTCCAGGACGCTGTTCTAACAAGCCAAAATCAGCAGTGCAGAGAAAGCATGGGCACGAACGCGTGGCTTTGGAAAGTGCCTCCTACGCACGAGTTTACGTACAAACAAAAGCGTTTTGCTGAGCTAGGTTCACGTGCCTGTACCTTTGTCTTCACTGCCGACATTTGTGAGATGGAGCAGAGAGGCCGAGATAGAACGCCTCTATTTCACGCTTTGAATGTCGTTTGCAATATTGTGACGTCGCGGTCTCCTGATTGGTCGACGCTGTGTGGCTGTGTCACAAATTTAGTTTACGCTCTAAGCGCGGGGGGAATATTCGGCGCTGGTGGCGGCCTTTGCTCCGCCTGTTGGCCAAACTCTCCCAATACACGGCTCTGGCTTTGAACAAACTGTAGCGCCCTCATTTTTGGGTAGCACAAGCTCACCTGATTGAGCATAGCCGTACTTATGGCACGTTGGTCGAGCTTTTTCAATTCCATGTGGTGCTAAAGAGCGAGAAAACACCTTTGGACGCCAGATATCGGCCAAACTCTACGTTCCAAGAGAATCGAAAGTGCCAAATTCATGACACCACCGCTAGGGCACGCGTCTCCTATCTCTGGGTGGTGACGTCACAACACCTGTGTCGCGACGTTTTTAATTTTTTTTTTTTCTTTTTGATGTCTACTTTGGAACGCGTGAAACGGCATCTCTTGGCTCACGCTCTCAGCGTCTTAGCTTTGACGGCGTTCGAATTTTTCTTCTGTCTTTGTATTTTCATCGTGATCTCGCGCTCCGCATCAGGGCAGGCACGCTTCTGCATGCGTGACAGTTTGAGACGCTAAAATTGGTACTACCCAAAACAAGTCCTAACAAGTCCCAAAGGCCTCCTGCGCTGAAGCTTTGAACAAACTGTAGCGCCCTCATTTTGGGTAGTACAAGCTCACCTGATTGAGCCTAGCACTACTTATGGCACGTTGGTTGCGCTTTTTAAATTCTGTGTGGTGCTAAAGAACGAGAAAACACCTTTGGACGCCAGAAATCGGCCAAACGTTTCGTTGCAAGAGAATCGAAAGTGCCAAATTCATGACACCACCGCTAGGGGACGCGTCTCCTATCTCTGTGTGGTGACGTCACAACACCTGTGTCGCGACGCTTTAATTTTTTTTTTTTCTTTTTGATGTCTACTTTGGAACGCGTGAAACGGCATCTCTTGGCTCACGCTCTCAGCGTCTTAGCTTTGACGGCGTTCGAATTTTTGTTCTGTCTTTGTATTTTCATCGTGATCTCGCGCTCCGCATCAGGGCAGGCACGCTTCTGCATGCGTGACAGTTTGAGACGCTAAAATTTGTACTACCCAAAACAAGTCCTAACAAGTCCCATAGGCCTCCTGCGCTGAAGCTTTGAACAAACTGTATAGCGCCCTCATTTTGGGTAGTACAAGCTCACCTGATTGAGCCTAGCACTACTTATGGCACGTTGGTTGCGCTTTTTAAATTCTGTCTGGTGCTAAAGAACGAAAAAACACCTTTGGACGCCAGAAATCGGCCAAACTTTTCGTTGCAAGAGAATCGAAAGTGCCAGATTCATGACACCACCGCTGGGGCACGCGTCTCCTATCTCTGGGTGGTGACGTCACAACACCTGTGGCGCGACGCTTTAATTTCTTCTTTCTTTTTGATGCCTACTTTGGAACGCGTGAAGCGGCATCTCTTGGCTCACGCTCTCAGCGTCTTAGCTTTGACGGCGTTCGAATTTTTGTTCTGTCTTTGTATTTTCATCGTGATCTCGCGCTCCGCAGTTTGAGACGCTAAAATTTGTACTACCCAAAACAAGTCCTAACAAGTCCCTTTTCGCAGCACCCCTTGGGCAACGCAGGAGGCCCATTCGCAGCACCCTCTGGGCAGCGCAGGAGGCCCATGGCTTCTTTTTCGACGGCATAAAACACCGACGCCAAAGTTCCCTCCCTCTAGTGCGCGCAACGAAAAAAAAACTACCATAAAAAGACGCCTCGACGCAGTCATTCATTAAACAGTTCGCGACAAAATCGCGTAGAATTTTGCTTTAGACTTTTCACGATTAGTGAAAAGTACTATATCTCCCACGTGCTACACATTTTTAGTAATCTAGTCATAAAATATTTTTACCACCACATAACATATCCATTAGTTTGTGTAATGTTTGTTTAACATGACATAATGCGTGCGTGTTATCTTGTTGTTTCTATTACATGCTTCTATCAAGCGCCAGAAAGTAAGATTATCAACTGTACATTTGGATGCTCAGAAGAAAAACAATGGCATGTCATAGCGTTTATCTTCAATAATTACTAAATATTGTAACTTGCTGTTTCTCGTATTTTTAATCTGCGGTATATTCCCGTGCTTTTAAGCTTTGCTATTACGTTGTGTATTGGGTGGCGTTTTTTGTCCTCTGCATGAACGTTGCAGACGCCATATGACAGCTTTCGCCATGTGTAGGTGCACCCATGCGTTTGCCCTGTATTTATACAATATTTTCCATATTAGCAGAGTTACGTTGAGGCAATATTTTTAAATATTCTGTGCTGTTAAAGATGGCATATGTGTCATATCTTTCTCTGGATTAGAAAGAATAAACATTCTTTGTATGCGCGTTGTGTCACTGACGCCTCAGCTGCGCAGGGACTGCCTTTCTTTGCGGACGTTTCACAAGAAAGTGAAACCTACTGCTTAATAATATTTTGTATATGTTACGATTGAGTATTGTCGAAATAAACGTTTCATAACCATATCTCCTCTCAGCACTACAATATGAGCGTAAGGACATTAGTGGGAGTGCGTTGATAGAAAGCGGGGGGGGGGGGGGGGGGGGGGGGGGGAGGGCGGCGGGGGCGCTCTGGGGAAACCTCGCCCCCCCCCCCCCCCCCTAATGAAAAATCCTGCGCACGCCTATGCCGTGGAGGTCACGAAAGAAATAAGCAGCTGAACACGAGTTCGGCTTACCTGACCTCACGTCATTGAGTGAGAAACGAACGCAGGTTCGTTTCTCGAACCAGCGTTCGTTTCGAACGCTGGTTCGAGACGAACAAAATTGACTGAAACGAACGAAAAACGAACAAAATTGACTGAAACGAAACGAAAAACGAACAAAATTGACCGAAATTCGTGAAAGTGGAGCGCATCTAAAACCGGTTCCTCGCAACCAAACATAGCAAATCATAACGCACGCATATTACATGCACATGCATCGTGCGCGTATTCTCTGCTTTCCGGGTTTACAATTTTTCAAGGCATTTTGTTTTGTTTGTTTGCAGGTTGCCCTCCGACTTCAGGCGCTGGAGTACCCGGGGATTAACATGATACTGCTCGGCGTCTACAGCGTGAGAAACTTTTTAGATCGTTTATAACAATCACTAAAAGCTAAAAAAAAAAAAAACCAGGCGAGCCTTTTTTTTTTTTTTGCTTTTAGATGGTTCTTCGGTGTTCCGATTGGCTAATGCCTTAATCTCATTGGCTCAACACCGATAATGAGGCTCTGCTCTGCGTTTCTAAAGCGGTCAGCGATTATATCAACTATAGACACATGACTTCTCAGTATACTCCCCGTTCCCTTTGCTTGAATCTTTCCTACAAATTAAATGAATTACTCGGTTGAAAGCTTTTATGCAAATTCTCGTAGCGCGAAACAATTATTTTCTCTTTAAAAACGCCTGACGTTTTCCAGTGCTCCTGCACTCCTGAACATACCTTTTTGTTTCCTCCGCGTTGCCAGGTTTAGCAAGCACACATCAGTTGCACGCCACACGACATCTCGAGAGTTGATATTGTCACGAAGGACAAGTGATGAGGCGGCGAATAACGGAGTAAACTAAACGTTTAATCGGGCGAACTTGTGCCCAAAAAGTAAAAGGAGAAAGAAAGATAACAACAAAGCGTCGCGGGCGTCGAAGGCGGCGAAGCAGCAAGATCGAACGCTGAGGCGAAACAGACTCGACAAGGTCGCGGGCGGCCTCTTATCTAGAGTGAGTCACTATCTCGAAGATTCGTCGGGGAAGGATCGAGCGTAGCGCGCTTGGGGCGAGAATGAATCACGCACTTTCTAGAACAACAAAAACGATAGAAGTTATGTTCGCAGCAAGAATAAACGAGAACCTTCTGCAAGTCTGCGCGCGGCATTATCCCCCCCTTTAAAAGCGCATCGTCCCGATGCAGCACAAACCGAAAACAAAGCAAACAGAAATAACGGTAAACTAAAGAGTCATTTTGATAAATACAAGCTTTACTGTCAGCTTTAGAGTGTGGACGGTGCGTCCATCGCGGTTCTCGGTCCAGGAACAAGTGCCCGAGCTCTCACTAGCACGCGATTGTCACGAGGCTCGCGGCATCGGCTGCTTAGTCCACCTGCCGGTGGCGCCGGTACATAACACCTCTTCCGCCTCAGATGTAGCTCCCATAGCGTTCTGGAGGGTGCCTATTTCTTGGAGGTTGCTCCCTTCTTCCGCTTCCGGCGTCTGTCGTATGTTCCGGCGTCGTCTCGGAATTATCTTGAAATGACGATCTCTCGGTAGGGTGATCGTGTTGAGAGTCCGAAACAGGAGCAGGAACAGACCACTCAGCCGATGGAGTCAATGTCGTAAATCGACGCCTTATTTGATCCACGTGGCGGCGGGTTGATCCAGTTGCTGTCTCTACCAGCCAGGAGCGAATTCCAAGTCTTTTGGTCAACTTTCCTTGGATCCACTTGGGGGTTCCTCTGAAGTTTAGGACATAGACTGCCTGTCCCTCTTGAAATACCCTGGACGGCGGTGTCTTTTCCATATCTCGTTCCTTGTGACTACTTTCTCGACGAGGAAGGAGTCTACTGATGTTAGTAGCAAGCTCCCTGTTGAACATCAAAAATGCTGGTGTTTTTCCTGTCGAGCTGCAAACTGAGTTGTGTTGTTTGTACAGGAATCTAGCAATTCTCAGTGAGAGCGATCCCGTTTTCTCTCTTGACAAACTTTGCTTAAATTCGTAAACCATGCGCTCGGCTTGGCCATTTGTCGCTGGATGGTACGGAGCGCTGGTCACAAACTTCACGCCATTCTTTTCATAAAAGTCTGTTATCTCCTTCGATACGAAGACGCTTCCGTTGTCGGAAACAATCTTGCGAGGCAGTCCAAAAGTTGCGAACATACCTCGGAGTTCTTTGATGACCGCTGCAGATGTGGCCCTAGCCACGCTTCGCACTTCTAGTCACTTTGTGTAGGCATCTACAACGACAAGGAACATGTTTCCTTCCAGAGGGCCTGCAAAGTCCAAATGCAGCGTGTCCCAAGGAAGTGATGCGTGATCCCACGTAGGAAACGGTGCCTTGCTTGGTATCTTCCTGGACTCTTGGCAGATGGGGCAGCTGCCAACAGCGTCCTCTATGTCGCGGTCGATGCCAGGCCACCACACATAGCTGCGTGCAGATGACTTCATGGCCACAATTCCCTTGTGTCCAGCATGCACTAAATTCATGGCTTCAGGACGTGCCAAGGCTGGTATGACCACCCGGGATCCCCATATGACACATCCTCTTTGAGTGGACATCTCTGCGCCTTTTTTTCTGTACGCGGTGAAGTCCTTCTCCGTGAGCTCATGAAGCTTGCCTTGCTGCACAGCCTCGTAGACGCGGGACAGAATCGGATCCGCGCATGTCATGGCTGCTATCTTCTCTGCTGTCAGGGGAGAACTGGTCAAGGCTTCAATCATCAGGACGTCTCCCGGTGAGCAAGGCTCGTCGTCACTGTCAGGTAGGGGCAGACGGCTTAGAACATCCGCGTTCTGGTGTCGTTTTCCAGGCCTGTACACGAGTTTGTAATCGTACGCCGATAGTTTGACGCACCATCGCCGCATTCGGGGTGACAAGACTTGTGGTACCGGCTTCTGCGGTCCCAAGATGCCAAGCAGTGGTTGGTGATCGGTGATAATAACGACACTTCGTCCGGCGATGTATTGGTGAAAGTGCATCGCCCCAAACACCACTGCTAATCCTTCTCGATCAAGCTGTGAGTAATTTTTCTCGGCATCCCCTAGAGTTCTTGACGCGAATGCGATTGGAGCTTCCCTGCCCTCGTGGTCGACCTGCGCAAGAACTGCGCCGACGCCATATGGTGACGCATCACAGGACAGAAGCAGTGGTTTTGACTCATCGTAGTGAGCCAGCGTTGTCTTGCGGAGTACCAACTCTTTCAACTTCCGGAAAGCGAGGGCATGGTGCTCTTCCCAGTGCCAAGGGACGTTCTTGGCTAGTAGTCTGTAGAGATCGCAGGCTACAGTCGCTCGGTTTTCTAAGAACCTGTCGTAGAATGCGAGCATTCCGAGGAACGACTGCAGCATGGCTTTTGACGTAGGTTCTGGCAACTCCCTGAACGCCTTGATCTTGTCGTTGGTTGGATGAACACCAACCGCATCGATCGTGTGGCCCAGGTAAGTGACCTCACGAACGCCAAATAGGCACTTCTCACGGTTTGCTCGCAGGCCAGCTTCTTGGAGTCTTGACAGGACAAGGTTCAGGCGCTGGGCGTGTTCCGCGGTTGTGGCACCGCTGACAATGATGTCGTCCAGATACACGCTGACACCGGATATCCCTGCAAGTGTTGTCTCCATGCATTTCTGGAAAATGGCTGGTGCTGCCGAGACGCCGAAAGGAAGTCGCTTGACGCGATAGAGGCCCTTTATCGTGTTGATGGTAAGAACGTCAGCTGTGTTCTCGGTGACTCGTAACTGCTGGTATGCTTGAGCCAGGTCGATGGTTGAAAAAGTTCTCCCTCCCCGCAGCTTTGCGAGCACCTCTGTCACTGTCGGCAGTGGATATGACGCCTTGAGCGTCACAGCGTTGACGGTGCTCCGGTAGTCACCACAAAGTCTGATGCTGCCGTTTTTCTTCCTTACTACTACAACGGGTGTTGCCCAATTCGAGTGCTGAGTCTGTTCAAGGATGCCTTGTTCCGTGAGACGTTGCAGCTCGGCTTCCACCGCTGGTTTGAGCGCGAATGGCACAGTGCAAGCTCGTAGAAACTTGGGTGACGCGTTGTCTTCCAGTTCTAGGCTTACCGCTGGTCCGTTGTAGCCGTTCAGGTTTCCGTCAAAAACTGACCCGTACCTTTCGATGGTGGCTGTCAGGCTGCCGTCCAACACCACCTGGTGCACGCCGCTGAGGCCAATTCCCAAGGCTGCAAACCAATTCCGCCCAAGAAGGTTAAATCCGGGGTGCTTCATCACAAGAAGAGGCAAATTCACTTTCAGTTTCTTGAACTGGACCATGACGTGAATTGTTCCCAGAGATTCGATGCCTTCCCCAGACCAGGTACGCAGAGCGATGTTATCGTCTGTAAATTCCGGAGGGTTAATTGGCCACGCTGCTCGGAAAGTTTGTTCGCTGATCAAAGAAAACGCCACTCCCGAGTCCACCTCAAATCTGAGAGGAACACCGTGAACCTCCAGGCTTATCATAACCTTCTCTGCCGGCTCCCGCCGCGGTGTTACGGCGTACAAGTCACCCTGCGTGCCTGACGGTTCCGTAAAGGGGCCATGATTTTCCTGTGGTTCGAGTGCCTGTACGGAGTTTTGGTTGTTTTTCTTTCTCTTGAAGCAAGCTTTCGCGATGTGTCCCGTCTTTTTGCAGTACCGACACTGCGATGTTCGGGACTTGCAAGAACTAGGACTGTGGAGTTCTTCGCAGCGATAGCAGGGCGACGATGGCGTCGTCTTCTCTTGGCGACGATGCGCCGGACGCGTTTTTTCCGCTTTGTTTATTTCTTGAAAATCTGCTTTTATTTGCCGCTGGTGGTCCCTGGCGCTCTCGGCTCGTACGGCAATGTCGAACGCCTTGAGGAACGTAAGGTCCCGCTCCGCAAATAGCCGCTGCTGGAGATTTTCATTTTGAAGACCGCAAACAAAACGATCGCGCAACATTATGTCCATGGGTAACATCGTCGCGTTGCTGGAAACCGCTGTTCTGACCGTGCTGACCGTGCCGTCGGCTGCCCCAGCTGCTAGCGCTGAGACGGAAAGGCTAGCTGTGCTAGTCGTCGGAGTCACTTGAACGTTCCCAAAATTGCAATCTGCTGCAAGTTTCTTGAGAGCAGCGACGTAAGCGGTCACTGACTCTTCGGGCTGTTGATCTCGCCGTTGGAACTTGCAACGGCTGAACAGTTCTGCCGGCCGGGGATCAAAATGTGCTTGGAGCAAATTCACGATCTCCTCGAAAGTCAAGTCACTTGGAGACCTGGGAGCCACCAATGCCTTGACCGTTTCAAATGTGGAGGGACCACACAGAGTTAGCAGAACGGCCCGTTTCTTGGTGCCATCCCTGATGCCGTTGGCCTCGAAGTAGTAGATGAGCCACTCCGCCCAAGATGACCACCCCTTTCCCGAGAACTCTTCCATGGTGCCGTGAGTCGCCATCTTCTCAAAGCCGCAGGTTCGTTCCTCTCACTCGTCGCCAATTGATAAATACAAGCTTTACTGTCAGCTTTAGAGTGTGGACGGTGCGTCCATCGCGGTTCTCGGTCCAGGAACAAGTGCCCGAGCTCTCACTAGCACGCGATTGTTACGAGGCTCGCGGCATCGGCTGCTTAGTCCACCTGCCGGTGGCGCCGGTACATAACACATTTGGAACACATAAGGTCCACAGTCCTATCGAGCGTAGTACGGCTTCATGCGCACGACGTGGACGACTTCCGGTCTTGGAGGGCGGCGTGATGAAGTCCGTGTTCCATCGGGCATCACCTCGTAGTTCAGATCCCCGAGTCGACGAAGCACTTTGTAGGGTCCAAAGTAGCGCTTCAGGAGTTTCTCGCTGAGACCACGGTGGCGGATCGGTGTCCAAACCCACACCCTGTCTCCCGGCTCGAAGTGGACATCCCGGTGACGAAGGTTGTAGCGGCCAGTGTCGATACGTTGTTGGGCTTGAATCCGGAGTCTGGCGAGCTGACGGACTTCTTCTGCCCGTTGGGCAACCACCTGGGCGTTGTCGCTTCCGCCGACAGCCGGTTCGTGGGGTAACATTGCGTCCAGCATTGTCGTCACTTTGCAACCATGAACCAGTTGAAAGGGTGTAACCCCGCTGGTTTCTTGCACGGCCGTATTGTAGGCGAAGGTGACGTACGGCAACACCTCGTCCCATGTCTTGTGCTCCACGTCGACGTACATGGAAATCATGTCGGCGATGGTCTTGTTGAGTCTTTCCGTCCGCCCGTTGGTCTGAGGGTGGTACGCAGTTGTACGACGATGGCTGGTGTGACTGAGTCGCAGGATGTCTTGGGTGAGCTGGGCCTTAAACGATGATCCGCGATCTGTAATCAGAACTTCTGGAGCGCCGTGCCGGAAAACGATGGACTCAATGAAAAACTTGGCTACTTCCAGAGCAGTCCCCAAAGGAAGAGTTTTCGTTTCGGCGTACCGCGTGAGATAATCTGTGGCGACGGTGATCCAGCGGTTGCCCGACGTCGACGGTGGAAAAGGGCCAAGTAGATCCATTCCGATCTGTTGGAAGGGTGCCGTTGGCGGAGGAATCGACTGCAGGAGTCCTGTCGGCCTCGTTGGAGGTTTCTTTCGTCGCTGGCATTCATGGCATGATCGTGTGTATAGGTGGACCGTTTTGGGGAGCTTGGGCCAGTAATACTTTTCACGAATACGGGCCAGTGTCCGGCTGTAACCGAGGTGTCCGGACGTCGGGTCGTCGTGGCAGGCTTGGAAGATCTCCACTCGAAGGTCGGTCGGGATTACCAGCAGCGACGTCGAGTTGTTGTTGCCGAAGTTCTCTTTGTAGAGAACTCCTTGTCTGATGGCGAAGGTCGGCAGGGCTCGTGAAAAAACACGTTGTATGGCACTCTTACGCCCTTCCAGGTGCTCTATTAGTGCGCGCAGCTCAGGATCGTCTCGTTGACGTCGGGCCATGTCGTCGGTGTTCACTGCGCCCAGGAAACACTCGTCGTCATCGTCGTCACTGCTGTCGGAAGGTGTTTCGATGGGAGCTCTGGACAGGCAGTCGGCGTCGCTGTGCTTGCGGCCTGACTTGTAGACTACGGTCATGTTGAACTCTTGTAGTCGGAGACTCCATCGCGCAAGGCGTCCTGACGGGTCCTTGATGTTCGCAAGCCAGCAGAGCGAATGGTGGTCCGTGACTACGCGGAACGGGCTTCCGTATAAGTACGGACGAAACTTCGTGATCGCCCAGACGACCGCAAGGCATTCTTTTTCAGTCGTGGAGTAATTTCGCTCCGCCTTGGACAATGTCCGACTTGCGTAGGTGATGACTCGTTCGGTGCCCTCTTGTACTTGAACCAGTACCGCGCCAAGTCCTGCGTTACTTGCGTCCGTGTAAATCTCGGTTTCGCCATCCTGGTCGAAATGTCCAAGGACAGGAGGAGTCTGCAGTCGTCGCTTCAGCTCGTCGAATGCCTGCTGCTGTTCCTCGGCCCTTTTGAACTTCTCGGCGTCCTTCGTGAGGTTTGTGAGCGGTGCGGAAAGTTTTGCGAAATCTCGAACGAAGCGTCGATAGTAGGCACATAGCCCAAGGAACCTTCGCACGGCCCTCTTGTCTCTTGGCGCTGGAAATGCTGCGACGGCGCGAGTTTTCTCTGGGTCTGGATGAATGCCTTCGTTACTAACCATGTGACCTAGGAACTTCAGTTCGTCATCGGCGAACCGACACTTTGACGGCTTGAGGGTGAGTCCGGCGGTCCGTATGGCGTGGAGAACAGCTCGGAGTCGTCGCAAGTGCTCGTCGAAGTCGCCGGAAAACACTACGACGTCGTCGAGGTAGACGAGACAGCTCTGCCACTTCAGTCCTGCCAGTACGGTGTTCATGACACGCTGGAAAGTTGCTGGCGCCGTGCATAGTCCGAAGGGCATCACCTTAAACTCGTACAGCCCATCCGGTGTGACGAAGGCTGTCTTCTCTCGGTCCCGTTCGTCGACTTCGATTTGCCAGTAGCCGCTCTTCAGGTCCATCGATGAAAAGTATCGAGAATGGCGCAGCCGGTCTAACGTGTCGTCGATGCGGGGGAGTGGATAGACGTCTTTCTTCGTCACTGCGTTCAGCTGCCGGTAGTCCACGCAGAACCTAAGCGTCCCATCTTTCTTCTTAACCAGTACGACTGGGGAGGCCCAAGGACTACTTGAGGGTTGAATTATGTCGTCCTTCAGCATCTCTTGAACTTGCTCCTGGATCACCTGCCTTTCTTTGACGGACACTCTGTATGGAGATCGGTGCACAGGGCGCGCGTCGTCCTCGGTAACGATGCGGTGCTCCGCAACGGCGGTTTGGCGCACCTTCGACGACGTCGCAAAGCAGTCGCGGTATTCGGCGAGGAGGTTAATCAGCTGACGTCGTTTCCGGCCCGGAAGTTTAGGGTCAATGTCGAGCTGCGCTGGCGACGTACTGTCTTGCTGAGGTGGCGAGGATTCGTCAGCAATGGCGGCGATTTGCGCGGAGTTTCGGAGTTCCTCGACGTGGCCAACGGCTGCCCCTTTCGTTAGGTGTTGCGCTTCGTTTCGGAAGTTCGTCAGGAGGACCACAGTGCGGCCATTCTGGAGTTCTGCTACCCCTCTTGCGACGCCTATTCCTCTTCCCAGGAGCAATTGAAGGTTGCCTTCTAGGACAACTTCGCCGCAGGTAGCTGTATCTGCCACGACGGGTACAATACTTGATCGCGGCGGCAGGTTCACGTGGTCGGTGGCGACTCGGACGGCGGCTGGCCCTGTTTGGGGTTTCTCTGAAGGCGGAACAGGCTTCCGCAGCGTCAGTCTGTTCTCACCCAGGTCGATGACGGCGCCGTATTCACAAAGAAAGTTCATGCCAAGAATGACATCTCTGGAACAGTCTTGTAGAACGACGAACTTTACCGGACACGTCTCGCCGTGAATCTCGACGCGAGCAGTGCACCTTCCGACGGGCGTGATGGGATGTCCTCCTGCGGTTCGTATTTGGGGTCCATCCCACGGCGTCAGGACTTTGCGAAAGCGGCGGGAGAGCCTTCCACTCAAGACCGAGCAGTCTGCTCCGGTGTCCACGAGTGCTGATGCGTCGTGGCCGTCAATGACGACATTTAGGTTATTGTACACCGCTGCAGGAGCGTCGTTTGGATCTCTGGTAGCGTTCGAGTGGGGGCCCTCCGACGTTCGTGGAGGATCTTGGCGTCGGTCGTCTTCGGCAACTCCACCTCCAGGAGTTGCCGCGCCTAGTTTCCCCGGCGTGGAGCGAGGGGTGACAGGCTTTCACGTCGGGGTCGGTGCATCGGCGAAGCTGGACGTCGCGGCGACGGCGACCGGAACACTCGGCGGGACGCAGGCTCGGGGGACTGGGGTCGTCGCAGGTACTCGTCGATCTCCCGAGGGCGTTCGCCATAACGGGGTCGCCAGTCGTTCGGGTGGAACCCGCGCAGCCCGAGTCGTCGGTATGGGCATCGGCGGTACACATGGTCAGCTTCCCCACAGTGGTAACACAGCGGGCGTCGGTCGGCCGTCCTCCAGACGTCTGTCTTCCTCGGCGCAGGTTGCTCTGGGTGCGCCTGATCTTCCTGTCGTCGGGGGTACTGCGGCGTTGGGGCGTCTCTTCGGGGTGGCGACGTGACTTGGCGGGGAGCTTGCGGCGGTCGTCGGGCCATCGCGGCGTAGCTCAACGTCGGTTCCTCCGGTGCCACCGTGGTGACGGGAACCTCTGGTTGGAGCGCCCGATGCACTTTTTCTCGGACAGCCTCGGCGATGGAAAGGGTTGGCGGACGGCTGGTAGTTGGCAGCAACCTTCGCAGTTCCTCCCGGACAACCTCTCGGATAATTTCCCGGATGTCCGGTGTGCCCAGAGTGTTTTCGCCGTTAATCAGTGTGGGTGCAGCGACGCCTGGATGGCGCTGGTAGTGGGAAGCACGTGCCTGAAGCGCGCGCTCGATGTTGGTTGCTTCGGCGATGAAAGCTTCGACGGTGGTAGGCGGGCTCCGCACAAGGCCACCGAAGATGTTTTCCTTCACACCGCGCATCAAGAACCGTAGCTTCTTCTCTTCAGGAGCGTTTGGGTCGGCGCGGTTCATAAGACGGAGAACGTCCTCGACGAAACTTGTGACGCTCTCGTTTGGCCCTTGGCTTCTTGCTCGCAGGAGTTCTTCGGCACGCTGCCGTCGGTGCTGGTTGGCAAAGGTCCTTCGCAGCTCGGCCTGGAATTCTTCCCACGACGCAATGGACGCTTCGTGGTTCTCGAACCACGTGCGTGCCGTGCCTTCCAGAGAGAAGTAGACGTTCTGGAGGCACTGCTCCGGTGTCCATGCGTTATGGCGGGCAACTCGTTCGTAATGTTGCAGCCAATCTTCAACGTCCTCGTGGACCTCCCCGTGGAATGGCGTCGGAGTCCGGGGTTCGACGGGAAGGTATACGACGGCGGCGGCGGACGGGTTCTGCGACGACTGGTTGTCCATCGTCGGCCTCGTTGGCTGCCTGGTCCTGGGTGGCAGAAGTCCGTATTCCGGGGGTAGACCTTGGGTGCGGCGACTGGATCGGGTCGTATTGTTCCTCGGAGAGTGGTCTTCTCACCGGGCTTGGAATTGGACTTGCACTGCGGGCCCTTGGAGGGGAACGCTGCACGGGCATGCGGTTACCCCGCACCTCCACCAAAATGTCACGAAGGACAAGTGATGAGGCGGCGAATAACGGAGTAAACTGAACGTTTAATCGGGCGAACTTGTGCCCAAAAAGTAAAAGGAGAAAGAAAGATAACGACAGAGCGTCGCGGGCGTCGAAGGCGGCGAAGCAGCAAGATCGAACGCTGAGGCGAAACTGACTCGACAAGGTCGCGGGCGGCCTCTCATCTAGAGTGAGTCACTATCTCGAAGATTCGGCGGGGAAGGTTCGAGCGTAGCGCACTTGGGGCGAGAATGAATCACGCACTTTCTAGAACAACAAAAACGATAGAAGTTATGTTCGCAGCAAGAATAAACGAGAACCTTCTGCAAGTCTGCGCGCGGCAATATGTCATCACTCCGCGTACTAATTATGGTCTACATCCTCAAAGTATAAATAATAGACTCTTTTCAAAAGTGCCCGCCAGTAGCTAGGGCGTCGATCATCTCAGCCCGCCATTGTTTGGGCACATAATTTGAGCATGAATTCGACGCTAGGGATGCGTCAGGGTTTGGCGGCGACTCGTATCCAATCACAATGCCCAAGAAATGGTGGCCGCCAATGTTGTGTTTGAAAGAGGTAAAAGTAAAATATCAAATAACTATACTGCTAGGACCCACTGTATGCTCCTATAATTCTGACAATTTTTTTTTTAAATGGCGCGACATTGAATACAGGCCGAACTGGTTCAGCAGTTCGGAATATCGGAATCTTTGTTTCTAAGTGATTGAGCATTTCAATGAAAGCATTTCAATAAGCGGTCATTACCAACGTGACATTTTAAATCTTTGGGAGATATAAAAGACCGATTAGCTATTAGAATGTAACGAAACCAACTATATAGTCAAGACGATCGAAAACTTGAGCAATATTAAATAGGTCGTTTTCACACCGAACAATATACGCTCGCTCCCCGTCAGCTTTCCTTACAAGCACGTTCCCATTCCTATACCAAACGTACTTGTACTGACTCGTGTTGCTCCACTCCTTTGCTGCCAATAGAAGCTCTCGGTTGCGCTTCATCATGTTTTTTGAACGTACACGTAAGGTTTTACAGCCTTCAGTTTTCCCCTCCACTCTAGCCATAGCTCGCTGCTGCTCTGTCTGGCGAAGCGGACGATATTGCCCGGAACCTTGTGTGATAGTGAGGAGAGCCTATGTGTATCAGTTATGTCACTTTCAGCAAGAGACCTCCAGTCTAGCAGCGATTTCATTAATTTTGCAGAGTAAGTTTTCACTTTTAGTTTCGGAAATTGGGGACTCCCGCGAAATCGACGCCGCGTGGCGGCAACGCTGAGAAGCTCAGGAGAGGAGGTTGTTTCGACTCCGTCGTCTGCTATCGCTGCTTGGTTCTCGTAGGCCGCATAGAAACAAACCTCGTTTCCAGAAATTATTTGAATGCTTCCGCCGTGTTATTCTTACGCACTAACTAGGAGAAGGTTCCTAGCTTCGAAAAATCGCTTTGCTTTCATGTGTAACACCGATTTTACCCTGCAGTGCAAAAAACTGACCGTGGTCCGCGTGCTGAACGACGAAAACGACCTCCTTTCATCCGCCATTTTGTCCGACCAGCGCGCCCCCTATAGTTTGCTGGAGTCACGAATACCATGGATCTCAAGATTCAGCTTTCTTCTGGGCCATTCAAGTTCTTGAACCGCTGACTGGAGTTTCTGCTCTTCCACCCGTTCTAATCGTTTGTACAGATTTGTTTTTTTTCCTCCTGTTGGCCCACCTGCTTCGAAATCCCGTCGTATTCGGATGATATTATGTGCTGGGATTTTTCGATGCTTTTAACAGGCATTTTTACGTCAAGAGGGTGCCCAGTTTTTTTATTTTATTCTAGCAAGAATGACTGCTGTGTTGTGGTGCTGCGTTTGCTAGCTGTTTAGGCTGCCTGACGCACCGCCTTTCTTGCAGCCGTGGCATTTCCATGAGTTCATAAAACTTTCGCTCTTAGCTTTAAAGTTGCTGACAGGCACACCAGAACACTCACTCAAGTGGTGCTAGGACTTGCATTCAGTACAAAAAAAATACTATCGTCGTCTGGAAGTAGGTCGTCACATCATGCGCAGGACACATCGTCATCGCTAGACATTGACACAATATGACAGAGCAGCGTCAGCGACATATTTCAAAACTGCAGTCAATGCAGTAAACATTGCTGCATTGACCAACCTGCGAATAACACGGGCGATAGGTTAGGGCGTGCTTCCTCGAGCTGCCGCTGCTGCCATGTGCGGCCCAGTTTTTTTTAATTTTGTTTATTTGCTATTTTGGTTCATCCAGCGGCAGAGATGTTAGCTAGGGCTTACTTGCCCGCGATCGCTACTCTGTTTCTAATGTATGTGGCGACCTTTTTGAGGGTCATCCTGCGTCTACAGTGTTTGCAGGAAACCAGTTGTTTCCAAGTAGTCCATCAGTAGTTTGAACGCCCGTGCTTGGTTTCAAGTGTTGGTGCAGGGTCCTAGCATCTTTCGCATGGACACTGGTTGGTTATCCAGAAGATGTTGCTTAATGAGGATCACGCGCTCTTTCCCGTGTCGTTTGCTGCTAACCAGTACATGTTCGGTTGTGTCACGCAGTTCGAAGAATCTTGCAGCTTGTACTTGTAGAGCGACCGGCCAGTCGGGGCGACCCCAAGGCGAAGTTTGAAATAAACTAAAAGTTGGTTTTGAGGTGTGCTCCGAGGAATTATTTTTGGAAACTTGGGGTCCAGGTTGTACAGGTGATAAGGGTGGCTCACAGGTTGTCCCCAGTTTTTTACAGTTATCTGGTTTGCGACAGCACGGAGAATGTTTTTCACATCAGCTTTTGCAAAGGGAATGGCTTCTGTTGTTTCATTTTTGCGCGTTCAAACTGCTGTCGTGTCGGCTATCTCGTTGCCAGTGACGCCAAGATGTTATGGGACCCATTTATATATGTAATGCTATACCCCTTTTTGTGCAGGGTGTCGTTCTTACTGAGTATAGCCTGTTGTAGTCCCGGGTATGCACACTTCTTGGCTGTGGTTGATAGGGAAGCCAAAGCCGACTTTAAGCCCGTGCACACCACTTAGCTCTTCGGAGAAGTTGCCTCTAGGTAGTGTAACGCTTGCAAGATGCCGTGGAGCTCAGATGCCATGGACGATTAAAGGTAGGACAGCTTGTACCCTTCCGAAGCGCTCGCATCCGGCATGTAGATTGCAGAGGACGAGCTCACCTCAGTGCTTGATACATCTGTGTATATTTGGATGGCGTTCTTGTCGCTCCCTTCAACGTGATATTCCGTGAAGAGCCCCTTCATAAAACCGAATGCGGTGCCTTTGCCTACGTCCGGTATTGAAAGGTGGACCGAGGGGGTCAGCCGTGTCTAAGGTGCTCCCTGGCGGTGACGATACGGTGCAGCGTTCACCGGAAAGGCTTCGACATGGTTTCTTAACACTTCTGCAAAACCCGACGCTGTACGTGAGGTGTGCCGGTTCGCCAGATTCGTTGAAAAACGACTGTAGTCCCGAAGGGTCTCTTGAATGCGGAGCGCTTCTATACGTTGTTCGTGCGCTTCTGCTACCACTTCTGCAAAAGACGACGCTAGGGGCACTCCCAGCACAACGCGGAGGCAACTTGCCTGCAGTGCCAAGAGTCCCTTCTGGGTTGTTGGACTGACCCGGTCCAGGAAAGGCAGACTGTAGCGCAGACTTCCCAGTACCATTGATCTGTGTAGTTGCAGCTGCATAAGGGCGGCTGAATTTCCCCATGTCAAGCCAGAAAGGCACCGCATGATGTTCACGTACGCGATGACCTTGCATTGAAGTCTGTTCATTTCAAGTGCCCACGTGAGCCGCCTGTCGATGACTATTTCAAGAAAGGTATGCTTGTTGACGTAAGGGATAGTTTGCTTTCCTACGAGTATGGAAGAGCGTTTGCAACTGCGCCTGGTGAAAGCCATAGCGACGCATCTGCTGGGCGACAAGTGTAGGCTTCTGCAGTTCAGCTATCTTTTGATTCTGCTGAGTTTTTTGGAGTCTTTCACAGATTACTGCGCGGCTCGAATCCGAAGACCAGATGAACAGATCGTCGGCATACATCGACATTTTTATATGCTCTGAAAGTTTCTGCGGCAGGTGGGCCAGGACGACGTTCAAGAGTGTGGGGCTCAGGGCGCCCCCTTGCGGAAAGCCGGTAGTTATGGATAAACAGTCACTGTTTCCTTCTGTCGTAGTTAGGTAGATTGTGAGTCCTTGAAGGTAGTCCAAGATCTAGTTCTAGATTTGACCACCTACGCGGAATTTCATGAGGGACGTGGGAATTACTGTATGTTCCACGTTGTCGAAAGCAGCCTTCATGTCCAGAAACACAGCTACCATGTAGAGACGACGGCTTCAATGCTGTTCAACATCTGAGACTAAGTCCAGGACGCCGTCAACGGCAGAACGGCCACGACGAAACTCCGACATGCACTCGGGGAAGACGCCTGTCTTTTCGAAGTACCAGATCGGACGGTTTAGGATCATAAGCTCCACCAACTTCCCAGTGCAGCTGGAAAGCGCAATGGGGTGGTATTACTCCAGCGACAGAGGCAATTCGCCTGCTTGCAGGATAGGAACGGGGCGAGACTTCTTCTATGACTCTGGGAGCTGTCCCGCGTTCAAACTGATGTATTGTTGTAAAAGGGCATCGGGGAGGGCTGGAGATCTCAGATTGGTCAACGCCTTGTACGTAGCACCCACCAGGCCTGAAGAAGTGTGCTGAAAACACTGCTGTATAGTGCTTTTAAGTTCCTTCATGGTAAACACCTCGTCGAGCTTCGGTAGCGCGGCGGCTTCAGTGGTTTTCACGTGTGACATTTCACTAGCGAGGCGCTGCTGATGAAGCTGGCAGAACGCATTGGATGCAGCGCGCTGAGTGAAGTTGTGAGGGTCCATTGAACCGCAAGTACAGGGTGTCACAAAAGAAAATTTACACGGTCTTTTTTACCGCAAAAATAAACTAGCCTTCGCCGAACGCTCATTCTCCGCCCAAAGGTAGCGCTAGAGGTCACAACCAGATGCCAAAGTTTCAGCCCGATCCGATAACTTAATCAAACGTTATAAGTGATTTTCTGAAAATTCCAATGGGAAAATGGCGGCCGACGGAATTTTCAAACACATGGGGCTCTATGGCACCAGAAACCGAAAACGGGCAAAAATGGGCTCCATTTTTCCATTGAAATTTTTAGGAAATCACTTATAACGTTTGATTAATTTATCGGATCGGGCTGAAACTTTGGCATCTGGTTGTGACCTCCAGCTCTACCTTTGGGAGGAGACTGAGCACTCGGCGATGCCTAGTTTATTTTTGCGGTAAAAATACCGTGTAAAGTTTCTTTTGTGACACCCTGTATATCGCCAACGTCGCATAGAGAGTCGAATTAAGTGTACGACCGCCAGGGTTTGTCGTGTTCCCGCCCAGTCCGCGGCCTTACCAGTCCGCCTGGCACGTCGTTGAGCACGACGTCAAACCGATCGCAACTTCTCATTATCTGCGTTGCGCAAGGTGTTTGAGGGGAGTTTCCCCATCTTTGTGCTGGATATCAACGATGAAGTTATGGATGCGATGATGTCCGTAGCTTCTGCACCGTTTTTATATGCTGACTCTGTTTCGCCTCTGAAACGACTCCAATCTGCATATAGGGTTGTCCGACTATGCCTTCTTCCTCCAAAGCCGTCGAGGGGGATGAGTATAAATAGATAGTCGCTGCCCCTGGTGTCATATTCGGCTACCCATTGGATTGGAAGACGGAAGTCCTCAGAAATCACAGTGATATTAATGGCACCCTTGAGCTTTCCCTATGTACCAAAAGCTGAAAATGTCCTATACGAGTCTTCCTCTCGCATCAAGTTTATCTCCTCCCCACAGCGGGTTGTGTGCGTTGAGACCGCCACAAAGAAGAAAAGGCCCGTCAATTTCCTGCAGCACGGCCTGGATTTCCTCGTCACAGAAATGCACTCTTGGCGGAATGTTGGTCGCGCTGCAAGTTGAAAGATATTTTCCTGTATTGAAGCTTTAGACACACGTAATCGGCTTTAGTGTGAAGTGGGACTTCGTTCCTGGCAACTGAAATGTCTGTGCGCACACACACGGTGATAGGATTTTTCTTCCGTTAAGGAACAGAACGCTGGCACTCATATCCGGAGATACGGAGCGTTGAAGACGCATTCGATTCTATAAAGATTGCTATGGGCGTTTCATACTTTCGTGCGAAATCCCATATATCAGGCAATTTGTTACGTAGGCCGCGCACGTTCCACTGGAGCACAGAGCATTCACGGTATATTTGATGCAAAGAGGGTTCTTCTACAAAGTCTAAACGTCGTTCATTAGCGCGTTCTTGAAGTACGATACCTGTGGCGCTCGTGCGTGCTGTAGATAACTCATTTGTAGAAATTTGTTGCCTAGCAAGCCCCATCGCAGAGCCAATGTTGAACCAGTGTGATTATTTGGAGAATCGTTCGCACCGCAGGGGAGTCAAAGGACCTCAAAAGTTCCGTGACCACTGGCATCACGTACAGCCCGTGCAAGGGTTCCCAGTGAACAGATAAGGCTGGGGTGTTCGTTGCCGGTTGTGGTTTGGGGGGCGTTACGGCTGCTAGCTGGATGTGCTAGCTGGAGCAGGGGCATTACGGAGCGTACGACTGCATGAATTCCGTTGTGTTTTGCACTGCGATGAATATTGGGATCTGTCATGCTCTCTAGGGCTAGTTAGAGGCTCCGCTCGCTGTTCTCTCAATGCACTTTGTTCCCGAGAAGCGGATTCAGGGGTTGATGCAACACGCCGTGCACGGTGTGAGCTCCGTGTTTCATGCTGTGGTACGTTGCTCCGCTCGGGGAGGAGGTCCTGCGTGTAATCATAAAGGTCACTGAAACGGTTATAAAAACGATCCCATTGTATTGTTCGATGTTGAGTTGGCCGCGGCTTCGGACGGCAGCTCGGGCAGTTCTGAAGTCTACTTTGTTAATTGTTTTGTACTTGTTTATGGCTCGTTCTTACTGCCAGATCACAGTCTTTCGAGGTTGCCTCGTGTGCCCCTTTGCAGTTCATGCACTTGGCCCTTTCAGCTTCGCATCTCTCGCTCGCGTAGAAGCCAGAGCATCTGGTGCACACTTCGTGGCAAGTGAAATCTACCTTGACGTGTCCAAACTTGCCACACCTCCTGCACTGCGCTGGTCGATTTATGTATAGTTCGACCTTATGCCGTACTCTGCCCAGAAATACGTGTTCCGGTAGGGTCGCAGACGCGAAGGTGACGCCAACCGTTTCTGTGTGTGGAGAACCACGCATCTGCGTGACTTTTACCGTGTTCGCGCTTAGGTTCCAAAGCAACACTTTCTCCGAGGTGCTTGCGTCAACATCCCGAATGATGCACACGGCAGTATTCGGATTCTGAGGCTCGTTGCCCGCACTGAAACGCCAACGAGCTTCCTGATTAGCAAAGGAGTCTGTGAATTCTTGGTTTCGTGTGTCCACCGCGAGTATGTTCAAACTCTTGTTGCACCGAATTTCCCCAACTTCAGTAGGAGCGTGACTAATCACAGCGTCTGTGAGCCGTTGGGCTTGGGCTGTTGAGCTTGTTCAGAAGTATCATCGGGTCTTGCGGTGCGAAGATGACTGTCAGACCGAGTGCGACGATGGCTTTCTTTCTGCTTTCCTCGTCACTGGCGCTCTCGATCTTGCTCTTCCGTTTGCGTCTTGTCTTCACAGAAATGAAGTCCTCGTCATCCTGGTCTCGATGTAGTCATGTCAGAGTCAGAGGTGCCGTTGGAAGTTGAGTTGTCATGGTTCCGTACGCTGCCAACCACGGGTTTGCCACTTGTTCCTGCTTCCGCAGGTTGCTGACCACTATCGAGATGACCGGCTGCCGTTGTGTTCGCACTTTCCGTGTTGTCGTTTTTCGCAATCACAATTGGGGGTGTAGCCATGGCGACGGTAACCCGAAACTGCGACGCCGGTGACAGCATAAGTATGGGAGACCGGAGGATACCCTCCGTCCTTCCAGTGGCTGAACGTGGGAGCAGTCACTGCTCCGTTGGTCGTCATGTGGTGTCGGCAAGAGATGTCGAATTCCCAGGCTTGTGTTTGCGAGCAGTTGATATGGCGCACGACGACGGTCAGGGAGCCACCCGAAAACGTATTCGGAGAGCAGAGGTGCGTAGGCGGGATGGCGTGAAAGGCGATCTCGGTCCAAACTATTGAGGAGTTTCAGCAACAGTGTCACCGCCCTGGCGGCCGGTCGCCGAAAAAGAAAGAGGGGGATAGGTTCGCTGGGCGTTGGCTGGCCGCGAACGTAGACTTTTAAACTTCGGTAGCAAGAATATTACGCGGCTCTTGTGTTCCGGTTCGAGCAACAGAGGTGACACGATCTGCTACAGCTAGCTACGACCACCCGCCGCAGCGATGCAGGCGTCGAAGGAGCGCAACCTGTTTAGTAGGCAGTCAGCCGCCGTCGCACGACGCAGATCGTTTGGCATTCAGGATTTTCCGCCCCAGATTCTTCATTTGTACTTGGAACCGAATGTTGTTTCCTGTGCTTGTGTATGTGCTCAGTGGCTGGATATGGACCTCACACAGCAGTTCTTCAGACTCAACAGCGACTAAAGTTGACGACGAAGGGACTTACAGCAACGCTTTCGGTTGGTGCACGGGTCTGACGACTACACGGATAAATTTTAAGATTACTGCGGTATTGATGCTGCTTTTTGCCCCCCCCCCCCCCCCCTGGCTCCGCCCCTCTCCGTTCACCGCCCGAACAGCAGCATCAATACCGATTGCTGCTAGCAAGGTGGGCCATAGTCGCTTTATGTTGACACGATTTTAAGTGTAAGTACTCCGTGACAAGGTGAATCTATCGCGTTTCTAATCCACCATTGTTTTTGTCATTTTTATAACGCACGACGGACTACTAAGCAAATGCTTCTGTACCGATCACGGAGGGAATGTCTTCGGCCTTACATTGAGGAACGCCCAATAAAAAGTCATGTTCGTTCAGCGAGGAAACTTCCCTTTCGAGTGATCGTTTTTAATTGATAATTTCTCCCGTATCTAGATGGTTTAACCAACACGATTGATTAGGCTTGCTTCCCTAGTAAAGACATTTTGCTGCCACATGCGGCACTTATGCTTGGCACGATGTATGCCACTGGTGGTATTGTGAATTGGTTTACTTCCAAAGCTAAAAGTGTAACAGGTGGGACCATTCAGTTTGCTAAAAATGTGCTGATATGAGAATTTCGTTGCATAACTAGCGTTTTACGTTTAAGATTGATAAGAAACATGCTCATGTGACGATGCATGTTTACAACATAAGCTTTGCAGATCCAAAATGGGTGTGCTATAGGCTACAACATCAAGGTTTTTAATGGACCGAATAGGTGATTACACGGCAATAAATATTGTGGTGGAAAACTGTCCATTGACGCGGTGAGTTCTGATCGTAACCAATGGTGTGCGGTTGACAAATTAGGTAATGGCACACCTTTTCGCTGACCATATGACTTCGAGGGACATCGTATCTAGATGTGCTTAAATATATTTATTTCAAGGTTCAATTGACCCCTCTGAATCATTACTGGAAGGCAGTATCAAGCTACAACAAACAGCAGTGAGTATACAATGCATAATAACAGGCACCAGTGTCCAGGCGTATAGTCCGCAGAAGCCAATTTGAGCCTGAAATTTGTCTCTGCAGTTTTGTTTAGATAGTTTGCATGTGGTGTATATTCCGCAAGGCCTGATTTCCGCGCCCAGTGCATAGTTCGCCAAGCTGGTGCGTTGTGTCTTCGTGCTTTTTTTTCCGGCGTGGCATTTTTTTCAGAAGTTCTTCGGCGAACGCGGTTGAGCCTGAAGAACTGCTCTATGAGGCCCATATCCAGCCACTGAGCACACACACACGCACAGAAAATAACACTCGGTGCCAAGTACAAACGAAGAACCTGGGCGGAAAGCCGTGAATACAAAACAAGCAGCGTCGGGTGACGGCGACTGACAGCGTAGTAGACAGGTTGCGCCCCTTCGACGCTTGCATCGCTGCGGTGGGTGGTCGTAGCTAGTCGTAGCGAGATGATCTTCATTTCAAGCAAGAAATCTTGCCATACCATAGTCAGGATATTTGTGCAAGTGTTCGACGACGTGAGCTCTCTCAAGCTGGTGCAGCTGTCATCAAGAAAGGTACATATCAACAATGTTTGCGCGTTTGAGGCATAAACTATGACGCGTACTTTGTTTAAACCTAAATTTATCGGTCTGCGGCTGCAAGCATTTTCGTTGACGTTGCTTAGATGATGTAAACATTCAGGCCTCGTATTAAATGATGTTGCGAACACTTCGGTTGTTCTAGTTAATTCTGCTAAAAAGCGGTTGGATGGAAAGTATGACAGCTACAGCATACAAGGGACAATCGAGGTCTTTATCCTGCGTGTTATGTGCATGAACACTGGGGCCAGTGTTTGGATGACGTAATGACAGTTATAGCAGGGTATAGCGTTACTTCGGCATCCCGCTCTGCGACCACGACTCGGCTGCCCCGCTGAGAAAATGCCATCGGAAGACTTGCCCCGCTTCAGTCTCACCCGAGAACTTGCCGGAGGAAGAATGGAGCTTCATGCGGTCTACATGAAATCGAGGATGACCAACATAAAGGAGAATTACGATTTTCCCCCACAAATAGGTGAGCGCGCGTCTGAGAATTCAGAGAAAGGGATATTTTTTTTTTATCTACAACCTATACAAAGCAACTTTTTGACAAATAAAAACGCCATACAGTAAAGGGATAACGCCGGTACAAATGCTGTGGTCGACTTCCCTGACCCCGCGACTCTGTCAAACTTGTCTAGAAGTTATATTTAACCTTCATATAACTAGATGTGTATCCACTCTGTAAACAGCATAGATTTGAATAACAGAGACCTAAAATTCTTAGACCAATACTATCTGCCATGTTCCTAATACTCGGTGTATGTGTTTGTGTATGAAAACCTATTTTTGCCCTAATAAAATACATTTTCAAAAGGACACGTGCCTTCTGCTGATACATATCTTCTAATTTACAATGCAGAAGCCAAAATAAAATCAACTGTGTACATCTACCACTTAGCATAATCACCTTTTGCCAATCATTCTTAGGCACACTCAAATATCAGCTTAGGTTGCTCTTGTTTTAGAAGCTTCGCCCTTTTTTGTAAAAAGAAAAAAAGTTTAAAAAAACGTTGCTTTTGTTCTCCTTCTGGCATTCAATGCAGACTCTTGTTTGCCAGCAGATCACATACAGCAGATATCACCGTGGCACATACAACTCGAACGACCAATGAGACTATAGCTATTACAATAAAGCTTTCCATGAAAGCCAAGGGGAGGCTTGTAGGGGTGCACAAGCACATCGAAATGAGATTGGCGCTTTCGGAGCTTGTTTACATTATGCGTAAAAACAGGACGATCGGCGACCAGCTGATCGCAATATAACACCAAGGATACCGATGTTTCGATACGTAGAACGCAGGATAAAGACCTCGATTGCCCCTTGTATGCTGTAGCTGTCACACTTTCCATCCAACCGCTTTTTAGCACAATTATCTAGAACAACCGAAGAGTTCGCAACACCGTTTAATGTGAGGCCTGAATGGTTACATCATCTAAGCAACGTCAACAAAAATGTTTGTAGCCACAGACCGATCAGTTTAGGTTTAGATAAAGTACGCGTCATAGTTTCAACGCGAGAACATTGTAGATATGTACCTTTCTTTAAACCCGCGTACATTTAGTTCAACTAGATGACAGCTGCACCAACGTGAGAGCTTACGTCAAAAACTTGAACCATGGCCTCCGAGAATGCTTGCACACATATCTTGACTATGGCAAGTTGTCTTGCCTTCGACTGGCTTAAACACTTGATTTGTAGCATCACGGTAGGTCTTGCTTGAAGCGATTATCATCTCGCACACGGCAAGAAACAGAGACCGACACGCCTTGTTTAATTTATACGCTACACGTCTACGGGCGTCGCAAATCTATCCCCCTCGTTTCCGCGATGTTGGATCGATCGGAGCGCCCCCTATATTCGCTGAAACTCCTCGATAGCTTTCGACGCGGCGACGGCTGAAGCTCGAATGTCCCGACTCGACCTCAGCAGTTGTGTTATCACGATCAATATCTGCGGTTCCGGTCTCTTGGGCAGCCTTTTATAGGACGATTTCCGTCGTTGATGTCGCAGTTGTCGCTGGGGGCGTTTCCGATGACCAAGACACGTGGTGCTGACGTTGGCTTGATTGAAACTTGGCGAATCACGCGAATAACACGGGGGATAAGCTAGGCTGTGCTTGGTCGAGCTGTCGCTGCTGCCAAGTCAAAGCGTTCAGCAACCTTTTTTTTTAAAATTTACTGAAAGCTATGTTGCTGAGCGCTAGTTAAGTCATCATCCTGCCGTCAAACAGTCCATTGGCTTCACCTGTCGTGCTCGTAAAAAAAAGGACGGAACCCTAAGATTCTGCGTGGACTATTGTCGACTCCAGGCTGTGACAAAGAAAGACGTCTACCCGCTCCCCCGCATTGACGATACTCTAGACCGTCTGCGCCACTCCCGGTACTTTTCATCGATGGACTTGAAGAGTGGCTAGTGGCAGACGAGGTTAACGAAATATACCGAAAGAAAACTGCCTTCGTCACGCCCGACGGACTGTACGAATTTAAAGTGATGCCCTTCTGACTATGCACAGCGCCGGCGACCTTCCAGCGTGTCAAGGACACCGTGCTAGCAGGCTTAAAATCGCAGAGCTTTCTCGTCTACCTTGACGACGTTGTAGTAGTGTTCGCCAGCAACTTCGAAGAGCACTTACGTCGACTCCAAGACGTACTTCAAACCATTGAGGCCGCTGGACAAACTTTCAAGCCAACGAAATGTCGGTTCGCTTATGGCGAGCTCAAATTTCTAGGCCACGTTGTGAGCAGCGAGGGTGTTCGTCCTGACCCAGAGAAGACGAGTGCCGTAGCCGGATTTGCCTCGCTGTCGGACAGAAAGGCTGTAAAAAGGTTCCTAGGCCTCTGTGCCTGTTACAGGCGCTTCGTTCAAGATTTTGCGAAGCTTTCGGCGCCACTGACATACCTTACAAAAGACTCCATCAAGTTTCAGTGGACAGAAGAGCACCAGCTTGTGTTCGATGAGCTTAAACGAAGATTTGAAACACCTCCTGTGTTTTGCCATTTCGACCAGCTCACACACAGAAATTCACACGGACGCAAGTAACACGGGGCGTGGCGCAGTGCTGGTCCAGATACAGGAGGGAACAGAGCTGGTAATGGCCTATTCAAGCTGCAAACTGTCCATGGCGGAGGGTAATTACTTTACGACGGGGAAAGAATGCCTCGCCGTTGTCTGGTCCATCACCAAATTTCACCCGTACTCGTACGTAAGTCCGTTCCGAGTGGTTACAGACCACTACTCGGCTCTGCTGGCTCGCGAATCTGAAGGACCCCTCAGGATGCCTCGCCCGGTAGAGTCTGTGACGGCAGGAGTTTGACATGACCGTGATGTATAGGTCCTGCCGAAAACACATCGATGCCGATGGTCTGTCAAGGACCCCCGTCGAAACCGGTCGTGCCTGCACTGAAGACAACGATGACGAGTGTTTGCTTGGCGCACTACATGTCAGTGACATGGCAGCACTCAAAAGAGATCATCCTGAACTGCGAGAACTCATCGAGCACCTAGAGGAACAAAGAAGCGTTGTTCCCCTCGTTTTCATACGAACACTACCAACCTAGCTTCTCCATCCGACAAGGTGTGCTGTACAAGAAGAACTTCAGCGACAACAACACGGCGTGGTTGTTGGTGATTCCTTCCAATTTTCGAGAAGAAATATTTCACGCCTGCCACGATGACCCGACGGCGGGACACCTTGACTGCAGCAGGACTGTTGCCAAGATACACGGAAACTACTATTGGCGCAAGCTTGCGAAGACAGTCCATCACTACACTCGATCTTTTCACGAATGCCAACGACGAAAGAAACCAACGACGAGACCGGCAGGACTTCTTCAGCCTATTGCGCCGCCATCTGCCCCATTCCAGCAAATCGGAATGTATTTAACCACCATCGACACAAGGAAACAAATGGATAATCGCCGCGACTGATTATCTTACACGGTACGCCGAGACGAAAGCCCTTCCATCAGGTACGGCTGTTGAAGTCTCCAAGTTTTTTATCGAGTCCATTGTCCCCCGGCACGGCGGTCCCGAAGTCCTCATTACAAACCGCGGATTTACGTGCATGGCTCAGCTGACGCAAGAAATCCTTCATCCCGGTAGCACTAGCCACCGTCAAACCACTGCATACCATCCGCAGACTAATGAATTAACGGAAAAACTAAACAAAACTATCGCCAACATGATCTCCATGTATAGGGTGACTGAAGTCACCAGGCTCCATCTAAAAGAGGCAGTAAAAATTGCCCTTTGTACGGAGCAATCTAAACTTTTCGTCGAAGGTGTATTTCACGGGTCGTTTTTTTTTTTGTTTTTTTTTTGGAAAATTCAAAAGTGTGGTTCTCTTTCTGTAAAAAATAGGGCCAAGAAACTTGCCAGGGTCAACGGCGGGCGGCGACGCATACGACCAAGTCGAGTGGCGGGGCGCGTTTGGCGCTCGTGTTGATAGATGGCGCTACTTCCTAATCGAAACTAGAGTTCCTGTATGGACGCTTTACAGCAGCTGTGCATGGGCGCCGCCATAACCGTCCTTCACTTTTTGTTTTCGCTTATATTTTTCACTCTGCTCCATCATTACCACAGGAGGACAGGTTACTGGCATTTTAGATACGACGGTGTCTTTTTCCCCAGCCTTTGCCTTTGTGGAGGTTCGCGAAAGCCCGCTTCAGTGGTTTGATATCTCGGTAAGACAATAGAAGGTCGGCAATGGCGTCTGTAATCTGGCGCGTGTGTAAAGCGTCTATAAACCTTTTCCGTCTAACCTCAACCCAGGGCGTAACGTGCGTAGCCTCGACTCGGCGACTCGGCGCACAGCGGGAATAGTTCTTCCGGTTCTAACACTTCCGGTATGCGGGAGCAGGCCTAGCCGGCTGACAAGATGCTGAAGTGGTGCGCGTTAAATGGGTTTTGAAGCCCTTGACAGCCAAGTGAGTTGTAATAAGGTGGGTTAATACGTCGATGTATCATGTCCGCGCATATTTGGTCATCGGGCTGCCACTGCGCAGTCGTTGGCTGCAGCAGCAATTTCCGAAAACGGAAGATAGCGCGCGACAAATTGTGCACCGAACACAAGAAGTCGCAAAGCGAATGCGGCTGTAACGTGTACACTTTGCATCGCTTCCCCGCTGATATCAGCGGGGAAGCGATGCAATATCAGCACATAAAAAAACAAATTTGCAAAATAGAAACGGACATGTACAAGTGCAGTAATAGGCCTCGACAAGTCAAATGTAGAGCGAATTTTGCAGCTTGTGGTTCAAATATAAGACCCTGGGTGTAATGATTGTTATTGGGTACTCAAGTTTTGTTTTTCATTCTGTTCATTCCTACGAGGATGTGCACTATAATTTTCTGTGTTGCTCCGTAGCGACGCCCGTTAAAATACGTTAATGGAAACAATACGAAAAGAGGGCGCAAAATCGTCGTCGCCCCCCCCCCCCCCCTTTTTCACCCCCATCTCCTGACTAGTTTCGACGCATCTGGGCGTCATACGAAGTAGAGATATCCCGGTAACTAGCGATTGTACCTCGGCGGTGCACCATAACAATAATCCGCTCGGCCCGCGTCGCCAACTCCCATTGTGAGTATTTCTACGATTAAACGATGATACTTCTGTGCCCAGGGTCGCCCTCGCTCGCGCATAGAAACCCTCCGTTAGTCATTCGCAGAAGGCTGTCATTCTTCACGAACAACAACACGCGAAGAGTAAACACTGGTAAACATCCTCAGGGAAAGTGAACATGCCTCCGATTTTGATTACCGGCGACGCTAGCGACGAACCTCTCGGCGCTGTCGGCACAACAACGGGCGCCTTGAAGGCGAATAAACACGCCAGAACACAAGAATAATTTACACTTTCAATAACAAACAAATTAAGAACTCACTAAAGGGAAAACAATGAAGATACGATGCACGGGGTCAATGGGAACAACGCGGGAGCTATGAACAACGCTGCTCTCCGCATACCAAAATGGGCGCACAACCACCGTAAGCCAGACGGCGCGGCTGTCGCTGCAACACGCAAGATGGCGACGACTACGCGGAAAAGGTGTATAGGCTCCCTACGGATGCCAGAGTTGCGCGTTCATACCCGTAGCGCCTGCTTTCCTGCATGGCATGTTGATCCGGCTCCTCACGGGACTGAATTCGGCGAATAGCAGCGCCGCGCGTTCGAGGCGCGCGGCGCGCTTAAATGCAGGGGAACGTTCGGCGGGGCGCGCCAACGTCTACGTTCCTGCACGGCACTTGATCCGGCTCATCACGTGAACGCGCAACTCTGGCTCCCGTAGGGAGCCTATACAGGAACTCTAATTGAGACTGCTCGTAACCGCCGTGGTTTATTAAAACGATCAATCTTTTTTAAGCACCTTCGGCTTAAAAATAATGTGTACAATAAAAGGAAAACTTGAAGTAAAAAAAAAAAGGTGTTTGCATAACGATGGCGCTTTTGCTGCCGACGAATTTCGTCTGTGTGTCGTCTGCTTCTTTCACTGGTCGGCTTCACCTTCGGACGCTGCCCCCGACGCCATCCATCAATACGCGCTCCAAACGCACCCTGCAACGCGACTCGGTTGTCTGCGTCGCCATCCGCCGCTGACCCGGGCAAGTTTTTTTGGCGCTTTTTACAGGAAGAGAGTTACGCTTTGTAATTTTACAAGAAAAACTCGACCTGTGAAATACATACTTGACGAAAACATCAGATTGCTTCATGCGGGCGCCGATTTTTACGGTTCATTTTATATCGAGCGTGGTGACTTCAGACACCTGACACCCTACATGTCGACGTAGAGTACAAGACGTGGCATGAGGTGTTACCCTACGCCACGTTTGTCTACAACACAGCGGTGCAAAATACCACAGAAGTAACATCGTTTCAGCTGGTGCATGGCCGAAAAGTAACGACCATGCTCGACGCGATGCTGCCCCACGAACTAGCTGATGACGGGAGCCATGACGGCCAGGTGCTGAAGCTGAAGAAGTTTGCTAGCTCGCCCGACTGCGGATCCCAGATCAACAACGTGTCGACGTTACCCGGTACAACCTTCGCGGATCGACGTTCGCTTCAAGCCCGGAGACCGTGTGTGGGTCTGGACCCCGATACGACGACGCGGTCTAAGCGAGTAACTCCTGAAGCGCTACTTGGGACCCAACAAGGGCTTCGCCGACTCGGGGATCTGAACTACGAGGCAATGCCCGAAGGAGCACGGACTTCATCACACCGCCCTCCCCGACCGGAAGTCGTCCACGTCGTGCGCCTCAAGTATCGATAGGACTGTGAACTGCGTTTTTGTACTACGCTCGATAGGACTGTGTTTTTGCTTGTATTGGGGTGTCTGTGTCGATAGGACTGTTATTTTCGCTTGTATTGCTACTTCATTTCACGGCAAGCTACGTCAAGACGACGCTCTTTTTAACGGGGGGAGTAATGCCACGTGCGTCGCCAAGCGACCGCGTTCGTGACTGAGTGGTTACCGAGCTTGGCTTTCATGCGGTTGATTCCTAGGAGCGACGCGTCTTTTATTTGTCCTTTCAAGTCAGCGTTCTCGGAAGTTCGAGAACCTTGTCGTCTGATCGAGTTACGAATGTTCTACGCGCCGAACGTTCTATGCTGAATCCTCCAGAAACCCACAAGAGTACATAAGGGACTCAGCTTGGCGAGCCGGAGATAGTCTCGCCCCAGCGCTCGATTCTGCTGTTTCGCTGACATCGACGCCTGCGACGCTAACCTTCTTGTTTGTTTTGGGCACAAGTTCGCCCATTGAAAAGTTTAGTTTCCTTAGTTTTTCGCTGCCTCATCATTTGGCATTCGTGACAATACAATTGAGCGGCGCGTGCTACCTTTCGGGCACAACGCCGCCGTCTTTTCGCGAAATAAAACAAATAAAGCTTTTGCTTAAAAAAAAAAAAAGTTTTAACTGAAGTTTTTTTTTTCTACATATTCATGGCAGTGTATTTTTTTTTTTTTTGTACATGTGTTTGATGTTTTTACAGGCACCACGATCTATCGAGAGACTTATACGAAAGGAGCAACCGCGAAAGGTGCCTGCAATGGAAGCCAGCCTTCTGATGTCGACGCCGGGGGTAATAAAGCGTGTGAAACAACATGCCGCTGCTGACGTGGTCCTCTTTCTCACCCAGTAAGTATGATTCTGTTATTCGATAAACTCGCGCTGCGAAGCCTGTTTCCCTCTGGATGAGCATCGCACTTGCGTGCTGTCGGCTATTTGTACAGCGTGAATAGCTTCAAAAAGGACAGGCAAGCGGTCGTACTGCGCTGGCTAAACGTTTCATCTACAGCGAAGACATCAGACGCCCATTGCGGCTGAGCTAAAGGTTAAAGGCTAAAGGATAAAAGCTAGAAGCAATTAAAACGAATTTAATTATTTTGAAATTGTAAGTTCAATTTTGAACTAATATAATTGGCTTGGAACCTGTTATAACTTATGCCTCGAGTAGAACGCGTAGGTGAGAGACGGTTTCTTCTTAATAGTTTTTGTTTCTTCTCTCCAATTATAATTCTTTTCACCCCTGTCAAAAATAGCGAAATGCGGGACACGCGAGGCGATGAGGGGGGGGGGGGGGGGGGGGGGAGGTTAGAGGAAATTTATTGCAACAATTAAGCTCGGTTAATTTTCACTCCCAGTGATATATTTCTTTATGACAAATGTACCATTAACTGTGTCGAAGTTGAAAACAAAAATCGGCTGTAGCAGAAGTCATTGCATCAGATGGAAATAAACAGTAAATGTTTTTTCGGGTTATTTTTTTTTTGTCAACGCTTGTTTTTATCAACATAGTCCTACACACACTTTTAGCATTATGTTCTTTTTCGACCGTTGCAAGTTGTCGGCTTTTTCCCTTGTGTGGCTGTCTTCACTAAATCAAAAATCCAAAGCAAGCTTTTTGCATTGGCACAATATTTTATACTGAAACTTTTGGCGAGCGATTTTTCTTAAAATATTTAGCCACCAAGGGAAAGGGAAAATGAAGCATGCGCATCAATTCTCCTGCATGAGCGACGGTCGCTTCCCGCAAAGCTTGGATAGAGAATGGTGTACCATTGCGATTCACACGATTACCAGCGAGCTCCGCGCTTCCCCGAGCCCTATTTGTTCGGCAGCACCATGAGTTGCAGAGTGAATTTTACTACAGCCTGAAATGCGGGACATTTTGAAGATTTGTGAACCTCTCGCGGGACGCGAGACACGAGCCCTCAATGCGGGACAGTCCCGCGAGTCGCGGGACGGGTGGTCCCCCTAGTCAAAAACTTTAAGAGGGTATAAAACGCACGGTGAGACACCGTGTGTCTTATAACCTCTTGAAGTCTGTGACGACTAGGGTAGAGTTTCTCGATATGTTCCCCCAAAGGGGGACCATAGTTGCGCGTTTGTATTCCCCGAGCCACCACGCCACTATTCGCCGTGATCGATTACGCGAAGAGCAAAGCATCCAGCGCCGTGAAGGAAAGCCACCGCTCAACTCGTTCCGCCGATATGGCACGCACTCTGGCGTATGTTCGCATGCTTCCGCCGCCTCCCTTATTTCCGTTTCCCTTTAAAGGGATGCTGAGCCGAGATCTGGATTCCACAAAACACGCGGCAAAAGTGTGCAACGGGGTGCTACAAACACCAAAACATCACTCATACAGCAATATCTCGAACGGATGACCGTATTTTTCAAGAAAAGGAGGTGCATTTGGCAGAAATGTCTACGTCATGTTTCTCCGAGAACAAGAGGGAACGGCCTCGCGTCTTCTCCGCCTCGCGGCCTTGAGGGAGCGAAGCGAAGAGAGGCGGAAACTAGGTATGCAAAAATACTCCAGAAGCCGGGCGAAGACATGATAAGTGTAATAACGAAAACGGCTTGACATAACAAAAATAACAATTTAATTAAACGTTTCGCCTCCCATGCGGGAGGCATCTTCAGTAGAGCACAGAGCGAGTGAGAGTCGCACACAAAAAGTTCGGCTATTTAGGCATAAAGTTTGCGTACACCTCCGGCAGGGGGCCACGGTTCTTGTTTACCAGCGATGAATCACTTCCGCGTTTGTCCTTCTGGATAAACCAAGATTCCAGCAGCTTCCTCGGTCCCCACCTTTGATCCCTCGCCAAGGTCGATGCCTTGTCAAAGTCAAATTGATGTCCTGACGTCCATGTGTGGTCGACGAGTTCGGACTTGAAGCGGGTGGCGTTCGTGGTATTGGCGGCATCCCGTGCGTGTTCTTTTAGTCTTGTTTTTCTTTTTCGTCCCGTTTCTCCAATGTAGGAAGCGTCACATTCCTTGCACTTTTTAGATGTACGTGTCCATAGAACTAGTGAACCTTTCTTTAAGATGGAGACATCCGTATATCGTAAACCATGTGACACACAAAACTTTCTTGACTACCACTCTCATCACCCTACTCAACACAAAAGCTCAGTTGTAAGATCGTTACTTCATCGTTCAGAAACAGTCCCATCTAACTCAACACTTAGCAATCAAGAACTTAGCCATGTGCGGGAGGCTTTGAAGAAACGTAACTACCCCGACCGATTTATCAATCGCGTTAAGAAACAAATGTCCCGTCGGCGCCCGGATCGAGCCGAACGAACACGTGACGTCGTGTGCATCCCGTACGTTAAGGGGATTTCGGAGGCATTGGGACGCGCCCTTAGGCCGTTAGGGGTACGAACTGTATACAAACCCTACAGAACAATTGCCAATGTTATCTCCAAGCCAAAAGACCCGACCCCGCCAGAGGCAGAAAGGGGCGTGATCTACCAGGTGCAGTGCAAGGAATGTGACGCTTCCTACATTGGAGAAACGGGACGAAAAAGAAAAACAAGACTAAAAGAACACGCACGGGATGCCGCCAATACCACGAACGCCACCCGCTTCAAGTCCGAACTCGTCGACCACACATGGACGTCAGGACATCAATTTGACTTTGACAAGGCATCGACCTTGGCGAGGGATCAAAGGTGGGGACCGAGGAAGCTGCTGGAATCTTGGTTTATCCAGAAGGACAAACGCGGAAGTGATTCATCGCTGGTAAACAAGAACCGTGGCCCCCTGCCGGAGGTGTACGCAAACTTTATGCCTAAATAGCCGAACTTTTTGTGTGCGACTCTCACTCGCTCTGTGCTCTACTGAAGATGCCTCCCGCATGGGAGGCGAAACGTTTAATTAAATTGTTATTTTTGTTATGTCAAGCCGTTTTCGTTATTACACTTATCAGGAAACTAGGTATCTTCACGGTCACGCGTTTCGTCGGCCTGGTTCAATCTCGACCTATTTTTCCAACCCCTACAACCCCTACAACACTACTCGCCTTGCGAGTAGTGTTGTAGGGGTTGTAGCGTCCCGCCTACATCTCCTGCATTGTTTTTTTGAAATCCAAATTTGGGTTGACCACCCCTTTAAAGGGGCGGTGCAACGATTTTCGGACTTCGGTCAAAGATTTCTGGAAGTTGCCCCCTGGCACTTCTGAAGTAAAGAACAGAAAACCGATTTCGCCTGCGTGTCCTAGTTTTTTCGTAAAAAAAAGATAAAGATTGGTATTTCGGGCACCCCTCAACTCACTCCCAGTCTTCAGGGTCACACCTGGTCGCACTCCCAGTGACGTCATTCGGAGTGCCGTGCAGGTTCCCGTGTGCTATCTCGGAGGATGCTTCGCCTCCCTCTCTCTGCGTAGATTAGCGGGCGCTATGCTGCAGCTTAGAGCCGAGCGAGGTCACGTAATCTTTCCGCCGTAGTTCCTTCGGCTGCCACTTGGGGCTGCAGGTGGGGGAAAAAGCTCGACTTTTGCTTTGCGATTATGCAGCGGAATCGCGATATTTTTAATAAAGGAAGTGTTTTCTCTATCCTCTGGGACACGATAAACAACGTAAAAATGACGAGATGCAAATTCTTTTAATCATAAAATTGTTGCACCGCCCCTTTACGCAGTAATGACACACGACGGCATGCCGGTACGATGGCCATCCTGTTCAAAACGGCAGGGGTGGGGATTGAACCCAGGATCCCTGGGTTCTGCAGCGCGAGCTTCCGCTCAGAGTGTTCAGAGCTGAGGTGCGTTAAGAGCCGGGGCCACACTGCTTAAGGCTGCTTCACACATCTACGTTGGCTGCGTTCGCATGCAACCGAAACGACAGTAACGACTAAGTTACCGGGACAGGTGTTAGCTGTACACAGCGTGGCAAGCGAGGCAAGCGGTAGCCTCGCGAAGCTATCCATGAGGGTTCTTGCGGTGTTTTGGTCATTACAATTGTTTCGGTTGCATGCAAACGCAAGCGTTGCAAATGTGTGAACCAGCGTTACGTATAAAAGACAGTCCTCACACAGCTTTGAAGGCGAGTCAGCGCGATATCCGTGCTTCGAATGCCGCATGGCAATGAGTTGAAGAAGAAACTTGGCACGCGGCATTCGAACCACGAATACTGCGGTGATTCGTATCTGCAGACTCTCTGTTGTATGATGTATGAGCAGTGCGACCCCGGCTAAACTGGCCATAAAATTAATTCTGGGCTGTCATAAATTGGGATTTTACTAATCCCATTTTGTTTAGTATACGCCAAACGAAAACAAGTTCATGAGCGTTGGAAGCCAAAAGCTTGCTTTTCGGCACGAAAATGTGAAAATATAGTGGTCTATTTCTTACCTTATTTCATTCGAAAGCTTGCCACCTTTTCACTCCGATACTTCCGTTGTCCCCAAGCACGTTATCCGAACAGAGTTCACACGCATGCACTGGAGACGAGCACTGCGAGGCACTGGACGTCTGCGCTCGTTGACATTCAATCCGTCGACGAATATTTAAAGTCGCGTTCGTGGCCAATGAGTGCCGTGAACACAGTTATCGTTACTTGCGAGCGCCCATGGCGTGCCCCAAAATCACGGCCGAAGGATGGAGCAACGGTACTGGATTAGATCACTTGTGGAAGACTCCCGCCCGCACCCCCCTACTGAAAAAAACCATTTGGCGCCCATATGAAAATAAACGGGTCCATACCGGTAACCGTTTAACCATACTGGTCACCAGTCTGTCAAAGGGGTCGCCCGTATGGCTCAAAGGGGTCCCCCGTATGAGCCATAACGGTCACCTATTTGGCAAACGGGTCGCTCGTCTGGGCAAATGGGCGACTCGTTTGGGCAAAGTTGTCGCACGTTTGCTGAAACCGGCGACCATGTTGCAAACTGCACCGGTTTAATCAAACGGCTCTCCGGAGCCCGTTTGATATTGAACGTACAGATCGGCGGCGTGGGCACGCCTAGCGTTTTAGCCGTGGCAGCCAATGTTTTCCGGAAGGCTGGGAGCGCCGGTTCATCGATTTCAGATCGTCCGCGTAATGCAAGTAATTATATTTATATTTCAATTTCGCTGATTTTCGATTATACTGCAACTAAAACTAACACCTTTTTTTTTTTTTTACGTAAACGCGCGACGTTGGTGAGCCGACATTTTTGACAGACCTTTAATACTTTGTCCATCTTTGTTGCCTCAATTTACTTATTCAGCTGGAATCTCTCTCGCAGAAGACGCGACCGCGTGAAAGAATGTACGTCTAGACTCCGTTTCACTTTAATTCAAGACGCAGCGCAGGTAGCACGCGTACACACGGCTGCAAGAACATCGAGCATTGCGAGAGCACGCCCGCCGTTGCAGCACTCAAACTACGAGCTTGCGCTGAGTTCTTCCTTCGCTCGGGCGCAAGCCGAGCTTCTGGCAGCCCCGCCGCAATTTCCAAAGTTCGAGCGCGCGCGCGCGCGCGCGTTTGTTCTTCGGGACTACAAAAACGCATCTCCCTGGAATGCCTGGGGAGAGGGAGAGGGGCTGCCCCGGTGGTCCCAGCGCCTTGACCTCGCCCCCTCCCTCCTCTCTTGTCACCCCTGTCACGTGACCCACAGCAGCGCGCGAGCTACACGCTGATAAGCATCGAGATCCGGGAGGGCGCGCCTTGCAGCCGCTTTTTTCTTTGTCTGCTTGTTGTCAGTTGCTGCTCGAAGTTCGCTCGGCCTACCTGCTTCAATCTGTCGCCTAACCTTGCGGTCTTATTGGGATGTCTCTCGACAACGTATTGGATGTGCACCAAAGCTATCAGTGTTCGAAAAGACCCACGTGTATGTCGGCAACGAGCGATTCTTCAAAGAAGTCGCAAATTCTCGCGGTTTGGTTGGGTTCGGCAAATGACAGCTTGTGCGCCGCATCGTGTTGAAACTTCCAAGGAGCCGTTCCCTCTCGTTTGTGTTTGTGTGGTTGTCCTGCTTTGACCGTGTCGACAAATATCACGGATTACCTCTTTCAAGTCCGCTATTGTTATGGTAAGTGCACTGCAACCTACGTGTTGGCAACGATTGACCGTTATTCTACGCGTACTCTTCTAAATTATCTAAAGAATTATGCAGCGCCTATTCGCGCGGCAGCCAGGAGAATAATTTCCCCGAAAGTCTACCTGTATAGTGTTCACAGATCGCTTGCACGTTTGTACTTGTCTACAGAAGAGGTAATAAACTTCGAGGAGAATTGAAAACAATCTTTTGTGTCGGTTTTCCTGTCCACTTACAAGCACCTACGCGAGTGCATTTGTTCTACGTGTTTTCTCCATGTTATAAATACGTTTATGAGTTTCGGGACGTCTTAAATATGTTTAAGATAACCAACCTCCTAGACGATACCCATTTAGGGCTAGCGCATAATTTGCCATTTCGAAGGGCACGTTCAAACGTGTGGTCACGTGCCATGTCGAACGGGTACTCGTACCATACGGCACCCGGATCAAACGGGCACCTGTATCAAACGGGTACCGCTTCGAACGGGTACCGTTTCCAAACGGGTACCCGTATCCCATAATCACGTTTGATCCAAACGGATCGACAGGTTTGATTCAAACGGGCGACCAGTTTGCCACCCGTTTGAATTTCAAATGGTTTTTTTCAGTAGGCCTCCCCCCCCCCCCCTCCCCCCTCTCTGGGATGTCCCGTTTTCTACCTTGAGAAAAAAGTCACCCTAACACACACACGCGCGCGCGCACGCACGGACGCACGCACGCACGCACGCACATAAAAGATCAGTTATGAGGACGTCATTCTTTGTCTGCATCTGACTCTCCAATGTACTGCGTTATTGACAAGGCCGTCAATTGCCAAGGCAAGCCCGTGCTATGTTTTGCTCTAACCACTCAGAAACTGATGTCTCTATTGTTGTGTTTCTTTTTGATTTAGCGAAAACGTTTGCAGCCGCTGCTCGGAAACTTTGGTGTGGGATTATTCGCATCCAGTTTCGTTAGTGTAAATGTACAGAATCTAACGTTTTCTTCCTAACATTCGTTTAGGTTCAATATAAAGGGATCAGACACTCGCAAGAGTCAAGGCGACGTTTATGGTGAGTTCTACGTGTCTGTATCTCATTATTATGAAGACGGATTCGAGCAATAGTCAGTGTTGTCACAGACAAGTTAAGAAACGCGGGGTGTGGGATATCGTGATCACGCTTCAGGGTTTTGTTAGTCAAAATGCATCACCTAAATGTACATTCGCTGAAAGTTTGAGCTTTCTGTGTTCAGGCGCCTTTATTTCCGGCTTTTTTTACAGTGCCAAGATCCATGGTAGACACCCTATATGATGTGTACTCGTCTATTGAATGGAATTTTCAGAACGATGGTGGTTATCACTTGTCTCCGAGCAGCGGTTTACCAGAAGGGGACCACTGGCACACCGTCACACGGCCGTACTGGAAGCGCGCGCTCTCTTTCTCTTCTTACGGCCTTTGCAATCACCTGGGAGTCAATGGCATTTTTTCTCCGTATGTAGGGGGATCGGTGGCCGAGTGGGCTGAAGCGCACACCCAGCTCGACGCGCGTGGAGCGAAAGCTCGCGCTGCAGAACCCAGGGATCCTGGGTTCGAGCCCCACCCCTGCCCGTTTCGATCTGGATGAGCATCGTACCGGCGTGCGGTCGTGTATCACTACTGCGTGGTGCACGTTAAAGACCCCAGGCTAGCGGTTGTACTGCACTGGCTAAATTGCTCATCTACAGTGTAAACCAGTGTCGCCCCTACTGGCAGACCAACCTTACGCTGTATAAATCACTCAAACGTCCAATTTGACTTTGACTTTGATTTCTCCGTATGTAATTCACTTGCTTGCCGCCAGGGGCGCAACCACCTCACCCCACTTCACAACACTCGGAGAGTCCCTTCGAGCTGTTGTGCGCCGGTGTTCGAGCTTCGTAGGTTGTTGTTTTGGCCACGGTTCCTCAGAATACTTCTGATTAACCATGCAAAGACGGTCACGGACAGAAACGAAAAATCAGCTGGATATGTGCACAAGCCCTCGAGGAAGCACTTTAGGCTGTAATATGCACTGTGCGAAAATTGTACAGACTACCCTCGTCTAGAGCAGCTGACCGACTTCATGTGCGGCCACCGTGTGTGCGGCCTATGAAATGATGATGCAGACCACGGCAATAAATAGATTGGGCCTGCTCACATTTCACGAGAGTGCACGAATTATTTATTATTTAAAGTTCCTCCACGTAGAAGGTGTCCGTCTCCTCCTGTTCTTGAGTGGCAATAAAAGTCCTGGAGGTAAAGACGAGTATAGTTTTTCTGCATTTGCATTTCCTGTATCTACTTACTACTTTTTACTCCCGAATCTCTCGGAGATGTGCGTCAAGTATTCAGCGTTTTGGCTCATCAAAAGCGCATTAGATAGTGTCTGAGGGTCTAAACGTAAGGATCAGATGTCAAAGGCTATCAAAATCTCGGCCGCAAGTTGCGACAGCGCTGGGATACACTGTCAGACGCGCTCTGTGCAAACGGCAAAGGGTAGCCCAGGGGTGAGGTGACAGCGCCCCCCGCGAATTTCGGCGGGAGGTGGCGATTGCCCCAATTGCAAAGGCCGTAAGAAGAGAAAGAGATCGCGCGCTTCCAGTCCGGCCGTGACCGTCATTGTTCTGTGCGGGCGGAGCTTTGCTTTTTGTGGGCGCGACCTCCTCGTCTGCAGTTTTCATAAGGGGAAAATTGCGAATGGGGAATGGTGGCACCAGTGGCAGTTATGTGGGAGTGAATTTACTCACGAAGTTCAAATGTGCGACCTCAAGACTGCACCTTCCACGAAACCCTGATTGGAGTTTTAGAAGAAGAGTATAGACGCTTTTCCCGCACGCCAAACATGAGCTGCCATAACTGACTTTCTGCTGCCTCATCGAGATACCGACCAAACGAAATAGACAGGAACATATCTCGCAAAGTTTGCCTACAGACCGTTTTCCGTGGCGGCCGCGATGTTTAATTCAGACGTATAGCTGCGTTTGGGCAAAAGGGCAGATGAATTTATTTGCCGATGAAGACGCCATAATTCAAGGGAAGCGTGCCAGGAGGTCTACTTTTTGGCTTTACTTTTTTATTGTAATAATGCTTAAACTATTGACTTTACGTTTTGTCGCCCAACCCAACTATGTCATATTTTAACATGGCGTTCGTCACAAAAATATGGTCTATATTCGGTTACAGGTAAAGAGTGAGGTGAAAGCTCCTCCCACCTCTTTTGCTTGTTTATTCATACTGCTAACCTTTTTCGAGATCGCGGCAGGAGTAGAAAACACATAAATACAAATATTTCATGGTGCACTCATTGGCGAAGAACATTGCAAAAACAAAATATGAGGCTGCATTAACGACATTGAGTGGCAGGTTATTCCAGTCAATTACTGTTCTAGGAAATAAAAAAAATAAATCATTTTTATAACTATATGGTTTGAGTATCTTCTGATGGTGAATATCTGTTTACTTTGGGGGAAAAAACTTCAATGTATTGATTTTTGTTTATTCCCAGGTCATTGTTAGCAATTAAATAAAGCAATTTCAGCCGATTTGTTTCCTTCTTTTCTGTAACGTTTCGAGTTCTGCTCTAGAACACAAGTCTATGGGCGATACATAGGAAGAATACATATTATAAATAAAACACACTGCAAGCCTCTGAACTCTTTCTAAATCATGGAATGTTACAAATCGTGCGCGGATCCCTGACAGATGCTAGCGTACTTTAAAATGGGTCTAATAAACGTTTTATATAACAATAACTTAGTATCACATGATAAATGTTTACAATTCCTGCGCAAAAATTCAAGTTTATTTATTGCTCTTGCAACAACTTGGCCAATATATTCCAGTTCAAGTCAGACGTTATGGTGATACCGAGGTACTTGTTGGAGGACACTCTACGTAGATTATGACTGCCTACAGCATAGTTAAAGTAAATAGGATTCTAGTTTTCGAGTGATGGACATACACACAGTTTTTGTAAGATCAAGTGACATTTGCCAATCTTTGCACCGGGTAACATGACCTTCTGCCATTGAGGTGGCAGACCTGACAGTGCTGGACTAGACACCACTTAATATCTTTTGATCAGTGTGTGTCTTGTTTAAACCTTCCTTCTCTTTCTTCCTTCTCTCTCTCTCTTTCCCTTTTCTTTTGTAGCTCAGACCGGGGCTGGCAGGCCCCCATTAGAAGGAGTGGCCACACTGTTCCGGTCTTCCTTCCCCCTCCCCTTTCTTGGTTTTAAAATAAATTTCAACGCTTACACACACACACGCACCGCGTATGAATCTTTTCTAGAGAAAAACATAGTGTTTCACAGTCGGCGGAACTCTTAATTTTATATAAAAAAAAAATGCAATCATCTGCAAAGGGTCGCAACTTGGCAAGAACTCCAGTCAAAATGTCATTAATATTTATTAAAAACAACAATGGCCCGAACACTGACCCCTGCGGGACACCTGAAGAAACATGAGCACAGGAAGTGCGTGCGCTGTTCAATTGCACATATGGTCGCCGATGAGGCAGATAATCCTGAATCCAGTTTGATATTTGATCGTTGTTTAAATTGGTGCGCAGTTTGTTTAACAACCTTTCGTGGGATACGCGATCGAAAGGTTTCGAAAAGTCTAAATAAATTAGGCCGATCTGTCCCGGTTTGTAAATGACGAAGGCGAACTCGTGAACAACTTCGATTAGTTACGTAATTGTCGGTCCTTCCTTGCAAAATCGATGCTTCACACTGGTAAATTGTATTTTTTTTTATTCATGACGATACGTTGCTTCAACACCACGTGCTCTAAAATTTTACTACAAGTATTTAGAGAAGAAACAGGGCGATAATATGGGAGATAATTTTAAAGTCACCCAGTTTTCATACCGGCATTACTTTGGCAACTTCCACCCCGCGGGGGCAGTGGCCATTCTTACTAAACATCGGTATATGATAACTAAGTATTTAGCACACCATTTGGCGTATTGTTTCATGAGGATCTTTCTGTTCAGGATCGTTTTTGGCAAAAATGTATTAAGGAGCTTTTGAAAAAAAAGACCGTACGAAATTGTCATCTGGTTTTGGCACAAGATATGCACTTGAGAACTCAAAAATTATAAAAGATAAGGAGTCAATAATCCCGGTATCAAAGTATTCTTTCTTTTGTCGTTCTTTTTAAAACGCAGCTTTTAGGCGCCCGTTTCCGGCTTGCCCTACTGAAAAAAACCATTTGGCGCCCATATGAAAATAAACGGGTCCATACCGGTAACCGTTTAACCATACTGGTCACCAGTTTGTCAAAGGGGACGCCCGTATGGCTCAAAGGGGTCCCCCGTATGAGCCATAACGGTCACCTATTTGGCAAACGGGTCGCTCGTCTGGGCAAATGGGCGACTCGTTTGGGCAAAGTTGTCGCACGTTTGCTCAAACCGGCGACCATGTTGCAAACTGCACCGGTTTAATCAAACGGCTCTCCGGAGCCCGTTTGATATTGAACGTACAGATCGGCGGCGTGGGCACGCCTAGCGTTTCCGCCGATGTTTTTCAGAAGGCTGGGAGCGCCGGTTCATCGATTTCAGATCGTCCGCGTAATGCAAGTAATTATATTTATATTTCAATTGCGCTGATTTTCGATTATACTGCAACTAAAACTAACACCTTTTTTTTTTTTTTTTTTTTACGTAAACGCGCGACGTTGGTGAGCCGATATTTTTGACAGACCTTTAATACTTTGTCCATCTTTGTTGCCTCAATTTACTTATTCAGCTCGAATCTCTCTCGCAGAGGACGCGACCGCGTGAAAGAATGTACGTCTAGACTCCGTTTCACTTTAATTCAAGACGCAGCGAAGGTAGCACGCGTACACGCGGCTGCAAGAACATCGAGCATTGCGAGAGCACGCCCGCCGTTGCAGCACTCAAACTACGAGCTTGCGCTGAGTTCTTTCTTCGCTCGGGCGCAAGCCGAGCTTCTGGCAGCCCCGCCGCCATTTCCAAAGTTCGAGCGCGCGCGCGCGCGCGCGTTTGTTCTTCGGGACTACAAAAACGCATCTCCCTGGAATGCCTGGGGAGAGGGAGAGGGGCTGTCCCGGTGGTCCCAGCGGCTTGACCTCGCCCCCTCCCTCCTCTCTTGTCACCCCTGTCACGTGACCCACAGCAGCGCGCGAGCTACACGCTGATAAGCCTCGAGATCCGGAAGGGCGCGCCTTGCAGCCGCTTTTTACTTTGTCTGCTTGTTGTCAGTTGCTGCTCGAAGTTCGCTCGTCCTACCTGCTTCAATCTGTCGCCTAACCCTGCGGTCTTATTGGGATGTCTCTCGACAACGTATAGGTGGTATTCACTGAGCCTGCAGGTTCGATTTTGCCAGGGAGCGCCACCATCGATCCGCCATCTTCGAGGTCTCGGTTTGACTGGCTTGGGTACGCCACCATAGCTACGCGGTCGTCCGCTGTTAGTGTGTGCTAATTTCCTATCGTTGAAGCTTCGTTGAACAGAAGAGAGAAGAAAGTTGGTCTCGGGGGCGGGCCGTTTTCCTTGTTGCCGCCAAGTACCGTGTGTAAAGGCTGAACCGCATGTAAGCAATTTGGCGAGCGACGGGACGAGACGAGCGACAGCGACGAGACAAGCGACGACGACCCGCTTCGCTGTCGACCGGTCACTCGCGCGACGTGGCAAACCGCATGAAAGCGACGGGAGCATGCGACCAAGGCGATAAGCGACCCTTTCTAGAAATCCAAAAGCCAAGCGACGCGACGACCGACCGCGAGAAATCTCCGTCGCTCGTCGCCGACCCCCGTCGCTCGTCGCCGACCCCCGTCGCTCGTCGCCGACTCCCGTCGCTGTCTTCATCGCTCGCTAAATCGCTTACATGCGGTTCACCCCTCACTGTCACTCGTCGCGTAGCTCGGTTTTGGGATTTCTAGAAAACTTAGCGCTCCTCGCCTTGGTCGTGTCCTCTCGTCGCTTTCATGCGGTTTGCCTCGTCGCGCGAGTGACCGAGCGGCAGCGAAGCGGGTCGCTTGTCATTCCGCTCGCCAAATCGCTTACATGCGGTTTTTAAATCGCTTGGGCTAATGAAAATGCACCGCATTTTTTATAAGCTGCGCACCCTGTGAGCCGCACGGTATGTTTCTGCACAGGAACGAACACCGAAGGCACGACGTATGTACGACACAGCGGCGATGGAGCCACACGGTTACACGGCCGTAGTACAGAAAATCAGCTAGAGAAAAACAATAATGAAACTAGCAAAACAAAACAAAGAGTAATCACACCGTGCTGCAAAAGCACCAGAGTAGAAAAATTAGTTCTTACAAGAGCTACCACCGTCGGCACGGCGGGCGACACGGAGCGCTTCATGGAGCCGAGGGAGCAACGCGGCCGCGGTAAACAAGTCCGATTGCGACAAAAACAAACTAAAACACACAAAAAATACTCCCACAACGCTTCAGAAGTACCAAAGTATAAGAATAACCCCTAGTTTCGATCAAAAAGACCCTTTAAAGTTGTAAAATACTGCTAAACCACGCTCAAAAGGTCCGGCCAGATGGCATTCGCGATAGCAAGAGACCTCGAAGATGGCGACCGCGGTGGGCGATGGCAGCGAACCTAGCGAGTGACGTCAAGTGAATGTCACCTATTGGATGTGCACCAAAGCTATCAGTGTTCGAAAAGACCCACGTGTATGTCGGCAACGAGCGATTCTTCAAAAAAGTCGCAAGTTCTCGCGGTTTGGTTGGGTTCGGCAAATGACAGCTTGTGCGCCGCATCGTGTTGAAACTTCCAAGGAGCCGTTCCCTTTCGTTTGTGTTTGTGTGGTTGTCCTGCTTTGACCGTGTCGACAAATATCACGGATTACCGCTTTCAAGTCCGCTATTGTTATGGTAAGTGCACTGCAACCTACGTGTTGGCAACGATTGACCGTTATTCTACGCGTACTCTTCTAAATTATCTAAAGAATTATGCAGCGCCTATTCGCGCGGCAGCCAGGAGAATAATTTCCCCGAAAGTCTACCTGTATAGTGTTCACAGATCGCTTGCACGTTTGTACTTGTCTACAGAAGAGGTAATAAACTTCGAGGAGAATTGAAAACAATCTTTTGTGTCGGTTTTCCTGTCCACTTACAAGCACCTACGCGAGTGCATTTGTTCTACGTGTTTTCTCCATGTTATAAATACGTTTATGAGTTTCGGGACGTCTTAAATATGTTTAAGATAACCAACCTCCCAGACGATACCCATTTAGGGCTAGCGCATACTTTGCAATTTCGAAGGGCACGTTCAAACGTGTGGTCACGTGCCATGTCGAACGGGTACTCGTACCATACGGCACCCGTATCAAACGGGCACCTGTATCAAACGGGTACCGTTTCGAACGGGTACCGTTTCCAAACGGGTACCCGTATCCCATAATCACGTTTGATCCAAACGGATCGACAGGTTTGATTCAAACGGGCGACCAGTTTGCCACCCGTTTGAATTTCAAATGGTTTTTTTCAGTAGGGTGTGCGGCGTCGTCGTAGCCGCCGACGTAACCACGCCTTGCATTATGGGACATTTCCCATAATGACGTCACACGTGACGTCACGTGTGACGTCACGATGGTCCCGCGCATTGCATTATGGAAAACGTCCCATGATGCAACGCGCGGGACGGTGACGGCGACGGCGACGCCGTCGGCGTAACCGCGCGTTGCATTATGGGAAACGTACCAAAATGCAGCGCGCGGCTCTCACTCGTGCCCCGCGCGTTGCATTATGGGACGTTTCCCATAATTACGTCACACGTGACGTCACGTGTGACGTCACGAGGGTCCTACGCGTTGCAATATGGGAACGTTCATGATGCAAGGCGCGGGTCACTCGTGATCCGCGCGTTGCATAATGGGACGTTTCCCATATTGACGTCAAACGTGACGTCACGGTCACTTGTGAAGATCATGACGAAGATCATGATCTTCATGACCTTCGTCATGAAGATCATGACCTCTTACATTCACAGTATAAAGATTACGTGAAAATACCGACCTTCACAGTGAATGTCACGACCTTCACGAGGCCTTCACGAGTGACGTCTTGAGGGTCACTCGGGTCCCGAGCGTCACGAGTGACGACATGAAGGAGCAAGAGGGAGGAGGAGGGAGGAGAGGGTATGGAGGAGGAGGAAGGGCATACCCGTCTCTCCGTACCATCCCCTCTTCATCCTCAAGAGATGTGCTCTAATTCGCCATTACAGGGGGTTGTAAACGTCTGTCTTTTTTTTTTATCGTTTTCGTAGGTGATAAAATACCACATACCAAATTATTGTGCGAAATGCTCTCTAATATTTCAACATCCTCAACTCTTTCGACCTAATTTCGAGAAAGAAAATACAAGTCAAGAACCAAATCCCTTTCAACTGACACTCTCGTTGGTGCGTTAACTATCTGAAAGAGATTATTAAATAAGGTTAACTCACTCAACGCCTGCTAGATACTGCAGGATGACTGTGTGCTTTCCCATTTAATATTAGGGAGGTTTAAATTTCCAGCTACAATAACCCATGAACTAGCGTGTACGTTTGTTAAGAGCTACTGATTAATGCTTCAAAGGAATTATTGTTTTCAGGTTTGTTTCAAAACGCTTCAACAATAAGGGAAGTAGAATAAATACTAACATAGACCCACAAGATTTCCACTCTGTTCATATCAGGCAAGTGATGAAACCGTATTTCCGCTTGAGCAGAGCGAACACTGGAAAGGGGCGACCTCCTCTCCTGCGTTCGCTCTGCTGAAGCAACACCTCCTAGAAGACAAGGCCGTAGTGCTCTTCTCGTGACGTCGCAAAGGAAGGCCATCGGGGGCGCGCGTCGAAGCGAATGCAACGCGCGTAGATCGACCGTCGTAACGCGTTTTTGTCACATACGCGTGTCATATTAGCTAAAATGAAAGCTGCAGATAGCAACGGGTCTAGAAAACATTTTATTACACGAGCAGAATATTACACCGCTAAATAATCGGTACGAAATGGCACGAGGTATGCGTACAAGACGTCTATCGAAAAATGTGATTGTTTTAAGTCGAAAACATTGAGTCATGCAATTATTGTTGTAGGAATGCATATTTTATACAGAAATACTTTGACAAAATGGCGAGACACGCAGTGATTTTGAAACAGCAAAACAGAACAGTTAAAAATCAGGTAGACATAGTCAACGCGGACAAGGCAAGACAAGCGTTTCTCACGATCATGTAAGCGACGTTATCGCGTGCAGTCACTGAATTCTTGCATCATACCCCGGCCACATGGCAAAATTAATGTAATTTCGATCGAATGACATTATAGGGTTGACAAATCCGCTTGCGGCGCTCGTATAATCACTCAAGACCGCGAGCTGATTAAATCTTATATCACTGAATGAAAATATATTAACGTTTCCCTGTGGCAGGGGTACTAAACTTACTACTTAGTCTACTAATTTACCTCTCCCTATGGGCTCGAGCTGCCTTAGAACAAAACATAACTTGTTTTGTATATAATAATACTATCACCTTAATACAGTTCAGATTCTAGTATAAACGCGGAAAAGGCAATAAAATAACTTTAGTATAAATAAACACAGAACCACAAACAACTCACTTTCAATAATCACACAAGCTTGATTTTCATCTTCCAGTGAAAACTAGATTAGCGCACATATTTACAAATGTCGACGCAACTGCATACGAATAATGACAAGGAACAAAATTGCAATTTATCATGCGATTAAAAAAAAAACGATTGCAGCATCTTACTTGCGTACTACATGAACAAGAAAGCCCGTATATAAGTTGTTTCTCACCTGTCGATGGTATCCATACTTCCCACAATATCCGTGACGAACACATTTGAATACGAACTCCAAGAAGCCTCTCTCTGTCGAGAGAGAGGTCTGCCGATTAGTCGACCAGAGCCTTCGTTGGCTAGTTGTCACACGTCACTCAAACCGTAGTAGGACTTGTTTCACAAATGCACGTAAATGCCGTAGTATCAAGCGAGCACCAAAAAAAACTGCCCGAGACTACGGTGATGACAGAAATACGACGGGAAACAAGTCTCAAAAGTACCACACACGAGAGCAGCGGCGACGAAAGGCTTAACGTTGTCGACCCATCTCTTGCTGGTGTGCGCTCCCTGCGACAACGACTGGATTTCTTTTCGGTTTGCTTCCCTTCTGAGATGTCTCAGCGTTCCTTTTCAGACAGTCAGCAGCTCACACACAACGTAAATTTACCAGAATCGGAGCCATGTGGCATCAGCAGCATCGCAGCCAGTCCTTTCGAAAAGTGTGGGGTGCTGCGGAACTGCACGTAGTCCCGCGGTTACGGGAATACTCATAAATATAATTTTGGTACTCTCAACCTTGGTAGTGCGTTATATAATACGTTTATATTATATATATAATAAATTGTACGAGACTGCGCCTTTAAAATGTATATTAATGTCGGATAAACGCCCATGAACGAACACCACCGCGCCGCTTGTCAAGGGACATTGTTTTCACGTCGATAGCGTATTCTCACGTAGTTGCGCCATGGACTTCCTTCCTCCGCCATTGTGACGTAACCTCTCAGAGCGCTCTGGCCTTCTTCTCTAGGAGGTGTTGGCTGAAGTAAAGGAGGTGGGAGGAGCTTCTACCTAACTCTTAACCTGTCAAAGACGAGAAAAGACAAGGAATTTGTGGTCTTGATGGCAAAGAGCTTGTCGTGGGACAAGAAGGAAAGAAAACAAAAATAAAGGACAATTATTGAGGCGCCCATACAGAGCTCTATATGATGGCGTGGCTTTTATTGCGAAAGCATTGACTGTCTCATGGAGCGATCCGACGTCATCAGCTTTGAAACCATGCAAAACAGCACATAAATGAAACCACGCGCAAAGATAGCCAATGGCACCTTTTACCTTTCGGTCCCATTGGCTGGTGCGCGTCGACGAGGCTCCCATTGGCCGCCGCGCGTTAGTTTGGGTGGTGACATCCTGACTGTTGTGTTATCACTGATCACCGCGTCCGCTCGCCTCTTATCGGTTGTACGGCGCGTGACAATATATACGGCGCACGGAATAAACCAAGGGTTTCGTTCTGCTGGAAACTACGTTTCTGTCTGTTCCTTCCTCGGCGCACGACAGTTTGAACGATCGCTCACCCACTGGCGCTGCGTGTCCGCGAGACAGCGGCTCCGCCGTTCCACGCCCAAGGTCAGCGCGTTGTACGCCGCAGATTAAAGAAGGGAGCGAAGAGCGGTGTGAGTGCTTTCGCATTTACAACTCATAAGAAGTGCTTAGGTGTGCCTCGAGCCTTTTACTTTAAAGGCCATGTCAAAATTTGAGAGTTACGGTTCGGCTGTCGTTGCATCTGACCACAATGAGTAACATTTTCAACGTTTTACACGTTTTGCATTCCCTTGTTGTGTTGTGAGCGGTTGTTTGGAGATGACTTTACCAAACCCTCCTGCGAGGTGTCTACGCATTTTTCTTTAAATGTTCGGTGACGGTTGTGTTCACACTCGCAGTATAAGCGATCGTTAACAACGGCGTTCATTTCGGCACTTCAGTAATGAAAAGCATATTGTGTCACCCATTATTCTGCACATATTGTCATGCTTTTCAACGAGTCAGTGCAGTCATGTCTTAGTTGTTTTTTTATGCCAATAATGTGCGCCGACTATTGCCTGAATGCTAATTTCAAGGACGGTGTCATTACTTCTAGAAAACTGCTTACTATAATTTTTCTGCTTTGCACCGCAGGGTATGCTGTTCGAGAAGGCGTGTGCTCTAGAAATAAGTATGGCTTTGTTAAGGAAAACGGCAACTACGAAGGGGTGGAGATGGCAGCCGTAATCACCGCAAGACTGTGAGTTACTAGAGCCTGGTTCCCATAGCGTGTCATACAATGAACGCCGTCAAATATCCCTTGACCGTTAAGATCCTTTCACACAGTACCGTTTCTTACGTTGCTTTATGTTATGGGACCTCACGTCTTCTTACGTTTTGAGTCACTGAGACACTCGTGCTTCATATGGAGCGTGGCAGCCAGTTCAATGAGTAGCGTCACACGAGACTTACGAGCACGGATGTTTACGTGACTCATAACTGTTTTGTCTTTATAAGGTTTTATGCGATCGGATTTTTTTTTTTAAATTGGGGACATTATTAGGGGGTTGCATATTTTTTCGGAAACGGTGTTTTTCAGTGTTTATATTTAGTGCCTGGCAAGAAATCGCAGTGTAGCGGGGCTAATTTTAGTGTCAGCTGAGCGGGCGAACTTAGACAAATAGAATGAGGTGGTGAACTAACACTTCACTTTTAAAATATTACCTTAAAAACAACGATTAAAAATAGTGAGCAGGTTGTCAATGCAGCAGCCAAGAGAAAAGGCAACAAGCGGAGAAAATTTCACGTAACTGACTTGCACACAAGGTGTTCCTCGGCGTCTTCACCAGAAAGTTTCAAAAGCGTCAAATTAATTTAAATAATTTTCGATGGTCTTCTGTTTCCAAACCCATGCCGACTGGCGCCCAAATCTGGTCTGAACTGAAGCCTGTTGGTCTCCAAATGATCTGGGGTCCTTCCAGATGCTTAAAGAAAACAGAATATGGTTGTTGATATTGTGATTCATAAACACTCGGTATATACCGACATGTACAAATCACTAAAAGAGAGAGTTTCGTTGTTAAAAGCAGTATGAGCAGAGTTCGCATGTCAGCAACAGTAATTGAATAAATTGGTGACTAAAGCACAGAGCGAGTAATTACTTTCGAAGTTGTTTTGTGTTCGTTCTTATCTTCGTGACGGAACAGAAGTAAGTTGGCGGCTAGCAAACTTTTTGATGGACTGTTTTTATATTATGCGGACATATGGCGGATGGCTAAAGCTGCGAACGAACTCAAACGTGTCCTCGTCTCGCAGGTTAGGTGCGGAGTTTGACGGAAGATTGGAAGCTTCTGGATGTCCCGAAAACGGCGGGTATTTTATGGGAACCGGAGAAATTTACACCCCCTACGTATTTTCCAATTGTTCAAGAAACATGATAAAGGAAACCCTAAAGAAACGGTAATTGGATTAAATATTGTGCATAAAGTGTCCATTAGAAAAATGTAACATCGAAACCAGAATGAAAAATATCGGATCCAGTCCTCATCTGAATTTGGGCCTGAACAAATAATGTCAAGTTGAATCTGACTGATATTTTTATTTCTTTTTTTTTTTTTTTTTACGGACTGAAAGTTTTTTTTTTTGCCCAATTTTGGATTTAGCGTCGCTCAGGCATATTCAAGTCGGGTTAACTTGCTTCCAGGGCTCTTGATCGAATGAGGCCCTTCGGCTCCGGCGATAGATTAGCGTTAATCCGTTTTTGCAGTCGAAACACAGAATTCGATAGAGAAAAACCCGGGTACGCAACGCCAATGTATTGACGTATTTGGCGCTTCGACACTGAAAATGCAACCGAATGACGAGTCGGCACTGTATTTGGGGTAAAATACAGGCGCGAGACGTCTTTGAATACCACTGAAAACGCTAAAAATTTTTTTAGAGCGCAGCTCTTAGGCGCCCATTTCTGGCTTGAGCGGCGTCGGCGTCGCCGTCGCCGTCGGCGTAACCAAGGTCACACCAAGGTCACGTGACCCCCCAGGACACGTGACCCCCAAGGTCACGTGACCCCTCTCAAGGTCACCCCGAGGTCACGTGACCCCCAAGGTCACGTGATCCCTCCCAAGGTCACGTGACCCCCAAGGTCTCGTGACCCCCCGAGGTCACGTGGCCCCCCTCCCCAAGGTCACGTGACCCCCCGTCCCCTCCGAGGTCACGTGACCCCCTCCCCCGAGGTCAGGTGACCCCCCCCCGGAGCATATTAAAGAATGAGGGAAAGAGGAGGAGGAGGAGGGCTCAACCCTCCCCTCAGTACCCTTCCCTCCTCCTCCTCAGGAGCTGCACTCCAATTCGGCGTTACAGGGAGTTGTAAACGGCTTTCACTTTTTTGTGCAAGTAGTAGATTAAAGAAGTCACTCAAATTACCGTAAAAACGTAAAATGAGCAGGAAAAGCAAACACAAGTAATCTGTTTAAATTATCCACATGTTAATTTTTGCATCACACAAAGCTTGCCCCGCGCACAATGCGAATTTTAAACCGCTCTGTAGAACGCAAACCAAGCTACAGATCAAGATTAAGAAAGAATTCTGTGTGAAACACTTGAGCATGCCATGTCAATTGTAAATCTGGCGCTTCCCCACTACAAACATGAGTGAAAGACAAGGCGGAACTACATGCAGTGGCGAACAGCGGGATATAGTTTTCCCGACGTCTCATGCCACCAAAAACGCTTAAAACAAGTTTAGTTAGCACGCAGTAGGCCGAAAATTCGTCAAAATTACCTTCTGAAGCATAAAAAGGGGAAAAACCGGACACAACTGATCTGTTTTAAATTATCCTGACACTTATAATAACATAACACTGAGCCCACGTCGTATACAAGTGCGAACGTGAAACCGCTCTGTATAACGCGGATCGCAAGAGCTTTAGTTTTATCGGCTCAAATATCGCGGCGATTGTACGAAAGAAACCGGCAAGAACAGGGCGAACGTCCGTAGCCTCGAGGTTCGGGCGTTTACAATCGGCCCTCACGATGAGAACAGCAAACTCCAAACATATAATCCAAGGTCACGGGTATCCACTAACAAGTGAAGCTGTCACAAACACTCAACGTAGCGCATACGAATGCATCATATATCTTAGTAACCTGAAAGAGGTTTTCTGTTTGTAACATTGTATCTCGACTTCGCGCAGCATGAGCGGCACTTGCCTCAACTCTAAAAGTGCGTGGTCACCAGTCCTCGGAAAGAGAACATACATGGGTGAAGGTCTGTCGCCGGATGAATTCTGCTCATCACGTTATGCGGGGTCGCGTTACTGTTATCCGGTAAGTGTTAACACGTCGTTGGTATCTTAACGTGGTCGACGTAGAACATTTAGTTTATTGAGGGTATGGTAAAGGTAATTGTGCTCCGTATATGTTTATACAGCCGGAAGTTATTCAGCCCTAATGGGCGTCTCGTGTCTCCGCTGTAGAGGAGCAATTTAGCCAGGGAAGTTCAGCCTCTAGCCCGGGGTCTTTAACGTGCACCACGTAGTAGTGTTCACGACCGCACGCGGTACGATGCTCATCTAGATCGAAACGGGCAGGGGTGGAGATTCGATCCAGGATCGCTGGGTTCTGCAGCGCAAGCTTTCGCTCCGCGTGCTCCGAGCTGGTGGGCGCTATTACACTCCGTTTACCCTTAAGTTGAAACTAGAAGCTCCGCCTTCAGCGCTAGCTTTCTGAACTTGCTAACACAAGTGTGAACACGCAGGCGCGCGAGACCAAAGCACTGCGGAAGCCAGCGAGCTCGCGCTAAAGGCGGAGGTTTTCAGTGCCAGCTTTGGGGTGAACGGATTATAGTGTTCGCTACCCCCCCCGGCCACCGATTTCCCGAGTGTATAATCAGGCAGTATTTAACACCCATAAATACACGCGCGCTCTCGTCTGTCATTAACTCATTGATCGTCAGCGGCTCAATGACAGTTGACGTCGCTGTGTAACTAAGGTCGATAGCAATTGAGTCAACTCAACAGAGCTGGCCTATCTGAGGCACTATGTGAGTTAACTGAAAGAATCTGCAGAAACATTTTAGAGCGCAGCTGTTAGGGGCCCGTTCCCGGCTTGAGCAGCGTCGGCGTCGCCGTCGGCGTCGGCGTCGGCGTAACCAAGGTCACCCAAGGTCACGCGACCCTCAAGGTCATCCTACCCTATTGAAAAAACCAGCTTAAGCTGGTTAAGCTGGTCCCAGCTTCAAGCTGGGTTATTGCCCCAGCATGCCCAGCTTGGCATGGTGGTTAATCTGGTCATGCTGGGACCAGCTTGGCATGCTGGTCATGCTGGTTGATCTGGTCATGGTGGGTGATCTGGTCACACTGGGTAGATCACCTAGCATGACCAGATGGTTCAATGATTTGTCATGCTGAGGGAATTGGCTGAACAAACCAGTTTAGCCATTCAACCAGCTGAAATAAATACACAGGTAAACAAGTTATGCCTAAATGCCTCGAGGAACATTTATTGAGAGGATGGAGGCTTGGGTGTAAATCTTGTGTGCTGTTTCACCCAAGCATGCACATTTATTCTTTGGGTGCCGGTGGTTCCCTCCTTCTTGTGCCTTGTCTTGCGTTGTCGGGCAGGAACTCCTTTAAAACCTCCCGCACAATCTTCTGTCGGGGCCCGTGTGCCGAGCTTCGGTGGGTTTGGCTCCCTCGTAGTACATGAGACCATCTGGGGAAATTTTAAATAGATGTGTGTTAGATGGGCAATAAAACAAGCAATAAAATGGCTAGGTGGGCTAGTTAATTAGTGCATGATTTGAATGGAAAAGCGCCTAAAAAGCGTGGACACAAGAGAAGGATGGACAGCACGGAGTGCTACCTTACAATTGAACATGTTTGTGTTGTTATAAGTTAGCGCTTGGTCCTGTCCATCCCTTTCACCTGCTTTTTGAGGTGCTTTAGTCAAATAAAGTAAGCTCCAAGATTTCCTCTTGTTGGCTCATCAAACGTTTCTGAAGACAGTGCGTATGTCACGTTCACCGTACAGTTTTTCTGCATACAAGTGTTTCAAACTACCAAAATTATTAAGAACTTTGTGTTTTACTTTTCAGGAAGTATGATCCAAGAGCGACAGAAATATAACTTATACAAACAAAAGGGCAAGGACAGTGAGCTGTGGGTGAGGTCATAACATAATAAAATTTCAGAGAGGTCGGTGAAAAGGCCAATGTCAAAACACTACCTGCTTCCCTCCCCTATCGCACAAGTGCAATAGTGAAGTGATTGACACATTGTTTCAGTTTTATGTTAATTAACACTGATCCCAAACTCCCGTAGTGATAGGTGTATCAATTTCTATTTAATCTGTTTGCTTTCCCTAAAGTAAAATGTAACAATATTATGCGGTCGATTTGATGTGTTGGATCATTGCTGCCCCTTATTCTGCTCTGCTGCCCCTTTTCTCACCTCTTTGCACTGACTATGCCATGACGCTCGATGCAAGCTTTTTACTGCTGCGCTCAGTTTTGCTTGCTTTCCCATCCTATTACTGGTTTAACTTTTCTTGTGATCCCAACTTTTTAACCAAGCAGAAGCACAGTGTACAGTTCCCCTCATACTAGCATGCATGTGGAGCTTCACTACTCTGCACTCATGTGCCAGGAGCAGTACTTGACGGGGGTCAACATCTGGGTCAGCTCAATGGTCTCTAAAGTTTTGCTCACTATTAAAAGCTGCCATGTGTAAGTTGCAACTGAAAATTAATTGCTAACTTTAAATAACATTTCTGAAAAACAAACACTCGGCAAATATTGCAATAACCATAAACTTCACCAAGGCTGTGAAATTCTATCTGAAACCAGCTGCAGTCATAATTGCTTCCTCTCATTTATAAGCCTCCCAACGCTTAATTGGCTGTCACTTTTCCCTAAAAAATCTCGTCAACCAATTCTACTGTATTTCATTGAACTCGCTTAAATTGCAAAGTAACTCAAAAGGATACCAAAAATGGTATAAAATTAAAATTATAAGAAATCTCCAGGAAGTAGAGATACCGTAATAATCAAGACATGGAAATAATCCCTTCCATTTCTGTAAATCATCTACTACCGTGCATGCACTACATTGCATGACCCCTGTTAGCGAGAACACCGAATCAGCAGCTTTTTCCATTACGTTAAAAGCAGAATGATGGGCAGAAAACTTTACCACTTAGGTTAGTTCTCCAAATTAGCTCCTTTTACCATGCCAGTATGACAATCACAAATCACAAATTCATTAAAAAAAATTATGGCAATCCTTTTTTCTTTTTTTGCGTTAGCAGAATGATGGGCAAAGCCCCAATTCCTAGGAAAAAAAATTAAAATATGGTAATCTGTTGCTTGCATTAGCAGTGTCATGCTTGTACTTAATTATTTCAAAAAAATATTTTAAACAAATTTCAAATCTTGCGGAGCATCTTCAGTCGCCTTTGCATGAGCTGTTCAAGGACAAGCTTTCTCACTTACTTGCAAGGGCCAGCAGTTTCATTGGGGTTACCGGCAGCTTCCCCTTTGCCCCATCCTTCAATTGACTCCGGCAGGGGGCACCGGTCACACTTCTCGCGCACATCTCTTCGTGAGTATAAATACACCTGCACAAATCTTTCACATATCGTTTGGGAGGGAGTCTGTCTACCAAATCATCAATCTTTAGCTTCGAAAGCTTTATCTTGCCACCGAGGTGCACCTGCAATGAAAAATCATTCGCTTAGTCATGAAAGTCTAACGACTTTCAAAGGTTTTGTGCGTGCTTCCCTCCTTGCCCGCACATCATCTGCTCACGCTCGGTTCGGTCATTCTGGGATTCTGGATAATGACAACTTAGCCACCTGAGCACTTTGCCGCGTACAGCATATTTTTTATATTTAAGCTTTTTCGGCATGCTTAACCTATCCACTGCAGCTTCTCATTGTTTCCTCCATATATATTGTGAATGCATTAATGGAGCCTTGCAATAAATCTTGATCAAGATTGAAGTTTCACTAAAACTGACCTCACAAAACATAGGAACCAAGATAAACCAAAATTTTCCCGAAAATCACAATATTTAAAAAAAATATTGGCAAACTAAAATTAAAAAAAAAAAAAAAATTCCTTCTCAATGTTGACAGTGGTACGCCAATGGCAGGAGTGAATCCCCATGAAGCTTGTCTTCGGAGAGTTGTCGGTCCACAACAGGCTCATTCAGTCGAGCGTACCGACGTCACATATGCACCAAACCAGACCGCTAGACTTCACTGTACACACAACAGCAGGTTCGAATAGCCGAAATCCAGATTTCGTAGTAAACACACTCTTCTCGGATGCCACTAGTCCTCCCGAGACTCCTAAAGGCCCGTTCACACTCTTGCGACCGAGTAAGACCCAGTAAGACGTCTTAGAACAGGATACGCTACAGCGGAGCTGGTCCTAAGATGTCGCAAGAGGATTAAAGACCGGTCTGGTCTCTCTCGGTCGTACTCGGTTGCAAATGTGTGAACGGCTCTTAACACTCTCGACCAGTGTGACTAGTGAACCCACTTGCAGCGACTCCAATTGATGAGCATTCAGTTTACTTTCAAACGTGACTGTGAATGAGAATATTTTATAGCATTAACTTAGTACTTTGTAACAGCAAGAAGCTTCTAAAGGCATAAAAAAGTTTACAATGATGCAACACAAAATGCTAACAATAGAACAATGTGGTTGCCTACCATGCCATCTTCCTCAGAAAAAGCCGGTGGTGTGGGATCTTCCCTGTCCAAAACAGGCACTGGCAGCTGAAGTCCTGTAACACAGATGTTATCTTAAGTAAGACGGAACAGCATTACCGTGGGATACACTTGATAACCGAGTACACTATGTATTGTCCCCAATTGCATTAGAGCACCCATTCAAGTAATAAGATATATAATTAACAAGCGCTTACTTTTATATGTATCGTAATATACCAAGGAAATGCCCATTCCTTTTTTGACAAAAAATGGGTTGAACTATACTGTTAGTAGGAAAGCACAAAATAAATAAGGACGAATTTGACATAGATGAAGCACTCTCAACTGAAGGTTTACCATATTTACCAAATACCATATTTTCGCGATTCTAAGCACCCCCCCCCACCCCCCCCCCACCTTTTCCAAACGAGACGCCTGAAAAAAAGTTTGTATGCGAATGTAAGCACCCCCATCCCATGCAAGAAATTTGAGAGCGGCGATGCCGGTATCATCTTGTTATCCATTAAGCTCGAGCGCCGGAGTCGCGAACGGTCGCTACGACATACGAGCATACGACAAAGAACAGTCCAGCAGCCCGTGCTTGCCGAGCCGGCAAATGAGGTGCCACGTGCTTGCCAGGCCTGCAAACAAAATACAAGCTAAGCACACACACACACACAAAAAAAGAACCTGAGCGCATAGATGCAATACTTCGCAAGCCAGGGTCAAGACGGAGCGTTTTGTGCAACGACTGAACTCGCGACAAACAAGCGCGCTATGAGGGTTCAGCGTGCACACTTTGCCTTCTTTGCTTTAGCTCACTTCTCTTCACACCACTTTCTTTTGCGGTACATTTTATACGAAAGAAAGCCCACCGACAGAAACCTAGGTAATCAATACTTTGACACAGCAGTAGTAACGGATATTTAAACAAGGACAGGAATGTTGATGAACATGTGTCGGCACTTAATTTCATTTTAGAAGCTGTCATATCTGCAGCGAGGTGGGGACGGCAACACCCGACGTCGCACGGCCGCGGTGACCGAAAGGCAGTTAGAAAAATATAGTTTTCCCACGACCCTTGCTTTGATAAACGAGTGCTCCAGCTCACAAAATAACTCCCGCCGCAAAAAAATAAAATGTTTTGTTTTACAGCATGTGGCATGGCTGCTACCCAGCACGCACGCTAGTGTCAGAGCGTCCGCATACACCTGCGTCTATCGTGAAAATATTTATAAAAAAAGAGGCGAGACGAGACCAACAAGACCACGAGAGCGCGAGACGGCAGGAAAACCATGCAAGACCGGATGGACAATTGATGCAGGGGGCTTTGTGTCGGGCATCTGCTTGCGCCATATAACACATGCATGCTCAATTACAGTACTCGGTTTAGTTTCGGTATTGAGAGGCAACCGAAATTGGTTTCTTGGTACAAGCATAGTGTAGATTACCCATATTTTGGCAAAATGTAGCGGGATGGAGCAAGGTTAGCCCCTTGGAGTAGTTTGGTGCAATGGTTAACTGTCTTCCTATAGTATTCACAAATGCATTTTGATATACCCTTACCCTCCTCCCCCCCCCCCCCTAGAAGTCAGGTCATCCTTTCTTCATTTGTGCACTCACCTTGTTGTTGACCGACTGGCGGGACGTCAGCCACTGGCAAGAGAGCTGCGGGAGGAGTCGGCACAGTCTGCACTCTCTCAGCAGGACATGTTGGCACTTGGTTTGCTGGCAATGGACAAAACAAGGAACTTGCAATGACAGTATGTGGGACAAGGCACCATATTTTAGAATGCCAGCACCAAATAAAAAGGCTTAACCTCCCTGCCATTCATCAATATCCAATGATGCTTACTGTAGAATCCTTCACTGCCCCTCTCCTACCCTGCAAGTCAGTTTATTTTCTGTATTTGTGGCACTCACCCAGTACTTGGTCAACTGGCGGTACCAGAGCTTGATCCACTAGTACTTTAGCAGGCAACGCACGCTGTGTAGATGGGCATCCTGGAGACATAAAAGAAAGATGTGTTACAGGCGAGCACAATGATCAATCGCTGCCTTGTAGGGTAGTATTTGAGAGACGTGAGACCCACTTTTCAATTTAGAAGATTGAAAAGAAATAATCTGGCCAGGCAAATATTGTAAAATACTTCCTTTTTATAATGCACCGAAGTATTGAATGCACTCTCAAATTGAGTATATAAAAGAATTGATTTTTGTTTCCCTGTGTATTTATTGCATCCGGAATATGCAAAGGAAGCAACAAGAAGTTAGAGAGAAAGCAGTACGAGACAAAGTGCCCAGTCGGCTTGGGCAAGAAGACGTTGACTCAAAATTACCAAGAACACGGCACGCAAAAGCCCAGAGTCGCCGACAACAAGCAGACAATGCAAGGCAGAGGACGCACGGGTGAAGGGGAAAGCATGCACAGAGCAAAGGTTCGCTCGTTGCCGAGATGCACAACTATGAGAGCATGTGCTTCAATGGCATGCCTCGCGGAACAACCAAGCCGTGAAAGTGACTGGGCGTGTTCCGTATTTAGACATTCTGCATACTTTTTAATCACGTGCTTCACAGAGCCGGCCCAAGTGATTAGGGTAGCTGAAGCAGGCTGTCATGTTACAGATACGTGATCAGCAGAGTCAGAAAGGGAAAGAAATAATATTCTGGATACACCCAAGATCTCGGCAAACAGCCATGACATCAGGCAAGGGGTTCTTCAAATTTATGCAGTTTCGGTTGCATTTTCAGTCCACATCTTCTTTGTTAATGATTTGACGCTACTTAGGAACCCAGCACAGTAAGAAAAATCTTAGCTTCATTTTCCTTACCATAAAGGGTAGTAACAGGAACTTTCACAAACCATACCTAATTTCTGTGTTTATCTTTCAAAGTTGCCACACATAGCTGTCACGCACCCCAGGAAGCAGCTTCATTTTCGGGCAAAATAAAGATGATAATTATGTGAATAACCATGGTATATTTTCTTTGAGCATACTGGAGGGTTATGCTCAAGTAGAGACCTGCTGGAAAGGCACCCTGCTTGGCGAACGCAACTGCCATTTTTTTATTTGGGGAGAATTGTGCCGATTGCAGGAGCCTTTCTGGGAGCCTCCGTTTCCCAGAGATGCTTATATGGTGTAATTTGAGTAGCAACATCAGTCTTCTGATCTTGCTAAAAGCTTGTCACGGCTGCAAACTGCCGTGAATGCAATCTATGTGTTTCACTTATCCTACAGTAGACTGACATTTTGCAGAGCATTTCTTTCTCTCACTCCTCAGAGCCATCCATGGCTAGCAATGAACAAGGCAAACAAAAAACAAAATAAAGAAAAGCAGTTAAAACTTGCCTGTGCCAGAAGTTGAAGGCACTGAAACTGGGCCGCAGTGAACATCCTTCATTGGATAGGGTGCATTCTCTAAATAGAAGGAGATGCACAGATGGATGTAAGAAAAAATGGAGTGGCCTATCAACATTACCAAGCAACTCACCCCACTCAAGGAATGGTGACTCATAAAAGGGAAGCCCCTCATCGGAGGTAGTGGCTGTGTCTCTACTCTCTCCTGCGGCAACTACTGAAAAATGAAGTTTGAATTGAACCAGAAGGCAAGCAGTAAAAACTATATTCCTTTCAAAGTTTTCGTTAACTATGAGAGGGGGAAACATACACACCAATTTTTGTGGCCAGGGCCTGAGCCAGCTGCCGACTGTGGCTCCTTTCTTTGGCCAGTTCTTTTTTTAGTTCTTTTATAACTTCCTCTTTTTCCCTGAGGACAGTGATGGGTACCATGTCACTCTGGTAGCGGCTGGGTGTCTCCGTCTGCTTGATCTGGGCAAAAACGTGTGTGTTTGCTGACTTTAATCAACTGCCTAAATAATGAAACCTGTATGGCTGTGGCTAGAATTCCGTCCAGACAAAACGATAGTCACCGCTAGAGTTCCGTCTAAACTGCCAATGTCCAGTCTCCGAAGTGATCTTCGTAGGGCTTTTTATTCAGTGTCGATGAAACGTGCGTGTCAACCTAACCGGTCCACCTCTTTACGCTGCTTCGCAGCAACAGTATGTGGCGGCTCATTACAAAAATGTAACTCCCCTGACCCACCTTACACGCCGCTTTGCGGCAGCAGTACCCCCGTTGCTCAGTTTATAGTTCCGCTTCGACGGAACTCTACACTGTTTGCTATCATTCCTTCAGTGCAGACAGAACTTCAGTGGCGACTATTGTTCCATCTGGAAGGAACTCTAGACACTTCCAACTTTTATTGGCGCAATTTCATACCTTCTGCTTTTTCCTGAAATCAGCGGCAATGTCATGCAGCCTTGTTTTCTTTCCGATTTCCTTTTGTTTTCTCTTCTCCTTGTGACCGAGGTCTTGGACTTTCTGAATGCAAAGAGAAGGAATCTAAAATTTATACAACTCAACCGCTAACAGCCCCAGACAAAATATCAAGGCTCGCTCAGTAAGGAAGTAAGGTTTGTAATCGCTAAAAAAAAAGGAAGTGGATATTCTGCCGGCAGGGGACACAATAACCTGGGAAAAGAATGCCGGCAGTTGTCCCCTATTGGGTCTCATATAAAACTAATTGAGAAAACGGCTATTTGAAGCTGTGGAGTAGCTTACTGGTAAGGTGTCTATCTCACACATATTGGGACCCTGGTTCAATTGCAGTGTGGGCTTATTTTTTCTTTTTCTCAAACTTTTTTTTTTTGGTGGGGGGGGGGGGGGGGGGGCTTTTGCAATATTTACCGCATTTTTTTTCTTTTCTTTTTATTAACACAGGAAAAATGTAATGTTGCAAATGAAACTTCGCTGAATTAAATGGTATAGCACTGCACCCTTCCCGGGGGTAAATGAAAAACAGCCCGGGGAAAAAAAAATGCCGCCAGTTTCGGACGGCGCGTGTATCACTGGGGAGCGGACGGCGTGTTTATCACTCGAACGGCGCATGTATCACAGTCTGCAGCTGCTCATTAGAAAAATATTAACACTATTGGCCCACCTGTCCACCGGCAGTACAAGTATCGCTGTCCTCCATTCACCCCAGGAAAGGCAGTCCCATTCCATTTAACTCAGCGAAGTTTCGTCGACAACATTAGATTTTTCAGTGTTAATTGTAAAAAAGAAATGCTGCAGATATCGTCAAATGCCTAAAAAAAAGCATCATATAATCCCTCATTGACAATTGACTCAGGGTCCTGCTGCGTACGAGACAGACACCTTATCAGTGAGCTACTCTACAGCTTCAAATAGTCTTCATAATTTGTTTTATACGAGACCCAATAGGGGGCAGCTGCCGGTATTTTTTTCCCCCTAGTTATTATGCCGGCAGACCGCAGGATAATCCACTTCAAAAAATAATAAACCGAGCTGATTTCATTAAAAAGGTGCCATTTGTTTTTTACTGTTAAAAAAAATGCTGACTACAACAAGCTACTATGAGCAAATATTAAAAAAAAGTGTAATAGTAATTATTCATAAATAAAATTGTTAAGTTTGACCCCTTTCTTTGCAGTGCCTAGAGTGCCGTCTAACGGCTCTCCACAGGATAGTTCAAGTGGCACCCAAAGTCTTTACAGGGGCAGTGCGCCGTCACATTCTGCGAATTGCAGAGGCCACTGCCTCTGTAGACTGAACTTCGCTGATTCAAATTTTGTCAACATTCCAAGCACTAGCAGTCGGAGAGCTCTGATGAGCGGAAATTTAGGGGCAAGGTCAGAACGCTTTCCAACACAAACCACACTTCTATTGCAATATATGACCTATCAGAGGCTTACCACTGCTTTATCTTACCATTAGGTGCAGATCAAGCAATGTTGCGGTAGTGAGGTATATTATTCTTTGTATTGCGATGCAGGGCCGCAGAAGTTGGAGACAAAAATAAAAAAATCCTTTTGAAAATAAAAATCTACTTGTGATATGCAATATTGAACCTGGACTTCCATAAAGTAAAACACATTGCTTGCTCAGCCTGCTAACCACTGCACCGCCACAGCGAGCTAAATATGTCATTTTTGGGGGTTTCTCATATCATTTTCAATGCACGAAAATAAAATCCGAAATAACTATGGTTAGTTTATCAGGAAAGAAAGAGATCATGTAAGCGTGCTAATTTCGGCTGAACTACACTAAAATATGATGTTAATCGCTAAACGAAGGCACTTGAACGCTCCATAGCAGTACTTGTCGGGCAGCACTTGAACACTTGGTTGGAGCGCCGTAAAACAGCACTCTAAAAATGCGATTGCTTTTTTTTAAGGCTTGAACTGTTTTTCGAGTGGATGTGTTGGATTATCTCTATCGGATAATGAATCTTTACAATTGGTTCAAGGAAAAGTGGCACAGCAAGGCAAAACTTGCCTTTCCTACTGGTCCTACGAGCTTTGCTGTTCCACCGACAATCCTTGGAATGGGGTACCGTTTTGTCTGCATTTTCTTCAGGAGGTCATCCACAGACTCTGCGGAATATATATACATATATTAAACATAAATCTGATTTTTTAAACATGCTTTTTTCCAAAAAGATAAAATAAATATGAACCGAATTTTGTAAATATCAGTTTAGTTGACATGTCGCAAAATACCAGGAAAGCTATGATCTGTGCGTGAGCGCGGCAGGACCGAGCGCGAGAACTTTACTTGTCATACGAGTGGACAAAAAAAAACAATAAAAATTCTAACTCTGGTAAGCCTTTTTTTTTTTTTTCTCTTTTTGGCAGTCGCGGCCCGACAGGCGTAGCTTAGCCGAGTGACGAAACGGGTCTCTTAGTTGTGCGGATCAAGCATATCTGACCAAGCTCGCACCCCAAAAGATGCCTCCATTCCCTAGGAAAAAAAAACAACAAAAAAACTTACCGCCCAGAAGGAGCACGTGAGCATCGTAATAATCCTCTTCATCGCCGCAGTCCGACACCCAGTAGGCCTCGTATATCCGGGTGGCGTCGAAGTCTTCGTCATTTCGGGGCGAGAAGCTTCTGATCAAAGACGTTGGCAATATCAGCTGCCAACCGTCCGTAAATTTTACATATGCGTGCATCTACTCTACAGCCTCCTATCTTAGAAAAAGAACACAAACCACCGAAACACGTTGAAGAAAGAGCAAGCAGAGCAGCAGAGATCGATACACGACACAGAAGCAGAACCAGCGAACGTGATGCGTTCGGTTTGTGCCGAAAGACATATGTAATCGTTCTCAGTAAGGGCACGTGAAAGCAACTCTCAGTCACCCCCTCCTGAGTCACGCCCGCCCGCACCGCCACTCACACTCACAAAAGATATTGGCATTATCCGAACGGAGTGGGTGGGGTCCCTGCACCGACGTCACAACACAGCGCCGTTCCGCCATCGCTACGTACTTTTCGAACGCACCTTGCGCCTGCGGCTTTCGTTTTGGTGTGGCGGCGTTGTCTTGGTAAAGCGCCGGAGTTTGAGCGGTCGTAAACTCGGGCGTTGCTCGGACGCTGCTACACGGAGCCCAACGCCTAAGTGTTATTCGGGTGTAGCCGCTGCCTTGGCCGAAAGCTGGCAGATCGAAGCCAGGAAGGCTGCAACAGAATTAACTGCTGGGCTGCAAGAACGCAAAAAGATACGGACAAGTAGAAGAACAGGACAGGACAGGCTCTGTCCTGTCCTGTTCTTCTTTTGCGCTCTTATCCTCTATGAGGCTGCAACTCAGGGTCACAAGGGTGCCTACATGTTTCCGGTGCGGCGGGCACATGTAGGCACCCTAAATCGAATGAGCTCGAGAAACACTGCCTCCGCGCATACACGGCGTAGCAGACGACGCGCCAACATGGGCTGCGTTCAATGTCTTGGATCCGCATTACTTAGGCGGGTCGTGTCACGTGACAACACAGATTGTAAAGCGCTGAATGCGGGTAAGTTTGGGAACGCCAAGGTACCAAGCACTTATCCTGGGGCCTGGAGTAAGGTCGAGTAAATTTTGGAACACGGCACACGGCCATGCCGACGAGGCTACGATTCGAATCTGACGTCAGGTGTAAAAGCCAAACAACCCACATAAAAAAAAAAATAAAAAAAAAAGCAATGAGGAAAAAAAAGTTGTTAGCAGTGTGACAGTAATAGCAATAAATAATATTTATTTCTACTAATGACGGCCGTAGTGCTTCAGAAAGGCGGAACAAGACAACAATAAACGGGACGCATTCGAGTCGCGAAGGAAGAAAACAAATGCAATGCGCTCTTCGGGAAGGCACGTGACCGTAACCTCCAGTCACCCTTCTCCTAAACGTGTCAGCACTCACAGAAATCTTTTGGTGGCGTTTTTTGAACGAAGGAGGTGACTGTAGTTGACTCTTTTCTCTGAAATCCGGAACTCCGGAAGACTACTTCAAATCATTGGGTGTTCGCGAGTCGCGACGTTCTTTGCGGCGGAGGGATTTTTTTTTATTTAGCGGTCATCAAACATCTAGCCAATCCTTGTGCTTGTGGGCTTGTGTGTAAGTCCGGCAGACTTCTTGACTGATATCCTTCGTATTCTACGTTTGGCGACCGAAATATTTATGACATGGCTACTCCTGGCAAACGACGAAAGCGGTACCTAGACGCAGACCAGCCTTACCTCATCCCGGTATCAACCTTACGTTTCCAGAAGACGCTTGTGGGTCAGGGGGCTAACGCTGGCACCTCTGTAGTTACGGAACCGCTTGACGGCGACGAAGGTAGAGAGAACGGAGGTTACCGTAGTGACCCTCTAGGTACTGACGAAGACGACATCCAAGACTGCCACGGAGCCTACCGTGATGACCCTGTAGATACTGACGAAGATGACGCCGAAGACTGCCACGGAGCCTACCGTGATGACCCTGTAGATACTGACGAAGATGACGCCCAAGACTGCCATGGAGTCGACGTCGGAGATGTCTCCACCGACAGTGAGCATGCATCGCAAGACCAACCTGATGACGGAGGGGACAGCACTGATGATGAACACCCTGACGGCGAGGTGTCGAGAGAGAAGTCTCTCGAAGAAGCCGTGATCTCTGAAGACGACGACGACGAGGAGATGGGACCTGGGTCCATCGAAGATCTCTTGACCCTGTGCGTGGAAGAGTTTGGTGCTAGTATGCTGCCGCATTCACCAACGTCGAAAGCTGGCGCCATCGCGATGGTTATATCGTATGCCGTTTCGGAGAGATCGACGTGGGCCGGGCTCGGCAAGCTATTGACACTTGTGAATGCCTTGTTTGGCAGCGCAGTTCTGCCGACAAGTATCTACAAGCTGAGGAAGCTGTGGACGAAAAAAAAGGAAAACTTGGTGAAGTACCATTATCTGTGCCCATGCTGTGACACGGTCCTCAACTCAAGCGATTCGATTGCACGATGCGATGTGTGCAATTTTGAGGAGTCCACTGAGAAGCTAAGACATGGTGGGTCATATTTCTTGATGCTCGACCTCCACAAGCAGCTCAAGCACCTAATTGGAAAAACAAGTGTCGAGCTTCATCATTCGCTGTCAATGCTAGCACTCAATGACTCTGATTTGATTACGGACATTACAACAGCCGAAGCTTGCAAGCACTTGCGCCAAGAGCTTGCCTTAGGTCCGAGTGACCTAACAATCACGTTCAACACTGATGGGAGCCCCATCTTCAAATCCTCGAAGACGTCAGTGTGGCCGATTCAATTTACAGTAAATGAACTACCCCCTGCAGTGCGCTTGCACCACCCTACATTGGCTGGACTCTGGTTTGGGAAGCGCCATCCAGACATGTCGGTTTTTCTGACCAAGTTTGTGGAGGAAGTCAACACTATGGCCCCTGTGACATGGATCCATGGAGATCAGCAGCTCACTTCAAAAGCCTTTGTACTGTGCTGCAGCGTTGATACCCCTGCCCGTGCTGCCGTGCAAAACATGGTCTCTTTCAATGGGTTCTTCGGCTGCCCATATTGCTTGATGAAAGGCGAGCACGAGGAAGGTACATATAATTTTCATTCTTTTGCAGATATACACTTTTGCCTGCTAATCAAGGAAGATATCATTGATCAGGTCGCAATGGTTGATCAGTTAAATACTTTGCTTTCTTTTTGCAGGATGCGTGCGCTATGTCGCCGATGAAGCCCCAATTCCGAGGACATCGGAGCTTGTTGTTCGAGACATGGAGCTCGCCCAGAGGCTGGGGAGCCCTGTAAATGGTATCAAGGGTCCATCACCTCTCATGAACCTTGAAGGTAATTTGTGTGTGTGGAATGTGTCATGTCAAAACCTACCTGACATCGTTTTTGCTCAGGTTTCGACTTGGTTGCTGGCATGAGCGTGGAATACATGCATTGTGTTCTGCAAGGGGTGGTGCGACAAGTCACGGAGCTCCTCTTTTCATCGACAAGCTCACGACAGGCATACTACATCGGTAACCGTTTTAACGTGTCTGTTACAATGCCATAGCATGCACGAAACAAAAACCTTAGAGTTTGTCATTGTCAAACAGCATTCAATCATGTGTCACCATCTGGCAGCTAGGAAAATTGATAGATGATGTGCAAGCCTTTTGCAAGGTTGTTAATGCCCGGGTATTTAATCCTTGCCTCATCTATTAGCTCATTCACATGGGAATTCCAAATGATATTGTCACAATGAATGAATGGCCGAACTTCCTCTCCAAGCGCGCTTGTTGCCACGGACGTCATTGCCGAGAATCGAGTGATTGCTTGAAATTTTCCAAACGCTCGGCAACTGCGCAATGCGCACTTGTAGAGATGTGTAGTTTGCACGGTCGCCGAGTGTTTGAAAAGTTGGAAGCAATCGCTCAATTCTGAGCAATGACGTCCGCGGCAACGAGCGCACTTGTAGAGAAAGTTGAGCAGTAGATGCACCCCGGCAGAGCATTCTTTGCCCTGAGAACGTTTCTGTTAGTCCTCTCGTCACCTTCATTCGTGGCATTTCTGGTGGAGGTGCAGGGTACTTATCCTCGTACCACTCACATGCCAAGTAAGACTGATTCAACAAGGTTGTGGGCCGCTTCGAGCGTCGCGGGCTCAGGGCGAGAATGAACAGGCACTTTCTAGAACGAGAAACAAAGATGAAACGGTAAAAGTTACGCCTCGAGTAGAATACACGGGAATCTTTTAGAACTATGTGACAGAGTGTTGTTTGCTCGGCCCTCAGCGCGGCAATATTGTGCCGAATGACAGTTTATAATAGACAAACCAGTGCCTGCCGCTGCCAAGCATGACACCCCAAACTGGGATCGCGAGCTGATTTCAAGATTTCTCAAATGTCATTCGTGCTTACTCCCATTTAACCTGTCATCTAGCAGTATCAGCAGTCCATTTGTGTCCCTAGACATGAATGCGGTCTTTAAGAAAGGTTTCCGTCGATCTACTGCTCATTGCCGACGCCGCTTGGTAACCGAGAAAACAATGCTACCAGGCGGCTTTTTTTTTTTATGTTTAATTTTGTTAAAGGGATGCTGAACCGAAATTTTGGGTGGAAATTCTTGGTCGCAATGGCATACATAGCATGTCCTTTACTTCTAAATGGCGTTGTTTTGAGCGAGGAGGCGTATAAAATTGAATAAACACGAAAAATACAATTTTACGCGACCCCTGGTGAGCGTCGTGGAAAACTCGCTTCGTGACGTGCGCATTCTCATTCGCCTCAAAAGACAGACTGAGCCAAGCCAAGCCAGGCGCTAAGTCGGGTGGCGTTTGTTATTGTTAGTACCACGCGGGCTCCTGGAGTGATCATGTGCCTCCGCCGCACCCCCTTGACATGCGCTGTGCCTGTGAGCGACTCGGCTGACTCTTCCCACTCCCGGAATGATCGCGTACCTCCGCCGCCCTCCCTGACGTCCGCCGAGCCTGAGAATGACTCGGATGTCTCTGCCCCGACTCTGCAGTGACCGCGTGCCTCCGCCGCGCACCCCGCGCCGGAGCCCCATCCGCGTGCCCGCCCGCGTGTGCCCGTGAATTCTGTGTCCTCGGCCCCCCCTCCCCCCCCTCTCGCATCCGGAAGACCGCTTCCCGACCTCTATCTAATCTCATTTCTTTCTGCTCATCTTTCACTCCCATTCCCCCTCCCCCCAAAGATAGTTAGCACGACTCCCATTCGAGTGAGTCTACAGGACTATCTCTTCCTTTCCAAACTCCTCCTCTCTCTCTCTGTCTGCTCTGCCCGCGTGGTACTAGTCCCAGCCGCTTTGAGAACAGCCGCCGAGCGAAGAATCAAGGCGAGCACCAACGAACGAGGAGAATGCGCGGAGGCGCCAGGGGCGCTGGGGGCGCCGAGAATGCGCACGTCAGTTCCGCTACGCCTGCTCTCAGAAGGACTCGCTCGCGCCGGCGGCTTCCGGCCGAGGATTCGCTCTTAATTCAAAGAAATACAATAATTCGGGCCCCATCCGTCGGATTCAATATCGTTTTTAGGTACAGTACCATTCCGTGAAGCCCGCTCGGGCACTAATTATAAGATTTCAAATATCGGTTCAGCATCCCTTTAAACGACACAGGGCTTTGAGAATCGTTGCAACATCAATCTCACCCAATATTTTTGCTGCAGCACCAGTGTGTTTATCTGCTGTGTAGTAAGCAATTCAACGAAAATGTGTCACGTTGCGTGCGAGAGGGAAGGCATGGAATAGTAAAACATCGTTCATACACTTGCAACCGAGTATGACTGAGAAAGACAGACCGGTTTCTAAGCCTTTTCTGACGTCTTTGGACCAGCTCCGCAGCAGCGCATCCGGTCCTAAGATGTCGCAAGAGACTTAAAAACCGGTCTCGTCTCTCTCGGTCATACTTGGTTACAAGTGTGTGAACGAGCCTAAAGGAGTCTTCTCTCAACATTACAAAGCCACGAAAAAGTAAGAGGGAGTGATCACAATTGCAACGAAACTCTGCCCACTAGACAGCATTCTATCTGGTTGGTAAAGAAACATCTGATCCGTGGGTTTTGTGGTCCTTGTGGTGCACCTGGTCATTCTTAGTCGACAAAATGAGTATACCCTTCGAACTATCTCCTCCCCCTCCTTCAAAGGACGAGCCCTTGTTCACAAAGAACCAATGGAGTTTCGACGGCTGCTAAAAGGACATGACAGTCATTCGTACGATTAGGAGACGACGCAGCGTTTATGTGTACCCCTGTCATTTAATCGGAGCTCGGCGCCAGGGCATCACTGTACCCCGTTTGTGGAGCAGACGTACTTGCTCCTCATAGAACCTACCTTGTTCGGTGGCTGCCTGTGAGGTTTTTTCAGGCCCGTAAAAAACCATAGAATTCCTTAGATTGCCCAGCATAAAATACTGGAGGAACTACAGTACCTGTTGCACTACAATGATATGCTGAATTTCATTTTCAATAGAACGCTGCAAAATTTGTCATAAACGTGCTTTCGTAATATATTTTATTCAAATTTACTGTCTAGATCTAAGAAATCAATTTTTCTAAGAACTCCTTTATGAAGCTAGGTGTTCTAATCACTGAAGAGTTTAAATGTGGTTTGCAGGTACACGTGCGTCTGTTGTCAAGGTAGACAAGCGACTACGAAGCATCAAGCCTCCCCACTGTATAACAAGGCTGCCTCGTTCCATTGAGGAGCGTGGCTTCTGGAAGGCGTCAGAGTGGAAGCAGTGGCTCCTTTTTTATGCACTGCCATGCTTGCTGGATGTCCTTCCCCAACTCTACTGGAAGCACCTCTCCAAGCTCTGTGAGGCTGTACACATTTTGCTGCATGACAGCCTTACGCTCCGTGACATCAAGCGTGCAGGTGAGCTCCCAAAAACAAGCATTTAGTTGAAGCCTTGCCATCTAGCCAACACTTCTAAACAGCTTTATTTTCGAGGGCTTTGTTTCACAAATTTTGCAAAGTGTAGGTTTCTGGAAAAATTGTGCAGGCAGAAAATTTTGTATTGATGGGGAAAGGGAGGGGGGTGATGTATGTATACATGCAATAAATTTTTTTGTCATACTTTTCAAATCTTGAGATTTCAGAACATTAGGTTTCCTCAAAAATTATTACGTTCACAGTATTTGAAACTATGTAAGACAACCTCCTCACACCATCTCCAAGCATGCCATGAGCAACACAAATTTTATAGGACTCTTGATACAGATTGTTAGTATGCTTAAATAACATTCCAATTTTGATTGTTGTGAATTGAATGTCAGACATGCATGATGAAAAAGTGGTATAATTGAATGGTCGGCACAGCTGGATCAAAAATTCACATGCAAGGTTTGAACTGCTTCAGCTTGAGATTTTCTTGCCATTTTTTGCCTGTATTTTGCTGAGTACATAGCGACAATGACCTCTTTCCTAGCTGCACGAGAGCCTTAAGGCCTATTCACACTTGCGACCGAGAAAGACCAGACCGGTTTTTAAGCCTCTTGCGATCTCTTAGGACGAGCTCCGCTGCAGTGCATCCGGTCTTAAGAAGTCTCAAGAGGCTTAAAAACCGGTCTGGTCTCTCTCGGTCGTACTCGGTTGCAAGAATGTGAACGAGCCTTTAGTGAGTACCCTCGGCATTGTGCAGCTGTTCTAAACATGCACTCTCTGAATTTTCACTGAACAAATCTGCTTCATCATGGTTTTGTGGCTGCAGTACCACAGCGAAGTACTCATGGTGGGCACTCTGGTGATGACCTGATAATTTGGGACTTTGCCTACAACGTGTGCTCGGCTCGACGATGGCGGCTGCTGCATCACGCAAGAAGATATCATTATGAGCCACGCAGCAGCGCCACTGCCTTGTTGCGCACTTAAAATTGCGAACAGTAAACTGCAGGTGTTTGTTTAGTGCAGCCTTCTAATGGAATGTGTAGAAGAGGTATGATAATCCACCTGCGAATTCACATTATAGCTTATTAAAATGACATTGGCAATCTGAACCAGGTATGCTTGGCACTGACCTTTCGTCTAAACCGCTCTTACAGAAGAACTACTAAACGCGTTCGTGTGTCGCGTCGAGGCCCTCTATGGGATAGGGGCCATGACCTTCAATATGCACCTGCTGCTCCATCTGGCCGGCTGTGTGCGCCACCTTGGACCACTCTGGGCCCATTCGGCCTTCGTTTTTGAGGGTGGCAATGGCACACTGGTGAACCTGGTATCTGCTGCTAAAGGACTGCCCCAGCAGGTCGTGGAGCGGGTCGTGATGGCGCAGGAGCTGGAGCTCTTGCTTGCCAGCCATCATCTACCCAACAGGGTAGAAAAAATCTGCCACGGCTTTCTGGGCTATATGCCCATTCAGAACGCCTCCCACGTGGAGGAAGCAACCATGCTTGGCTGTGGGCGTGCAGCAAGTGTCACCACTGACGAAAAGGTTGCTCTGGAGCAGCACTGTAGAGCTTCGATTAACTGTATGACGGAGTATGAGAGGTGTGTTGTGAACCACCAAGTGTACCACAGCACTGCTTACACGAGGGCAACTAAAAGTGACACAACTTTTGTGTGCACGTACGACCATAGTTACTTTAGGATTTTAAAAATCTTGGAACTAAAGTCCTCAAGTGGCACTCACTGCATCCTTCTTTGCAGGAGTGTTGTGCTGAGGCAATCACAGTATCTACCAGAACATATTAAGGAGTGTTTCCTTTCTGAAGTTGACACTGTGAGCTGTATTGAACCTGCTAACCTCAAGAGCAGTTGCGTTTATGTTGATTTTCCTACAGACAGCAAGTCATTCATTTGCGACTTGCCGAACACAATAGAGCGTGATTAGCCTTGACTCTAGAGGGTCTGTGAGAGAAAATGAATGCCAGTTTTTTTGTGTTTTGCATAGACGGGCTGGGCAATGCGGAAAGCTGGGAATCTGTGCGAATTCTTTGTTGGTGGTCGTGAAGACTGCTCAAATTTAAAGGAGCTGTGCTACGATTTTAAAGGGATACTACAAGGAAATTTCGGTGCTTATTTTAAGGTCTATATGTGTTCAAAGGAGCAGTATCACATCGAACACACCAATATCTTGTTAAAAAAGTTACGAAATGGAATTTTAAAACAAATTAAATGATTAGCAAAAGGCACCTGGTGGAGTCGCTAACACCTCGTTTGTAATGCACGTCTAGGAACCTTGACAGCTAGTGACGGTCAGTGTCTCGCCTCCGGCCACGATGAGAGAAGGGGGTACGGAGGAACTCCCCTCTTCCCGAGAATCCCTTTTGTACGTTCAAGAAGTAGCTATTGTCTCCCTACAAGATTGTAGAAGATTAACCCGTCACTCAAAATTCATACAAAAGCAGCTGCTTTGGTTGCTGGAACGACTAGGCCATCCTCTCGACATCAGCCTTGCTCGTCCCGAGACGACCTACGTCACGATTGCATTAGATGTCACTAGTCTCCGCTGGGCCTTCTCCGAGCGCTTGCCAGAGTGGGCAGTACAGCCACCAGGCTCAAAATACAAACGTGCGATTGTCATTTACGGATATTGTGGATCATATTCAACCTATTTTTGAACACGACGGATACATTTCAAATTTCGTTGAAGTATCCCTTTAAAGGGATGCTGAAGCGAAATTTGGATATCACAAAATAATGTAGCAGGAGTGTTCGACGGGGCGCCGCAAACCCCAAAACAGCACTCATAAAGAGATATCCGAAACGGATGGCCATATTTTTGTAAAATAAGGATGCGATTGAGTGAGAATTGCGACATCTTGTTTCCTGCAGAACAGTTAAGGAGGAGGGGAAACGGCCTCGCTTCCTTCCCTCTTTGTGTCCTCGTGGAGTCAAACCGAAGAGAGGAGGTAACAAGAATCGCAACGTCGTGGGCATTTTTGGCCTTGTTCAAGCGAGCTCTTCTTTCGCAAAAATACGACCATCCATTGCAGATAATGATTTATGGGTGACGCTTTCGGGTTTGTAGCTTCCCGCCTAGTGCTTCTGCATTGTTTTCTGAAATCAAAATTTCGCTTCTGCATCCCTTTAACGTTGAAAGTGCTCATCACATCCTATCTTACTGATAGCATCATTTTGGTGGACTTTCCGCTTTTTGCGATGCACAGTTTGTTCATCATGTGGGCCGAAAAACTGGCTTTCATTTTTTCTTTCCTTTAAACCCTGTATTTGGTTTGTTAGAACATTTTTGTACTTTTCTTGAAGCTTAGGTAGAACATACATATCCTTCTAGTGCATTTCTGTTCCAAATTTGAAGGGCATTTTATATCATTGAAGCAAACATTGTTCAAACATACAAAGCACCTCTCATGAGGGGTACTTTCTCTAATTTGTGGAAGTCTTCTATAGTTGTGCCCATATTCGAGGCTGGTGATCTGTCATTATTAGTGACTATCGTCCCGTTTTGTTATTGTGTGGTTTCCCGAAGGTTTTCGAAATGGTTATGCATAACTGGATCTCAAATTACCTCAGTAAAAAAATTTAGTCTTTTTCAGCATGGTTTTTAAAAGGGAAAGTCCGTTGAAAGAGATTTGTGCTCTTTTCTAGATTTCTTTGTGCCGATAGTCACAGAGGCGAAATTGATGCTGTATATTTTGACATGTCAAAGGCTTTTGACTGTGTAGATCATACTTTACTCCTTTGCAAACTTTCTTTTTATGTCATGTGCCCAAAGCTTTGTGAATGGTTCAGGAGCTACCTGAGTTTACATAGTAATACTGTTTATGTTGGCAACTTTTTGGAAGTGTTGTAGATCAACTTCTGGCGTACACCAAGGTTCAAACCTGGGACCACTGTTGTTTATTTTGTTTGTAAACAATACAGTATCATGCGTCAAGCACTCAAATGTACTTCTTTTTGCTGATGACATGAAACTCTTTTTAAATGTTAAAGACCATATTGATTGTACTTTATTGCAAACTGATATTGGTGCAATTTCAGAGTGGTGTAGAAAAAAAGCCTTGTCGTTCAATCTTAAAAGCTAAATTGATTTCTTTATAGAGAAAGTGGGAAGTTTTCTTTTACCCTTATGTGCTTGAGGGAAATGTGGTAGATGCTGTATCTCTAGTAAGAGACCTTGGCGTCTATATTGACAAATTCACTGCACACGTTTCTAAGATCCTTGGATTAGAGATAAGAAGTTGGAAATGATCACTTTGGTTATCAAGTTCTTTCACTTCACCAATATCTGTAGTGTGTCTGTTCTGTAGCCTTGTACGCTCAGTACTTGAATTGGGTTCAATTAGTTGTTAATACAAGTTAAAATGATTGAGCGTGTGCAGAAGTTTATGTGGTTTTTGGTCTGTTGTGGTTTTTGGGGTCAATAAATGTGCTTTGTGTAAAGATCACCATGTCATTGGTTCCATTAATGCAAATAAATAAATCACTTAGTCTCATACAGATCCTTGTGGTACTCAACCGTGAGATGGGTGGAAAGCGATAATAACAATCAATCTGGAAAGCAGCTTGGTTTTTCTACTGCCGGCGATGGGAAGGTCACGTGTGAAGCTTTGGAGTTGCAACCGGGTTTCACTCGCCACTGAGGGAGAGCTGTGCACGCATTTATTGTTTTAAATAGTGAATTTCTGATCGTGTACTTTGTCAATCAATACTTATAGGAGGAATCAGCCGTATATACATTTGGTTGTCGACCTAAATTCATATTTGATCGTTTAATGTGTATAAGTGGCATAATAAAAGGTTTTGTCATTTAAACAATACACCTTTTCTTCATTTTGCAGTCGGTGCTTGTTTTTTTTTAATGTCAGGTGAACCATATTGCTTTACAACAAAGGCATATACCCCCCGCCCCCCGGCACCCTAAAAATGCAGTGTGAGATCTATAACTAAAATTTCACCATATTTCAAACACTAGGTTTCTGCTTCACATATTTTGTTCCTCTATTAAAACTACCTTGCTTTTCATTCAGACTCTTAAACGGCTTGATGTCGGTATAGGTCATAACTATTATGGCCTCGTCCCACTAGAGCACGAACCAAAACACTTCTCAGAGACACGGAAAGTGCAGCTTGTTAGCAGTCATTATTCCGTTTCAATATAGTCACCAAATGGCAAAACAGCTTGCGTCACTTAAGAAGACACGCGCAAGGTTACAAATGGATATATTTTGTTTTGTTGGCCGACAGTGGGACTGCCAGCTAGGCAGCTCTGTTTTAGTGATAAGTAAGCTGGCGTGAAGAGCAGTTTAACTGGCTTGACGTACCCCACTGGCTCGCAGGAAGACCAATTTAACCAGCCGACCCATTGGCTCCTAGGAGGACTAGTTTAACCACCTTGACCACATTGCCTCCCAGTAAGACCAGTTTAACCACCTTGACCACATTGCCTCCCAGGAAGACCAGTTTAACCACCTTGACCACATTGGCTCCCAGCTGAAAACCAGCTTGACCACATTGGTTCCCAATTCAACCAGCTTGACCACACTGGCTCCCAGCTGAAAACCGGCTTGACCACATTGCCTCCCAGGAAGACCAGTTTAACCACCTTGACCACATTGGCTCCCAGCTGAAAACCAGCTTGACCACATTGGTTCCCAATTCAACCAGCTTGACCACACTGGCTCCCAGCTGAAAACCGGCTTGACCACATTGGCTTCCAGGAAAACCAGCTTGACCACATTGGCTCCCTGCTGAAAACCAGCTTGACCACATTGGCTCCCAGGAAAACCAGCTTGACCACCTTGGCTCGCAGGAACACCAGCTTAACCAGTTAGGACCAGACTGGCTCCCAGCTACACCAGATTGAATCTAAAACCAGATTCCAGTTGGACGATGCTGGTTTTTACTTAGACCAGACTGACCAGCTTAAATTCCAGCTTGCCCAGCTTAAACCAGCTTGATTGCCAGCTAAACCAGTTTAATTACCACATTGACCAGTTTGACCACCTTGATTACCAGCTTGACCACCTTAATTACCAGCTTGACCAGTTTGATTTTCATGCTGGTTTTTCCAATAGGGTAAGGTCACGTGACCCCCAAGGTCACGTGACACCCAAAGTCACGTGACCCCCCGAGGTCACGTGACCACCCCCAGGGTCACGTGACACCCCGCTGAGTCACGTGACCTCCCCGATGACGTCATCGTCACTGATGACGTCACCGGCATCCGCATCGTCATCGTCATCATCACTGACGACGTCATCGGTGACGTCACTGATGACCTCACCGGCATCCGCATCGTCATCGTCATCATCACTGATGACGTGATCAGTTACGTCACTGATGACGTCACCGGCATCCGCATCGTCATCGTCATCATAACTGATGACGTCATCAGTTACGTCACTGATGACGTCACCGGGCACCCGCATCGTCATCGTCATCATCACGAATTACGTCATCAGTGACGTCACTGATGACGTCATCAGTGACGATGACGATGCGGACTCCGATGACGTCATCAACCATGATGACAATGACGATGCGGATGTCGGTGACGTCATCAGTGACGTCACTGATGACGTCACCGGCATCCACATCGTCATCGTCATCATCACTGATGACGTCATCAGTGACGTCACTGATGGCGTCACCGGCATCCGCATCGTCATCGTCATCATCACGGATGACGTCATCAGTGACGTCACTGATGACATCATCGGCATCGTCACGTGACCCTCCAAGGTCACCTGACCCCCAAGGTCACGTGACCCCCCCCAGGTCACTTCACCACCCAGTACCCTTCCCTCCTCCTCAAGAGCTGCGCTCTAATTCGGTGTTACAGGGAGTTGTAAACGGCTTTCACTTTTTTCGACTGACGCATTGCAGCTTCCACTCTGCGATCTTTTCTGCACGTCCTCCAGCCTTTTAACGAGCAAGACCTTTTAACGAGTTCTTGCGGCTGTGGTGTACCGACGTGTTGTGTGCATGGGAGCGCGCGGTGCGTAAAGTCATCTCCAATACCCCTCTGCAAGCCCAGGTCTCTGTCACTTCTAGTAGTCGTACTTGTACAAGAAGGACCATGCTTGTGTTATGTCCTTTGTCGGTAAAGCTAGTGACCCTTCGTGCAAGCCTATCACAGTGTTCTGTTTCGCTTCATGTATGTAACAGTGACGCACAACAGTTTATTTTTTTTTTTTTTTCACGGTAGCGCCACGACCACAGCAGCAAACGTCGCTTTCACTTTTGGGCAACGGTGCCACAGTGCGCTGGCGTTTCGCGGCACTGGGGGTTGCGAAGAGGTTAGATTCGTCCTCGCTGTCGTCTTCTCGTCGTCTCGTCCCTGCGGATGCATTCGGGAGACGGACGATTTGTGGACAGGTCACTTGCGTCATTACCATTTGAGAAAATGGTAAATCTACATAACCTCACGTGCGTATCCGCGTTTTGTCGTGTGTTGCCACTTCGGGGTCACTTTTGACGCGTGGGCGCAATAGGACGCTAAACACGCCAGTTGGAGAAGCGTTCAAAGCACCCTAGCAAACCGCGTACCACACCTCCTCCGCAATCCGCTACGGGATTCAGATCTCGCAACGCCGCTAGCAAGGCTAGCAGCGCGCAAGTCCTCTAGCGGCGTCTTGGTTGCGTAGATCATAGCGGAGGGGGGAACACGGTCCACGGAAACCCCCTTGCATAAAGTTTTAACTATAATAAATCGAAAAAAAATATTATCATCGATTATGATGGGACACTCAAGGAATGAAGCTGTGATGTATAGCTTGACTTCTCCTAGGGACTCTTCACTGATTAGCAGCAAGCTGAGCTGGAGCACACATAAAAAACAACATATGCACTCATACTTCACAAAAAAAGCAAAAAAAAAAAAAAAAACCTACTTGCAAAAATACATTTTTAAGTCTTGAAATGTTAGACCATTTAGATCCACACATTTATGCAGACATTATTTAATAAATATGACTGTAAAATCTAGCAATTAACAGCCAAATCTTTTTGCTGAGTGGCCATTCTCAATTTCTTCGTGCTGAGGTTTCATTTTCCTCTCAGCGACACGAAGGTTTATAACAAAAACATTGACCCTTGAGTTTTCACCTTTTCATTTTATAAGATAGTTGGTATTGATCTAATTTATAAATATTGATCATATTGTTGTTCTTTATAAATCAGTGCCATCTTCGTGGTACGTTACATATAACATTTTGTAGCAAGAAAAGTTTCTCAATATCAGTCATTGTGAAGTACCATAGACAAGATGACACTACGTTAATCGAAAGTAACATAATGATTTGTACATCAACAGCTTAACATAATATGGCAAAATGAAGCGTTGGCGATGAACGATTCCCATTACCAGAGCTATAGTTGGTGACATGTTAAAAGTGAAGCAGAAGCTCCTCCCATCTCTTTCTACTATGGCAGAGTGAACGCTGGAGAGGAGGCGACCTCCTCTCCAGCTTTCGTTTTTATAAAGTAGAAAGGGCTGGAGAGGAGCTTCCAGTTCAGTCTGAGCCTGTCCCCGACTATGCACCAACTCATGTTTACAAACAAACCGGAGCGCCCCTAGCGGACGCCACCGGCGCCGCGTATGCGCGGTGGATGGTGGGCAAGAAGCCCGCCGTCGCCCCTAAACAAACCATTGAATTGCGTTGTTGTCGGCGTCGGTGGGAGTCCCCGTGCTCTTTTTCGTGTTGGAATTGTTGATGCTACGTCCTCCTAACAATATCTGACTACTTGAGCGGCTTCAGCAAAACTAAAGAGGCAAAACCTTGAGTGAATAATGTGACGTGCGGCGATTCATTTCACGTGGACGCCGCAGAATAAGCGCTAAAGCCTGCTCCCACGATGAGATTCTGCTCGCTATTTTCAGTCGCGACGTCGCTCGGGCTGCAAAAGCGTGGACCGTAGCTGAGATGGTGGACGTCGCTACTGAAAACCGCAAGTAGAATCGGGCATTACAAGTCGGTGATGGCCACTGATAACAATGATCAACATCTTCTTGTATCTGTTTTCACTTAGCCTACTTACCCCAACCAACCTTCAAAAATGTTTTGAGGCCTGCACTTTGTTCTTATCGCAATTACCGGGTCAACGTTTGGTTTACGGGCCGCTGTCGTTTGAACGAGCTGACGACAAAAAGCAGCCAAGTTTGAAAGAGCAGACGAGAGTTCGAACGCATGCGCAATGGAGTAAGGGCAAGAAGCACCGCGTCCCGCGTCAACAAACCATTCGAATGTCACGTTGTCGGCGTCTGTGTGAGTCTGCATACTCTTTTTCGCGTTGGGATTGTCGATTCTACGTCCTCATCGCAATGTCTTAGCACTTTAATCGCCTGAGCGAAATTATCAAGGCTCGTTACGCCGCTAAACTTTCCGTAAATGATTTGACGTGCGGTGATTCATTTGCATGAACGCCGCAAAATGTACGCCAAAACCATGATGAGATTCTTCTAGCTATTTTTGGTTGCGACGTCACTCGTGCTGCAGAAGTGTAGAAGGTAGCGGCGATGATCGACGTCGATACTGAAAATCGGAAGCGGGGACAGATCAAGCGTAACAAGTCGGTGGTGGCCAAGGGTACCAATGATCAACATCTTGTATCTACTGTTTACACCGAGCCTACTTAAGTCTTTTGAGGCCTGCAATTACTTTTTATTGCAATCACCGAGTCAAAATTTGTTCTACGGGCCGCTTTTGTTTGAACGAGCAGACGACAAAAAGCAGACAAGTTTGAAAGAGCAGACGAAAGTTCGAACGATCAGGCGGCCGCGTGAATTTGAAGCCGCACTGAACCCGTGGGTAATCCGGACAACTTGGCGGTTTTCTCTCGTTCATGTTGGAACAAAGCAAATACATCTGGCGACCACAAAGTGTTGCCCTCACACGCAATCGTAGTTCGACAGCGTCTGGTTTGCCCTTTTCACGGCTACTATCCACGTTCTCGGACGAACGGAGGGGGCAAAAACATATGAAAACTGATCTTCAAACCTTTCCAGACTCTCTTGGTACAGCCCCCGTCACAGCATTTTGACGAGAAGGTAGGTTTTCTGTCTGGTTTCTTCCAAAGGAACACAGGAATGCATGTCTGGCACGGCGACTTCTGCCCACCGCCCCAGACCGGAGGTGCGTCCGGCGCGCCACCACCGCGGCGTGACGTAAGAGAGTTGAGTTCGTGTATAGTGTTGGTGGATGTCGAAAATTTAAAGATTTTGTTTTAGATATAAGAGTTTATGATTGAGGCTGTCAAATGCCTTTGCAAAGCCTAAAGACACCCCAAGGACCAACATCTAGCTTTTAAATATGTTTACACTAGCTTTTTCTTTTCTGTAGGGCCGTTTTAGTCGAAAAGTTCTTCCTTAAAAAAAAAAAAAAAAAAAAAAAAACGTTGATGAAGTTAAGACATTCCATTTATTCAAAAAGTCTACTAATCGATGATAAAATATTTTTTCCAAAGCTTTCGTGGAAACATGAAAGATAAGAACAGGCCTATAATTACCTATCTTGTTTTTGCATCTTTTTTATAGTACAGATACAGTTGAGATTTGTTTCCTTCGGGGAATACACAAGCTTCAAAAAAGAGGTTGAAAATAAAAGTTCATCAAAGCAATTACGTCAACAGTATCTTTAATTTGGTGAATCTGCATCCCGTCAAAACCAAGGCTAGCGCTATTTTTCTGGTGCATGATCACATTAGTGGCTTCCGAATCAGTACATCGTCCCGGTAACTTTGATAAAGATACCTGATACTCAGCCTGAGCCTTTCCGTATGCATCGTATTGCTATCGCGTATCATTATCAAAGTGCAAATACTATCTACTAAAGCTCCTTGAATACGGTTTCCATGTGCTCAGGATCTGGGAAGTGGATTCGATCATCACAAGATCATACACCCATGTGAGAGAAGCATGACGAAAAACAACATTGCGTATTCACCTTTACGTTGATGCCTCTTGTTTTCAGGTGCAACCCGATTGCAAAAGCCTTCGGCTATTTCAGTCCGCGCTAACGCGCACCAGGCTCGGAACGCAGGAATCGGTGACGTCATGCTCAGCTGGTATACACAGTCCGCGGACAAAAATCGCGATTCGGTCCGTCGTGTGTTGGCCGTTATAAGCAGCGGAGGGTTGAGAGCCTTGTCTGCCAACGTAATTCATTTGACCCGGCATGTGACCAAGAATTTTCTTTAGGTGCCGATTAATTTTGAGGACTGGGTGTCCCCCCATTTTTTTTTACCGTGTGTTTTTTATTTATCTTTTTATTTTTCAACTAGAATCGGTGGTTGAGTGTGTTACCGCAGCGCATCCTGTGCGCGTAGAGCGGAAACTCGGGTTGCAGAACCTAGAGATCCTGGGTTTAATCACCACCCCTGCCCGTTTCGATCTGGATGAGGATCGTACTGGCGTGCGGTCGTGTATCACAACGGCGTGATGCACGTTAAAGACCCCAGGCTAGAGGGTCTACTGCACTGGCTAGATTTCTCATCTACGAGCAGGGAGACAAATCGCCCGTTGAGGCAGACTAAGTTCTAGGCTGTATAAACGTACACACGATCAGTTATCATTATTTATGCTGTCTGGGGACTCCAACCAGGAAGAATGTTTTCTGACAGATTCTCGCTAGTATGCGTACTAAAACTGACGTTCCGAGAGTCTCCTTTTTATTAACAGTAGCGACTCTGTTTTTTGTAGGACTATAACATACTGCCATCTACCTGCACGGTGGACTGCTGCGAGTGGAACGGGCATACAAAAAAGAAACTTTGGACCTATTTCGGTCTGGACGGAATGGCCTGCCGTTCTTTCTTCGAAACGTATAATACTGTTGGCGTGAGTTACAACGCTTTTACATCCAAACTCCTCATTTTATGTGCCGATTTTTACAATCCACCCGCTTGGAGTGGAAAACTGGCGTGCGGGGAAGGAAAGCGGTGAATAATTTACGCAAAACTTGGCGCAATGAGTCGGGGCAAGCGGCGGTGATACTGCTAATAGATTATGCAAAACGAATCCTGCAGACGCTATCTGAGGTGTGTTTTTTCCTTTCATGGCGGTCATAAAGAAAACTGTCTGCGGACATCCCCAAAGCGTATAGCATAAAGCAAACATACTTGGAACATGCTTGAGCCGTGTCCACAGATCTTTTCTGTCATGGTGTCCGGAGAGAACGCCGTACTTTTTGTATGATGTAGGAGCAGTCTGACTGCGGCTTCAGTTAGGCTGAATCCTCATTTTCTCCTAAGCCCCAATTGAGCTTAGCCTCTCAAAGTACACGAAGTTTCATCTAGTCCACAGGGGATGATCAGGACCTGGCAGTGGCAGGTGTTGTAGTCGTGCTGGGCTGTGGTGTCCCGCAAAACAGTGACAAAGAGCTTACTTTTGGCGCATTGCGGCATTCGAGATCCGAGGTAGCAATCGTTCACGATTTTTGTTCTGCGCTGCTAAGGCATACACACATGGAGAAAGAAGGACGACACTTACACACAAAAGTCGCAACTAAAACTGGTTCATTTGTTTCTTTCAAACCAGCATGGTTCAAAGAAAAAGACATGAAAAGAAAAAAAGATGGACAGACATAATCAGATCTAACTCGTGACCTTCGTGACGTCATGAGGGTCACGTGACCTTACGGTTACGCCGACGCCGCTCGGAGGTAGGGGTAGCAAGCAGGATGAGGAGGTGAGGAGAAGGGAGGAGGGTATACGCTCCCCTCAATATCCTTCCCCCTCCTCCTCAAGAGCTGCGCTCTAGTTCGATGTTACAGGGAGTTGTGAGCGGCTTTCATTTTCTGCTTATCGGTCGAGAGAGAAGAAGCGGGCGAGGGTTGTCAACTTTGCAAACGTCGAGTGCGAAGTTTTGTTCTTCGACTGCAGACACTCCTTGACCTTTGCTTACCACTCGATCAGATTCAAGTCGTCACTGAATTGTCTGAGGTAGGCGGTACGCCATGACAGCCACGTTGCGAAGGCGTCGCCGCACGCTAGGTTCCAGTTTTTATCAGTTCCGCGGAGCTTTCCTTGAGCTATGGATCGCAGGGCGTCGTCGCTTTATGATGTTAGCTTTTGCAATCATTCCGATTCTATCCAAGTGCGTGAGGACAGTTGTAGGGAATCGTCGGAAAACAGCAACGACTGCGACAAGTCAGGCAGCATTGTTAACTGCATGGGTCGCTGTGCGAATGACTCTTGCATTCCGGGCTAGGAATGCAAGAGTCATTCGGAGTATTTTGTTTCAGGCAAGAAGCTAACGTGACGACAATGCCACTTGCGGGGACGGTGCGGTCGGCTGGACTACATATAGTGCTCCATTCTCATAGGATGGTTGGTAGACTTCTGGTTCTTTCCGCTTTTCGGACGAATATGACGGAGAAGGCGAACAATTATGACACCCTTTCTTTAGGTGGCGTCAAGTCCACAGCGTTCAACTACGGAACAAAAAAAAGGTGCTGGCGAACGTTTCCACGTCTTCCGGTGTGGCTTGGTCCCAGGCGATGATCGACATGGTGGCGGTTGGCGGTTATCGTGTGGTACAACCGGTGGTGGTAGAAAGGGAGTCCGGGCGGGCTTCGTTGGCGACTGCGCCAGATGGGAGCTCTAAGGCCGGGCGTTGGCTTAGAGCGCTTCAGGGAAATGGGGCGAGGGCGAGGCGAAGAAATTGTAACTTAATGAACTTTTATTAACAAGTATATATATAAACATAGAAGGTACGCCCCAGCAGTAGCGGCTTGGTGAAGCGCGCCAAAAGAACAAAAGGCGGAATGGTGGCTTGTTGGCCAGGTTTGGCTTTTACAAAACAAGAACTGGGTGTGCCGGTAGGTGGTTCTAGTAAATGGTAGCTCAATGAACATGGTACCTCAGAGTGCTGGTAGGTGGCGCTAGTGGGTGGTACCTCAATGAACATGCATATTTTTAACTGGTAAGGGCTACAGAAATGAAGCTGTAACAAAAATAGAGCACTGTGGAACTATTAAGAGGCATGAGGTGGTGCGGGAGACCAGGAAAGGAGTTATTGTTCCCAACATGACTTTTGCAAATGCAGTTTTATGCATAAAACTGGACGTTCAAACAAGGCTGAGAAAAAGCAACGTGGAGTAGGTAGATTGGCTCTGGCAGCACATGGCAAAACGCTGAACCAAGGTGTGCAAGGCGATATGGGATGGTCCTCATTTGAAGGCAGAGATGCTAACAGTAAGATAGACTTTAAGGATAGGCTAAAAGAAATATATGCAGAACGATCGGCACGAAATTTTCTTAGCTATTTACACATGAGAAGCGTCGATTCAAAATAAAAAAAAAAAGCGGACTATAAAACTTAGATCTAAGATATGGACAATAGCGGGGATGCGGGTGAAAACATAAAGGTTAAGGAGAGAGTTAAGGAAACTGAAAGAGAAATATGGGAAGCAGGCATGCGGACTAAATCGGCCTTGGAAATTTACAGATCGTTTAAAGGACACATGCAAAGGAAAAAAACATTTTTTTTAGACAGCTTAGATGGAAAAAGGATGTCATAAAACGATTTTACAACGAAGAAACAAAATTTTTAGAGCTATATTTACGGCGCTATACGAACTTGTAGTTGGCGCTCGCGGGAGCCGCCACTGGTCACGTGGTAGGCCCGCGCGCCGCCGCGCTGCGTCGCCGCCGCACGCTGAGCGTTGTGCGAACGCCGCTTCAACGCGTTTCTCCACGCCGCCGTCGCCGCCGCCGCACAAGTTCGTCTGCTTCGGGGCGCCGCCGCCGTCGTCTGACCGGCGCACAGGTCTATCACGTCTGCTTGCGCTTTTTCAGGAGTTTCCTTTGGGCTCTAAAAGTTACTTATTTGTCTTGGTTTTTTTGTTATACTTCAAACAAAGATGAATAAGTTACTTTTAGAGGCCATAGGAAGCTTCCGAAAGAGCGCAAGCACCACGTGATAAATAAAGACCAGTCACGTGATAAATACAGACCACTTTTCCGCGGTGCCCGCGGGCGCCAACTACAAATTCGTTTTGCGCCGTAAATATAGCTCTAAAAAATTTTTTTCTTCGTTGTAAAATCGTTTTATGGCGTCCTTTTTCCATCTAAGCCGTTTAAAAAAAATGTTTTTTTCCTTTGCATGTGTCCTTTAAGAAACACATTACTAAGGAGTCCATTTTCGACAATTCTAGGGGGAGCTCCTTGTTGTTCGAGGCAAGGAGGGGAGTGTTGCGGACTAACACATACAGAACTAGATATTAGGAAGTATAAACGGTATCTGGAGCTTGTGGAGAGAAGGACGAGACGGCTGAGTACTTGATAATTTACTGTAAGGGGCTTTGCCCTGTAGTAGGTGAGGAGGCAATTAAATTAACAAACCGACTGGGATTTAGGTATAGTGAGGGAAAAACAGAAATTGGGAAGGTGGAGATAACCAAGAGAAGATTATCTGATCGGTGGCATAGGTCAAGGGAAGGATGACTGGTTGCTTATTCCCTCCCGGGCGACTCGTAGGGCGCAAGGTGTGGGCACCCGGTTACATAGAGGCGACTCTGTCGTGTGGATTGTATATATAGCTTTTAAAGATAAATCTCTCGATATATAATTTTATGGTAAATAAATGTTAAGAAAAAAAACAGAAAAAAAACACTGGCTAGGGGACGCATGCTGCCGCCCGATTCGAAAGGTTCAGCCTCATCCATCCATCCATCCCACTAGAAGATCCCTAGGTTTATCAGCCGGATGATCGGTATAGTATTACTGTGTAGTAGTATCACTTCATTCTAGGAACAGCTATCAAGTGAACACATGGTAAACGTTAAACTGTATGATAAAGAGAACCGTGAACGCAGCCGTCTGGCGTCTGGAAACTCAGACTATCGCTTAACGTTTGCGATTTATAAAACGTCTCAAGTATGCAACACAATGCGGTGTTCAAATTCGTCTGCTTCTTTTGCCGGGGGTTGTGGTAACCAGTGTTGCGGAGTTGCCACTCCGGAGTTGGGATGATTGCGGAATCATTCCGCATTTTCGCGACCCCGGAATGGGATGGGAATGGAATGGCGGAAACGGTGAGGGGAATGGAATGGGAATGGAATTAGATGCCTTTTGCACGGAATGGAATGGGAATGGAATGGGCCAGGTTCTTTATATTTTATTAATTTTTTTACGTTCAGCTATACCGAGCCAGTCAGGGAGTCGGTTGTTCAGAAATAAAATGAGCGGGAAACTGCGAACCCGCGTAAGGCCCTAACAGACTTATACGCAAAAGAAAAAAAAACGCAATACAAAAAACAAGCGTCAAAGCAAAGAACAGAAGGGGGAAGGGGGGGGGGGGGGGGCAGCGGTGGCGCCTTTCACCAGTGAAGTTCAACACAAATCCGAATGCGTCTGCGCCTGTTGCACTGCTCAAGGGTACGCCATCAGCCGACGTGAACGTGACCCGCTGCTCTGGTGATCCGATACCCAGGAAGGAGGCCAGACATGGCCTCGTTGTGCGTACCCATACTTCGTACACCTGCGACTCGTCTCGAGCGCGCTGTTTCTCGGAGAGCTCACACCTGTGCCGGCCATCTCAGGTCGCAATCCATAAGGTCTCTGTTTGAATGATGCTAGGCGAAACTTGAAGACTGCCATTCATGTGTTGGAGGCGGAGAGTCGGCAGGAAGGACCGTCACAACAGGGAGGCCATCGTATAGATTTTACAACCATAACAGAAGATAAGACATGTGCTTCAAGATGCCATAAGTGGTCCACTTTTCTCGAAAATTCCAAATGCAACTGCCTGCATGGTCTTCAACGAGGTCACCTACAACGAAAGTACGTATTCTCCTTTCATACAGTAGCGTGGGTAAAGTTTCATGTTCAACACCTACAGATTCAACAATACTAGTTCATCCCACCGTGACGTCATGGGATCAGTGCTGACAAGAGTGCCCTTATTGGACGGGGCAGTGTTGATGTTTTGATGGAATTTATTTAGAGGTCGAAGTCTTTTCGCATCACTGGTCAGTCAGACAGGATGCAAGGGAAGGGACCGCGGTCAATCCTTGATGGAACGTTTTTTAAACCCATTGACCTGAGGACTCTTCGTCCGGAACCACTACCTCCAAGGCGAAGTGCCAAGCCTGAGGGAAAGTAATTTCGGGACAAAAAAAACAACAACAACAACAAAAAAAACTCACTTTAAACCTAAAGCCTCATCTCAGTTGGCGTCTCAAAGAAATTTGAAATATGTATTGCATTATCAGTATTTATATTTCTGCCCTCCCTAAAATGTATTCTTGTATCTGTATTTCCAAAAACGTTTTGCCTCTTTTTAAATGCATTTCCGATACGTATCGCGATACATTTTTACAGATATATTTGAGACTTGAGTATCAGTATCTTAGCAACTATTTTCATCTATCCCAGTATTTGTATTTCCACATACATTTTTTAATATTTCTGCCCAACCCTGCAACGTAATGCAGCTGTCAAGTGCCAATTTTTACGTTTAAGAATTAGAGGAATGGAATGGAACGATTCAGCCATTCCAGGAGTGGGAATGGGCCCAGTGTCCCCATTCCTAGGAGTTGAAAGGAATGGAATTATCGAAAACTTTAATTTCCCGGAATGGAATGGTAATGGAATGGGGGTGCCCATTCCGCAACACTGGTGGTAACGTCATAACACCGAGCTCTGATTGGCTCTGATTGAAGGATGGTGAGTAGACCGCGAGGCAGCTTTCTTTGAGGTCTGCCCACTGTCCTTCAATCCGAGCTAATCGGAGCTCGGCGTTTTCACGTCGCCACAACCCGGCAAAAGAAGCAGACGAACATAGACCATTTACGAAATTGTCCGAATGTCTTCAACACCCTGTACGGTGCAACTTTTAGTGCGTCAAGATTCCTCTGCTGTTTGTGAATTTCCTAGCGTTGTCGGTAACTATCGAGGCCCACTGCTCACGTCATCAATCCTCACCCATAGCTGCGAGCTAAGGGTTAGTATTGTTTTACGCTCTTCTTGAGCACGTATAGTACGTGCTCGTAGCCCCAGCCGTCGTTGGTTTTTCGCCTCCATCAACGTGGCGGACTTACACTTCAGCTTGGAATTCGGCTTTGAGTGCCAGCAAAAACAGGGGCTCGGGCGCCTGTTTTTCTAAAGCGACCTCTCCGCGCGAGTGCTTGTGCGAGTGAAGGATTCTTCAGAACTATGCTTTTGCGCCCTGGCTTCTGCCAGCGCCGAAGGCAACTGGTGAGCCGAAGCATGTTCTTCGGTGCCCCACTAGATGGCGCTGTGCACTTCGCGTATCAGTGCTTCACGAAATGCCGAACACCTATTTAAATAACGTTTCGCGTTAATGCAGCTTAATAGGACGTTAGCTCTTGTGTTCTTTATACATAGCACTTCATGTCGGAAGCGGTCGTATTTATCACCATAAATAACTAATACGGCGAGCAAGTGTTCCAAAATGCGTCATTGATGCACCGCAACGCAGGGAAGATTAAGAGAGCGCGCAGATAATGCGCAATTACCAGGCAGCAATGTATCGGGCGTTAATATTGGTTGAGTTCGGCGGGAAACAAAAGTACGTGGACGTGTTTGGGGTGTGAACAAACACACGAGGCATTCAAGAAACAGACGAATTTGCAGTCCGTACAGTGTATGTTTAGACGGCCACAAGGTCGGCCTTAATGGGCAGCTTGTCTCTCAGCTGTAGATGAGAAATTTAGCCAGTGCAGTACCAACGCTATCCTGGGCACTTTAACGTGAAACCCGCAGGATTACACGACCGCACGCCTGTACGCATGATGCTCATCCAGATCGAAACGGGCAGGCGTGGGGATTTAACTATCACCATAAAATAAATCTGACATTCTGCGATGGCGCTGTGTGCCGCCGGTATTCTTCGTAATAAATGACGTGAGTAGTATAGATTTGCAACAAATTTTGGATTATCAGTTTTAGAGAGCAGGTCTTAGGCGCTCGTTTCCGGGTTGAGCACAGTCGCTGTCGCCGTCGCCGTAACCGCGCGCGCTGCATTATGGGACGTTTCCCCGCTAAAGTTAGCGAGGAAATTTTACCGCTAAATTTAGTGGAAAATTTTTCCTGCTACATTTAGCAGGGAAATTTTCCGCTAAATTTAGCGGGAAAATTTTTCCGCTTGACATCACGTAACCTCAGCACAAATTCAGTTTCCCCGCTAAATTTAGCGGAAAAAATTTTCCGGGGATTTAGCGGGAAAAATTTTCAGGGGAAATGTTTTCTCTAAATTTAGCGGGGAAATTTCCGCTGAATTTAGCGAGAAATTTTGCGAAAATTTTATGCTAAATGAGAGGGAAGCAGGAGAGGAGCAGGGGACGGTACAGAGGCGAAGGAAGGGCGTACCCTCTCCTCCTCCTCAAGAACTGCGCTCTCATTCGGATTTTCGAATTTTAACGAATTTTCAGCCTTATTATCTGCTGAGCTTCTTCCGTAGATTGCTACGACTGGCTTCTCCAAGTGGTAGGTTTTTTGGACTTTACAGGAAGGGATAGGATACCTCGAGCGGGGAGTAAACGAAGGAAGCAGAAAGTTTGGAGAGAAATTTTAAATAAGCAGGATGTAAAGAGGAAAAGAAATAGCATAATTTGGCGGGTATTGAGCAAGCGTAGGGCATTCCGCAAAAAAAAAAAAAAAAAAACACAAAATAATATGTTTTTTCTCGGGGTGGCAGATTTCCTTTGTAAGCCAAAGTAGTTTAGTTCGCATTGACGCGCCCAATCAACCTGAAATCGCGTCATTTTCCTCGTCAGCTAGATAGATGTACTCTAACGATTCTACCTATTGGGACAAACAGATCGTACTTTTAGCGTACTTTAAGATGGTTCATCGAGTTTATACGCCTGAAAAAGAGCTACTTTGACGTGAGTCGGAAATAAAGGGATGTGCCGCAGTCATTAACCTCAACTCTTCGTCTGTTTTTTCTCCCACGCAGGTATGTTTCAATGGATTCTGTGAAAGGTAAGCAGTCTGAAGTGTCACTGTCCGCGCGGCGTAGATGAGGTCGTTCCAATGAGGGTGTGTGGCAGTGAGCCCAGTGGCATTTCGCTGTAAGAAAACCTTGACTAGTTTCCAACGCAACAAAAACAATGCATGACACTATAGGCCCGTTCGCACGCTCGCGTTTTCTTAGGATCGAGCTCTTGTAGGAGAACACGCTGGAACGTTGGCGCCATCTATGAAGTGGTCCTGGAACTGCATTTCACTAGAGGGAAGAGGGCGTATCTCCGACAGGTGTGTTTACAGCGTCCTGAAATGTGGTCACTCGATTTCTGTATGGTGAAGTCATAAACGTGTCATGTTGCTGCATGCCGCAATCCTTGTGGTGGAAGAGCAGCAGAGGTGGATACGGCAGAAGCCTGTACTGCCGCAGGTTGCTTTGCGGCCAGGCAGTCGACGGAAACCAAAGTTGAGACGAGTTGGGACGCCGCGACGACATCGACTCTTACGTTCACTCGCTTTCTTCGCCAGCACATCACGACCAACAGAGTGGATAGCGAGTTCCAACGGCATGACACACCGAATCCTGTGGCGCAATTTGTTTCCACTTCGGGACCATTTTCTATGCATGGGCCACGCCAGTCGAAGACACGTTCCAGGCAGCGGAGTAGAATACGCACGCTTGGGTTATCGACACCATAGGCGTAGACTACGGGAGAGGGGGGGGGGGGGGGGGGGGCATCGGGGCTCGGGCCGCCCCCTCCCCGCCCTGGTAAGATTCGGGGGGGGGGGGGGGGAGGGGGGGGGGACAGAGCCGGCCAGGATCCTTACCGAGACGCTCCTTACGTGCCATGTAACGAGCTTCTAGTAGTCGAATGTACACAAAATAACGCACACAGCGGCAGACACATGGGGATATACATACCCTGTAAAAAGTATCCCCTAAAATAAACTGCTGATAATTGCCGGTGTAAACCCCCCCCCCCCCCCCCCCCCTTTTTGGAAAATAGAAAGTCTACGCCGGCTGATCGACACTGGTACTGGCGTAGCTCACTCGGTGCTTCAGCGCTATCGAAGCTACTTGCGTTAGCGCGTGTGATTAGAACGCATGATTAAGCTACTTTCTCTCGCAGCAATGTGGGGGTGCAGCATTGCGTTGACAACATAGTCGACGCCGAGGTTCTTTTTGCTTTTTTCTTAGGCATGTAACATTTGTGTTTTTGTTTATCTGTCCGTGCATTTCCCCGATAAATTGAGCGGGGAAATTTACGCAACCTGACCTGACTTCGCGTGATTTAAACGCCAACTTATTCCTCTCACTAAAGTTTGTGGGAAAATTAACAGTAACAAAAAACGATTATCTTTCATACTCCTAAACGACCGTTTAATGTCTTTAAAACAAATGGGAAACATTGCATCTTAGATACTGCATATCATGCATTACAAGACTTTAAAGATAAAGGTCGCTCCCGCTTTTTTTTTTTTTTAATCGGTTGAACGTTTTGCTTATTTCTTTGGTCTGTTGTTTGATCTCCGACAACTACTGTCTTCAGCGAAATTGGTGCAATCGCTCGTGCTTCGGATAGTCGCGTATGGATGATCGCAACTGACGCGACCGTGAAGCACCATCGAATGCTCGGGGTAAACCGGACAAATAACCGCCCACTATGGTTTCTAAGTAATGCCGGTTCATTCATTTATGTGTGTGCTCTTGTCGCATGACATTACATAACCCAATCGTAAGCAAACGCAAGTGCACTTGCGTTTTATCACGAGGTCGCAAAAACTTAGTCGTGAGTAAACGGAAGTGCAATTGCGTTTTGTCGACGACGTTAGCACTTGGTCGTTTTATCATACGACGAGAGCCATACGACTCTCGCTGTACGAAATCGCAAGCAGGTGCACGTGCTTGTGATCTCATATGACGAGAGGACATAAATAAAGCCCCTTAATAAAGACGCTTTTTACAAGTACCGCCCACCATTTTTGTGGAAACGCACAAGACACGTGCCACGAGCGGACCCTCCGCCGCCATTCGCTTCCAAGGGCAGCTCATTACAGTGCTGTGCCGCCATTTGCTTCCAAGGGTGGCTCAAGACACGGGCCTCGTGCACTGGCGACTTTTGTTTTTACTTGCAAAGCAAACACAAACACATCGAGGGGCTTTAGACCAGTGGCGTTCCAACTTCGTTTTGAGTGGGGGGGGGGGGGGGGGGGGGCGAACCAGACCCCAGATCCCCCCCACCCCCCTCTCCTCCCTCAGGGCCGGGGGGTAGTGCCCTTTGGTGTCCCTTGGGCGCCGCCGACCAGTGTTTGCCCTGCACAGTGGCGGCTGTTTCAAGGGGGGCAAACACATGCCTTGCCCCCCCCCCCCCCCCCTGGTTGGTACGTCCATGCTTTAGACACAGCGGCACCCTGGCGCCATCTATGAGGTAACCCTGAAACTGAATTTGACTAGAGCGAAGGTTTGTGGAATTTGCGAAATGAACTGTACGCACTGTTTTTGAGAACTGATCGTTTCAAAAATTGTCAAAAGTTCATCGAGCAACAATCAAAATAATGTTGCGAAAAAAAAAAAGATACACGAGAGCTGCCAAGTGTTCCACGGCTGCCAGATAGATGGTGCCAGTGCCTTGTTGTAACTCAAGCGACTCAAGACCTTCGATAAAAGCGTTTTTTACAACTACCGTCAACGATTCTTTTGGAAACGCAGAAAATACGCGCCACGATCAGGTGCTTCGCCGCCATTTGGTTCCAAGGGCCGCTCACTTCAATGCTGCGCCGCCATTTGCTTCCAGAAAGACTTGTACCTATCTCAAATGTTCTACCGAAGATACTGTATTTCAAATACTTTTTGAAGTTTCTTGGCATCTTGCAAATACTTTTGACCGAGAGTATTTGATACTGTATTTCAATTGCGTTTCTGAGTATCTTGTACTCATCATCTCAAATACATTTTTGAGGTTCCGCCATTTTCTGAGTTTTTCCGGTAAGTGGCGTGGGCATGGCACACGCAAACGTGAACATTCTTTCGAGCAACCAAATCCTGTTGCTACCTCCGATAAGCTAAGATGACTTTGATTGAGCTCGTGAAAAGATCGCTTTTGTGCCGATTGGGACTCAGATTTCAGCCCGAAGTTCGTACAATGAAGGTTCTTTCCTCGTCTTCCCGAAGGCGCCTTTTTTTTTTCAGAGTTTCCCCAAAAAGAATCCTCAAACAAAAGGGGTGGTTTTACGGAAGTAAAAATTGCCACACTGAGGCGCAACGCAGATCGAGAAACAACCTACGATAACAATGCAGACTTGAGTGTCAAGAAAATAACCAATAGAAGGAAATGACAAGTGAACACAAGAATTTTTTTTTAATTTTCTGTGTGTCGTCAATCCGACACTTATTGCTCTCGCGGACATTGATAAGCAGAGAACAGGACAAGAAACGATCTACGAGCAGGATGACCTCTCAAAATGCCAACATAGCGCCCCCGAACGTTGAGCGCCTTTGTGACTGCAACCTACTTGAAGAAGGTGCGACCGGTGTTGTGGCCACTATGTGAGCTCTCTTTGTTATCCATTCACTCATTTCCGTATCCCAAGTTCGTACACAGTGAACTCGCCATATAGGGATCATAGATTGTAAATTAACAATGCGACCTCTTTTATTTTTTCTTTTTGTCCCAGAAATATGTTGTAACTTGTATCAGTGATATCCTGCTCCTTATAGTTAGACAGCATAAAATAACCTTACGATGTTTTTTTCCCGCTCTGTGTTGTTGCGTGCTAATAAACCATTCTAATAAACCAGACTTGCGCAACTATATAATTGTGCTTGTCACTAACGTCGATACAAATTACGCAATGTCGAAGTGTCTCCCAAAGCAATTGATTTACATTTTTAAGTATTTGTACTCTACTCCCGGTACTGTACAGCGAAAGTGACTTGCGTAGTATTTTGAATACTTCATGAAGGGGGTATTTAGTAACTTAACTGAACTACTTAGTATCAAGTATTTTGTCCAACACCGCTTCCGAGGGTCGCTCGAAGCACGAACCTCGTGCACTGGTGCGTTTGACGCTACTTGAAATACAAACGCAAAGACATCAAGGGGTTTTTTAGTCGAAAGTAAAGCCTCTCGGTGTGCTTGCGTTTGTCTGGCAAGTAGCGTCAAAGGCGCCAGTGCACGAGGCCCTTGTCCCCTTTGTCACGAGTAGTGCCACTAAATAAGCTACGCTTCAGAGTAACGACACTTGGCCATATTGTGGCTTAAAATCATGGTTGCCAGTTATCTGAAGCTTTATCTGAAATCATAGGAAACGCTTTTCCGTCCTTCCAAAATGCTTAAACAATACGCAACTAAGCAAAGCAATATTACATGAGCTTCCTAACACCAAATCTAATGCTGAGGAAGTCGCACTTTTGAATCATGCCGATCGGCAGTTGCGTCTGCTCTGCACAAGCCCCAAAATGGCGGCGCCCACAACAATGTCGAGAAACGGAGTGCCGATACTCTAAGCGCAGCTCATTTAGTGGCTCTAGTCACGAGCGCTCCTTGGATTCGAATGGCGGAGGATCACCCGCTCGTGGCACGTGTCTTGCCCTGGTTTTCATAACAATGGTTGGCGGTACGTGTAAAAAACGCCTTTATTAAGGGGCTTAATACCCTATTCACACGACTGTAAAGGTACCTTTAGCTAAGTGGCCTTTATTCTCTGCGGCCAATCAATTAAAGATCTTCCGCGCGTGGCGTGTGCTCGCGACCCAAGAGCCCCGGCTGATTCGCCGATAGCAAAGGGACGTATCTTAAAGTTACCTTCATGTTGACCGCGTGAATGGGGTAAGAGATTTTAGGAAGTTTTAAGGCCTTCGGTCGCAAGCAGACTAAAGTGTGTGAACCTCCCTTAACACTGTCGTGATTGTTTCCTTCTTTGTTTTTGTGGGTGCGTAATGCAGGCAGGTATTGCGGACTGATGAGCCACCGCGAAAGGCACCATAGACAAGCCACAGAGGACAAGGCTAACAAGGCCCCCACTGAGTGCGCCTGGAAAAAGAAAAGCGTGAACTTAGGTTATTTGTCTTGGAATTACGAAAAGGAAGACGCTGCAGTCATCGTCGAACATGAGGCGACATTGCGTTTACTTTGACAGGAAAGAAACAGAAGTTATGATTCTACTGGTTTGGATAAAGAAAATAAAACCCGGCATTTTGGCCCGCATTAATAACTACGCATCGAAGAAAGCTGAAACTCCGCGAAAGTGGGACGCTAGGGGAAGCGATAAATTCAACGAGGATCGACAAGTGCTGGAACAGACATTAATGGCGTTGTTGCATTCGCGGCCTTTTTGCTCATCCAGTGTGCTTGGTGCCTGGGACACAACTGACCAATTCATGAAGGCCACGAAGGCCTTGGTTATGTTCCTCACGAGCACGGAATGTTCAGACACTTTGTAGGGTGCTTAAAAATGCCTGTGAGATTTTGAACATTTGTACCATTGCTCACCCTGATTGACAACTTCACCTCATCCTTCTTCCTCATCGTCATACCTTTTCTTCCCCCTTCCCCTTCTCTCCAGTACAGAGTAGCCAAGCAGAACCTACCTTCAGGTTAACCTCTCTGTACTTCCTTAATAAACCCTTCTCTCTTTGAGCCTGTGACGTTACCCAAAAAAAAGTGACTCAAAGGGAAAAACGATATTTCTCTCAGAGCCGACGTCCACCTAAGCCCAATATTCATCGCACCGGCATTTGAGATTGTGGGCGCCTGTAACACCTGTCAGCGTAATATAAAACAACGTCGTTTTTCTGAATAACAAGTTTGTTCTTTCCACTGAAATAAACACTACAGGAGCCCACAATCTAAGATTTTGGTTTGGTTAATATTTGAAAAGATTGAGGGGCGCAGGTGAGCTGGGGAATATTAGGCAACACCACAAAACCGAGGCTGGGTTATGTACGTCTTTTTAGTTTTAGTGTCTCCGGTCCATACTATGTTGCCTAACATTTAGCTTATGCTTTTCTGATGAATCTTTTGATACAGGCAACGTGACGTGCTCAAACTTCCCCGTTTTATCACCCCCGTTAGCGTCACATTCTCACAGATTTCCAGCTTTCTGCGATGCCTATACTTCGTTCCATACTTAGTATTCAACGCTGTCAAAGCTACTGGCGCGAGCGGGTGGCTTCATCTATGGTTTCGTTTGCGCGAGAACGCGCGCAAAATGATCTACAAGACCCCATGCTCGCGCCAGCAGCTTCACAGCGTCGTAAACTAAGTAAGAAAAATAGTATAGCTTACTTTGCGGTCCGAAAAGCCAGGTTTAATTTCCTCGATCCTACCATGTACGCTTGCTAATAATACACCCAATGTATATGGTGGCTTGCACTGGTGACATTAACGGAAAGTGAAAATATTTATGCAAATAAAATAGCTTTAAAAAATATCAATGGAGTGTGTTCGGTAGAATAAAAATTAAAGACGTTTCCAACATCCCGTAACGCCGAATTGGAGCGCAGCTCTTGAGGAGGAGGAGGCAAGGGTACTAAGAGGAGAGTATACCCCTCCTCCCTCCTCATCCTCCCTGATACCCCTTCTCCCCTCCTTCCTCCTCTTCTGCTCCTCGTCCTTTTCCTCCCTTCCTTCTCCTCCCCTTCTCCTTCACCCCTTCTCCCCTCATTCCTCAAGCTGCTCCCCTCTCCTCCCTTTCCCTCCCCTCCTCCTCCCACTTCTCTCCTCCTCCCGCCTATAGCCCCTCCCCTCCTCCCTCCTCCTCCTCCTCCTCCTCCTCCCCTAACCGTCCTCCCCCTCTCCTCTCCCTCGTCCTCCTCCCCCTCCTCCTCCCCGCGCGTTGGATCATGGGACATTTGCCATAATGCACCGCGCGGTCACACCAACGGCGACGCCGCTTAAGCCGGAAATGGGCGCCTAAGAGCTGCGCTTTAAAAAAAGGAGAGCACTGGAGAGGCCTGATTGTATCGAACCACTTCGAATATTCTTGTTTATGCAGCTTCGGTTGAGTACATCTTGAAGCCCAACCTACCAAAAGGGTATCGGCAAGGTAAGAATATCATCCTCGCCACCCCGCCGACTCTTCCACTCTTATCTTGAAGGTGGGGACTTTCCTTTTTTTTCTGCATTTTGGGACAGGATGAGCCGGGGTAAGCTCTTGGCTTATCCAGCTCCAAAATCAGATTTGTGCCTATCTCAAATACGCTAGTGAAGATACGGTGTTTCAATTACTTTTTGTATTAGTTTAGTATATTGCGAATACATTTGATCGGGCGTATTCGCCACTCTATCTTAATTACATTTCTCAGTATCTGGTACTCATTATCTCAAATACATTTTTCATTAGTACTTTGCTAACAAATTTGTCGCGGGCATATTTTATGGGAACACTCGCGCGCAGAGTCGAACCGCCTGCAAACGTGACGCAGAAACGACGGAACATTGAACAGGAAACAAACCAGGACACAAGAAGCACACTCTATATGTCAACAAAATAATATTAAGAAGGAAATGAGGAGAAGGCACCAAACAAAAACAACATTATTTTTTCTCTTTTTTTTATGTTTGACCCCGTGAAGGCAAGCATGTCGGTTTTTTCCCGTAACTGTCTGGGGGGAAACTTTCATAAGGAGAGAGATTATAACATCAAGGTACGAATCAAGCTACGAGCAGGATGAGCTCTCCAAATGCAAAGAGGCCTCTCAAAGTTATACGCCTTTTCCGAACGGGCTGCTCGGGCACAGTATGGTGAAAATAATGAAGAAGTCGACAACTGCGAGACAGACAGCAGTACTTCCCTGTGTCCCCTTCTGCCTTTATTTTTGGAGTTCAGTTATATTTGAAGGCAGTGTTTGGGGTACCCTACTTAAAGAACGCGCGCTAAGTGCCATACCTTCTATACCTGAGCCCTCTGTGCTATTTAATTTATTCTTTCGCGTATATAAAATCTGTTTACGTGAACTCTAGATATGGCGAATACGGTAACTAGTGAAACGGAACGTCCAATGTGTAAAACACACACAAACACACACACACGCACATCCACCAGAAGATGTGATTTTTGGTGTCGTGGTTAAGTAGAATAAGCTTTTTTGTGCATTTGTCTGAAAATGATTACCTTGAAACATGCACCAGCGATCACAATACTTGTCTACTGCGGCAGAAGTATCTTCGAATTATGCAATGTGAAGTATCTTCGAAAGTAATTTAATTACATTTCTATGAATTTTTACTCTACTCAATATATTTTGCAAGGAAAGTGGCTTGAGTAGCACTGCTCCAAATACTTTATGAAGCAGGTATTTACTAACTTATTTTAAGTACGTTCGCCGAGTATCTCGTCCAACACTGTCCAAGATGCCGCTACGAAAGGAGTCTCCCTGCCGCCAAAAGTGAGAGAGGGAGGAACGGGAAGAGTGGTGAGGAGGATTTTCCTACCTGGCGGAACGCCTTTTTGTAGGTCGGTCTTTAAAGCCGCGGTCACACTGCCCGCATACATCATAAAGACACTGTCTGTGTTACGTTTAAAATAACCGACATGCTGCCGCTTCGTTGTTCCTGAAACACCGCTGCGGAAGCATGTAACCCTCCGTCCTCCCACGGACTTTACACTTACATCCGTAGCTATACTCTATCTCACTAGCGGGGCGCAGCACTCTGGAGGCTACGGGCGAAAGAAAGAAGGAACCCTCTTTTGTACGAATTCTGAGTGACGGGCTAATCTCCGAGGGAAAGCAAAGCGATGTGGGGTTCACAAAAGAGGGTCCGGCTAAGAGTAACCGCCGAATTCAGAAACCTCACTCAAACTACACTGAAACTGAAGGGCCCCTCCACTTCCTCGAGGAAGGCGCGAGGGCCGGCGCTGGCCAATCGCGACGGCGGATCCGTCCTCGCGATTGGCCAGCGCCGGCCCTCGCGCCTTCCTCGAGGAAGTGAAGGGGCCCTTCAGTTTGAGTGAGGTTCCTGAATTCGGCGGTAAATTCCCTTCTTTACAACTGCTCGGGTTACGTTTTCGTCCCGATACCTTTGGCAACGCTGCGCCCACCAAGTAAGGTAGAGTAGGGAGAGATCGGGTGACACAGAAAAAGCTTCCGGCACGCATTGCAGCGCGCCGATTTCCCCGGTGCTTCTTGGTAAAACAATCAAGCGGCGCATAGTAGCCAAATTGTTGAGCCGTTTCTCGCAGGCTTCATCCTTGTACATTGGTCACACAAAAGAACTGTCCGCGGACGAATTCAGACCTTGCATGTGTGTGAAGCAAAGTCGTTTCGAATGCGCTCCCCGTGCCTTGTATGGTGTAGGAGCAGTGTGGCTACGCCCTGATGGGAAGTGAAAGTGGAGAAAGCGCGACAGCGCTCGGTATCTGGTTATATTTATTACAAGTTAAATGCGCAGTCGTCCTTGGGGTTACTGAGCAGCGGTATGCCTACCACAATTTATTAGTGAATTCATAATACAGTACGACATTAATCTCAATCTTCCAAAAGTACCTTGCTTGGTGATTCAAGAGAGAACCCTACAGGTACCTTTATTATAGTACCTATACAACAACGCACTGATTACCAACGTTATTAGATTAGCTCAGTTACGGAACTGCTCGTAGACGCTGCATGCACGAGCAGTACCTCCCCCACCTCCCCCCCCCCCCCCTCATTCACCACGACTCGCCTGGCGTGGCTCGACGCACTGCCGGACGGCTGCTTTGGTAACTGCTGTGTATTCTATGAGAATCGGGTACGTAAGTTTCAACGTTAGTAGAATGCTCAGTTGAGAAACTCACTGTTGAAACCTTTGCCGTTGGCGTCCACCGAGACCGAGCTAAATACGATAACAGCGCCACTCTTTATCATTTATCTTTACTGTGGTCACCCTGAGCTTTTAGAAAGCAAAAACCAACGGGGAAAAAACTCATTTTGTAGTAACTTTTATTGGAGCTTAGTTCAAACTCAGGGGCGCGTGATGTTTTCTAAAATCTTTGGTTTGCAAGGTTTTGCAGCACAATTAGTATTGTTTTTATACAACCATGCCTCAGCGGTGATTTTAGGTAGCGCGTCCCGACCGTATCTTAACTTTGGTAATATTTCTCGGCGCGTCCATTTGGGAGACGGGGGTGGCATCCCCACTGAATCTCTTTGGGCTACGGAATGGCCGATTAAAGCCAAAATAGATGTCACGTGAAGTTCCCCGAGTGTCCGCTGCGGGAGAAATGGCGGCGTTGTGATCGCCATTAGCTCGGTTCTCGAGTACGGATCGGTGCCAGTATTTCAGAGCAGTCTCTATGAGAGTTTCTCAACTAAGTGGTCCTAGTAACGTTGGTACGTTAAGAAGCACGGCGTCTAGATAGCGTTTCAGCTCTGCTCTTTGGAGCGCGCAGTTCTGAAACGAAAATGTAGATGGTGCTTCGAACGACGGCAGGTGGATTGAAGTGAGTGAGGGGGGGGGGGGGGGGGGGGGGGGGGGGTTGTGGAACTCCCTTTTCCGCGGGAGTTCCACAACTGAGGTAATCTAGCAACGTTGCTGATTACCAACCAGCCCGACTTTGCCCACATCAGGTGTGGGCTCTGCGCGTGCGCAGAAACCATATTTGGAAAGAGTGAGCGTCTACGCATGCGCAGTGCCAACAGCAGCGACACCGCAGCGGCATCAAATCAGAAAGTTGACTGCTGGCACACGCACAGAAATACAGATCTGTACTCTAAAAGATATCCTGCGCTTCTACTCTCGCGTAGTGTACGGGATAGGCCAGTCGCTGCGATGCCTCAGTCGAGTTTTGCGCATGACGAGGTCCAAAACAAGAACCGACCTCTACATATAAGAGCAGTTAAAAATGTGCCATGATTCGTTTCTGCTTTTTTCCATCCTTTTCTTTTCAATCTTGTCTCTTTACATGCAAACTCAGTGCAGTGATCTCAAATGACAAGGAAACAACGGGCGAATAAGAATCGTTTTTGCCCGCTCGGCATATAAGCAACGGAGAGAGGATGGTGTTCTTGGCTTCAAAATGGCGTCAACGAAACAGCGACAAACCGTGTGCCTGGCGGTAGGACGTGCCGCACACACGTGAAGGATGAGACAAGAGCGTGTATATTCGGCGTTCCAAAATACACTGCCGTGAGAGACATTTCCGGAAGGAATTTGCGACCTGTCAACATTGAAGTATCAAGCGCTGTTCCCGCGCAGCAGGCACGCATTTCGCTTAGGTGCGGCGGAACACGTTAACAAAATACGCCTTCAGGCGTATGTGTAAGCCGCCCGATTTTATGTTCTGGTTTGGACGGTCATCCGAAAAACATGAGCGTACTCAAAATACGCGTGAACGTGGGAGAGGATACTCAGCGGGGCGGAGGCACTTCGGCCATGACTGTAATTCGGCGGCGACAAGTGTCCCCGCTGTCGAAAAAATTGCCCGTCGGCTGATGCGGGACTTGGCGACGTCGGCTGCGTCGATCGGTTTTAGGTTGGAAGCTAGATGCCGATGGGGGGAGCGGAATGACATCGCCGCGAGGCGGCAAAAGTACCTGCACTATCTTCCCTCAAACTCCGGTCTAAAAACATGCTTTTTTATGCAAGGCGCGTCAAATTATGAGGCACTGGAGAAAAACAGCCTTCTGCGTTAAATCCTAATTTTGGAACTCTTTTTGTTCGCGTTCCGCTCATTGAAAAGCAGACGGGAAGGGCCTCAGAACGCACCTGCTATCGCTGCGCCGCAGCGTTCTTCCCAAGGAGGATGTCAACGAGGTTGGAGGATGTAAAGAATTTTGCTGGAGTAGAGGCCGTCTATACGTACAAACGGGAGAGGGCTGAGCGAGCGGTGGCCATCTTATAGTCTCAGCTTAGAGGTTAACAGAGTATAGATATATCATCGGGTGCATGCTGCACGTGATTGAAGTGCCCGTCGAGACCTTCTTCCGGTCTCGACGGGCACTTCGTCGACACGCTCGACCAAGCGCGGGGACGTTGAGCACTCGTCAGCGGACCAGCAGGCGAATTCCCACGTCATCACACAGAAACTACCGCGCACACAAGCGGAGGTAAAGCGCAGAAAAATCACTGCGAGAAGCCGTGCGACAGCACAGGGCCAACCCCGCGCTCGGCAACCCCTGCGTCGCAGACCGCATTCGTTCGTCATGAACGCGAAGAGCACGTGATCACCAAGGGTGGAATGGGAAGGAAGCGCGTTCCGTGATTGGCGGCGCCCTCATTACGGAAGCCTACGTCACAGTATGCGGACGCCTACGTCACAACACGGACACCCGGAAAAGTTGAAGTTATACAACTTTCGACACGTGTACCGGAACGCGTATAAAACGCATCGGTGACGTCAGAAGCGGAAGCGGGAATATTTACACGTTCCGTTACACGTAAGCAAAATACGTGTCGGTTTGGACCGCGCATTACCCGTAGAAAGAGTCGCACTGCTCATACGTCACACAAGAGGCACAGTGTTCGCTGTTGTCATGATGACGAAATAATCGTCGGAATCGCCTCCCTCATGTTGGAAGCATGTTTGCTTGAGACATGCTCCTAACATATCTGCAGACAGTTTTTACACGACCACTGCGACATGACCGCCATACAAGGAAGAGCCACGCCCCAGACCGTGTGCACAGACTGCATTTTGTATTATGTACTGGTAGAGACTATTGTCGCTGCGACATCCGTGGCAGCGAGAATGCGACGCCGGTCGCCGCGAGCTTCGCGCCGGTCGCTCCAGTTCCAAAATTGCTCCCCCCCCCCCCCCCCCCTGGCCAAAAAAAAAAAAAAAAAAAGAAATAGGGAAATGTACAGTGGGTGTGCGTGCCTGCATGTTCATTACATAAATAATCTATGCATCGCCCAGTGCTCAATCTCCGCCAAAATGTAGCAGTAGCTTCCGGAATGGGCGCCAAAGTTTCGGAACAAACCGTTTAACTTTATTCAAACGTTACAACTTATCTTTTGAAAATTTCTATGAACAAATGGAGCCCGATCCCGGTAGTTGACGCCCACTCAGCTCCATGTATTCGAAAACTTGAAATCTTTGAATACATAAAGCAATAAAATTTCAATAATTCCCGTGGGGTAAGCCGGGGCAAAATGAGACAAAATTAGGTCATTTCAATGATAATTTTCATCTTGCTTCACTGTTAAAAAAGACACAGCGTAGGAATATTATTAGATGTCTTGACTCTATGATTCAGTGAATATTACTTAACAGGAGCAAGCGAAACATTAAACAAAAAAAACAAAAAAACAATACCTGAAAGTCACAAAATGTTTCATTTTGCCCCGACCTGGGTCAAAATGAGACAACATAGAAGGGTACGATGAGACAAATTTTAAAACGAAATCTGATATGCGTTCAGGTTTTGCAATAAATACAATTGAAACGTACTGTGTGAGCTCCAACGCACTCTTCATTAAACCACTCTTTGCATTCCATGCACTCGATCCATACTGAATGTGGTGCTGCTTGGCTCCAAAGTTCCTTGCATACCAGGCACTGCCAGTCTCTTGTGGTGTGCATCGCATGGTTTGCAGAATGCTCGGACACTGCGGGTATTTTCGGGGGATTACTAATAATCGTCTCCCCGATTTAATTCTTTTTGGAGGGGGGGGGGGGGGGGGTTAGGGGTGGGGCAGTGGAACGCCGGTTTTCATTTGCTTTCGCCGACATCAGCATTGGCTTTTCGGAGATGACGTTAGAACAGTGCAGCTCTCCGACCTGCTTGTTCTATTTTTTAATGCGAAATCATTAACAGCCCATGGAGCGAGCCTTCGTCATTAGCTTTGAAGCCGCGCCAACTGGCACCTAAACTCTTTTCCCTAAGTGAAGCCGCGATCTGTTGCTTCTAGCTTTGAAGCCGCGCGAAAAGCCTAGCCAAACGGCACCTGGTTTCCACGCTCCCACTAGAGCGCAGCAAAGCCGAAATCTGATGGATAAGGCTCCCGTTGGCTGGCGCGCGTCAAAGTTTCAAGGAACGAAACTCCCGTTGGCCGCTGCGTGTCAGTTCCAAAGTCCGCCACCCCATGGCGCTGCGAGTCCGCGCCGCCAGCGCGCCGGAAAACGAACCGTCTGTCAGCCGAGCGAGGCAGCTTCTCCACGCCGAGATTCGCCGTCAGCGCGGCGAGGAGAGTGCGCGATCGGCCGTCCACGCCAGTACGCCCCAGACGAACTAAAGCAGACGAACAACGACATGAATTTCTTAGGATTCACAACTCAAAATAAGTGATTAGGTGTACCTCGAGCCTTTTCTTTCCTACGTTAGCTACTAAAGAAATGTTCTTGAAAGAAATGTTCAGAAAGAACGCACCTTCTGTAGCACAGCCGTTTTTTGTAGAGCTGCTGCTCGCCTTTGAAGCGCGTCTTTTGGTAGTGTGGCATCAGTGCGAAGGAAGTGACGCTGCTGCTTGACACTTTCAAGATCTTTATTCCTGTCAATTTCGCGCTATGTTGCCCGTGTTATTTTTGTTTCATACTTTAGATTCATTTTAGACACCGGGAGAAAAAGAATATTGCTCGGGAGCAACCAGAGGACACGTGCGTTATTGACATGCGAATCATAGAACGCCAGATTGTCGCGTTTTGCCTCGTGCGTATCCAGTTACAAAAATATTAATATCGTTAAAAAAAAAAGTAAACAGAGATTGCTCAAATTTGGGTCACAGGGAGCAGAAATAGCACACCAATAGAAATAAAGCTTATCTTGGCAGAGTAGTCGGTGCCATCCTGGGGTGCACGTCTCGAAGGGAAACCTCGCGCTGAATTTTGCGACTTTTTGGAGGGACCAAACACCTCGTCCTCAACTCTGACAATAATAACGATAACGATAACGCTTGCACCTTTGCATTATTGTATTATCATCTCACCTGTATGCTTCGCACATGCCTGAAGACAGTTTTTCCCCAATGTCAAAGGACTGGCAGAGAAGGAACGAATACGTCTCAGACAGTGTATGCGAACTTTCGTTTGTATGATGTGTCACCGTTTTTCGAATCACGTGTGCAGTGATGCAGCTCTGGGGAACAAAGAGTTTTCGGTTGGCTTCTTTAACACGCTAGCGAAGTCCCTTTGTTCACCGGTAGTCCGGGGCAGGGTGTGAGATAGGTGGCGATCACAAACGAATTAAGCTGAACTTCACTACAAAAGGAGATGCAGGGACAGATCAAGACAAACAAATAGACCAAAAGTTTGATATAGATAACCAGTTGGAAATAGTCGTTGCGCAAATAGAGGAGATAGAGAAGGGTATACTCAGACGGGTTGGAGTTACACAAGGCAAATAAATTTATTCAAAGAAGACCTGTCTGAAGTATGAAATAAAAGATGAGGAAAACGAAGACGCAAACGTAAGATCTGGTTGGATGATGACGTAAAGACGGCAGTAGAGAAACGCCTAGAAGCTTTCAGAGAGCAATGACATTCTAAGTGCAATGGGGAACCAGAAGGTGAGGTAAACAAAAAGGGGAATAAATTTCTTAAAGGTAGACGGCAGGCATCCTACTTGATTAATAAAAAAAGATTCACAGATAGTCAGAATGGCCATCTAAAGTAAATAAAAAGGATAGAAAGGCAGCCAGGAAGTTTTCGAACAACTTGGATTCTCTAAGTTATATAACAAAGACAAAGCAGAAGCATATTGTTGTGCCTGAGGGTAATCAGCTCTTTGTCGCCATTGCTATTCATGTTGTATCTCCAAGGATTGTAGAAGTTGGAAAAAAAACAAAAAAAGCCATCTTGGGTTTGACCTTTCATACGAAAGGCACGGTCAAAAGATCAAACAGTCGTTACCAGGTCTGATGTATACTGATGACATAGTGCTAATGGCTGATAGCAACATAGAACCTCAGTCCTTAAACCTTTGCCTACTGCAAAAATTTTGAAAAAAATATCTATTTGAAAATACCGAATTCTTTTATTTGCCCTCTAAATTTATTATTCAATACAGAGGCCAAAAACAAATGCCAAAATATATATAATATGACAAATCTTCGAATACACTGCAAAAGAAAATGGGACTAAAGTTCTGCTTCACTGCATTACCGCAGACAGTTCACATCGCCTTACACATGTACGTTCAAGCCGGGCGTAGCAGTGCTGCAGACTGTTCACATTACCTTGCACTCGAACTGAACGCAAAACGTGGAGTGTCTGGGAGGGGGGGGGGGGGGGGGGGAATTCCTACATTGATTCTAGTCCAATGCCGACACGCCGACACGATGTCCTCCTCGAAATCGGAGTCGTCTGAGCTAAAATCCAATAACTCAGTTGAATCGCTCTCGCTGTTGGATGAAATATTCATTTCCTCGTCTTCTGAATCTGAAGAGACGTCACAATATCTTCGTTTTCGACCCAATTTTGAGGCAAGATCGTCACTATGAATGCAGCGACCAGAAGTTGACGCCGCCATATTTAAATTCCCTGTGGCCTGTGTTGGAAACATTTTCTGCCAAATTCAGAAATTTATCTCGTTTTTATTTTCCGCGAAGCGCCATCTATCCATGGCAAAGCCCATTAGAAACACGTGCTCTAGCCCAGTTCGTTCATGGTAGCGTATTGGAGCCCGAATGAACGTGGGCGAGCCCAGCTCTTCTTCGGGGGCAGCGGTACAAACAGCGTGGACGAACCCAGGTCGTCCCTGGTAGGGAAAAGGTTAAGCACCAAGGGCCACACATTATGCTTAGAACTCAGTACCGACAAATCAGTGGTCAAGGTGTTTAATGATGAGAGAATTGCAGAGCTAAAGGTTCGGCGATGAAAGGTTGAGCGAATCGATAAATACATGTATCTAGGAGTATGAATTAACGAGGGTATAGAATACCTCCATGAACATACACAATATGTAACTGGTAAGGGCAACAGAAATTAACACCCATATGAAGATATTAAATCCAAAATAGAGGTTTAGTTTGGTTTCGCTCTAGAATTAAAACATGCCTCCTGGAGTAAGTATTACGCTAAACATCGTTTTTGTTTTCAGGATAAAGAGGTGAACTGCGCTCATAACACCCTAGCTTCCTCGTATTACCAGAAATAATTTGTGTCACTCATTGAAGCCAGCACAATAGACAGGCTCAGCAGCGGCACGCATTTCCAACCCTCACTTTTATCGCCATTGTGCAAAACGAGTGGCGCCACCTCTAGGTAGTTGGAGTCGCGAATACCAGAAGGCACAGGCATGAAACCGGATGTCACGTGTGAACCAGGTATAGCGGTGGCGCTGGGCTTCCGGGGCGTTGACGAACATTACGCCGCCGATAGTTGGCAACCAGTGGAGGTAACAAAGAGGAGACTGGAGTACGGGAATGCTATTCTGGTCACAAACGGTCACGTTCGTGTTTCTCGAAAACTCCTCTCCTTTACGAATCGCGTGCTCCTATTGGCCACAGCCCGCGTGATAATTCCACGCGGTTCCCATGGGAACTTTCCCGAAACACGAAAGCAACCCTTTGCCGTAACGGTCGCTCTTCGAGTTCGGACCGTGACGACGAAGTGACGTATGACCACGTCCGACCTACGTAGCACGTAGCGGAAGTCGCGTTACTAGATTAACTGCGGTATTACTCGACACACCCTACTCTCTGTTTCACTATGAGTGCGAGCTAGTGCGGGTGTAGGAGCTACAAAAACGTGCTCCGGGCTTTCAACGTCCCTGTCGAGCAGGCGCGCTTGCGCAGTGCAAGCCAACGTTCGTGCAAGCATCGTTTGGGGTGATATGCTCGTGCTTTTAACTTCTGTTTCTATTGGGCAGGAGATCGACCTATAGGGGGAGCTTTATCAAGCTTGTTGTTCCCTCAGCCCGCTGTTTACTAACACAGAATAACTACAGTGTTCTAGAGGGTGTAGTGGCAAGAGCGGCGCCCACTTACAATGAAGCGCGTGAAGACGGTCGATGTAGATACCGCGAGTGGCGCTGGAGTTCTGTGCCCTAGGAGAATTAATGGCACGTGTGCGATGAACGAAGAAGACGACGAGGGTGACGGCGGTACGCTTCTCCGAAATGTAGCACCGTAGAACTTCTTTCGCAGCTATTAAGCCTGCAGCCCAAGTGATAGCGTTGCTGAACGATGTGTCAGTACTGGGGGGGGGGGAGTCGATATTAATTAAATAATCTCCCTCAAAACACGGGAATATTTCAAGAAGAGGATAGCACACACTCTAGAGGCATTAGTCCAAAGGCAGAACTACAATTTACTATACTTCGTTTCACCTTATGTTGTACCGCAGCGAAGTCTAGAAGCCCGCTCTTAATTCACAAGAGCGTGTGCTGCCGAGATGTGCCCCAGAGCAAAAAGCTCGCGCTTGTAGCCTTTCCTGCAGCACATCATAAGGTGAAACAGAGTATACAAAACAACATTAGCAGTTGTTTCGCACCGCAAAAAGCTCCAGTCAAACCACAGTAGTAAGCGCCGAGCAGCGCTGATGATGGGGCTGACGGGGACGCGCTCCTAGGGCACAGAACAGCAGCGCCATGGTGTCGTCTACGCGCAAAATCTTCACGAAGCGGCCGCCGCTCTTGCCACTACAACCCCCTCTAGAACACTGTAGAATAACAGAGAAATTGAACCTCGCCATGCACGGTCTGGACACGAGCGCTTCACTCTTACCAGTGCTTTGGTTGCACGAGGAGCGGCCACCCGAATCGTCACCATCGATATCGCTGATCAAAAACAAGCAAGGAAATTCGGTTTGTTGTCCCCACAGCTGAAGTGTGCCGCCAGAGGCGTGACTGTTCGATCTCCTCCCCGATCGTACGAAGTGGAACAAGCTTTGGGCAGGATTCTAGAGCGTAGAAAATGGCAGCGATGCTTGTTGCGCAACGATGGCTTGATTAACGCGTACAATGACGGGTTTTCCGCGAGCACCCGGTAGCCTTCGCGATGCACGACGACTGTTTCTGACGACAATACCGCTTGTCGAAGAGCACCGTGTGATCGCAGTGTGACCAGCTGCGCGACGAGAGACGGCGACGATGAAAGATGATGATCGTCGAGCAGCAGCTACTAATTGAATCGCACTGAGATTTTTCGCAGCGGGGAACTACAAGAGCGCGGTTACCACCGATGATCACATAGCTAATGCCCAGTGGATGGTGATCAGAGCCGTGACGGCCGTCGCGAGTGTCGCTGTCAACCGGCTGGGAAGAGACGGCTGGGTCGACGAAACCCCGGACCGAGGCAGCTGAGGCATGCGCGAAAGAAGGCTTTTATCGCCACCACGACAAGCACACCGACGTCGTGGGGTGCGTTGACGGAACCTAGAATCTAACAGAACCTTCGTCACCATCATCATCGGTATGAAGGAGATCGTCACCGTTCTGAAGGACTCCAACACTTTTCCGCAAACACCACTTTGTTATTAACAACTTGGTGGTAAGTTGACGTTAAAATTTCAGGGTTTCTACCGCTTCGAAGTTAGTGCACGCTTAGTACCTATGTCTTCAGTTGACCATTTGTTGCGGTTTGTAGCTACTGTCAATCACGCAATAAAATCTGGATGGGTTGCTGATGGCATTTTATTGTATCAACTATATATTTACCTTTCACACCAAGCTTCTGGAATTGCATGTCAGTCATCGGACAGTCATAAGAAACACTTTTCGATGCCCTGCAATGAACTACGAACAGGTGTGTCCTAAAATGAATCGTTAGTTGTTTAGACAGCAGGAGTTTAGTCTGACGGAGTATGGTAACATTGTTACCCACTGTAGATGAGAAATTTAGCCAGTGCAATCTTGTGGATGGTCGTCATCTCCATGACCAAGAAAAAGAATAAAGATACAATTGCCCTACATTCAGCACCCGTGTGTTTAATGTAAAGGTTATCATACAAATTAAATAGATTGTCGTTTCAAAAGTGGCAGTAACTCATTGAAATTATAGACTGGTGTGAGCTGGATTTTTTTAAAATTTGTCTGTAATGCAGAGCAAATACGCACTGTTGAAGCAGAGTAGATGTGTGAAGGAAAAACGAGCATATGTACTAAAGAAAGAACCGCTACGTAACGTCAAAAATGTCAGCAACTATCTTGCCATTGTGGTACGAGCTCAGTGGCTCTGCACATGCTTATGGCAGCCCGTGAATGTAGGATGATCCCCTTATGGTATCATCCAGTGGCAAAGGCAGGGGGGGGGGGCTTATCTTTACCCCCCCCCCCCCCGCTCCCCAAATCCGGCGGGCCCTAGAATATACACACAAATTTCGACACCATCCCCCCCGCTCCCCAAGTCATGAACATCCCAGTTACCTCCAACCCCCCTCCACCCTCACCCCCTTAAAAGTTCCTGGCTACGCCACTACTATAAACAGCACTCAATTGATAGTCAACAATATCAACATAAGCGAAATTTTTCTTTATTTTATGCACCATATGGGCAGTGTTTCTGTCTTGATATGCGTGCAGGCAAAGCGCACACTGTAGAAAACACTTGTGTAAAGCCTGCGTTCACAATGCAGTCCCCGTCAAACGTTCGAGGCGTTAAGGAATTCCACAAATAAAATTTTCAACGAAACGCATTAGTTTTTCAAAACGCTGGCAAACTTACGTTGCGTTTTACATCATTCACCTTTGTCGTCCGATGAATCAGCAGTAACCACTACACAAACCTCAATGAGCTTGTCGTTTGTTTTCTTGCCGTTGGGGTGATCGCTGGCGGTAGTGGCGGCGGCACAATTCTTTCTCAAACCGTTGGCTACTTCCTCCGTGCTCGCGGAAACGTGGTTTCCTTTGTGTAAAAGGGAGGTTTTGAATCTTGATGCATGGCAACGCTGAATGAAGGTCTTTTACCGTCTTCATAATCTCAGCAAGGCTACCGTACGAGCCACAACACCACCACCACTTTCAAGCTTCATAACACCGGCGCAAATAGAAGCCAAGTCTTGCATCTCGCCAAGTGTTATATCGGAGACGTTAAACGCCAGCTCACTGTGCTCTTCGACCCGGTCCTGCCGCCGAATGGGATCATCCAACAGCACGAAAGCATTCGTGTGCGCGTTGATCGAGTGACCGATCGCATGTCAAACCCCAGCCGCGGTCGATCCCACGAGCATCGCGGCCATGTTCTTTCGAGTTTAACTCGCCAAGGGTACGGTTGTCGAGTTAAAACAATGCAAATAGTCCCGTGCATTCTTGTTCTTGCGTCATTTTGTGGTCACAACCCGAACTCGAAAAATGACTGTTATAGCGGCAAACAGAGGCTTTCTAGTTTCACAAACGTTTACATGGCAAAGAGCGTTGAATCGTCACGCGCAATGAAGCCAATGGGATAGCGAGGTACCTATGTAGGGACGTGGAGGACGTTTCCTTTTAGAGCGCAGCTCTTAGGGGCCCGTTCTCGGCTCTAGCGGCGTCGGCGTCGCCGTCGGCGTCACCGTCGCCGTCGGCGTGACCGTCGCCGTCGGCGTCGGCGTAACCAAGGTCACCCCAAGGTCACGCAACCCTCAAGGTCATCCCAAGGTCACGTGGCCCCCAAGGTCACCCCAAGGTCACGCGACCCCCCGAGGTCACGTGACCACCCCCAGGGTCACGTGACCTCCCCGATGACGTCATCGTCACTGATGACGTCACTGGCATCCGCATCATCATGGTCATCATCACTGATGACGTCATCAGTGACGTCACTGATGACCTCACCGGCATCCGCATCGTCATCGTCATCATCACTGATGACGTCACCGGCATCCGCATTGTCATCGTCATCATCACGGATTACGTCATCAGTGACGTCACTGATGACGTCATCCGTGATGATGACGATGACGATGCGGATGCCGGTGACGTTATCAGTGACGTCACTGATGACGTCATCAGTGATGATGACGATGACGATGTGGATGCCGGCGAGGTCATCATTGACGTCACTGATGACGTCATCAGTGACGATGACGATGCGGACTCCGATGACGTCATCAGCGATGATGACGATGACGATGTGGATGTCGGTGACGTCATCAGTGACGTTATGACATCACTGGCATCGTCACGTGACCCTCCAAGGTCACGTGACCCCCCCCCCCTCCCAGGTCACTTCACCCCCCAGTACCCTTCCCCCCCCCCTCAAGAGCTGCGCTCTAATTCGGTGTTACAGGGAGTTGTAAACGGCTTTCACTTTTTTCTTTCTTTTTTTTTTGTTGCACGAGCTTTTCTGCAAATATAAAAATAAGTAAAAAAGACTGCCCTAGATTATGCGGTCGCGTCCATTTCTTCAGCGCCGAAAGAGAAGATCATGGCTTATGGGGACTACCCTCGTAATCACTGCGGTGAGCAAAGGGAGCAAAGCATTATTAAAACTGCACGAAGAAACTTTCCTGCATCATCCAGAGCATGTTTACAACCGGTGCACTCTGCTTCGATCTCATGACTAGTCATATATTACCAGAAAGTCGTCGTCAGCTCTGTACCCATCTGGAGTCTCCTTCACAGGCAAACAGGAAATTTCATTTGCAGCTTATGTTCACGGCGGTTTCACAAAGGATGGTCGGTGTCGCAGCGTACCTTCACATAATATTTTTTTTCTCGTAATGCCATCCGTATCGTGCAGAAACAGGGAAAGCAACCACGCAAGCGAGACACAAACACCACAAGGTCGTTACCGCGGTTTTCGCCATGTTTGTTTTCAAAGACCGTAGCGAAAGACTTCGAGAAAAAAAGCTGAGATATCTTAGCAAAATTTACTTTACGTCATAATTATTGACATAATCTTTCGTATTTTATATAAGGATAATAATATTTTTCTCTGTTTCCTTCCATTTTCCGGAAGGTAGCCTTTTCTCCGTTATTCGCTCGTTCTAAGTCCCGGAGGAAAGAAAGAAGATAACAAAAAGAACAGGGGGAAATGCAGGGATTTCTTCGCCCCAACTCCAAGAGAGTGGACAGCATTTCTAGCTGCCTGGGGTGCTATTCTGGTCGCAAACGGGTACCTTTCGAGTTGTGACGTATCGAGAAAAAAGGGGCGGAGCCTCAAACTAGAATGATTCTTGTTTGAGGCTCCACCCCGGTGTTCGGGTTCACGCACGCGGTCAGCTAGAATCTGACGATGCCCTACGTCGCGGTGACGTGTCTCCGCGACGTAGGGCATCGTCGCGGAGACACGACGATGCCCAGTTGGGGCGAAGAAATCCCTGCATTTCCCTCTGTTTTTTTTGTTATCTTCTTCATTTCCTCCGGGACTTAGAACAAGCGAATAACGGAGAAAAGGCTACCTTCCGGAAAATGGAAGGAAACAGAGAAAAATAATATTATCCTTTTATAAAATACGAAAGATTATTTCAATAATTATGACGTAAAGTAAATTTAGCTAAGATATCTCAGCTTCTTTTCTCGAAGTCTTTCGCTACGGTCTTTGAAAACAAACATGGCGAAAACCGCGGTAACGACCTTGTGGTGTTTGTGTCTCGCTTGCGTGGTTGCTTTCCCTGTTTCTGCACGATACGGATGGCATTACGAGAAGAAAATATTATGTGAATTTACGCTGCGACACCGACCATCCTTTGTGAAGCCGCCGTGAACATAAGCTGCAAATGAAATTTCCTGTTCGCCTGTGAAGGAGACTCCAAATGGGTACAGAGCTGACGTCGACTCTGTGCTAATATATGAGTAGTCATGAGATCGACGCAGAGTGCACCGGTTGTGAACATGCTGTGGATGATGCAGGAAAGTTTCTTCGTGCAGTTTTAATAATGCTTTGCTCACTTTGCTCACCGCAATGATTACGACGGTAGTCCCCATAAGCCATGCTCTTCTCTTTCGGCGCTGAAGAAATGGACGCGACGGCATAATCTCGGGCAGTCTTTTTTACTTATTTTTATATTTGCAGAAAAGCTCGTGCAAAAAAAGAAAAAAGAAAAGAAAACGGCTTCCACGTTTTTACACGTCCCTACATAGGTATCTCGCTATCCCATTGGCTTCATTGCGCGTGACGATTCAACGCTCTTTGCCATGGAAACGTTCGTGAAACTAGAAAGCCTCTGTTTGCCGCTATAACAGTAATTTTTCGAGTTCGGGTTGTGACGACAAAATGACGTAAGAACAAGAATGCACGGGACTATTTGCATTGTTTTAACTCGACAACCGTACCCTTGGCGAGTTAAACTCGAAAGAACATGGCCGCGATGCTCGTCGGATCGACCGCGGCTGGGGTTTGACATGCGATCGGTCACTTGATCAACGCGCACACGAATGCTTTCGTGCTGTTGGATGATCCCATTCGGCGGCAGGACCGGGTCGAAGAGCACAGTGAGCTGGCTTTTAACGTCTCCGATGTAACGTTTGGCGAGATGCAAGACTTGGCTTCTACAGGGTGTCACAAAAGAAAATTTACACGGTCTTTTTTACCGCAAAAATAAACTAGGCATCTCCGAACGCTCATTCTCCGCCCAAGGGTAGAGCTAGCGGTCACAACCAGATGCCAAAGTTTCAGCCCCATCCGATAAGTTAGTCAAAAGTTATTAGTGGTTTTCTGAAAATCTCAATGGGAAAATGGAGCCCATTTTCGCCCGTTTTCGGTTTCTGGTGCCATAGAGCCCCATGTGTTTGAAAATTACGTCGGCCGCCATTTTCCCATTGAAATTTTCAGAAAATCACTTATAACTTTTGATTAAGTTATCGGATCGGGCTGAAACTTTGGCATCTGGTTGTGACCTATAGCACTACCTTTGGGCGGAGAATGAGTGTTCGGCGATGCCTAGTTTATTTTTGCGGTAAAAAAGAACGTGTAAATTTTCTTTTGTGACACCCTGTATTTGTGCCGGTGTTATGTAGCTTGAAAGTGGTGGTGTTGTTGTGGCTCGTACGGTAGCGTTGCTGAGATTATGAAGACGGTAATAGACCTTTATTCAGCGTTGCCGCGCATTAAGATTCAAAACCTCACCTTGACACAAAGGGAACCACGTTTCCGCGAGCACGGAGGCAGCAGCCAACGGTCTGAGAAAGAATTGTGCCTCCGCCACGACCGCCAGCGATCGCCCCAATGGCAAGATAACAAACCACAAGCTCATTGAGGTTTGTGTAGTGCTGACTGCTGATTCATCGGACGACAAAGGTGAATGATGTAAAACGCAACGTAAGTTTGCCAGCGTTTTGCAAAACTAATGCGTTTCGTTGAAAATTTAATTTGTGGAATTCGGTAACGCCTGGAACGTTTGACGGGGACTGCATTGTGGACGCAGGCTTCACAGAGGTGTTTTCTACAGTGTGGGCTTTGCCTGCACGCATATAAAGACAGAAACACTGCCTATATGCTGCATAAAATAAAGAAAATTTCGCTTATCTTGATTATGTTGACTATCAATTGAGTGCTGTTGATAGTAGTGGCGTAGCCAGGAACTTTTAAGGGGGTGAGGGTGGAGGGGGTGAGGGTGGCTGGGATGTTTATGACTTGGGGAGCGGGGGGGGGGGGGGGGGGGGGGGTTGGTGTCGAACTTTGTGTGTATATTCTAGGGCCCGCCGGATTTGGGGAGGGGGAGGCGAACATAAGCCCCCCCCCCCCCTGGCTTTGCCACTGGATGATACCATAAGGGGAGAATCCTACATTCACAGGCTGCCATAAGCATGTGCAGAGCCACTGAACTCGTACCACAATGGCAAGATAGTTGCTGACATTTTTCACGTTACGTAGCGGTTCTTTCTTTAGTACATATGCTCGTTTTTCCTTCACACATCTGCTCTGCTTCAACAGTGCGTATTTGCTCTGCATTACAGGTAAATTGTAAAAAAAATCCAGCTCACACTATTCTATAATTTCAGCGAGTTACTGTCCCTTTTGAAACGACAATCTTTTTAATCTGTATGATAACGTTTACATTAAACACACGGGTGTTGAATGGAGGACAATTGTATCTTTATTATTTTTCTTGGTCATGGAGATGACGACCATCCACAAGATTGCACTGGCTAAATTTCTCGCCTACAGTGGGTAGCAATGTTACCATGCTCCGTCAGACTAAACTCCTGCTGTCTAAACAACTAACGATTAATTTTAGGACACACTGTTCGTAGCGTATTGCAGGGCATCGAAAAGTGTTTCTTATGACTGTCCGATGACTGACATGCAATTCCAGAAGCTTGGCGTGAAAAGGTAAAATATCTAGTTGATACAATAAAATACCATCAGCAACCAATCCAGATTTTATTGCGTGATTGACAGTAGCTACAAACCGCAACAAATGGTCAACTGAAGACATAGGTACTAAGCGTGCACTAACTTCGAAGCGGTAGAAACCCTGAAATTTTAACGTAAACTTACCATCAAGTTGTTAATGACAAAGTGGTGTTTGCGGAAAAATGTTGGAGTCCTTCAGAACGGTGACGATCTCATTCAGACCGATGATGATGGTGACGAAGGTTCTGTTAGATTCTAGGTTCCGTCAACGCACCCCACGACGTCGGTGTGCTTGTCGTGGTGGCGACAAAAGCCTTCTTTCGGACATGCCTCAGCTGCCTCGGTCCGGGGTTTCGTCGACCCAGCCGTCTCTTCCCAGCCGGTTGACAGCGACACTCGCGACGGCCGTCACGGCTTTGATCACCGTCCACTGGGCATTAGCTATGTGATCATCGGTGGCAACCCCGCTCTTGTAGTTCCCCGCTGCGAAAAATCTGAGTGCGATTCAATTAGTCTGCTGCTGCTCGATGATCATCATCTGTCATCGTCGCCGTCTCTCCTCGCGCAGCTGGTCACACTGCGATCACACGGTGCTTTTCGACAAGCGGTATTGTCGTCAGAAACAGTCGTCGTGCATCGCGAAGGCTACCGGGTGCTCGCGGAAAACCTGTCATTGTACGCGTTAATCGAGCCATCGTTGCGCAACAGGCATCGCCGCCATTTTCTACGCTCTAGAATCCTGCCCAAAGCTTGTTCCCCTTCGTGTAATAGAAACAGAAGTTAAAAGCACGAGCACATCACCCCAAACGATGCTTGCACGAACGTTGGTTTGCACTGCGCAAGCGCGCCTGCTCGACAGGGACGTTGAAAGCCCGGAGCACGTTCTTGTAGCTCCTACACCCGCACTAGCTCGCACTCATAGTGAAACAGAGAGTAGGGTGTGTCGAGTAATACCGCAGTTAATCTAGTAACGCGACTTCCGCTATGTGCTACGTAGGTCGGACGTGGTCATACGTCACTTTGTCGTCACGGTCCGAGCTCGAAGAGTGACAGTTACGGCAAACAGTTGCTTTCGTGTTTCGCGAACGTTACCATGGGAACCGCGTGGAATTATCACGCGGGCTGTGGCCAATAGGAGCGCGCGGTTCGTAGGGGGGAGGAGTTTTCGAGAAACACGAACGTGACCGTTGGTGACCAGAATAGCACCCCAGAATAGCACCCCTGGTGGAGAAGGACAAGAGAACACGCACGTACAGCATTGGCTAGTGTAGCTACTAGTCAGGCTAGATCTAGCACTGCTGATTTCCCCCGATACAAAAGGGTTAGCCCCAAATCAATTCTATCTACTTTAATCCACGATCTAAACCCAACATTTTGTCATTTTGGTACTCTGAAGATTTTTCTCCAGGATGTTCGTACGCATCACGAGTTCAGGCAGCGAAAAAAGAAGCATGGACCCGCCAATCTCGCTTGTGATTCCCTCGATTTCGCCTCAAGCAAAGCCCAGCTAGGCGCGCCTTGCTGACTCAAAAGAGGATTCTCCGGACCCTTTCTTCGAAGTAGACCCTTCCTGTATGAAGAGCTGATCTTGTTTTTCGGATGGAGGGTCACTTTCCCCCCTTTGTTGTTCGCTATTATCATTTTCAAAGTTGTGAGCTTGGGGGTGGACCGTCGTGCGGGGGAATGTATGCGGTGCTAGCCGGCCGTCGCTTCGTTGGTGGTGGACTCCTCTCGTCACTCAACGTCTATCGAGTCTACTGTTTGTTTGACATTGAGCTCAAATAAACGCCGTATGAATTACCTCTGCAACGCCTGGTACGTACACTTTATTTTTTTTTTTAAGTATGTTCCCTTTATGTATCTTGGTTGTAGTAAACGTTACGGGCAGAGGTCGGCATTTTAGGTCGCCCTCACTCACCCTCACCCTCACAGCCACCGTCACCTAAGCCCCTCACTCACCCTCACCCTCACAGCTACACTCACTTTCAGCCCCTCACTCACCCTCACCCTCACAGTCACACTCACCTTCAGCCCTTCACTCACCCTCACTGAACCTCGCGGCCCTCACGCACTCACCGCCCTCACGGCCCTCACGGCCCTCACCGCCCTCACGGCCCTCACGCCCCTCACTCACTCATGGCCCTCACGCCACTCACCGCCCTCACCGCCCTCACGGCCCTCACCGCCCTCACCGCCCTCACGCACTCATAGCCCTCACGCCACTCACCGCCCTCACGCCACTCACCGCCCTCACCGCCCTCACGGCCCTCACCACCCTCACGGCCCTCACGCCACTCACCGCCCTCACGCCACTCACCGCCCTCACGCGCCTCACCGCCCTTGCGGCCCTCACACCCCTCACGCCCCTCACACACTGATGGCCCTCACGCCACTCAGGCCAGCTTCAGATGGGGCAATTTCGCCCAGAAACTTTAAGTCCCAACACCAGCAACACGGGCCGCCCGCGATCACACGCAGCAACCAATTGCTGCAATTTGCCATCGTCATCATAAAATTTTATTTTTCGTGCACTATTTAGACAGAATTACGCGTTATAAATATGTTTTTATGCATTTAAATCTTGTTCAGGATACTAATGCACCTTTCTGAAACAGTTTATTTCCAAAAAAAACGATCGATTTCAAACCAGAACCAAGTCTTTCGGTGTCATCATCACCGGCACGAGGTATCACGTGAAAATTTTGCGTCCCTGATTGGATGCAGCCGCTTCAAACGCATTCGAATTGCTCCGAGTTGCTTGCTTATTTCGAGCCGGACCCGATCTCAGCAATTCGTGTCGATCTAGGGAAAGCTATAGAGAAAAACCCGCCATTACCACCAAAACTGCTGAGAAAGATGCTCCATCTGAAGGGGGCCTCACGCACTCACCGCCCTCACGCACTCATGGCCCTCACACCCCTCACGCACTCACCGCCCTCACACCACTCACGCACTCATGGCCCTCATACCCCTTACCGCCCTCACCGCCCTCATGGCCCTCATGGCCCTCACGACCCTCACGGCCCTCACCACCCTCACGGCCCTCACCGCCCTCACGGCCCTCACGGCCCTCACGGCCCTCACGGCCCTCACCGCCCTCACGGCCCTCACCGCCCTCACAGCCCCTCACGGCCCTCACTCACCCTCACACTCATGAATTTTCCTGGTTCAGAAACTCACTCACCCTCACCTCACCTGTGAAGATGAGGGTGAGTGAGGGTGAGTGAGGGCCCTCATGAGTGAGGTTTGCCGAGGTATGGTTACGGGTCGAGCTAGCGTCGGTGCCCTGCAAGCTACGCCATCAGGCTCACGACGCCTCTATCGGCCTTAGTGGTGGTCATGCACGGTGTCGAAAGTTTTCAATAGTTCAAGCGACTGCCTTAGTGGGTACAAAAGTTGACATTTCGGTCGATCAGGGGCGAGTTCCGACGTCCTAAATGCAAAGACTAACAAGGCAGCGAGCTTCGGGATGCGGCACGAGGAATAATAAACAAACTCTTACCCAAACCAAATCACCGGTGCGAAGCCCGTTAAGATTACGATCGTCAACTCCTTTCGCAGCAGATTCAAGTGACGGACGTAAACATCACGTTCCTTCGTTGATTTGTCTGTTGTAACGCTAGGAGTACAACGCTTTGGATACTTCACCAAAGCCCTCTTGTTTCGAAAGCCATCGATGTCACGTGTCGTGTTGCGATTAGTTGCCTTTTCGCGGTCCGCGAAAGCGGTTGGGGAAAATCGGTCCCGAAACGGTTGGCAAAAACGCGCTCCAACCGCTCGATCCCAGCCGCTTTGCGGTTGAGATCGCGCGGATCCGCTTTCAGTGTAATCGCGCTATAACTCTGAGTCAACTAGCCCGCATCGCCACACTAATCCAACACTATCCCGCAGCCCCCCCCCCCCCCCCCTGGTAAAAAAAGAAAAAAAGAAGGATAAAGTTCTTGCAGTGATTAACTATGCACCCCCGAACGCTCAGTCTCCGTCAACATGTAGCAGCAGCGCTACGGACCAGATGCCAGTCTCAAAACTAAAACTTACATTAAAAAAAAGTTATGTTATTTTTTTAGATTTCCTTGCGAAAACGGGGCTTGTTCTCGGTAGTTGACGTAATTCAACTCCATGTATTCACGGGCTCCTCCGTCTTCAACCATTTTCCCGTTTATAATTTCAGAAAATCGCTTTATACCTTTTTAACACGATAATGGCGACCTTTGAAACTTTGGTATTTGGTGCAGGCATCACACTTTGGCTGAGTCTGAGTGTTCGACAATGCGTATTGTATTTTCGGAGCGAAGGCTAAAAACACCTAATGCACTTACAACCTTTGAATAAAATGAATAAACAAATAAATAATAGCAATATAACCCTTCATTTCCAGTTTCGATAGAGAGTCTGAACCTGTGGCCTTTTACCCACATTCGTTTACGTCAAGGGTCTCCAAACTTCGTGGCTAAGGGGCCGGATTAGGTGACTGGCGCAGCCTCAAAGGCCGGGAAAAGATAGTAATTATTAAAGAGGAAAAATAACTAAATAAATAAACCTAGATAAGCAACTACACACAGAAACGGATGTTGGAGGAAGTTTAAAAAAAGTCTAAAGTTGATGAATTTATATACTTTAACTTGAAACTTAACATTTAGCCAATTATGACATTAAACGACAGTTGGGGCCAAGAAAATTCCCCAAACATAAGTTAAAGCACATGGAAATTAAGCATAGTCTCGCAGTACAAAAGACGTAAAAAGACCCTGCAAAGCATTTCTGGCCATTTCTTTTATTTTGAATCGCTTTCGCTCGAACTAGTGGGTCGGACTCTCGCAGCACATTAAAAATATAATAAAAAAGAAATCGGATGTATTTTGAACCATAGTCTCCTCTATACTGACAAAGCCTGGCAATAAAAAGGTATAGAGCCGCTCTCTCGTATCTATTGGACCTCTTAACTCGTTGGACCTCTTGAGTCGTTGGACCTCTCGACCATAAGCGAGGACTCAGTGGCCTTGGGGACGAGAGGTTTTGGGACCCTTAATGGCTGGCTGTGTCACGGCGTTGTGCGTTTTCCATTTCAATCGGCTGGTGACCAACGCCATCTCTTCGTGCGTATGCATGATGACTGCCGCAGGAATTTCCCGATAGTTGTGCACGCTGCACGGTCGCGGGGACGCAGGATGTTTCTCAAATTTCGAAATCAGCGAACAGTTAATCGGTAACTGAATGACGAGGCACGTATAAACCAATACGCGGTGCTGACGTCAAACCCCTGCGGTGGTGCTGCTATTGGCATTGCGCACGCGCAGACTGTCCACTTGACGCGCTCCCTGCGCACGTGCAGTGCCCACACCTCGTGCGGAAACTGGACCTTTTCCCACACCTCGTGAAGGCTTGTTTGGAAACAGCGCATTGTTCTATACACAGCATGAACTTAACTGGGAGGAAGGGTTGTGTGGATCATTTGGACAACGTAATGTTTGACAGTCATCCAGAAGGTCAACATGTCGCAGCATCTTGCTGTCCAGTACAGCATGACTGGCCAACAAGCTGAAGTCGAGTGCTCACGTAGTTCTCGTGTCCAATCCATGAGCCGCGCTCGACTGTCTTCAGTCGGGTGGTTTTGATTCCACAATCACGTCATTCAGCTTTGCAAAGGCAAGACTGAAAGAAATAGCCTCCTTTTATCCTCGCGATTTCAGAATTGTACCACGACAAAGAAGTTTCTGATTCAGTGGCGGTCTGTGCGAGTCTACTTGTACCATGCTCGGACCAGTACGAACCGGCCAGGTCATGCACGTTCCAACCCGATAACGTTTAAGGCTGAAATGATTTTAATGTTCACACAATCTGGTGCGCGTCAATTTTGTTTAACTTGATTTCCAACGCGTCAAAATATCCATTATTGAACCTTCTGACTGGTTGGACCTCTTGACTCGCCGTGGATCATTTGACTCGTTGGATCTCTTGGCTCGTTGGACCTCTTGACCCTCATTGGATCTTTTGACTCGTGTCTGGCGAGTCAAAAGATCCAACGAGTCAAGAGATCCAGCATTCTACCTTTTGACTCGTAGGATATTTTGACTGGTTGGATCTCTTGACCAGAAGTGTGTGTCTGTGGGGGGGAGACAATTAAAGAGAATGAATATGGTGAGAAGAGGACAATCCACAGTGCCAGGGCTAGACGCTCACAAAAAGCGTAGCCCTACGATTGAATACCCTCAGCGATTGATTATCAACGCTTTTCTTTCAGTATCTTTCTTTCGTGGTTAGACACAACTGTGAAATTGGCCTATAGAATGAACCTGGTTTCTCAAAGAAATTTTGATCTTTTTCGCGTCTCCTTTCCATTTCTGTTTTGTTCCACCATGTTAGCGCCTTTTGTGCGCGATTAGTAGACTTTTTTTCTTCTTATTCTTTTCATCGCTCTAGCACTTTTCGCACATGACGGCCGCAGAAGCGCACGGAAGGTACAAGAAGGAGAGGGCACCGGCGGACCGTGGCGCCGTAGCACGCGCCATAGCAGCAAATACTTTACTAGGGGGAATACATTCCACCCCTCTCAAATACAATAGCCTAGGTGCGGACAGGTTTTCTGGGCTTGGCGAGAGCCATCTATCGTCAGGGAGGTCTCGGCTATCGGGCGCAGGTTGTTCTACATACCCAATTTATTGTTGTGCAAATGCTCGAGACACGTGCCGCGCGCACCTTCTAGTTCAGTTCTGCGCCAAATACTTTGCTGCGATGTGCCGCCATGATATACCCAAGGGTTGCACGTTGCACGTGCCTTGTGTAGGGTGCCTCAATGTCCTTCTGTTTAGGGTGATGCCGCCCTTTGTAGTACCTGATGGCGACAGCACGCGCTCACGGGGAAAATACAAACAAATCAACGAAAACAAAATGTCGCCCTAATACAGTCAACGCCACAAACGCGTGCAGGGCCACGCTCTTTAACGCGCTTCTGAACAAAAAATAAAAATAAACGTGTGAGACAAAATGGCGAGATGCCACCACCCTAACCAAAGCGCACATGAAGGCACCCTAGCCTTGTGCATCGACGCACCTTGCGCTACTTTTGAAACATGAAGGGGCTGGAATCGAAGACGACACCACCGCAGCAGCCGCGAACATCCACGTGCACATGCGTGTGGACTGACGCCGACCTCCCCTCCGTCAGGTCTTGGTTCCTGGTCGCTGTAGGTGTTCTGTCTAATGCAAATGAGCGGAATGAAATGCATTCCCCCTAGTAAAGTATTTGGTAGCAGGAAGGTGAGGGGAACGACCGTGAAAGGCGAGATTGCGATCGACGCGCGAGCCTACGCTTTGAAATTGCTTGCAAGGTCACTCATTGCTTGAAGGTCGGTACGCCACGTGTCGCTAAAACCTTTAACTAAACCGCTGCGTGGCCAAAAGCTGGTCTTGCAACAGAGAAAATCAGAGGCTGTGGCAGGGTGGCCTCTTACGCACATTCTTTTACGTCGCCTTAAAGGAGGGCGGCATTTTCGCAATTTTTATTTATTGTCTTTTATTTAATCTTTTAGCACACGCTGAGGCCATTGTTATTTATAGGGCAAATACCGCCTGTTGGATAGAGGTATATAGCAACAGAAACCAGAAAGAACTCAATTCGTGTAAACTCGTAGGGCTATCGGTAATGATCCCGGGATAGCACTATGAAGGCATATTGTTGCGAAGCTTTTCGTCTCCTTCTCGAACGTAGCATTGCAGGTAGTATCGCTTGCCGGAAGCCAAGAACGACTGAAACTATGTGTGCAGGGCTCAACGCCCCTAAAGTTGTTCTCTTCTTTATTGCACTGACGTTCGGAGGCCTTGCCAACGGTGAGTCGGACATTTTGCTCTAAATCTTCGACTGAAAGGCATGCCCTCTTAATATTGTTTGAAAACATGCTGAAATATTCTGGGTGTTTGTGAGGTTAGTCGTGATGTTCGGGCCGGGCGTGAACAAAATACGTATCGCAGAAATATCGAACTCCGTGAGCATGTGGCGCCAGTGGTTGGGATAGAACGAGAGAGTTTAAGAACCTGACGTTACTTAGATCAGAAGATAGTTGAGAAAGACAAAATTTCCCTGTGAGCATACGTCCACCTAAAGGCCCGTTCACACTCTTGCGACCGAGCAAGACCAAGAGAGACCAGACCGGTTTTTAAGCCTCTTGCGACCTCTTAGGACCAGCTCCGCTCTAGCGCATCCGGTCTTACGAAGTCATTCTCGGTCGTACTCGGTTACAAGAGTGTGAACGAACCTTATACCCCTGTCAGACGGGAAAGTAAATGTAATCTTGATTGAATGTCATTCACCGCTCGGCGAATCAGCTCGTGATGCTGGTTCCGCACGTGGCGCGTGCACGCGCAGCGTGGTGTATTACGCACGCGGATTGGCCAAGCTATAATGCCATTTTGCTTAAATGTCATTTAACGCGCCCGTCTGACAGGGCTATTAAACATACTGCCGTCAAAAAAAAAAAAAAAGTCTTCGTGAGCGACTGTTTGAGCTATTTCAATGAACAAAAATATTCAGAAAAAAAAAGAGAATATTGTTTCTCCATTTTGTTGACAAGGTTTGCTCAATGAAATAGTAATCGAGAATCGAGAATACATTTTATTAGGCGACCAAGAACAACCGTAGGGTCTTGGTGCTGGTACGCCAAAACTTACGCACACTACAAGTTGTGCATAAACTGAAAACCTCGAAACAAAAACGCAACGAATACATTACAAATACATATACACATACACTATTGCACAACGAGCACAAAACACAGTGTTTATGTTCGCGGCATGAGTGTAAGGAAGGAATTATCTATCACATCTTGACAGTAGGGAATTGAAAGTATTAATTACAACATATTTACAAAACGTCTACGACAATGAAAAGTAAAAAAAAGAAGAAAAAGAGGTAATAATAAACTGTTTTTTTATTTCATTTCCTTTCTGCACTGCAAAGAAAATACACTTGATATATACATGCCAAAAAAAAAATCGTTCAGGAAAAACATTCGAGGCTACTTCAGTCAGAATAATTCGTGTAACTCTCCTTCGTAGCGACTAAATCAGGACGTTCTTCTTTTCTTCTCTTGGTGTTAACTTTCTTATTTCCTCAGTCTTTGGTTGATTCAGTATATACACCAGATCACTTGCACTCTCGCGTTCTGTTCGTTAAATCATTATATCAATATGTTTATCATACTTCGGACGGCAGGAGTTAAAAATATCGAGTTCTTTGATGTAACAGTTAAAACGCTCTAATATTTTATATTGGGTAGAGATGATTAATATTTCCAGCAGTGGAAAATGTTGATTTGAGGTGTTCAGACACTCGCAAGGCCCTGATACACCCTTCAGGCAGGGGACCCGAAGAACCGATCAATCTACGCAGAGTTTTCAAAAGGAGCAAGTCCGCTTTCTTCCGACGTCGACGTGAAATAAGTAATTTCGCACGCCTTAGTCACATACTAGTTCAAGTGACGCTCATTCTCATTGAAAGAACAATATTCGAAAATGGAGATGCATTTTTTTTGCACACGTTAGTTCGTTTTGCAAATGCCACTCTGCTCGACTGAAACGCATTCTGAAGGAACTGTCACACTGAGGAAACACGATGGAAAAATCAACACAACATGTTGTCCAACAGTCGGGCAACTTGTTGCTCGCTCCCCGCGTTGTCCGACAACCCTGTGATATCGCGGCAACAGCAGCTTAACATGGACGATAACGAAAATGTTGCCTCGGTATGATAGCTTTTGGCAACAGAAACTCCGAGAACACCTACGCACTTCTTATGAGTTGTGAATGCGAAAGCATGAATGTCGTTCTTCCGCTCTCTTAGTTCGTCTGCGGCGTAGAGTCTGGGGCGGCTACGTTTCGGCACTGCCGAGGTAGCGGCCCACGGTGGAGCGCGCGCTCTCGCGAAGCGTCCGCGCCGCGCTGAGCTCGGCCGTACAACCTCTGCGGAGTTTGCCCAGGTGGGCGCTAGGGCCAGGCCCGCACCGCCGCACCTCGCCGGGCCGCTGCGTGCGCTGCGCCGCCATGGAGAGGGCTTCTTTGGTGGCGGTTTTTGGAACTACAGCGCACGAGAGCCAATGGGAGCGTCGTTCCTTGATGACGCGCGCCAGCCAATGGGAGCCTTTCCATCAGAAATCGGCTTCATTTCGCTCCATTTCGAGTGGTGAATTTAGCTGCCCTTTTGCGTGGATTTTTGCGCGGCTTCAAAGCTGGGAGCCTTCAGATCGCGGCGTCACTGCGCTCCATTGAGAGAGGAGTTTAGCTGCCGTTTGGCGCGGTTTCAAAGCTGATGACGTGAGCTCGCTCCACGGGACGGTTAATGCTTTCGCATTAAAACAGCAGCAACTTGTGTTGAACAATTTGTATTGACCTAATCGCTGGCTGAGCAATTTTCGGGCCGGCAACACGACAAAGATAGCTTCGACGGCAGAGCTAGTTCTTTATTAATATATTTTAAGAACTTATTCAAGTGAAGGCCTGGAAAACGTTATTTTATAAAAATTAAGGCTGGCGTGCAGCTAAAATATTTTGTTTAATGTTTTAGTGCGTACTTACGGAAAGGTATTTTCGAAATGCTCACAGCTACGGTCGCGTAAGCTCAGAGTGGTGGTGAAATTTGAACTGCCGAAAGACCAGCTACTAATATAGGCAGTATTCACTGGCGGCCATAGCTGTGTGCGCGAATGCTGAGCGCGTGCTGATGGCGAGCTTCCACAGTTCTATTGCAACGTGCATTCCGCACCATCAATAATGCCGGTCTTAGCGGCCTATTGATGTGAGCTCGTTCTGAGCATGCGCTCTAAACAGCACCCAAAAATATGGCGTCCAGTGAATACTCCCTATAAAATGGCATGCCAACTGACCCGCTGATAAAGAATAATAAAAATAATCCTGGAAGGCAAAGATTAAAGAAATGGAAGCATTAAAGCGTCCACTCTGATTATGATTGTTGATGTTTTTAACTTTGAATCTGTCGCTACTAGACACCTAAATTGATTCTGAAATCCCCAGGACGTTTTGGGGAATGACGCGATAACAGCAGGCAGTAGGCGGATAGACAGCGTTGAAAAATATTTATTCCACCGATTGTTATGAAGGCCGATCGTGTCGGTGTCGCAGTTTTTATACACTCTCAGTTTAGCTCAACACCACGCTTACTCCGTTTCACCTTATGTTGTACCGCAGCAGAGGCTAGAAGCGTGAGCTCATAGCGTTGGCAGCAGCCCTTAGTGCACGAGAGCTTGTGCCGTCGAGACGTGCCCTAGAGCAATGTACTCGCGCTTCTAGCCTTCCCTGCGGTACATCATAAGGTGAAATAGAGTATAGAAAAGACGCTTTGGGGTGCTGCAGGTGCTAACTCAATTTCATAGTAGAAATAGGAATTGCATTAACGAAAAAAACGGAAACAAACACTTCCAGTGATGTGATTGGTGCGCCAATTGCGCCAAACTGCGCCAAGGGACTAACCCTGCTACATCTTGCTACGTTTTGCCAAAATATGGGCACTCTGCGCCAAGCCTGCGCCAAAGGACCAATTTAGATCGCCTTTCAAAGCCGAAACTAAATTGACTACCGTAATTGAGCATACGTGATCTAGGTGGCGCAAGCGGCTGCCTGACACAAAATACCTTGCTTCAATTGTCCATCCAGTCTTGCATGGTTCTTCCCGCCTTCTCAAGTTTCGCGCTCTCATGGATGTCGTCTAGCGTCATTTTTAATTTTTTTCGACGATAGACACGGACGATTGACGCTAGCATCGAACGCTAGCATCGGAGCGTGTGCGGACGCTCCGATGCTAGCGTTCATGGTCTTGCGTAATGAGTCGCAACGAGCGGACTTATAAAAAGTACTTGGTTTAATATTTACATGACCACGGCAAAATCCATCCTGACAATTACCCTGCTTCCTCGTCGTCCCAAAACCAAAGTGTCTCTTCTCGCGTCACCAACACTTCTCCTTGGTACTCAGTCCCAGACACCATCTCGTTCACCGAAAAAATGTCCCATTCGCGAGACAGGATCGCCCTCCCCTAGTGATTTTCCAACACATGGTAGCAGCCATGCCATCATGCTGTGAAACGAAACCACGTTTTTGTGCTGCGGGAGTTACTTTGTGAGTTGAAGCCTTCGCTCCTGAAAGCAGCGGCCATGACAAAACTATATTTGGTCCCTGCCTACCAGTCACCCTGGTCGTGCGCCGTTGGGTGCTGCCGTCCTCACGTCACTGCAAATATGGCGCTTTCTAAACTAAAACATAAATACCTACACATGTCCATCAACATTCCTGTTCTTGTTTAAATCATACCCCACAACAAAAATCCTTCTTTAACTCAAAGGCTGCTATGCCAAAGTATTGATTAGCTAAGTTTCTCTCGGTGGGCTTTCTTTCGAGAGGGATTCCAGTGCGTGAGCTAAAGCAAAGAGGGCAATGTCTGCACGCTGAACACGCACAATGCGCTTCTTTGTCTCGAGTTCAGTCGTTGCACAAAGCAGGTCCTTTTTTTGTTTGTGTTTAGCTTGTACCTCGCCTGCCGGCCTGGCAAGCACGCGCCGCTGGACTGTTTTTTGTCGTTTGCTGGCAGTTAAATTTTGCATACAATTTTGGGAACCAGTTGGCGACGGTTTAAATCGAAGAGCCGTTGTCTCCGCTCGCGCGTCAAAGCAAATTGCAACGGCAAGCCTGCCGAAGTTGCCCTCACGTGCATGCGAACATGATTGCACGACAGGGGCACCTAGAGCCACTCTAGGGGCACCAGCCGGGATGCTTTCAATTCTTTTTTTTTTTTCGTTTGCTTACTTTAGACGAACATTTGTCACGTCGGCAACCAGTAAAACAAAAGCGGCTTTTTCATGATTGTTCGGCAACGCGCACAGCACTGTATACTTGTAGGATGTCTCAGCAGTAAAAACACAAGCGGCTAGTTCCGTGACAGTACGTTACATGACAACACAACACAAAGTGTGTTTTGTTTGTCCAGCACAAAAAACAAATTAGTTTTATTTTTCTAAGAATATCTGCTCCAATAGCCACTTTTGCTGCTCCAAAACACTGTTTTTGCTGCTCTAAAAGGCGCTTTTGCTGCTCTAATACGTTGTCCTGGCTGCTCCAAAGGCGACTTTTTCTGCTCTGAAACACCATTTTGGCTGCTCCGAAAGGTGCTCCAAAATGGCTTAGGCCAATCCCAGTTCTGCACTTCATACGGTGGCGAAAATGCCGAACATATAGGGAGTATTCACTGGCGGCCATAGCTGTGTGCGCGAATGCTGAGCGCGTGCTGATGGCGAGCTTTCGCAGTTCTTTCGCAACGTGCATTCCGCACCATCAAGAGTGCCGGTTTTAGCAGCCTATTGATGTGAGTTCGTTCTGAGCATGCGCTCTAAACAGCACCCAAAAATATGGCGTCCAGTGAATACTCCTTATATTGCCGTGCGCGTAGCCGAGCGCGCGCGTGACCGAATGGTTACCGCGCTTGGCTATCACCTGGAGGCTCCGGGTACAATTCCAGTGAGCGGGCTCCTATTTTATTTATTCTTTCACACACATTCTCGTAATTTCGAGAGCCTTCTCGACTGATCGAGTAGCGAATGTTCTACGCGCCGAATGTTCAACGCCGAATGTTTCAGAAACCCACGCGGGTACAAAAGGTGCTCCGCGTGGCGGTAAGGAGTCAGTCTCGCCCCATCTTTCGATCCTGCTGTTACGCAGCCTTCAACGCCCGCGACGTTCTGTTGTTAGCTTCTGTTTCCTTTTTGCTCTGGGCTCAAGATCGCCCCAAATAATGTTTCAGTTTCCTCGGTTATTTTTTTGTTTCTTCACCTCGTAATTCATGACATTTTGGTGAAGGGACTGCGAGGTACTGGCTGGGGAACCACGAGACTTATTTAACTTCGCGGGAGGTGTGCAAGCAAGTACCGAAGAAGACGTTCACCAGCCAACACCGACGCGAGAGGGCCAAAGGCATCCTTCGAACAAGGACCCAAGGCCCAAATAAGATCATCACCAGCTTCGTCGAGGATGTTCTTTGCCTGAAAGCCTGCGCCGATCCTCAGGCTACAGAGGAAAAGGTGCTGCGACACCTGATGAGGTGTGTGAAGAGCGAAATATTCGGCGTTCTTCTCCGCAATCCACCGACAACAGTCGACGTGCTCGTCATGGAGTCGACAAATATGGAACTGGCCCTAATAGCACGCGCCAGACACTACTAGCATAACTACTCTGGTGATATCCGGATCCGACCTTGGTACCAACCTCCCCGGCATCCGTGACATCGCCCGTAAAGTTGTCCAGGAGGAGCTGAGGGAGCTGTTGCGCGCTGCCGCTCGCCCGGCCTCGCTCTCCATCGCCGAGGTAGCGCGGTAAGAAGTCCAGGAAGCCATCCAACCGGAGGCTCGCATCAGCGTGGCAGCCCCCGAGGAACTGATGCTAACCTACGCCACGATGGCCCGACGAGCACCACCAGCCCCGCGTCCGTACATGGCGCCTCCCCGACGTGAACCTCCAGCGCCGCCGTATTCCCGACGCGAGGAAGATCGGACGCGCGTCCACCCAGAACAAGCTGTGCCAAGAAAGACTGACGTGTGGAGGACGGCCGATCGACGCCGGTTGTGCTACTGCACTCCGGGGAAGCCGACCATATCTATCGCCGTTGCCCCTACCGGCAAATAGGGCAGCGCGGCTTCCACCCGAGCGATCCACGCCCACGCTACGGTGAGCGAACACAGCAGATTGAAGAGTACCTTTGACGATCTCGTTTTCCCCCGCCGGCACTTCGCCGCGGGTTCCGGTCACCGTCGCCAAGACGTCCAGCTTCACCGATGCACCGACCCCGTCGTGAGAGCCCGTCGCCCAATTCTAGCCGGGAAAACTAGGCGCGGCAACTCCCAGAGGTGAAGTTGCCGTGAACGGACGACATAAAGAGCCTCCAAGAACGCCGGAGCGCTCTCACTCTCCCTACACCACGCATTGCAACGACGCTCCTGCAACGGTGCCCAACAACTTAAACGTTGTTATCGACGGCCACGACGCATCGGCACTGATGGACACCGGAGCAGACTTCTCATCATGGTTTTGACGTTCATTCTACGGCGTTCACGCGAATGAATCGCCGCACGTCAAATTATTTACGTAACAAAGTTTAGCGGTGTAACGAGCCTTGATAATTTCGCTCAGGCGATTAAAGGGGTAGCACATTGCTATGAGGACGTAGAATTGACAATTCCAACGCAAAAAAGAGTATGCGGACTCATACATATGCCGACGTGACATTTCAATGATTTCTTGACGCGGGACGCGGTGCTTCTTGCCCGGACTTCATGCACAAGCGTTCAAACTGTCGTCTGCTTTTTCAAACTTGTCTACTTTTTGTCGTCAGCTCGTTCAAACGACAGCGACCCGTAAACCAAACGTTTACCCGGTAATTCCGATAAGAACTAATTGCAGGCCTCAAAACACTTTTGAAGGTTGGTTGGGGTAAGTAGGGCTAAGTGTAGATACAAGAAGATGTTTGTCATTGTTACCAGTGGCCATCACCGATTTGTAACGCCCGATTCTACTTGCGGTTTTCAGTATCGACGTCCACCATTTCAGCTACGGTCCACGCTTTTGCAGCCCGAGCAACGTCGCGACTGAAAATAGCAAGCAGAATCTCATCGTGCGAGTCAGGCTTTAGCGCCGATTCTGCGGCGTCCACGTGAAATGAATCGTCGCAAGTCACATCATTCACGCGAAGTTTTGCCTCGTTAATTGTGCTGAAGCCGCTCAAGTAGTCAGACATTGTTAGGAGGACGTAGAATCAACAATTCCAACGCGAAAAAGAGCACGGGGACTCCCACCGACGCCGACAACAACGCAATTCAATGGTTTGTTTATGGGCGACGGCGGGCTTCTTGCCCACCGTCCACCGCGCATGCGCGGCGCCGGTGGCGTCCGCTAGGGGCGCTTCGGTTTGTTTGTAAACATGAGTTGGTGTATAGGGGACGAAAGGGCATCATAAAATATAGTGTTAAATAGTACTTCTACCTTACTTTGAAAGTGCGTTGTATTTACAACACTTTACTTCAAGTACATTGCACCCGGTGTACTTGAGATTACGTGCTTGAAGTACATAACCTCTCATTTACTTTGTACTTTACTCGTGGTGGCGTGGCCTCTTCAGGCACTTCAAAGTTCCTTTAGTCATGTCCCCTGAAACTTTCTGTAAGCCTGTCTCAAATAAACTTATACAAACAAAACAAACAACAAACTTCAAGTACACTTTAAATGTACTTTACGCAACACTAAACAATGAAACACTGTCTGCGAATTCAAGCTTAGGCCGTGCTAAACCTCACAGTATAAATTATAAAACCACAGTACATCATTGTCGAAAAAAAAAACAATTTCAAAACTATTAGGCACGGAGAAGGAGAACGAGCTATTAAAGCATTTGTGTCAGAACACTAGTTGCTTTATATTCGTGTACTTTCTTGTTGCCATAAAAATATAAAGGTATCATCAAAAGTAATTCGCTACTTCTTTATGGTAGTTAGTCGTTTCCTCAGCTACTTTCCATTTCGGTTATTTCTACTCTTTAAATCACTGCTTCTACCGACTGAGCCAAAGACCGGCTTTTTAAGGTGATAATGCAATTAAATGCAAAGGCGCAAGCGAGCTGGACAATAATGGCGAAAACATTCCCTGGAGAAGGGGAGGAAGGCGGACAAAGGACAAACACCAAAAATCTGCGAACACAGCTAGGTGACTGATGCGCGACCGAAAATATTCGCCTGGTCCTGGCATCGAACCAGGGACCTCTCCATTTCCAGTGGAGCGCTCTACCAACTGAGCTAACCAGGAGCTAGACGTCAGCAGAGCAAACTGGCGTCTAACTCCTGGTTCCTGGAGAGGTCCTAGGTTCGACACCAGGACCAGGCGCATTTTTTTCGTTCGCGCACCAGTCACCTAGCTGTGTTTAAAGATTTGTTTTTCTCCTTTGTCCTCCTTGTTCCCCTTGTCCAGGGAATAATATTGTCATTATTGTCCAACTCGCTTGCACCTTTGCATTTAATTGCATTCCCATTTCTTAAAAAAAGCCGGTCTTGTCTCAGTCGGTCGTAGTCAAACGCAGGCGTGTGAACGGGCATTTAGGAGATTGATTTTAATGAGGTGCTATTTAATTACGCTTCAATGTTGCTCACTTCAACCAGAATGTTTATTTAATCTAGCGAAAAAAATTTAGAACGCGGTCACTCTGCCAATATAACATAAAAAACTGTCTGCAGACGATGGCTGTGGCGGGGTCTTTCTTGTATCACGGTCAGACATGTACGTAACGTGTTACTAGGAACGAGTCTAGTAACTTTAACGAGTAACGTATGTATTTACTTTTCGAAAAGGAACGGCTAACGTACTTCGTTAGTTCGAAGGCCAATTAACGAGTAACGGTATCTGGTTACTTTTGAGGAGTAGCATGTACAACACCGTTTAGACAGTCTCGTTTTACTTGTAACCTGAGCATGCGTTTATTGCGACAAAGGCAGATGGGCAACCCGAAAGACAACTGAACTCTATGGCATTATAGCAACGTTTATTGTAACACGTCAGTAGAACTTCACAGCTGTGAAGGTCCTTCACCCAGCGAACACAATAGGGTTCTTTAGTTGAACCTTATAGAATCGTGTAGAGACAGAATGCAAACCCGGAGGTTGCCAGCCGGGGAAGGCACAGAACCCATTGTCAACTTGGAACTTTAAAAGCAGAGATAACAAAAGAGAGAAGGGAATGGTAGATTCACCACCTCTTCGAGAAGCATAACACTGCCGTTCTTTTGAGCGCGTCAGTGGAGCGACATGTCAGCGTTGCCGGAGATGTATTCTCAAGAAAGCGGGGAAACATAACTGATGAAAACTTGGACAGGCAGATACAGCCTAAGTGCAATAACTACCGAAACAAAATAAATAAAGCATGAAACAAGAACAGTTGTGTGTTTTGTCGTCAAAGCAACGAGAAAACTAACTGGTTACATATGAGGTAAAGTAACCCGTTCCTTTTGAGAATCAGTAACGAGTAACAATATTTAGTTACTTTTTTGAGTAACGCGTGTACATGTCTGTTCACGGAATTATCGCATTGGTTATATAAAAACTGTCTGGACATATGTGAAGATGAGAAGCAAGGGAGCTTCAAATATGCTTGACGAATATCCGCAGAAAACTCTGCCATCATGTCTACAGCGACAACCTGTCGTTATGTAATGGATGAGCGGAGTGACTTCAGCTTAAAGCAACCGGGTATTAAAAGCCTCATTGTTCGTTTGTTTTTGCATTTCCTCTTGTTTCGTTTCGGTGCCTTCGTTCCAGGGCCTTCGATGAAACCTTTTTCAAAATGTCAAAAATTTCTTTGCAGCCGTCAACGGACCCCGGATTGTGTACCCCATGGTCATTGAGGAAAGGTCGCTGGACGCCAAGAAGATTGTCCGCGTTGACGAGCATTTAACCCTGCATCTGTCGAAAAGTTCAGTCATCGCTGATGAACTTCACGTATCTTTAGATCTGAAAGGGAAACAGATCGAGCAAAGGGTAATTCCATTCTTTACCTGACCTACGGAAAGGGCAAAGCCCTTGGATAATGTTTGCCTAGCGTTAGACATTGCAGATGGTCATAGGGTTTCGATCGCTCGTTCCAGATGGAGACGCCGTTGTAAAAGTACATAAACTGAGAGTGAGGAGGATGTGAGAGCCTGCGGGGACGTCAGACTGCACAGCTCTGATTCGAAGGATCACGGGGAGACGCAAATGCTAGCTGCCTTTGTTTCCACTCACTGTTCGAACGCCGAACGCCAACGTTCGACCTCGAAACACTGCGCGAGAAGCAGTCGACGCTTTTCATCGCTCTGACTGAAGGGAGAGAGTGAGATGCAAAGGCGGCTAGCCTTCGTGTCTGCGACTATAATCGTTAGGGGAGATAGGTGGCCGAGTGTGTTAAAGGAACCATGAAATGATTTTTGTGCAGGGATAAATGATTTCACGTTGGGATTTCACAAATGGCTTATCCTTTAGTCATCAAAATAAAACTAGTAGACAGGGTAAAAAACAAAAAGCCTCCCTTTTTCGGTACAAAAAGTTAAAATAAAATATAGTGGGATAATTCTTACCTCTTTTCCTTCGATGGATCTCTGCTTCTTACTGCGATCTATCCGAGGTGCTCAAGCACGCCAGTTGAACCGAGCTCACGCATTGGACAGGAGCACTTTCCCTAGTAGCACATCTAGTCATGGGAATGTCTTTAGGATGTCCTAACATTCCAGGGATGTTCCATGCATGTTCATACGACATGTGTGCTGCTTGGGTTGTCACTCGGACGTATGTGCTCGTCAACAATCTATCCGTCAACGAATATTTTAATATACCCTTTGCCTGATTACCCAAACATGAAAAAGAATGCCGGGAACATAGGTACACCCGTTGCGGGTGTTGGTGTCTTCAGCTCTAACTGTTCGGAAGCAAAAATTTAAAACGAAGGACACTTCGCACGTGCGTCCCACGGACACTTCATGTTGGGTGTTTACTTCGACCCTTTTTCTGTAGGAAAGGCGAGCACGTCCCAGCGCGTGAATTTACATTCTCAATATTCTCTTTGATGCTTGAGTAACTTAGCGAAAGGTCTATTTGCGTCTGTGGACAATGAGTGCCGTGAGGGCACTTACCATCAATTGCGAATGAAAAGTTTCATGGTGTGCATAGCACGGTGGAAGTTCAGTAAACTTGAACATTGAGTAGTGGAAAAAGCGGCGGCATCCGCGTGAGGCAGATCGTGTTAGAGTGCCTTCATACACACGCGCGCTTGTGCTTGAGTGGTGACATCTCAGCCATTTTTCCGCCCAATGGTTCTTAATGCATTTTGAAGTGCGCGCAATCCGGTGTCACACAGCTCGAGCGCGCAGCTTTGGCTAAGGCATAGACGCCATTTTACCGCCCAAGCCACGCATTGAGTGCGCGAGAGTGTCACGTGCTGGCACATTCAGGGCAACAATCGATGTCTTCACCCTGAGACAGACAGACATGTAGGCACCCTAGATCGTGTTGAACCATAGCCTCCTCTATTAGCGACGTGCGCGACCAAAAGCGTCACTGCAGTCAGCTTTCCACGATCGGCCAAACCACGGGCATATGAGCATTCTCAGACTGTCAACTTCGACGGTGTTAGTTTCGGTATGCAATGGCTTCTTGCTTCCAGTGGGGTTTTTAAGCACACCATCGGACTTGTCGATCGCAACTCATGGTAAGTACACAGGGTAACGACTCGTGACCTCACGGCGAGGCAAATCCTGATCGTGACGTCACGAATGAAAACCGCGAGAGGGCGCCACTGAAAGATCTCGGCGCTAATACTGGCAAAACCTGGCAGATCGCCACGAGACGCGGCCGCCGAAAGTGAAAAAGTACAGCGGCAGACAAGTGTCATATAACGGGCGCCTCGCTGCGGCGAGGCGCCGCGCTAATACTGGCAAAACCTGGCAGATCGCCACGAGACGCGGCCGCCGAAAGTGAAAAAGTACAGCGGCAGACAAGTGTCATATAACGGGCGCCTCGCTGCGGCGAGGCGCCGCGCTAATACTGGCAAATCCTGGCAGATCGCCACGAGACGCGGCCGCCGAAAGTGAAAAAGTACAGCGGCAGACAAGTGTCATATAACGGGCGCCTCGCTGCGGCGAGGCGCCGCGCTAATACTGGCAAAACCTGGCAGATCGCCACGAGACGCGGCCGCCGAAAGTGAAAAAGTACAGCGGCAGACAAGTGTCATATAACGGGCGCCTCGCTGCGGCGAGGCGCCGCGCTAATACTGGCAAATCCTGGCAGATCGCCACGAGACGCGGCCGCCGAAAGTGAAAAAGTACAGCGGCAGACAAGTGTCATATAACGGGCGCCTCGCTGCGGCGAGGCGCCGCGCTAATACTGGCAAATCCTGGCAGATCGCCACGAGACGCGGCCGCCGAAAGTGAAAAAGTACAGCGGCAGACAAGTGTCATATAACGGGCGCCTCGCTGCGGCGAGGCGCCGAAACAGACTTGTCCCGAGCAATGGATTGTCCGCTCGTGCTTCTCGCGTTCCTCGGGCTACCACTTCTTGTCTCGTCGGGTTTGAAAACCATGTTTGGGGTCCTCGCCGCTGCAAAAGCTGCAAATGCTCGAGAAACGTGCCCCGCGCCACTTTTGGGAAAAACAAAGCGCCCGAAACCTTAAAATTTTTTTAAAAAATTGGGGTGTCTGTATGTTTATACAGCCTAGAACTTAATCTGCCTTAACGGGCAACTAGTCTCCCAGCTGTATATGAGAAATTTAGCCAGTGCAGTACAACCGTCAGCCTGGGGTCTTTAACGTGCACCACGTAGTAGTGATACACGACCGCACGCCGGTACAATCTTCATCCAGATCGAAACGGGTAGGGGTAGGGATTGAATCCAGGATCCTGGGTTCTGCAGCGCGAGCTTTCGCTCCGCGTGCTCCGAGCTGGTGTGCGCGAGCCCACCCGGCCACCGATCCCCCGCCTGAAATCTATCTCAGTGCTGCGCTTTGTCGCCATGATCTTCCTAAGAGATGCACGTTGCACGTGCCTCGTGTATCGATGCACATTGCGCTACTTTTAAAACATGAAGGGGCTTTATCAACCCCCTCGGTACCAAAGTCCTTCCATCCTGGGGCTTTACTCGGTACTGCTCCTTCAGCTTCGCACGGCCTAGAGCCACTAAATAAGCTACGCTTCATAGTAACGACACTAACTGATCGATGGATGGATGGATGGATGCTAACGGCTGAACCATTTATAACGGGTGGTAGCTTGCGCCACCTAGCCTAGAAATTAAGAACCAAAAGTATGATTTCTTTCATTCGCCAATTTTATCTTCTGCAATTTCGAAACTATCATTAGGTGGTGTGCGCTATCACCAAGATGACCTTTTGGAGATGAAACAGAAAAACCAAGAACATTCCCCCAACACACACCTCTTCCGCCTGTCGAGGGAGCCACCAATTTTCCTCTAGCCAAACCTAGTCGGCGTTACCCCAGTACCGGGCCAACTGAAAAACATGGTGCAGATTTTCGGCCGCAGCCACGCGGGAGGGAGTCTCCATTTTTCTTGGTCCAGCCTGTCCTTGGCTGTGTCAGTTGTACGGCATCCGATTTTCCCTAAATAAGCTCCACCAGTCTTCCAATCTCCTCTTTGTTATTAAAATACACTTATCATTCATTCGTCCATTCTCCTTTTTAAACCATGGCGCTCCGGCTAAATCCGTCATCCCCTCCAAAAGAGCGGGAGCAAGCCCTCTACACTTATACACCACATGTTTTATTGTCTCGCCTTCCCCTTGGCATACGGCATAGCGCATATACCTTTTCTCATACCCGGTCTAGCCTCGAATGAAAACGAGCTCCCCGCGAATTATCATAGCAATAATCCTTCATTATTTTAGTTTTATTTGTTTTCGTCCCCTGTACATAGTTAAAGCTGATTTTTCCCGTATTATTTCCTCCCACATCTTTTTCTCTGCTTCTTTTACTTCCTTTTACACAGAGGTAGCCTGCTCTGCACCAGCACTTGACAGTTTGTATTTCAATTTCAGTGTTCTGGTTCGGGTTGTCCATTTAGTTTTCAGATTTTTGTATGTATAACTGCTTACCTTTCTCGCCCATCGTGTACCTTCAATTGTGTCTGGCATTTGTTCACATTTCAACTTACTGATCGCTTCTCTAGCCTCGAAACTTGCCCGGCCCATGTCTCCATGCACTCCTTCATTTGGTGTATTCCCCTGTGCCCCGAGTGACAGTTTACTCACGCTCCACTGCCGAGTCTCGAAGCTCGAATGGACCTCAGATTTTATGCGCAATACCGCATTTCCAGAAGAAAACCCCGGCGCTATTACTCCTTTCCATATTCCCCTAACAACTTCACATATACTGCAATTCCATAGTGCCTTATGCTTCATATTTCTGTATTCCTTTTACCTTTCTTAAGCCTATTTTCTAGTATCGTTTTCCCTCATTCAGCCATACTCCTAGGTGTTTACACTTATCTACGTGTTCTATTAAAACATCTTAAATATTGAGCGGGTCCCCGTCCTCATAGTTATAAACTATTTTTCCCGACTTGTCGCTACTGAGTTTCAGGCCCAGAGAATCTCCTAACTCTCCACAGATCTTAATCAGATCCTGTAACCTATCTCGGCTATCTGCAAGCAGTTCAATGTCCTCTGCGTAGAACATTCCTGGTACAGCGGTTTACTTTTCTCCCTCTTTTTATATAGACGCTTTACACACGCGCCAGATTACAGACGCCATTGCCGACCTTCTGTTGTCTTACCGAGATATCAAACCAGTGAAGCGGGCTTTGGCGAACCTCCACAAAGGCAAATGCTGGGGAAAAATACACCGTCGTATCTAAAATGCCAGTAACCTGTCCTCCTGTGGTAATGATGGAGAGAAGTGAAAAATATAAGCGAAAACAAAAACTGAAGGGTGGTTATGGCAGCGCCCTTTCACAGCTGCTGTAAAGCGTCTATATGACTCATCAAAACCTAAAATTCACTCTTCTAATTTATTTTATATTTGACTCAGGTATATCATAAAAAGAAGAGGTTGTAGGAGACAACCCTGCCTGAGTCCTCTTTTTATTTCTGCCGGTTCTGTTGCTTCTGGTTTCCATGCTATTGGCGACGTGAGCGATCGAAAGCGTCGCTGTGATCGGGCTTCCACGATAGGCCGAATACTGACTATGACGTTAGCAAAGGATTTTCCATCGACGGAAATAAGAGGAATGGAAGAACTTCAATTTTAACAGTGTTGTCAGTGTTGGTTTGAGAGTGCTATGATTTCAAGCTTCCACCATGCTCTCTACAAACACCTTCAAACTTGTTGTTCACAAAAAATGACGTCACGAAAGGTAACCATAGGAGGGCGCCACTAAAACATCTCGCCGCCAATAGGGAGTATTCACTGGCGGCCGTATCTGTGTGCGCGACTGCTGAGCATGTGCTGACGGCGAGCTTCCACAGTTCTTTTGCCACGTGCATTCCGCACCATTAAGATTGCCGGTCTAAGCTATTAATGTGAGCTCGTTCTGAGCATGCGCTCTAAACATCGCCCTCAAATATGGCGTCCAGTGAATACCCCCTATGACAACCTTATTACTTGTGTATACCTGCTGTAAAAGTCTAATCAAATTAGCATCTAAATCCTACTCTATCAGCTGTACCCTTATTGTTTCCATGATCCACATTGTAGTGCGCGCCTTTAATGTCTAGAAATGCTATCTGTAGCAGTGTTTTACTCTCCCGTGCAACCTCTAAACATTGAAACGGCATCACGATGCACCCTAGCTATAGCATATGTTTTTGCGGGTTTTCATTATGCATGTTTCAAAAGCATTCTTAGGTTATTTTCCTATTTCTCTTTATCATTAAACGTCAGTTGTTTGTCAGCGCTCTATCCTGTCTCCCTCGTCTGTCCTTCCTTTTCGTATTTGCGCTGTTATTTCCATGTACTAAACATTAAGTGATGATGAATAACTGATCATCTAATCTTCTATCTCTTAGAAACCCGTTCTATAGCTCACCTAGAATATTTTCTGCCCATTCTTCCATTCTTCTTTTAAGTACCTGCATCGGTAGGTACAGGACCAAAGTTACCGTTATTGGACGTTATGATGTAATGCGATCCTTATTTCCCTTGCCTTTATATAGTGATCTCATTCTGATTAGTTTCCAATCATCGGGTACCTCTTCTCCATTACTATTTGATAATTTGCCTGTCTTAACATTATTTTCCTTTTTGTTCCTAGTGTCTTGACAAGTCTCATTCCTATACCATCTTGGACTGTCGCCGTTCCCCCCCCCCCCCCCCCCCCTCCCCCAGCAGGTACTTTACTCTCCACCCTTTCCCATGCCCCCGTGGTGGTATCAGTTGTCTCGTTAGTATTCTCGTCTTGTGCCGTGTTGCTGTTACCGTTTTGTCCAATCTCGTTCGGTTCAAGTTCTGCGAATGTTGCATCGATTGCTCATCTAATAAATTCCCGTGCCTTCTCGCTCTTTACGCTTATCACCTCGTTTGTGGTGAATGAACAATGAAACCCTTCTCTTTTTCCCCCTGTGGATTGATGTGCTCCCAGAACCGTTTTTCTGCATTCCTATCATTTTGATTTCCCACCATCATCCACTGCATTCAAGTTCGAACAATCTCGGCCTGGATTAGAGGAGATGTCTCTCTTTTTCTTTCATGGAATGTTTTCCTATTTAGGTACTAATTAAGCGGGGTCTGACTCCCCTCTTCTTTGCCGATCTGTGTTCCCTTGAGACCTTTTTGTCGCCCTGCTATGGTCGCCTTAGCTTCACTGTTCCATCCGTTTCTTGGTATGTGTTTTCTTCTCCGTCTTCCTCTTTGTTTGATTTTGAACACCACAAACTTTCTTCTGAAAATGGTTACTAAATCGGCATATCTACATTCTCTCTCCAGTTGTCTGTATACTATAGTCTCAATTTGCCCCGATACCTCTTGTAGTTGGGCTTCATTTAGGGTCAATATACTTTCTCGTTCAAGAATTTGTGTCTGTTTCTGCTCTACCAAACTTTATTTTAAGTCAGTCATGGTCACTCCGTGAGTTTTTCGTGCCTTTCACATCTTTCTTCTTGCGTCCTAATCTGTTATACAATTTGCCAGACATTAAACAACATCAATTGTTGACTGCAAATTGTTTCGTTCCCATGTTACTCTTCCGTCGCGTTTTACTTGGGCGTGAAAAGGCACTAGAACAAGAGTATCGCAGAATTATTTTAGCATCCTTCTTGTGAAATTTGTATATTCATCGAAGTCTTCTGCCTGTGCATTCATGTCTCCTAACATATTTGTTTTCCGATTAGTGCCAATATTTACAACATCTTTGGAGATGAAGGTCAAGTGCTCTGCATTTTCACCTTTTGAATCAGTTTCTGTTTTCAGATATACAAATCCCATGAGCGTGTTTAAATCTTTGATATCACATTTTAACCACATATGTTTTCTGCAGCTTTCCATAACCCTTTCCCAGCCCTCTCCTTTCACTGGCACTTCTAATCCGCCTCCTTTCCGTTCCCCTACCCATTGATGGCATCGCGCCCAAGAATAACCTGCCCAGCCAGGGTGGTTCATCCATATCTCTAAACTGCGTCTCTGCCAATTCATACACTACATAATCTTCATAATTTGATTGTTCCAGAATCTCTTCTCACTTAATTTTATTTCTCCCCCCTAAATGTTTATAAATCCTATATTGCGCTGCTTCTTTCTTTCTTCTTCTGTGAGGCTTCCTCCCACCCTTCTTACCTGCATTTGAACCCTCAGCCACCGGCGGGCTCTACCGGCTTCTAAAAAACCCTATGCTATACAACCCATCCTCAGCCTCCTTGGGGCTTAAAATCATGGTTGCCATTTATTTGATGCTTTATCTGAAATCACAGGAAACTCTTTTCCGTCTACCAGAAATGTCGAAACAATTCGCGACAAAGCAAAGCAATATCACGTGACCTTCCTAACACCAAAATCTAATGCGGAGAAAGTTGACTTTTGAATCTTGACGATCGGCAGTTGCGTCTGCTCTGCACAAGCATCAAGATTGCGGCGCCCACAACAATATCGGGGAACAGAGCGCCGACACTCTAAGCGTAGCTCATTTAGTGGCTCAAACACGGCCGATGGGGCACCGCTGATGCTTCTTCCACTACTGCTAATTCTAGTTCACTATAGCGGAAGCTTGGAGTCATTGCGTACCGTGCCCAAGACAGCACGGCTATGTGATATCTTATTTCGCTTTTGAGTTGAGAATTACAGCTAAGGACGAAGAAGCCGAAAAATCATTTTATGGTCCTCTTAGCGCATCGAAGCTCGGAGTGCGTGGAGCGAAAGCTGGCGCTGGGTATCCCTGCACGTTTCGTTCCGGATGAATGTCGTACCGATCGTACAGGCGTGCGGACGCCTGTACGATCGGTACGACATTCATCCGGCTTCCAACTCTGATTCCCTCAGACCCTGTCCTCGGATGAAAATGGCATGGCAATACTTCGCTCGCGACAAAAGGTTTTATTCACTCACTTATTGTTTGGGGGGTTTCGGGATAGGGGAACGGTCATCAGCGAGTCCGGAGCGAGGTCCGCTGCCACTGCAGCGGCTACATGTACTCGATACTGCCTGACACACGTTGAAGACCCTTGGCTACCCATGGTACTGCACTGGTTAAACGTCTCGTCTGCAGCTGAGATCCCAGACGCACACTAGTGAAGCTTTTCGCTTTCTAAACATACGTACAACAACATTACTTTGTTGTTGTTTTTTCAAACTGTCAGTTTGCATAATCACTGAATGCTTAAGGAACGCGGGACAATGCCTCTTATGTTCACGCTTCTTGTCTTCTGATTGGTCCTCCAGCGCTTTTATCAGCTAATGCCGCACACTCATTGGCTGCGAAGCGATAATGAGATGATCGAAGCTCGTTCCACCTTGCGTTTGTTCAGCTGTCAGTGACTATATTGATAATTTATATGACTCTTTATTGTCGTATTGTTAAAGATAAAGTTCATTTAGTGGCTCTAGGCTAAACTAAATCATTCGAGCTCAGTGCCGCAGAGTTGAACCAAAATACATTTCTTCAGTTCATTCTCGCACTATTGGTAGGCGATCTAGTCAGGCTGGGGGGTTACACTAGGCCCTTTCCAAAAGTGCACGCCATGTACTAGCCGCGGCACGAATTATTCGAGCCCGCTATTATTTTTGCACGTAAATTCTTAGCCTCTATTTGAAGCGAGAGCTGAGCTAGCGTTCCGCGAAGACAGGGATCCAATCGCACGCTTGGAGTTCAGGCAATGGCGACACCCAATGTTTCTTGATAATCTTTTGAAAAGGGTCTATGATAGCGTAGAAATATTTAATGTTATTATCTTTTAAAATGTCAAGCCGCGGCCACGCTGATCATGCATCAAACAAAAGAGACAGTGTTTCCTGCAGACGTGATAACAAAATTATCTGCAATGGTCACGCCTGGAGAATGTTTGAAGTGTGCTTGTTTAATAAATATACGTATGCTTCGAACATACCTGCAGACCGTTTTTGTATGACCAATGTTACAGGACCGCCATACAAGGCACTGTCTTGCATAATATGAAGACAATGTCTGTGGACCCGCCTCAGATAATATCTGCAGACTGTTTTGTTTAGTGTATTAGCAGTGTAAACGCGGCTTAACGCTTTCATTCCTGACTAAAGCCAAGCCATTTCGATTTCTTTACCAAACAGCTATCCGGGAGACAACTTTCGGAGCGGTTATACCATGACCGTAGGCACTTGGCCGCGATATCCTTGGAGCAATCTGACGGATTCTATAAAATGGTACGCTGATAAGGAAGTGAATGCATCTAGCTTTTAAATGATTAAAGCTTTTTGTTTTCTCTTTACCCGCTAGAGTGGACTGGTGAATGCAACGCACTCTATCCAGCCGCTGGTTGCGATGGCTCGGTCGCGGGGCGTCTCAATGCCTCACGCCGTACGTGCCGTTCAAAAGCCTCGCATAGCCGCAAGGTCCAATGGCATCCGAAACTGTGAGAAGTTAAGATTGATCTATTGATTACACGCACGATAAGTTTGACAAAAGATAAAACTGTGCGAGGTGGTTGTTGGTAATTCCCATAAAGGCAAAACACAGAAAGAACAGAACCGCCTTGTTCGAAGTGAAAGGAGTCGATTTAAACTAAAAAAAGTCGCAAGTCTAGAAATTCAGGGTCAAACGTTTATGCGCTACACCCTTGTGTGCTAGCGAATTGATAGTGCCTACTTTGGGACTAGAATTTCGAAAGTGCACGTCATCCAGTAGCTGACGTGACAATTATCCGAATCCGCGCCTTCGCAGGGCATGTATTCGACTCGAGGCCCGCGTCAGCGTGAACTCGGATCCATTCATAGGCTTTGTGCCGAAGAAATGCCGAGCGCCAATGTTGCTCGATTTTTTTAAGGGTAATTTGTTTCAAGCAACAGGTTCATCTTAATTTAGAGGGCTAACGTCAGGTTGAATTCAACCTTACGTCATTATGAGTAATGTGGTATCGTGGTTAGTGCCTGTTGAGAAATAAAAATGAAGAGGCGGCAGGGTTCGTTCGGAAGCACGAGAGAGCGCACACACCACTGTAGCTGTGTTTCGATAAACGGCCATCCGAACGGACACGACTCGGGTCTCTCTTTCCATTACTTTTTGGTGCCGAAACCCCTCGAGAGAACATGGGCCACCGGCGAAGGACCCGTGGCGTTGTCCGCACCGCCGTGACCCGGACGCTCGCCCAGATGGATGCTCTTCTTGAGCAGCCGGACTGGACAGACCTTGACTGGCGCATACGACTGAACTACCTGATCGAAAATCAAACTGGTCTAGTCGACCTTGACCCGGACATTCTGGTCTCGACCTCAGATGAAGACCTGGACGAAGAGCTCAACAAAGCCAAAGTCTACCACTTGAGAATAAACTGACGCATCACACGCGTTCAACAAGTCCTGGACTCCAGAGCCCAACGTCTTATAATCAACTCGCGCGTGACGACCATGGCATCCGACACTCTACAGTCCGGTGGCCTTCCCTCAACAGTAGAGACTTCCAGCGACAAACCTCTAATCCCTTCCCCAAAGAGCCAGTGGACCGTCGCACTTCCTAAACTCCAGGTACCAACCTTTTCGGGGAACCTCAAAGATTTGCAAGGGTTTTGGGACCGTTTTGATTTCACTATCCACAGTAACCCCGATCTCCCAAACATTGCAAAATTAAAGAAAGTAATAACATACCTCACTGGCAGCGCAAGTTGAGTGATCGGAGGCATTCGCTTCTCTGAACAGAATTACGCACTGGCGGTGCTCACACTGCATCACCGCTTCGGAAAAAAGACATCTTAATTGACAAACGAATCGACCACCTTCTTGGTCTCCCGAAAATGAGCAGCTGAAAAAACGTGGCGCAACTTCTCCAACTGTTCAATGCCATCCTCTTCCGCACAACATCTCTAGAAGGTTTGAAAGTTCCAATTGGCAACTATGCGGTGGTGCTATACCGCTTCCTGATGCAGTCCCATCCGGAAGATTTGGCGATCCTCTATCGTCAAAAACTCAAAGAGCGCGCGACAACTGCCATCTTCACTGATACCGAACTAACACCAGGTGAACAAATCAAGCTCATGATGAGGTTCTTCTAGATCCAAGTCGAAATCCGGAGATAAAAACACGTGGAACAATCCATACCCTCTTCAACAAAAGTGTAAAGTGGAATATACGCAAACATACCCTCTGCACTTGCGCTAACTAATGAATCTATTCAGCACCGAGCCTTCACCTGTTCGCTCTGCAGCTTCACTAAGCACAATGATCAGGTTGGCAACTCCCACTATCAACAGAAGAAAAAAGATCACAACTGACACAAGCCCGTTGCTCCTTTAAATGTGCAAACGCAACCACATCGCACGTGCTTGCCGTTTTGAAAGAAATCTTATCTGCACCAGCTGTGGAGGACGCCACCTAACAACATTTTGTGGTGTGTCTTGTGACCCTCCATCTACACAAGGCATTTCTGCATCTCGGGTGAACCCTCATGACAACTGCCCTGCAGTTGCGACATCTCCTACAAACGTGGCGAAGAAACGAAGAAAGGACAGTCTGTTCTTCAAACTGCTCAAGTAGGGGATTGTACGGTACCTCGAAGCCTTCTCGTTCGGACCTGGACAGCCAGGGAACCTCCGTACGTCGTCACTACTCCAAGAAAGTAAACTGCTTCTTTCTTTGACACGAAGAGCTGATCGTATTCACATTTTGCAACGCTCGACGACCATCCCGATATCACTGTCGACGAGTAAGCCTCGAATTACGAAGTCAGTTCAATGACACCGTAATCACACTGGAAGCACTGTAGGTGCCAGAGATATGCAATGTTACCAATGGCCCAATCGGCGAGAAGGTTCAAGCCCAACTCCGCTCCGAAAGCATGCTGGCCGCCGACGTAGAACCAAAAGGAGCGCAATGCCCAAATGAAATAAGTGCCCTCATTGGGTCCTACACGCCTATTGGGGGATTGCCACAGCAGCAATCAAATGTCTCAGAGAGACACTGACAACCATTGAGAAGTCTAGCTTAATGGTGCAGGGTGCCTATGCAAATCATAGTGGTAGTCTCCGAAGCGCAGTCACCACTTTATTTATGTCATGTGCATTCACCTGCCATGGAAGCGGGCTGTGTGATCCTTCTGAAATGTGGCGCCTAGACGCCATTGGAATAACTGATGATATTTCCGGTACTCGCACTTCAGCGAGTGCGGGGGGCACTTCAGTTCCAGAACCAGACTGCAACATTCGAAGCATCGCAGAAACCCGCCTGTTCTCACAACTTTGGCGACTGAAGGGAGAACCAGATCACGTTGGTACTCATCCCACACACCAGAATCAGCGAGGAGATACATCCGTGGACAATTTACACCAGATCACTCAAAGACGACGAACACAGCCTCCTCGGGGGCTGCCAGGAGGCCAAAACCGAAGCTCCAGTGCCTTACGTTCAACTCAAGTAGCAGAAGGCAGTAAAAACGTCACCAGTAAGGAACTCGAATGGTACATAAAGCTTGTTAAAGAACTCCAGCTTCGTTGACTCTCTTGCATGCCTCTCTCTGGAACGCTACAACCTGTTGAGAGCGCTGTCACAGCACGCCAAAAGTAAGCCTTGTTATGGAGACAAGGATCAAATTCTTCGGTAAGGGTCGAGTTACCTACTCGTTCGACACCGTAGTCAAGGAAGGTGTGGGCGTATGTTCGAATAACTCCCATGCCAGCCTGGTTCGAAAAGGGCCACCGTCAACTTAGCACACCCAAGAGGACGAGCATCAAGGTTCGTATGCCACCGCCCATAGCGGCGACGCCTACGTTCTTAGTGAAGAGGAAATCTGTAGACTTTGGTCACTGGGAGAGCGGGGACAGCATGCGATACGAGCCGAAGGAGCCACCTAACACTCTTAGGCCCCCAGGAGAAGTCACTCGGAGCACACAAAGGGACAGCTCGGCGGCGACGTCAACATGAGGAGGCAGTCGGACCAGGAAACATTGACGTCGGAGTCCATGGACGGCATCGGCGAAAATAAAGCACAAACGGCGACGCTGGAGCTACAGTAGGAGCGTACAATTGCCGGCGAAGAGCACCTCCTCCGTTCGACAGCAGGTCCATGTTTACCGTGCAATGTCCTGACAAGGGCTGAGCTGAGTGCTGAGGCGGCCATTTTCGCTGCCTCATTAGAAGCGCAGTTGCGAAAGGCGAGTATGAGACGCGAAAGGCTCGGGATTTTCGCGGACCAGAAGGAACTCGTTTAACCTCTTCAATGTACTTCGGAAAGGCTCGGGAGAACTCGGTAACGACCGAAACTTCTGCTAATGTTAGTGCAAGCGAAAATGTAAGACCTCAGTTTGAGGGTCCTACACGACTCCCACCAACCATCTACTCTGATAACGGGCGAACGTTCAAATGCAATGCACGAATGGTGGCCACTATGTCTACAACTGAGCCCAGAGTCAAGGTTGACGACATCGTGAACAACGTTGACACCTCAACCCTGCTTTGGAAACTTGGCCAGATATAAGCTTTCTTTCCCGGCCGAGTCCAAGTTCCTCGAGCGTGCAAGGTAGCAACGACACCAGCGCCGGCCCGGCAGGATGTTGAGAAATAAAGAGGAAGAAGCGGGGGGTTCGGGGGCACGAGAGGGTGTACACAACACGGGGGCAGTCTTTTGATAAACGGCCATACCAACGGACACGACTCGGGTTTCTCCTTCCATTATAGTGCTACTATGAGTTACGTAATCTCGTAGCTAGTATCACTGCGTATCACGTGACAACTTGACATCTTTCGGGCCATTCCAGATCACGTGGTGTAGCGGTGTCAGGTTGTGGTACCACGGGACGTAGTAAGAACATATATACGATTTCCCGAAACAGTAGGTTGTAAGAAGTAAATTAATTGCAGCAAAATGTTTCTTACATCTAGGACGGAAAGAGGGAAAGATTTAATTTGATTATTGCGCGATTATTTTAAATAACTTAGTTCTCACATCTGTACTGTTTTTCAAAACTTTTTATTGACTTCCATATAAGAGCAATATTTTATATTATTTAACCCTCTCCTTCTTCCAAACAGATGAAGACGACCCCGAATGGTTCGAAAACATGGAGATGAGTAAAGGTAAAACAAATTAAAATCACGTTTAAAATAGTAGTTTAATGAACAGGAAGTGGATTAGTGAAACATTCCCAGCGTAACAGTGTCATGATGCCAAGGGGGGGGGGGGGGATGTTTGTTCTGACAAGGTGGCCGAACTGTTTGTTTTTCTTTTTGAAAATTTAAAGAAAGAAAAGGATAGAGACAAAAAGGGAAAGCTCGAAAGAATTCAGAAAGAAGAAAGTGTAGACAGAGAGGAGAAATGGGATGAGTCGTACTTTGAGGAGAAGGGTGACTTCAAGTCTATAAGCGAGGTCGATCGACTCGAGAGTCGAAAATGTCCAGTATAGCTTTGAATTTTCCGGCGCCGGCGAATGCAGCCAGATGGTCTCTTCTTGCAGCAAGCGCGTGGCCTAGCGGTTATCGTGCCAGCCTCCCACGCGAAAAGCCAGGATTCGATTCCTGGGAGCGACGCATCTTCAGCCGCCTAGGTGGCTCCGAGGCGAGAGCGCTGGCCTACGGATCCCCATGTGGCGGGTTCAAATCCGGGCCGAGGTGCCCGCAATCTGACGGAGGCTTCTTGCGGAGCAGGCGCCGTGTAACCGAGCTTTCGGTTGCACGTCAAAAGATCCCCAGGGGGTCCAAATTAATCCTCAGTCCTCCGCTGGGGCGTGCCAAATGCCCGTCGTTGGTTTGGCACGTAAAACCCCCAAATTTGACTTTGGTCTCTTCCGAAGGATTTCTGATTCCGATCGCGGGGAACTTGGCGAGCAGGACCTGACAGGCATCCGAGTACTCCGTGCAGTGTAGCAGGACGTCTAGCAGAGGTCTCATTGTCGGAGCATCTGAGGCTGTCAGCGTTGTCGACAATGCATATCTTCGAGCGAAAGGCTCGTGTGAATGCGCACCTATACACCGAAGAATCAGGAGAAGCCTAGCCTTCTTTCGATCCACACTCCCAGTTAGACATGGCTGGTGTGCCGCGAATTTGGTTGTTGGGTGGTCACTAACGTCCCATATGATGGCTCGGCGCAGTCCCTTGAGGCTTGAGGCTCACAGGGCTTGGGATTAAACGTGGTAAACTGTGCGCGAGCCTAAACGAACTAATCCGCCTTCTTTTTCTCCAATAGGCCCACCATGTGAGGGCACCTACTAAAACTCTACCTGCAATGCAGTCTTGTAGGCGTTACTGAAAAAAGTAACTGATTACAATTATGATTACTTTATTCAAAAACGTAACTGATTACAGCACTCAATTACTGCATCAAAAAAAGTAATTGGAAAATTACCATAAAGTAACAGATTACTTTTCACGTTACTTTTTATCGTTTAATTACGAAATAAAAAATGCGTAGATGTGTTTAAGGTAGTTACATTTTGTTTCCTTTTGTCATTTGCACTTTGCTAAGCATCAACAGCAGTTGTCGTTCAAAGTTCTCGTCAGTCATCTTGGCACGTTTTCTGGTAAAGATATTTGCCGCGACGCTGAAGACCCTCTCGACGGATGCGCTTGAGTGAAGAGTTGTATTGTAACGTACGAACATTTTGCGTACAAGTTTGTGGTTGCGCGGTGCTTCGACTGAAGCTTCCGAGTCTGGATTAGGTGAGCGTAGAACAGATTCATCTACGCCGCGGAAAACCCGGACCGGAATAACCCGTACACGGGAAACAAGGCACTCTCGACAGCTCCACAGTCAAGACGTCGCAGAGCGCGTTGACATCCTAATTCTTCTTGTATCTTGGTATCTCTTTTTGGTTGTTTAGGGGTCAAAAAGGTGTCCAACACTGGTGCAATATAGACGATTTGACAAACGAACACAGAGCGATTTTTTGCGTAAAAAAACTGAGCTCAGGAAATATATAATTGATTACTTGTAATTGATTACAGAAAAGTAGTAATTGAATTACAGCGAACGTCACCGAAAAAAAGTAATTCAAGTGTTAAAAAGTTACAATAAAATGTAATTGATTACAAGTAATCACTTGTAACTCGTTACATACAAGTCTTCTGCAATCCCAGACGAGAAAGATTTTTTAAATATAGCTTGCGTCGATGAGAGTCTCGTCGTAAAATTCTGGTATAGAAAATCGTTGCGCCTTTTCAGAGTTCCGGATAATGATCAGTTTTATGGGCGTTGGAGTTGAAATGAAGTGGAGGGTTCTACCAATAGCAGTAAGCTGAGCGGTGGTTGAACTGATTTGCTCTTGAACCCGTTCGCTCCAGTTTATGCCATCTGCTGGAATCCTGAAGGCTGATGTTGAGCTGCAGGTGCCACGATGTAGAGACACATCGTGTAGATGTGAAGCGTGTTCAGTTGCTTGAGTGAGGTAACTGCCTCAGCAATTTGGCGGAGCACAAAGCCCGGCAGAGCTTTCTTCCGGTGCACACCGTAGATATACAAATGTCTGAAAACGTGCAACGCACCAGTTGTATAAGTAGTGACTGTTTATTTTGTGCGGTAACTCAAGAGATGAACTCTCCGCATAAACACGTTGGCTTTCAGTTGCTCTCGGAACATCTAGTGTAGTGTTTGCCTATTCGAAAGACACTCCGAAAGCTATGCAGTTTCTTTCAGCGTATCTTTAGGATTTCAGCGCATCACGAGACAAAAGCGCAGAGAACCTCTTTTGGAGTCCCAACCTTCAGCACGCGCTCGTTGCCTTCCGTGGTGCTTTGACAGCGCGTGCACCCTCGAAGCTCACCGAGACGCCGAATTGCCATCGAAAATGGGAATTTCGCGCCGGAGTTGGGACTACATCCAATAGACTACTTCCAAAAATTTCTCTCCACAGCGCTGCCCGCGTTGCATTATGGCATTTGTTTGGCCATAAAGAGGGGTGGCAAGGTTTCGGTTTCAATTGCCCCGTTGACGAAGTAGTGTATCTCAGCGCTGCATGAAAATAAAGTCAGCGCTCGCTTGCACTGCACCCATTCATCTTCGTGAGACCCCCCGCCGAAACACGGACCTCCAGCGGCAGTGTGAACCCGGTTTAGTTTAGCGAGCAGTGGGAGTACAACCTGCCGCGTCCCATACGTGCACCAAACGCGCCTTGCCAATCGACTCATTCGTCTGCATCGCCGTCCGTCATGAACCCTGGCAAGTGTTTTGGCCCTATTTTTTTACAGAAAGGGAGCTACGCCTTGTAAGTTTACCAGATAAACCGCCCAGTGAGATACACCGTCGACGAATTGTTTAGATTTCTACGGGCAGACACCGATCTTTACGGCCCAGTTTAGCCCGAGCCTGGATATTTTGAACACCGTGTATGGGGACACTCCGAACCGCCCTATTCGAAACGGCCGCCGTGGTTGGTGGGGTGGTGACGTTGCCTGCCCAACGCGCGGCGTCCCCTTGCACGCACTCACAGACATGGCTCTCTTGGCGTTTCGAGCTTCAGCGTCCTTCCGCGTTTCGAGCATGCGGTTCGTGACAACTACGTCTACGGCGTGGGCCTCCTGCGTTGCCCAGAAAGCGCTGCGAAAAGGGGTTTGTTTTGGGTAGTACTTACTTGAGCATTTCAAATTGTCACACTGTAGAAGCGTGCCTGCTCTGGTGCGGATCGCGATCACGAGGAAATTACAAAGAAAAAAAAAATGAGAGGCGCTATCAAGCGGCTCCGGTGCAGCGTCAGACTTGGCTACTGCGCGAGGGAGGTGCACAGCTGGGCACGCGGCGGCGGCAGTGCGTCTGCCGCGGCTATGGCGTCACTACTCTGGAATGCAGTGACCGGCGAGGCGGGCGCGGCGGCGGTGGCTCCGGCGCGCCAGCTGTGCGCCGTGTGACGTCACTGCTCCTCGCGCATGCGCAGCATGGCTCTCCAGGAGCCACGCGAAACTGCTCAACCTCGGCCAGTGTAGCCAACGTTATTAGATTACCTCAGTTGTAGAACTCCCGAGGAGAACACTTGACGCCCTACCTGCAACGTGGTATACCTGCAATGTGGCCCCGGGCTGTAAAAAATAAGACACAGCCTCCCAGCCCTGGGCTATGTGGCCAGCGGTGCAGTCTACACCTCCTTGAAAAACCTGAGGGGCTAAAAATGCAAGACCCCATTGACAGCACGAAACAAGTTGGCTACAGTTTGCTCGCTCTGGAGGACTATGCTCTCGCAATGAAACTCATTATAGAGGGGCTTGTTTTTCCTGGTGCAAATGCTGTAGAACACAACTATCTTCACCAATTGGTGATGCCCAGCCAGTGCCGACTTGTTACACATCTCATAATGAAACGACTTGCCAAAAAGGAGACTTGCGACTTCGACGCCTGTGAAAATCAACATACAAGTGAGCTCGATTTAAAACACGTGTTGTTGTAACAAAAAAAAAAAAAAAGCGCACACGCGTTTTCTTGTGACATTTTCGCAGCAAAGTGAATGTTCGCATTAATGCCAAGAATGCCAAAGAAAGAAAAAAAAACGGAAAGCTGAAACTCTGCAATCTAAGACACTCGCTGCCAAGCGTCGTTGGTGTCGAGGAGCGAACTCACACCAAGGAAGAGTTTGTCTGACGTCTGTGATGATGAACCCATTGTGAGTTCGAGCTGAAGCATGTGTTGGAGTGCAGTGAAAACATTCAACTGACAAACCTTTGTTGACAGATGACAACAATATTGTGAGTGTCAGTGCAACATCTAAAACAAAAGAAGCTAAGGGATCAAGGCTAAATAAATTAGTTCCTGCCCGGCCAGAAACGTGCTTGCGCTTCGTCCTCATGCGAAGGTAACTGCTCTCTGAAGTCAGTGAATCTGTTTGCGTGTGTTTGTGTGCAGATAGTTAGTGTCCTTGTAGCAGTCTCTTGGGTATCCTTGTGGTGTTACAGCGTAAATGCCGACATGCTGCACAGATATTGTGTCACAAAATCTACAGCTTTAATATGCATATGTGTAAATGTTTTTCAAGACGGATATTTGCAGAACCTATGGATACCAGGAGGCTCGTTTCTCTGCGTTCAAAGGTGACCAATTTCTTATTTACGACTCTCTTTTGTATTTTAAATGCAAGCAACTTTGAATGTGAGGCTGCCAAACCCACTCCTGTTTGTGTACAAAACTTGATTTTAGCCGCCCTAACAAACCTGTGTCGTTTCGCACACTCGGTACCATCGAAGTAGATTAACGTATGGGAAAACGCTCAGGTATTACGGTACTTTTGTTGCAAAGATAAAGCTTTCACATTATGGCATTGCGAAGAAACAGGTCACAGGTGTTTTATTCAATGTAGCAACCAGATAGGTTGCTGCAAAACAAGTACTGTATTTAAACACGCAGAGTGCATTGAAATGCTGAACCTATACAGATATATCACAGATCTAAGAAAAGTTTGTCGAAATATGTGAAATACATTTTTAAACTATGATATCTCAGAACCCAAGAGACTAGCAGATCACAATTTTAGATTGTTATTACTTTTATACTTGTCTGGCAATAAGGGTCACGTTAGTGTTGCGTCATGTGTCCCTAAGAGTAGTGTACTCGGGCCTCTATTGTGTCTAATATATATCAATGACCTACCGTCAATTAAATTGAGTACTAAATTTTTCGCTGATGCTTGAGTTATTTACCGGAAAATTATTACACCAAAAGATCACAATATTGCCCAAGACGATTGAGATACGATAGAGTCACGGTGTTTCCTATGGCAGACGAACATTAACACTCGTAAATGCAAACAAATGTCCGTAACTAAATCCTCCACTAAAACACTAACCCAGTACACATTACTTTCACAACCGCTAGAACATTCATTGTCGTACAAGTATTTGGGCCTGTATTTTACAGACTTATTATCATGAAACAAGCAAATAACAAATGGCGCACTGAAATCACTTGGTTTCATTAGATGGACATTATGTCTAGCTCCCATTGAAACAAAACTACTCGCGTACTAAACATTTACCCTCCCAAAATTAGAATATGCTAGCATAATTTGGAATCCACACCTAAATTGCCTAATCTCGCAGCTCGAATCTTCAGAACGAAGCAGCCCTATTTGTATGCGGTGATTATTCATCCGAAACTAGTGTCTCCGCTCTAAAAGCTAACCTAAATCTTGCTCATCTAGAAAGAAGACAAAAAATAGCCCGATTGTGGTGTTTTTTTTTTTTTCAGGGTGTTTAATATTGAGAATCCTATTTTCAATCTAGTTACTGCCGGGCTGCCAATTTCATATCATCTATTTTAGATAATCCCTGCAAGATTGAACCATTTCACTACCCATACCAACACTTCCCTCTTTCCTTCCTTAGTAATTTGCAGCATTGACTGGAACAAACTACCCGACCATATTGTCACGAATGACAAGTGATGAGGCGGTGAATAACTGAGTAGACTGAAGTTTTAATGGGGCGAACTTGTGCCCAAAAACAAAAGGAAAACGAAAGATTACAACAGAGCGTCGCGGGCGTCGAAGGCGGCGAAGCAGCAGGATCGAACGCTGAGGCGAAACTGACTCGACAAGGTCGCAGGTGCCTCTTATCTAGAGTGAGTCACTATCTCGAAGATTCGGCGAAGAAGGTTCGAGCGTAGCGCGCTCGGGGCGAGAATGAACAATTAAGCACTTTCTAGAACAACAAAAGCAGGGATGAACGATAGTTATGTCCGCAGCCAAGAATAAACGAGAACTTTCTACAAGTCCGTGACCCTGCGCGCGGCATTATCCCCCCCCTTTAAAAAATTGCATCGTCCCGATGCAGCACAAAACGAAAAACAACAAACAAAAAAAATCCAAAACAAAAAGGCAGCAGAATCGCGAGCCGCAGTTCACAGTTCACAGTTCACCCGTCGACGAGAGTGGAAAGTTCTATCGTTCGTAATACGGCTTCAGCCGGACGACGTGCACCACCTCGGGTCGCGGCTGACGTCTCGCTGATGGGCGCGTTCCGTCGGGAGGGACTTCGTAGTTAAGATCGCCGAGGCGTCGGATGATCTGGTAGGGTCCGAAATAGCGTTTCAGCAGCTTCTCGCTGAGACCGCGGCGCCGTATTGGTGTCCAAACCCATACCCGGTCTCCGGGTTGAAAGTGGACGGCCCGGCGACGAAGGTTATACCGGCGTGCGTCGACTCGCTGTTGGTCTTGAATCTTGACTCTTGCCAGTTGACGAGCTTCCTCCGCGCGCTGGGAGATCAGTTGAGCGTCGTCGTTGCCATCACCGGTTGGCACGTAAGGCAGCATGGCGTCGAGCGTCGTGGTAACCGTCCGGCCGTGTACCAGTTGGAACGGTGTCATTCCCGTGGTTTCTTGAACCGCTGTGCTGTACGCAAACGTGACGTACGGCAGCACCTCGTCCTATGTCTTGTGCTCTACGTCGACGTACATGAAAATCATGTCGGCGATCGTCTTGTTGAGCCGCTCCGTTAGCCCGTTGGCCTGCGGATGATAAGCGGTTGTTCGTCGATGGCTGGTATGACTGAGCCGAAGAACTTCTTGAGTCAGTTGTGAAATAAAGGATGACCCGCGATCTGTAATCAGTACTTCAGGTGCGTCGTGTCGAAGGAGAATGAACTCGACGAAAAATTTGGCGACTTCACGGTTGTTCCCGATGGCAGGGCTTTCGTCTCGGCGTATCGTGTAAGATAATCGGTCGCGACGATAATCCACCGATTTCCTTGCGTCGATGTTGGGAACGGCCCAAGCAAATTCATTCCGACCTGCTGGAAAGGCCTAGTCGGGGCAGGTATCGGCTGCAGGAGTCCTGCTGGCTTCGTCGGAGGCCTCTTACGTCGTTGGCACTCATGGCACGACCTTGTGTACAGATGGACTGTTTTCGGGAGTCTCGGCCAGTAGTACTTGTCACGAATCCGGGCGAGCGTCCGGCAGTAGCCAAGGTGTCCTGCCGTCGGGTCGTCGTGGCATGCTTGAAAGATTTCTTCTCGCAGGCTGGCCGGAACAACCAGCAGCCAAGCAGGGTTGCTCGTTCCGAAGTTCTTGAAGAGCACGCCTCGCCGCAGAACGAAGCTTGACAAGTCTCGGGCCAAGGTTCGTGGAACTGAACTTCCTTGGCCTTTGAGGTGTTCGATCACGGCGTGAAGTTCCGGGTTGTCTCGTTGAAGTGCTCCCATGTCGGCATCTGTCACTGCACCGAGAAAACGGGCGTCGTCGTCGTCGTCAGTGCTTTCGGGAAGAGATTCGACTGGGGCCCTAGACAAACAGTCGGCGTCGTTATGCTTGCGGCCAGACTTATGCACAATGGTCACGTACGTCGAATTCTTGCAGTCGCAGACTCCAGCGAGCGAGGCGTCCTGACGGGTCCTTGAGGTCGGTGAGCCAACAGAGCGTGGTGGTCCGTCACAACGCGAAACGGGATCCCGTACAGGTACGGGCGGAACTTCGTTAACGCCCAGATGACAGCGAGACATTCCTTGTCGGTCGTCGAGTAATTTTTCTCTGCCTTGGACAGTGCCCGGCTTGCGTAAGTGATCATCCTCTCTGCTCCGTCGTGTCTTTGGACGAGTACCGCGCCGAGTCCGGCGTTGCTGGCGTCCGTGTGAACTTCCATTTCCGCTGAAGGATCGAAGTCTCCAAGGATAGGGGGCGACTGGAGTCTTTCCCTCAGTTCGTTGAACGCTTGTTCTTGCTCCTCCCCCAACTGGAAGTTCACGTCGTTCTCGGTGAGATGCATGAGCGGTGCAGAAATCTTGGCAAAATCGCGAACAAAACGCCTGTAGTAAGCGCACAGTCCAAGAAATCTTCTTACGGCTTTCTTGTCTGATGGCTTCGGAAATTCTGCAACAGCAGATGTCTTGGCAGGATCAGGGCTTACACCCTGAGCACTCACGACATGGCCCAGGAATTTGAGCTCGCCGTAAGCGAACCGACATTTTGACGGCTTTAGTGTCAGTCCACCATTCTGGATAGCCTGTAGCACGGCTCGCAAACGTCTCAGGTGCTCGTCGAAGTCGTTTGCGAATGCCACGACGTCGTCGAGATAGACGAGGCAGCTTTGCCATTTCAAGCCGGAAAGAACGGTGTCCATTACGCGCTGGAACGTCGCCGGTGCTGTGCACAGTCCGTACGGCATCACTTTAAATTTGTACAGTCCGTCCGTCGTGACGAAGGCAGTCTTCTCACGATCACGTTCGTCGACCTCGACCTGCCAGTACCCACTCTTCAGGTCCATCGACGAAAAGTATCGGGCATGGCGCAGCCGATCCAGAGTGTCGCCGATGCGTGGCAGCGGGTAGACGTCTTTTTTCGTTACGGCGTTTAGTCGACGATAGTCCACGCAGAACCGAAGAGTCCCGTCTTTCTTTTTCACCAGGACTACCGGTGAAGCCCACGGGCTGCTTGAGGGCTGAACAATGTCGCCATCGAGCATTTCTTGGACCTGCTTCTGGATGACCTCTCTCTCTTTCACGGAAACACGGTACGGCGACCGATGAACAGGAAGCGCGTTGTCTTCAGTGACAATTCGATGTTTCGCAACGGTCGGTTGGCGCACCTTTGACGACGTGGGGAAGCACTCATTGGACTCGGTAAGAAGGTCACTGAGTTGTCGTCGTTGTGGGGTAGGCAGGGTTGGGTCGATGTCAAACTGCGAACGCGGCGTTGTCTTAGGTGGCCACGAAGAGAGGTCTTCTGATATTCCGGCGATTGCGGCTGCGTCCGGGAGTTCCTCGGCGTGACCCACGGCGGTGCCTCTCGTAAGGTGCTGGGCCTCCTGTCGGAAGTTCGTTACGAGTGCGACAGTGCGTCCGTCTTGGAGCTCCGTGACGCCTTTTGCGATGCCCATCCCTCTTCCTAGAAGCAACTGGAGGCTTCCTTCGAGCAAAACGTCGCCGCAAAAAGTCTCATCGACCCCGACGGGTACGAAAACACTTGACCGCGGCGGTAGGTTCACGTGGTTTGCGAGGACTCGTACCGCGGATGACGTCACTTTGGGGTCCTCTTGTAGTGGAGCAGGTTTCCGAAGCCTCAGCCGGTTCGCTCCGAGGTCGATGACGGCGCCATACTCGCAGAGAAAGTCCATTCCGAGGATAACGTCCCTCGAACAGTCTTGCAGAACGACGAACTTGACAGGACACGTCTCACCGTGGATCTCGACGCGAGCAGTGCATCTCCCGACCGGTGTGATGAGGTGCCCTCCGGCGGTTCGTATCTGAGGACCATCCCACGGCGTCGTGACTTTTCGAAGGCGGCGGGAGAGCCTCCCACTGAAGACTGAGTAGTCTGCTCCGGTGTCCACGAGCGCTGATGCGTCGTGGCCGTCGATGACGACGTTTAGGTTATTGGACACCGTTGCAGGGGCGTGGTTTCGATCTCTGGTAGTGTTCGAGTGGGGGCCCTCCGACGTTCGTGGAGGATCTTGGCGTCGGTCGTCTTCGGCAACGCCACCTCCAGGGGTTGCCGCGCCTAGTTTACCCGGCGAGGAGCGAGGGGTGACAGGCTTTCACGTCGGGGTCGGTGCAACGGCGAAGCTGGCGTCGCGGTGACGGCGACCGGAACTCTCGGCGGGACGCAGGCTCGGGGGACTGGGGTCGTCGCAGGTACTCGTCGATCTCCCGAGGGCGTTCACCATACCGGGGGCGCGTGTCGTTTGGGTGGAATCCGCGCAGCCCGAGTCGTCGGTATGGGCATCGGCGGTAGGTGTGGTCTGCTTCCCCGCAATGGAAGCAGAGAGGGCGTCGGTCGGGCGTTCGCCACACGTCGGTTTTCCGGGGTGCGCGAGGCTCTGGGCGGGCGTACTGCACCGGGTCCTCGTGGCGTCTGTCGTGTTGCGGCGCAGGAGACTGACGTCGGAGCGGCGCGACAAAGGTGCGAGGAGGAGGCGGTGGCCGTCGAGCCACTGCGGCGTAAGTCAACGTGGGCTCGTCGGGGGCTGCCACGACGACGGGAGCCTCTGGGTGGAAGGTTCTCTGGACTTCTTCCCGCGCAACCTCGGCGATGGAGTGTGAGGCCGGGCGTACTGCAGCGGGCAGGAGCTTTTTGAGTTCCTCCTGGACGACTTCACGAATAATTTCACGGATGCCGGGGAGGATGGTGCCAAGGTCGGATCCGGATGTCGCCAGAGTGGTTACGCCGGGGTGTCGCTGGTAGTGTCTGGCGCGTGCTTGTAGGGCCCGTTCCATATTCGTCGCCTCCGTGACAAACCCGTCGACGGTTGTCGGGGGATTGCGAATGAGGCCGCCGAATATCTAACTTTTCACACCCCTCATCAAGTGGTGCAGTTTCTTCTCCTCGGTAGCCTGAGGATCGGCGCGGGCGCTCAGGCGGAGAACATCCTCAACGAAGATGGTGACGCTCTCATGTAGGTCTTGGGTTCTTGTTCGCAGGAGATCTTCGGCCCTCTCACGTCGGTGTTGGCAGACAAACGTCTTCTTCAATTCTTGCCTGCACACCTCCCACGACGTCAAATAAGCCTCGTGGTTTTCCAACCAATGCCTCGCAGTTCCTTCCATCGAAAAGTAAAGGTTCTGCAAGCAGTGCTTGGCTGATCACCCGTTATGGCGGGCCACCCGTTCATAGTGTTGCAGCCGGTCCTCGGTGTCCTCGTGTGCGTCTCCGTGGAACGGCGTCGGAGTTTTGGGTGCGACGGGCAGGTATACGACGGCAGGAGCGGCCGGGACCTGCGCCTGGTTGGCGATCGTCGTCTTCTTCGGCTTGGGCTTGTCCAGTAGCAAACCATATTCAGGGTCCTCTCCCTTGATGCGCCGGCTGGTCCGAGTTTCGGGTTCCGCGGGGAGTGGTCTTCTCACTAAGCTTGGAACCGGACTTGCACTGCGACCTCTTGGAGGGGAACGCTGCACAGGCATGCGGTACCCCGCACCTCCACCAAAATGTCACGAATGACAAGTGATGAGGCGGTGAATAACTGAGTAAACTGAACTTTTAATGGGGCGAACTTGTGCCTAAAAACAAAAGGAAAACGAAAGATAACACCAGAGCGTCGCTGGCGTCAAAGGCGGCGAAGCAGCAGGATCGAACGCTGAGGCGAAACTGACTCGACAAGGTCGCGGGTGGCCTCTTATCTAGAGTGAGTCACTATCTCGAAGATTCGGCGGAGAAGGTTCGAGCGTAGCGCGCTCGGGGCGAGAATGAACAAGCACTTTTTAGAACAACAAAAGCAGGGATAAACGATAGTTATGTCCGCAGCAAGAATAAACGAGAACGTTCTACAAGTCCGTGACCCTGCGCGCGGCATTAATATTGTAACTGAGCGGTATAGAATTTTATTTTTTTCGTAAAATGTTAGAAACCGAAGCTGTGCGTATATTTTTCTGGTGTGTGCGCTTGTGTGCGACCTTGGTATTTTGGTAAATAATGGTATTTTTATTTTGGTATTCTAAACTATTTTACCTGCGTGTTTTTTTTTTTTTTTTAATTAGTTCTGCTGCCAAATTTCAAACAGGCCCCAGACCCGTTAAGTTGCCTTTGGCAGCTTTTGTATGGGGCACCGGTGGCTATAAGGCCAAAAATGAAGACAGATTAATTGAATGATTTAAAAACAAGTGAATCAATTTGTCTAACTGTGATACTTGATTTGTAAAACGGCATCATAACAATAACATGCCAATAAGCGTTTGTGTGTGTGTGTGTGTGATTTTTGCTTGTTGGTGATTTTTTTATGTTGAAATACTTTCTTGTGTTTCATTTTTCAATCCCCCTGATGTAATGCGCTTTCGGATGCATTTGGGATGATTAAGATGAAATGAAATTAATGCCTCTTCATCATTTATCCGATTGTTACTGTAGTTCATTTTATCTGGTCCCGCTAGTTCAATTATTGCCATTTCATGGGGATTCCTTCTTATACAACTCCCATGTCGTTCAGAGATAATTGGACCACCCAGTTTACCGCTGTAAAAAATATCACATCTGTCTCAAGGTAATCACTTTCTTGTATTTTACTACAATAATTGCAGGTTGTAATCATTTTCTTCCGTTTTAACATTTGTTGTTTAAATCACTCGGCGTTCACATCTCTCATGTTAGCTCAGAAACACTGAATAGTGCGCAAATACACGTTTCTACGACGTAAAAACTACGCGCGAAGCCTTCAGCTCAGCTCTATAGCGCAGAGCACGTCAGCCTGCTGCCTTGACGTCATTGGAGGCGCGTGTTCTCGCCGTCCCCTCTAGGTGGTGTTGGCCCTACTCGCTGAGCATTGCAAGTCGCGTGACCATTCCTTTGAGAGGTACAGTCGTTAAAGAACTTAGAAAGATGGTGAATCTAGGCTTCATTCGCCCAGTTGAAGGTTCGACCGACTGGTGTGCTGGGATTGTTCCGGTCTTGAAACCTACCGGAGACGTCAGGGTCTGCATCGACTTCACTCACCTCAACAGATTCGTCCGACGGGAACGCTATATCCTTCCAACTGTGGACGAAACACTTGGCCAGCTGGGGGCGCCGGCAGTGTTTTCGAAGTTAAATGCTAATTCTGGGTTCCACCAAATCCGTCTCTCTCCCTCGTGCCAAGAGCTGACTACGTTAATCACTCCAATTGACCGTTTTTACTCCACCACACTCTTCACCTCTATTAGGGACAGTTTTGCTTCAAGTCCAACCCGATAGGAAGAAAAGAGCTGTAGCCTTCGCATCACGGTTCCTTACCCCGACTTAAACCCGGTACGCTGAGGTGGAAAATGAGCATCGGTTTTGACCGGGAGAACAGAGCGGTTTCAAGACTTTTTGCGGGGCCTAATGGCGACGTTCCAGACCGATCAACCTTTGCTGACGCTCTTGGGAAAGTCTGTACTAGATGTGCTCACTCCTCGTATACCCAGCGCTTCCGCATGCTTAGATTCGAAAAGCGCCAGAAAACAAGGACAACAGAAGGAATAGACGAAACGATGCGCTTCGTTTCGTCCGTTCCTTCTGTTGTCCTTGTTTTCTGGCGCTTTCGAATCTAAGATGTACCAACTTGCCCAACTCCAGATTCTTCTACAATTTACTTCCGCATCCGTCTGATGCGATTCAGCTGCAGAGTGCAGTATGTTCCTGGCAAGAGCATCGCGACAGGCTGATACTCTGTCAAGGGCTCCGATGAGTGAGGAAGAGCGAGCGGAGATACTGACGTGTACTGAGGTTCAGTAGTTCACTGTTGGAGCAGTGATGGGGCTCCGAAGCAGCACTCTGCATCTAGTCGAAGAGACCAAGAGGGAGACAAAGTTTTCAAGATGCTTCGGGAGTACTGCATGAACGGATGGCCATTAAAGTCCAGACTTCCTCTCGACGTGTCGCTCTTTTGGCAGTACAGAGCAAGCCTGTCCCAATGCGAAGGCTCTGTGCACTATGGAACCCGCGCCTCCTTATTCCTGGTTGTCTGAGGAAGGAGATGCTCAGCCGACTAGACGAGGGACATCAGGGAATTGGACAATGCAGGCAGCGCGCGAATGAAACTGTCTAGTGGCTAGGCCTGTCGTGCGGGCTGAGACGAGTTCTCAGTAATTGCGATGTGCGCGCGAAGTTACGTCAACAAAACGCCGAGCCTCTCATGCCAACGGTGACGCAATCTCTGTCATGGCAAATGGTTGGGCTGGATTAGTCTCATCTACGAGGAAAGCAGTATTTGCTCTGTGTTGACTACAAGTCTCGCTTTCCCGAGATCTCCTATCTATCTATCATCAACGAAAGCTGAGGCTGTCATCGAACGTCTGAAGAGCCTATTCGCCTGCCATGGGATACCTGCAACGGTAGTAAGCGACAATGGACCCTGGTTCTCCTGTGATGCTTATGCAGAGTTTGCCCGGAACTACGGTTTCCAGAACACTACAAGCGGCCCTCGTCTTCCTCAGGTGAACGGAGCGGCCGAGCGCACGGTGTAGACTATGAAGAGTCTGCTTGAGTAAGCAGAGGACCCGTACTTGGCTGTACTCGCGTACCGGGATACCCCGGGTCCGACAGGGCGGAGTCCTGCCGAGCTCTTCATGGGGCGACGTCGTTTGCGGATACATGTCCCGGTGTGCCCAGATCTTTTGACTCCTGGCCAAGTCAACAACAACGTCGTGGCAAGACGCGACCGTCAAGTCAGAGTGCCAACGGGCTCACTTCGACCGCCAACATGCAGCTCGACGGCTACCCAAACTGAGTCCGGGATCGATCGAGTGGGCGAAGGACCTCAAATGTCCAGGGGAGGTCCTCCGTCAAGCGGACACGCCCAGGTCCTACTGGGTCAGAGACACAAGAGAGGGTGTCCGGCGCAAGCGAAGAGCCCTCAACCAAATTCCAACTAATACCGGTCAACGTGACGGGCTGGTATTGTGGCCAGCCAACACGACTGCTCCTGACGGACCTGCCTTAGCCGGGGAGAACGTCACGGAGCACCCACCAACACTGTCGCAGGCTCCGCAGTCGCAGTCATCGACGCTAAAGACCCTTAATGTTTCAAAAGTGGCGAAAGGTCCGTCGATGCACGAGGTACGCGCAACGTTCAGCCCTTGGGAAGATCATGGCGGCGCAGCGCAGCACTGAACTAATTTCAAACTCAGATTGGCCGCAGAGGCTAGGCGTAGCCGAAGCTGCCGGCACGCCAGCAGTGCAGACAACGTTATCAACGTCTATACAGACGCAACGGCAAGAAACGACAGAGTCAGCATGGCCTGGATCTGCGACACCGACCCTCGCATACAAGGAAGAACAGCACTCATGTGCTCTTCCACGGGGCACCGTACTCGATGCGGAACTACTCACCCTTTGGGGAGCACTGGAGGACGTACAGCACACATCCTTCACTGACAGAGACGTGACCCTCCGACACCAATATCGCCTCTTAACCGACTCCTTCGCAGAGGTGCAGGAACTATCCTCCTCCACCACGGAAGACGCCATAACGAATCAAATTAGAAAAAGACTGCAGATGCTTCAAGAATTCGGAGTAGAGGTAAACATACTCTGGACCCCAGGACATACAGCGCATGACGGGGGTAATGCTGCGGCGCATGCAGCAGCCGTACAGGCACGTGGGACGGACCACACTTACGCCACCCCGCACCCCGACAATCCACACTCCAGACACCCTATCACCTGGATCCGACCGAAACACCCTTGAACAGGCATATAGCCTACATGCACTTCATTCGTACCTCCATCAAGACCGGTAGCGAACAGCGTATTATGGAAGCTACACCCCAGACGCCTGTCATCAAAGGACTTTCTAGGCAGCAAGAAGTTTTAATAAACAAAGTCATCGCGAACGCGGCCTTCACACCACACATAGTCAGTAAGTGTCAGCCGCCACCTGTATCAGCCACCAAGACTTTGAGACAGTGGCTGCACCAAGATGCAGCCACTGTCTCCAACAGTGCCGCGCAGATTTGTTGCATCTCATAAAGTACTGTCCTGCCTTCGCACGGGGCCGAGACCGCATCGACGACATACAAGTGACCTCTCTTGCAGCCCTTACTGCTATATACAAACAGATGATGATGCCGAAAAGGCGGTCGCAGATCATGGAAAAATCAGTGGCTTATACCGAGCGGTGTACCGCGAGTAGACTGCCCTAGTACACCCCCGACATGTTGAAATGACCAAACCGGCTCTACTACCCTTCCCCCCCCCCCTTCTTCCGCACTGCGGCCTCGAGCCATCCTTGTCATTAAAGGACTTCAATCACTCAATCAATCAATCAACGCCATGCTCTTCCTAGAAGTGGTTCGCGGCTCGTGTCTCGAGCATTGCCTCAACAATGAACGACGCCACGTTTCCCAGGATAGGGGTGCTTTAATCGACGCAGGACTGCAGAGTCCCCGTGGCAAGGGGGTCGGTGACCGACCTCAAATATAAAGTAGCGTTTAAACAAAACTACGTGGTTTCCGCTGCCAAACACTGAGCGTGGATCGTTTTTGTAACGCTCAAGGAAATTTTGAGTTCTACCCTCCGTTGCCATAATTTTTTTTTCATTGTTTTTTTTTCTTCATGTTTTCATTGTAAGGTTGGTCTGCTTCCCTTTCTTGTAGTTTCTTCGGCAGTTAATAACGAAATGAAGAAAAAAAGAGATTGTACGGAGATTTCTAAAAATTGGGTTGTGCGTATTATGGCGCACCGTGCATTCACGAGGGCGCCCATCAAACCGTTCTGCCAATCTCTGGCCGTCAGGCAGCTGCGTAGCTGCTTCGCCTCATACACGATCACATAATCGTGTCGCCGCGGGGTCGATCGGGATCTCGAATTCGGCTCCCGACGCGCCGCTTTCTCTCCTAGGCACTGGAGGGCGCTGCAGGCGCCCCCGTGGCGGGTGAGGAGAAACCTCCTCGCCCATCGATAGATATGTACTCGGTGGGGCAGGGGGCGAGAGGCCTCTGAGAACTCCGGACGAGATTGAGACGCAGCTAGGCAGATGAGTGGCGACCGGATCGACCGGATCACGGGTATCGAGGGACACGAGGCCTGGGGGCCTTCTTTGTGTTTAGCTTTAGGCTTAACGTGCGTTTGTAAATATTTGTGTAATGTAGCTTGTATTTGTAGTTTAGATTGAGTGTTTTGTAGCGTTGTGTTTTGTTGTACCAATAAACTGGGAGCGGAATCCCGCTCCCGTGAAAGAACCAGGCTGGACTCGGGTTGTTGACGGACCACGTGGGAAACGGCGAATCGGCGGCGGTACGCGATTTCCTACAAATGGCGCATCAACGTTGGGGCAGGCGAGCCGTAATTAGGGTCGCAACGTCCGTCGACGCCACTGCGTGAAAGTTCACGCGGCGCGGTCCCCCTGGTTGGCGGGTCTATACCGCGGCACTGCGAAGGTGGAAAGGACACGTCCAAACAAGTGTTCGGGATGGCCGCGGGTAATTTCGCGCTAACAGATTTAATGTTTTTGGCGGACGTCGCGACGACACAAGCGGAAAAAGAGCGACGGCTCTCGGGGTTGGCGGAGGGGAACGCCGCGGAGATGACCGTAGTGCTGAGTCCGGAAACGCCGACGGTATCGCCAGTATTGTCTGTGCCGCGAAGCACGGAGATGTCCCGTGAATCCACGGCGTTGGTTGCGGCGTTCGCTCAGGCTTTACAGAGCACGCAGAGGGAAACGCCGCCGCCAAAAACCCTCATCCGCATTCTGGTGCCGGAGTACAGCGGACACAGCGATCGAGCTCTGAGCGCGACCGACTTCTTGCTGGAAATCCAGCGATATCTGAAAGCTACCGGCCTGACCGAGAAGGAGACGCTAGGCAGGGTTCTGCCGGTGGCTCTTGTAGGCCCAGCAGCCAGGTGGCATATCGCCTTGTGGGCAAGTCAGCCGGAACTCTCGACGAGTTCACGGCCCTCTTCCGACAAGAGTTCTTGCCGGCAGACTACCTGCCAAAAATGCGCAGGGAACTGGAGGAAAGAACGCAGGCTCCCGCTGAGCCCTTCGGAGAGTACCTGCGGGCAATGCAGGAACTCCTGCAGATCGCCGATCCGAATGCTAAGAACCAGGAGCAGGTCGAGCGGGCGCATCCCACCTCTTCGCGGTATCTGCGTGGGCGCCTATTCGGAAGTCTGAGTGAGCTCGCACAAAAGGCGCGCAGAGTTCAGGCCGACATACTGGCGGAGCTCAAGTACCACCTTCCCCCAGCACCAATCGACACACTCGAACCCCGATGCGCGTGGCAGGGGCCGGTGCCACGTGGGTATCGACGGGGGGAGGCCGCAATGGCGGAGGCCAGCGGGGAGCCGAGCGGGAATCCCTGCATGGGAGCTCACGGATGACGCCTTGGAGCCAGGATCGCGCCGAGGAGGGAGCGCGGCCGTCCACGCGACGGAATTCCGGCCGACCGGCGCACCACGGATCGCCGCAGCCCAGGAGTAGGCTGCCACCGAGCCGCTGCCACAAAGGGGTGAGCGCATCGGACGTCCCACTGGCGAGAATCCTATCCCAGGTTGGCGAGGCCGCTGCTTTCGGTGCAACGAAATCGGGCACTATAGGCGCGACTGCACAAGGGAGATTCCGGGAAACGGAGGAGGCCGCCGATAAAGTTATCGGCGGCGAAACAGACCAACGAGCGGGTCCCCGACACCCCAGCGACCGTGTGCGTGCCGACGGCGTATCGAGTCGGAACAGCGACAAGCACCGCGGCCCCATTTATTTCCCTGACGGTGGCGGGAAAGGAGTTCGCAGCTCTTCTGGATAGCGGGGCTAGTGCGTCGCTAATTGGGGACGAGGTCCTCAGGCATCTCCAACAGAAGTCCGTTCGGGTGAGGCATGGGGAGACCACTTTCCAGTTGGCTTGTGGGTTGACGACTTCGAGGGGAGCAGTGCGTCTCGTGGTACGTTGGAATCAACGCGCGCAGAGACAGCGGTTCGTCCATTTTTCCGGGCTGACAGTGCCCTTCATTCTGGGACGGGATTTCCTGTCCCACACCGGCATCATCATTGACTTGGCAAGTGGCGGGTACCGAGAGGGGGCACATGCACCCCTTTCAAGTTTCCGAGAGCGCTCCATAGGGGCCATGGCGGCAGCGCTGGGAAAAGCGACAGAACAGGAAAGAACCGAACGCGACCACGGCGACCACGCCATGCCCATGAGTCACCCAACTCCGAGCTCCGCCGAGCACTGCGACGGAATGGGCCACCGTTTGGCCAACGCCGATGGACTGTCCCGACCAGAGCGAGAGAGGTTGGCGGCTTTGCTGCAGAACTTTGACGAAATGTTCACCGAACAGCCGGGCTGCACTAAGCAGGTGCGACATCGCATTCAAACTGGGGACGCGCGCCCTTGAAAGTCCAATCCGCGTCCTGTGAGCCGGGCGAAGCGAAAAGCGATAGATGCCGCAGTCGATGAGCTCCTGAAGTCGGGAATCATTCGCCGGTCATCAGGACCCTGGGGATTCCCGGTGGTTTTGGTGCCCAAGAAGAACGGAACATCTAGACTCTGCGTCGATTATCGGCGCTTGAACGCGGTGACGGTAAAAGATGCGTATTTATTTCCGAGCATCGAAGAAATCATCTAGAATCTGGGGAAGGCGAAGTATTTCACTACCCTCGACGCAAGCAAAGGCTACCTCCAAGTGGAGATGAGCCCGGGCGACGAAAGCAAAACTGCATTCGTTTGTCACCGAAGCTTGTTCGAGTTCACTCGGATGCCGTTCGGATTAACAGGTGCACCGATGACATTTCAGCGGTTGATCGACGGGGTGCTCGGAGATGCCAAGTGGCAGCACGCGCTCGCGTACCTGGACGACATCATTGTGTACTCGGAAACTTTCGAGGACCACCTTCGTCACCTCGAGGACGTGTTGCGCAGGCTACGGATCGCCGGAAGCAGATTGAGTGTATTGTAGCGTTGTGTTTTGTAGTACCAATAAACTGGGAGCGGAATCCCGCTCCCGTGAAAGAACCAGGCTGGACTCGGGTTGTTGAGGGAGCACGTGGGAAACGGCGAATCCGCGGCGGTACGCGATTTCCTACAGTATGTTCATAGCCTCCTCCTCTATAGACCTTTCCAAAAGAGCTTGTGGCCGGTGCCATTTTGAGCGCTCGTGCGTATGGCGAGTGCTTTGCTCACTTTCCGAAGCAACGAACACACACGTGCTGGGCTGTGAAGATTGCACGCCGGACTGTGATTTTGTAAACATCCGAAAGGCCTATACTGACAAAGCCTGGCAGATCGCCACGAGACGCGGCCGCCGAAAGTGAAAAGGTAGAGCGGCAGACAACGGGTGAGAGGAGAGGAATGTAACGGGCGCCCCGCTGCTGCGAGACGCCAAAACACACTTGTCCCGGGCAATGGAATGTCCGCTCGTGCTCCTCCCGTTCCTCGTGCTACCGCTTCTTTTCTCGTCGGGTTTGAAAACCATGTTTCGGGTACTCGCCGCTGCAAAAGCTGTGCGCTAACTACAGGCTTCCCGAGAAATGCTCTGTGCTAACAAATCCTCGTGCTCCAAATCTGCAACCGGGCACTCTATGGCTCCGTCGTCGAACTGCCAAGCTTTGTGAGTATAGAAGAGGCTATGGTATGTTTATATAGCCTAGAACTTTTTCTGCCTCAACGGGCGACGAGTTTCCCAGGTCAGTGCAGTACAACCGCTAGCCTGAGGTCCTTAACGTGCAACACTAAATAGTGATACACGACCGCACGCCCGTACGATGCTCATTCAGATCAAAACGGGCAGGGGCGGGGATTGAACACAGGATCCCTTTGTTCTGCAGCGCGAGCTTTCGCCGCACGCATGCTCCGAGCGGGTGTGCGTTCCAGTGTGCGCTAGCCCACTCGTCTACCGATCCCCCCAGTCGTATCCATGTTTCTCACAACACTGTTCAGAATACTGTATATGAACTATAGAGCGTCTTCTGAGAAAACAGTAAAAAGTAACCCAGTTTTAATTGTTTTTATTATTTATTTTTTTAGATTGGCGATTCAAGCATCACCACTGGCCCAAGGACAAATTTTCAAGTGAGTAGGGCAGGGTTTTTAGTCTTTGTACGTGCAACGACCTCGCTGGAGCTTTGCGCGTGCAGAGTATGAGACGGAACGAGCCGTATCGTGCACTACGTCTAGTCCCCTCTGAACGAAAGTAATGGCGGCGACACGCATGCGCATTTAACGCAATACGGCGGGGGAAACATTTGGGTGCCAGATCTCTGGTCGCGTTTCCTAGCCAGTTGGTATCTTCAAAACAATGTCTAACTCTTCCAGCATATACGGATCTGATCGTGTCACCAATAACGCCTTTAATTTATTTATTTTGCTTTAATTGACGGAAATAAAAACGTCAGACTGTCAACTTTTACGGTGTTTCTATAAAATGTGATGACTCAAAATTTCCATCGTGCTTTTTACACGCATTTCAAGCGTAAAATTAGCAGCTTATGATAAGTAGCCACAATTACGGTTCATGACGTCATGGCGAGGCAAATCTTAATTGTTGCGTCACAAACGAAGGCCTATGGGGGCTCCACTGAGTCAATTAGGAGCTAATCACCGCCATTAAAGGAGAAATATTGGAGCCTTTAAGGCTGCCTCTGACTAGCCTAGGCTTTTGAAAAGGATGTCTATCTGTGCTATAAGCCGTTTTCTATCTTTTATTCTTTTTTTTCTAGATAAACTATAAGTGGCACAAGGAGAATAAAAGATTTCAACCTTTTTAAATATTGGTGCGTTAATAAAGCACTCTTTCGGTAGTCGGCGACCTTAAACTGCTTTCCGGAGGCAAGGCTGCCAAAGCGCAACCGACATTTGATTCTTTCTGAGGAATATGAATCGACATTTTCTATTCCCCCTTTTCAATTTTTTTAACGCGGGGTCATAACAGGAAACGTAGAGGAGTTGATAGAGGCAAGCAGCTGCAGAAAGGTCGGCGTCTTGCAGATTGTAAAGTAGTCGGGTTGCAGACAATGAGATGGTGCTTCTACGTGGAAGGCCCTATTTGCGGCAAAAAGTTTCGGACTCGCCTCGCTGCCTGATAAAAGTTTTCTACAACCCAGAGTGAGGATACTTCAACGTCCTCTGCTGGTTCAAGCACGCGCCAAGCTAAGCTGATACGCACTATAAAAATTAAAATATAACCGCGTGTGTGGCATGTGCACTATTTATAATGAGGAGAACAGGAGCGCCCCTAGCGAGCTTCTCACCGCGAATACTTTGTTTCAGCTTTAAGAGGCCATTAAATTAATTTTCGGCTCGGAAAAATGGGGATTTCAATAATCGCATATTGTTTAGTACGCCAAAATAAATCTAGTACACGAACGTAAAAAAACCTAACGTTTGCTTTTCGGTACTAAAATTCGAAAATATATGTGACTATTTCGTACCTTATTTTTTTCGAAAGCTCTCCGTCTTTTCACAGTGATGCATCCGCGGTAAACAAGCGCGTCAGCCGAACCCAGCTCACGCACTGGACACGAGCCCTGCGTAACTCGGACGTATGTAAAAGCTTAGTCTGCTGGGCAATTGGGTACTGGACATTTATATTAAAAATATCGCAAAAAAGACGGGACAAAAAAAAAAAGAAGAAACACGCAGGACAAGCGCTAACTGGCAACCCAAATTTATTGAATGCTGCCAACTTTGCTATCGCCGTGCACGCGCTTAGTCTCGTCTCAACAAAAACACGGCGTACCGCTAACACGGCGTACCGCCCAGGCGAGCAGGTTTCTGCAGCTGCACCTGAGTAACCTCATTCCAGAAGACCCATACAAGGTGAGCAGTTCGGAACACCTCATCGACGTACTACGGGAGGGCCTACCCGGAGTCAAAAACGCTTTCTGCTTGGACGTTGGGGAATTGTTTTATTCGGTTCCACACGACGAACTTCTAGTTGCTGTTCGGGAACTGATTGAGACATCGGGCGTTCTTGCATTTCAAAATGCGTGCGGGGTTACGGCTGATGCTTTCCTGGACGTGTTGGACTGCTACCTAAACTCAACGCGTGTTTGCTTTGAGGACAAGGTGCATGTGCAAAGGCGTGGCATTTGTATCGGGTCTAGTGTGGCGCCTGTACTACGTGAGATTTTTCTTGCTGATTTTCACCACTCGGTTTTGCATGAGTTGGCTGACACCCCCGTTGTGAAGGTTTGTAGGTACGTTGACGATTTTATTATTTTTGTTAGTGTTCCTACAGAGCACAGCCTGGTCTCTTTAGTCGAGAATACTCTGGAGGTTTTTAGCAGATCTCCTAAGCATTTACATTTTACCTACGAACTTTAGTTGGAAGGATTTTTACAGTTTTTAGATGTCCGGTTGTCTTTTAACTCCCTTGACCTTGTGTGCTGGATGTGCAGGCCACGCACAAGAAAAGGTACTTTTGGCTTTTGACTCAGCCCACGTTAAATTGATAAAGAGTGGTATCGCCTTGCTGAGCCTCCGGTCGGCACTGCTGAAGTGCTGTCCGCATGTTGTGACAGTTTTGACCTTCAGACACTTCGCTTGGAACACTCCGGTTTCCCCTCGGTTCTAATACAGGGAGTTGCGGAATCCCTTCTAAAAAAGTTGAAAAGCTCATCCGTTGTACCCAAGAGGAAACCAAAGAATTTTGTAGTGCTACCTTACATTCATAAGGTGCCACACAATCTGAAAAGGCTAGCGTCTAAGTTCGACGTGGACGTTGTTTTCACTGCCCCATGCAGATTGTCAAAATTGTGCGCTATGGTGAGCGGGCCGAAAGTGAAGAAACCCGTTTGCAGCAAGAAACACGTCCCAAAGTTTGTGCCTTGTGCCACTGAAGTGGTTTACAAGATTCCTTCAACGTGTGGTCGTGTTTACATAGGCCAGACGGGACGTTGCTTAAATGATAGACTTCGAGAGCATGCGGCTTCTCTTGGCAAGAATTACGGTTCCCACTTGCCGGGGCCTTGTAAAACTTGTGGTTTTTCCCCCACGCTGGACGGTGCGCATGTGAAGGGACGCAACAAAGGAAGTTTGGAACGAGAGTTGCTGGAGGCGGCAAAAATACATGCTTGTGACAAAGACGTTTGCATAAGCGTCGCATCGGTGTATATGCAGCCGAAAGAGTACAGTTTCATTAACACTATATAACTTGTAAATATTAACGCGGCGCTTTTTCCTTTCCTCGTTCGGAGTGTGCGGTGGGCTGATGTAGCTGTTTTGCCGGCTTTTTGAACGGGCGGTGGGCGGGCTGTATCTGCTGATTTGGAGGTACGCCATGTTTTTTGTTGAGACGAGATGAAGCGCGTGCACGGCGATAGCAAAGTTGGAAGCATTCAATAAATTTTAGTTGCCAGTTAGCGCTTGTCCTGCGTGCTTCTTCGTCTTTTTGCCCCGTCTTTTCTGCGCTATTTTTAATATGAATGTCGGACGTATGCGCTCGCAAACAATCAGTCGACGAATATTTGAATTTGCGTTCGTGGCCAATGAGTACCGTGACGGCACTTATCATGACTTAAGAATGACAAGTTCTATAGTATGCTTAAAAATCAGGGTGGAAGCTTGCATTCATCGCTTCAGGTGCCCAAGCACGTCACAACCGCGTGATTTCTAATTTCGCTTTTTAGTTGAGGATTAAGTTCTTCATAACAATCAACACAACGCTAAATAGACGGGTCAAAGAGAAAGACACAGGAGAAGGACAAGTATTCTTCCGTCTATTCTGCGCTATCTTTCATTATGTCTATCCATGACCAATCCAACGTATTGTTTGGCTAATTGCGCTCACGCTTGTCACTTCGTAGGAGGGGCCCGCCAATCAAAGAGACAACATAGTGAACGCCCAAGGGAACGAGCGATGATGAGGCAGCCAAATGCGCTGTAATTGGTTGAGGCTGGTTTATGGTTGGTTTCATGGTTGGTTTTGTTGTGCGTAGATCAAAGGTAAATACATTAGAAATATTACAGAAGGAGGTCCCAGAGTCAGAGACTGGAAAGGGACCTTCTGTTGATGGTAGCAATAATATTAAAACAACTTTACAGCAGTCAGAATAGAAAATAAATTATGACATGAATAAATGAAACACAGAACTAATTACAGTGATATAAAATGAACAAAATAACAGTAAGTTAAACACTCATAATAATTATAAACTTATAAATAAAATAACACTGAATAAACAGAGCAAGGTTATAACAGTTGGAATTGCAAATCAATTTTGAGAATAAGTGAAATGCAGTACTAATTACAATAATATGAGAGACAAAACGGCAATTATCAAAAAGAGAGATACACAATGACGTCATGACAGCATTGTATGACTAAAAGGACTGAAGAAATATGCGAAGTTTCTGCTTAAACACGTGAATTGATTGTGATTGATTGATGGCTAAAGGTAATGAATTCCACACAGCCGTGGCTGAGAAGTTGGTGGTAAATTTACCATAGTTAGTCCTAGGCTTAGGCAATAACAAGTTATGATGAAATGCGAATCGAATTATCTTATGCTGTGGAAACTGATTATCGTTAAGAAGTGTTAGAGCGAGTTTGCCGTTCACGAAACTATACACAAGTAACCCGAGGGTATGTTTATTTAAATTGCTAACATATAAAATATTAAAAGCACGAAAAAACCAAGAAATATCAGATGAAAAGTGACTAAACGGAATGATACGAAATGCTTCATTTTGGACGTGCTGCAATGGAGACAAATGTGTGCGATAAGTATTTCCCCACGAAGATATGCTGTAGTTAAGATGACTATGTATAAATGCGTAGTAGAGGGAAATGAACGTATCGATGTGGAAAAAGGCGCGTACTTTGATTAATGCTCTTATGCCGAATGCTGCTTTTCTAGTTAAGGAGTTAATATGCCTGTGGAATTTTAAATGAGTGTCTAATTCAACCCCAAGAAATACAACGTGGCTTGCAGCCGTCAATACATTAGAGTTTAAGTGAACCGATGGAAGCCCTGGAACGATTTTGTTGGTTGATGTGAAAATGACAAAAGTAGATTTAGAAGCGTTAATGTTCAGTATATTACGCCGACGCCAGTTAGCAACATTGGCAGCGTCAGCGTTAGTTTTGAGTAACAATGAGTCAAGGCTGTTATCGGAAGTAAAGATGGTAGTATCGTCAGCGTATAGTAAACAGCCAGAAAAATTAATGCACTGAGGAAGGTCGTTAATATATATTAGGAACAACAGAGGTCCAAGAATGGAGCCCTGGGGGACGCCAATATTAGTAGTTCTAAAGTGGTGGGAAAACAAAAGCACGTGGGTGAATTTGGCGGAAAAACAAACGCGCGAGTTACGCAAAAGGTCGACAAACCTGCCCGTCATGTAGTTCACAGAAAACACACGTTATTACTTTTTTTTCAGATGTCACTATGCAGGCAATTATTGTGGCCGGAGCTCACCTCTTGAACACGATATTTGCCGGCCCAGTCAGGGAGGACCCACTGACATACCTGATCCTGTACGGCCAATCTGTGAGTTTTTTGTTGATTGGTTTTCTTCTCCGCTCTTCAAAAATAACTAACTTATACTTAATTTTGATTATACGCTTGTACGATCCCAGCCTACAAACGGCGGATCTTCAGAGTTTTAAAGACATATTTCAGATACCGAAACGCCTCCGTAGGAAAGGGCTTCGCTACGAGTCGCGAAATTAGTTGCGCTTTAGATCAGAGACACATTGAGCTACCCTGGTGCTAAAAATTATTGTTGCCAGTCATCTACAGTTTTGCTGATATCGTGGGAAAGGCACTTTGGTCAACTCAAAGAAGTGTGAAGGCTAGTCCATGACAGAAGAAAACGCTATCGCCTGAACATCCTGATAGCGATTCCGAAGTCCGTTTCGCACAAAGTCCGACCGCCGCCGACGCTATAGGATCAGATGGAGCCAATCAAGCGAGGCGGAAACTGCAACTTCACTGCAATTGCCGTCTTTGTGCCTTCGCGATCAGCGACCATAGCAATCACGCGTACGGCGCGTTCATTGTGCGCGATTGGTTTGGTCGGTGATGCCAAACGCTCAAAGGGTGAAGAGCGCCATGAAGATGGCACTTTTGTCATTTCTTGATTGGCTCTATTGAATTGTAGGATCGGCTGCGGTAGGACTTGATGTGAAACGGAGTATCCGAAGCTCAAGTTCGTCTGCTTTTTTTTGCACGGGTTGTGGTGACCATACCTCGGCAAACCTCACTCATGAGGGCCCTCACTCACCCTCACTCACCCTCATCTTCACAGGTGAGGTGAGGGTGAGTGAGTTTCTGAACCAGGAAAATTCATGAGTGTGAGGGTGAGTGAGGGCCGTGAGGGCTGTGAGGGCGGTGAGGGCCGTGAGGGTGGTGAGGGCCGTGAGGGCCGTGAGGGCGGTGAGGGCCGTGAGGGCGGTGAGGGCCGTGAGGGCCATGAGGGTTATGAGGGCGGTGATGGCGGTGAGGGGTATGAGGGTCATGAGTGCGTGAGGGCGGTGAGTGGCATGAGGGCCATGAGTGCGTGAGTGCTGTGAGGGTGGTGAGTGAGTGAGGGCCGTGAGGGCGGTGAGGGCCATGAGTGCGTGAGGGGCGTGAGGGCGGTGAGTGGCGTGAGGGCCATGAGTGCGTGAGTGGTGTGAGGGTGGTGAGTGAGTGAGGGGCGTGAGGGCCGTGAGGGCGGTGAGTGCATGAGGTGTGTGAGGGCCATGAGTGCGTGAGGCGCCCTTCAGATCGAGCATCTTTCTCAGCAATTTTGGTGTTAATGGCGGGTTGTTCTCTAGCTTTCCCTAGATCGACTCGAATCGCTGAGATCAGGTCCGGCTCGAAATAAGCAAGCAACTCGGAGCAATTCGAATACGTTTGAAGCGGCTGCATCCAATCAGGGACGCAAAATTTTCACGTGATACCTCGTGCCAGTGATGATGACACCGAATGACTTGGTTCTGGTTTGAAATCGATCGTTTTTTTGGAAATAAACTGTTTCAGAAAGGTGCATTAGTATTCTTAACGAGGTTTAAATGCATAAAAACACGTTTATAACGCGTAATTGTGTCTAAATAGTACAAGAAAAATAAAATGTTATGATGACGATGGCAAATTGCAGCAATTGGTTGCTGCGTGTGATCGCGGGCGGCCCGTGTTGCTGGTGTTGCGACGTAAAGTTTCTGGGCGAAATTGCCCCATCTGAAGCTGGCCTGAGTGGCGTGAGGGCCATGAGTGCGTGAGGGGCGTGAGGGGTGTGAGGGCCGCACGGGCGGTGACGGGCGTGAGGGCGGTGAGTGGCGTGAGGGCGGTGAGTGGCGTGAGGGTGGTGAATGGCGTGAGGGCCGTGAGGGCGGTGAGGGCCGTGAGGGCGGTGAGGGCGGTGAGGGCCGTGAGGGCGGTGAGTGGCGTGAGGGCTTGAGTGCGTGAGGGCCGTGAGGGCCGTGAGGGCGGTGAGGGCCATGAGGGCGGTGAGGGCCGTGAGGGCGGTGAGTGGCGTGAGGGCTATGAGTGCGTGAGGGCCGTGAGGGCCGTGAGGGCGGTGAGGGCCGTGAGGGCGGTGAGTGGCGTGAGGGCGGTGAGTGTCGTCAGGGCCATGAGTGAGTGAAGGGCGTGAGGGCCGTGAGGGCGGTGAGGGGCGTGAGGGCCGTGAGGGCCGTGAGGGTCGTCAGGGGCGTGAGGGCGGTGAGTGCGTGAGGGCCGTGAGGTTCAGTGAGGGTGAGTGAAGGGCTGAAGGTGAGTGTGACTGTGGGGGTGAGGGTGAGTGAGGGGCTGAAGGTGAGTGTAGCTGTGAGGGTGAGGGTGAGTGAGGGGCTTAGGTGAGTGTGGCTGTGAGGGTGAGGGTGAGTGAGGGCGACCTAAAATGCCGACCTCTGGTGGTGACGTCAGAACGCCGGGCTCTGATTGGCTCTTATTAAAGGATAGTGGGTAAACCTCAAAGCATATGCTGCCTTGAGGTCTACTAACTATCTTTCAATCAGAGCCAATCAGAGCCCGGCGTTCTGACGTCACCCCAACCCCTGCAAAAGATGCAGACGAACTTGAGCTCCGCAGAGTCCGCAGGCGAGAGAGAGAGAGAGAGAGAAGTGTTGAAAAGAAAGGAAGCCTGGAACTTATTCCTGGAATCAATTCCAGGGCTGTTGGCGGCGCGAGTGTGTCCAGCATGCTCAGTCCGCAGGTGACCGTTGGCGCACGCAGCTGGTTTTCGAATGAAGAAGAGTGGCTGTCCCACGTCAACTCATCACCTCACTGTGTGAATCATATTGTACCAAGGGCTAGCGGTGCGTGCGTATGAAGTCAAAGCTTCGGAAAAAATTCCAGCGTTAAGATGCGAATAAACCTCCCCTCTTCGTAATTACTTGACTTACCGCAAGACACTCCTTGCAAACTAAGAACACCAAAAATGCAAGGCCCCACACGCACTCATTAAAGCTTCTCTTTATTAATACATGTTCGTGACACAAAAGAAGTTTAAACTTGTCTGAAACCGCCTAGAGCTCCCCGCAACCGAACATAGCAAATCATAACGGACGCATAAAACATGCAAGGGGCGTTCTCTGCTTCCCGGGTCTACTATCAAAATGACTGAGGCAATTTTGTTTGTTTGATTGCAGGTTGCCCTTCGACTTGAGGCACTGGAGTACCCAGGAATTCACATGAGGCTCATTGGCGTGTATAGCGTGAGAAACCTCTTAGCTCATTAATTACAATCACTGGCGCTCCGTCTTTTTTTCTTCCAGAAAAATATGGTGTTTTTTTGTGCATGTGCTTCATGTTTTTACAGGCGCCTTCTGTTGTTGAGACACTTATACGAGAACAGCATCCGCGAACGGTTCCTGTAGTTAAAGCCAGCTTTCTAATGAAGTCGCCGGGTCTGTTGAAGCGTGGAACAGTACATGACGCTGCTGACGTAGTAATATTTCTTACCCAGTGAGTATGATTCTGTCATTTGATAAACTAGCGCTGCGTAGCCCTATTCTATCCGGACGAGCATCGCACCGGCGTGCAGCCGTGTATCAGTATCAGCGAGCCTTCCTTCTGCGCTGGATAAACTTCTCATTTACAGCGAAGATACCAGACGCCCATTCAGGCTGAGCCAAAGGCTGAGTCATTCACACGCTTGCGACTTCTTTTGACCATGTGCCTTGTAAGCTCAAAAAATCTCTGACCACGAGAGGACACACGGGCGCCATCCATAGGGTAGCCATAGAACGCTTGCTGCTCTTTTTATATTTTCTTGTTTTTCGCGCATCAGTTTGCCTTGGCTCGAAATACTTTTCACAGTACTGTTAATGACCAGTTCATGGGAGATGGTCATTTGACCTCGCGAATACTTGCAAAACCTTCGCTTTAGTAAAATGCAGCTCCACGATCACATCAGAGATGACACCAGCGTGCCTATTTGTTATCTCGTCGCAAAACGTCGCAATAACTAGGTACAAGTATGGTCCCAAGAAAGACACTCTAATCTTCCGTCCACTGCCCCCCTCGATGACAGCTGCGGAATGAAAGCGCATGGCGACGCTGCGCGGAATCGGCATTTTAGAAATTAGAGATAAAAAACAACAAAAAAACACTTGAGAAAATATGAGCGACAGGAGCAAATGAGGACTTCACAGATGAGTTATTTACACCTTCTGGCGGTTTGAAGGCTTCGCCGCTCTCACCTTGCTGACGGAGGAGGAGAAGGAGGAATTCCGTAAAGTGGTAGAGAGGACGGAGTTTGTAATGCAGGAAAAACGCCGATGAAGTCCCGTCCTAAAAATAGAGGGAAACGTAAAGAGCCGAGAAAGGAAACGGGAGATGGGAAAGGAGAAACGAAAGAAAGAAAGCCGGTGGTCAATGTTAATAATCACTTGTCGCTACATATACAAACCCCCCCCCCCCCCACACACACACACACACACACATGCGCTGTTCTTGAAATGGCTGCTTTTAAAATTGTGCTGAACTGTGAGGTAGTACGTATCTTGCAGAGTTTTTCATCCAATAAACGCAGCCACAAGGGGCACAGCCAGATCGATGATTTTCAATACTGACGAAACACGTCGGTTGTTGATGCCCGCCACCAAGTTACGAAGAGCTTGCAGAAGGGGCATGATGTGACTTTGCCAGCTTGAGAAAGACTGAAGTGTAAGCGCAGTTCCTGGAGGAGTTCTCTGTTTCTTCTGGCTAGAAGATCTTTCTGATGAAACCTCACTGTAAGGGGCTTATAGGGTGGCTGTTTCGCTTTGATTTCTGCGGGGAAGGAGGTTGAACATTCACTAGCACCGCAGCAGCTGGATTACCTGAAATCGTGGGAATAGTCGGCTTGCCGTCTGTTTTTTCAGGAACACCATTTGCTTCCACGACGCTTGGCCAGGTTGATTGGTGTTGCGAAGTTTACTACGATTGTGTTGGCCTCAGCTGGGTGTCTTCCCTTGTTTGGTTAAGCGTGGGGACAGCTGTTATTGTGGTGGCGTGGTTCATTCCATCTCACGGGGAAACATCATTCCATTTCACGGGGAAAACATCATTCCATTTCACGGGAAAACATCAGGGGGGGATCGGTGGCCGAGTCATTCCATTTTCGAACGCGCGAGCGCACGGAGGTGAAATCATGAGCTCCGAAGGAGCGGCGATAACGGCCCTCGCCGGCCGCGGTGATACTGTTTTTCCCGGCTCAAGTGAGTACAGGTTTTTGTTGCCCCAGCTTCCATCAGGTGATTCAATGAAGAAAGCGGTCGTCCTTCACTGCGACATGGCCGGGAGGCCATACAGGATTGAGGATTTCCGGCAACCGCTCGACGAACTGGGGGTCCTCAGGGAGGTAGCCGGAATTGGGGCGTACCAGATGTCCCATGTCTGGCTGGTTGACCTGAGGACCGACGCGGCCAAGCTCAAGCTGGTGAACGCAGGGCGGCTCGCTGTCAAAGGACGCACCTGCATCGTCGTGGACCCCTCCAGGCAAGAGGTGCGCATCAAGCTGCACTGGGTGGCGTTCGACGTGTCGAACGACACCATTCGCAAGGCTTTCTCGGAGTACGGCGAGGTGAAGGACGTCGCGTCCGATCGCTGGAAGGTGCCGGGCTTCGAGGGAGCCGAGTCTACCACCCGGATAGTGCGGCTGGTACTCCGGGAGGGTGTCAACCTTGACCGCCTCCCCCATCAGCTGCGCTTAGGAGGCGGCTTGGTATTGGTCGTCGTGCCTGGGAGGGCTCCAGTATGCCTCCGGTGCCGTAGGACGGGGCATATACGTCGAGACTGCCGGGCTCCCAGGTGCTCCGAGTGCCGCGCCTATGGCCACGAGCGTGACGACTGTGTCCGCTCCTACGCCCGAGCCGTGGGACGAGGAGTCAACGAAGACCACGTCGACGACATGATGGACGAGGAAGAGGCGGAGAGAGCGGCCGCGCCCGTGAAAACCCAGGCCGAACAAGCCAAGAGCGACGACGCTTCCGGCACCTCCCCCGAAGTGAACAACACCGTGCTGCCGGACAAGCCGTCGACTACGGCTCCTGCAGATCCACCTGCAGTCGAGCGCTCGACGGTACCTCCAACAGGGAGCGCCGGCGGGGCAGCTGGTGCTTCGCCATTGCCAGACGAGGTCTCCATCATGCCAGAGATGGACGTCGAGCTGGGCTCTGCGAAGCGTAGGCTCGAAGACGTCACGGACATGACTGGTCAGGAACTTCGGCTGCGTCAGCTCGAGCGCAGGTGGAGAATGGTGTCGGGCGGGAGCGGAGTGGATGGCCACCAGCGGTCCGGCGCAGACCGAGGAGGACCACGCGACAAACTGTCGCAGTGAACGGCAGTGTAGGCGGGTTGGTCCTCACTAACCCATGGTCTCCTTACAAAGTCCTGTCCGAGTAGCGACCCTTAATGTCCGAGGCCTCTCAGATCGCAGGAGGCAGAGGCAACTCTGCCGTCTAGCAGTCGAACAGGACCTCGACATCATCGCTGTGCAGGAGACCAAGGTCGAGAGTGAGGACCAGACCAACTTCATGGTTAGACCTTTTTCGGCGCGTTACGAAGTGTGTGTTAGTCACGCGGTTGGGTCGTCAGCGGGCTGTTTGTTGTTAGTGCGCCAGAGTTTGGGTGCAACGGTCGAGGCGGTGACGACATGCGATTCAGGGCGCTTTGTTGTATGTGATTTGCCTCTTTCATCGTATGATTGGAGGGTCATTTGTGTGTACCCCTCCAATAGGGTTGATGAGCGGCGGGAGCTTTTTGATTTCATGCATCAGTATTGCAAAAGTGACCGCCTTATTATTTTTCTTGGCGATTTCAATTGCGTCTGCTCTGCTGGGGACAAGTCCAGCTCAACGCCCTATCGCGATTTAAGCACCGAGAGCCTTCTGAGGTTAATCAACGAGTCCGGCTTTGATGACGTCGGGGAATGTTTGAGGAATGGCCGCGAAATCCAGTACACCCATTTCCAAGGGTCAAGTCACGCCCGTCTAGATCGAGCGTACGTTTCTTTAGATTTGATACCATTATGTTTTGAATATCGCGTGCACCCTGTTTCCTTTAGTGATCACTGTCTAGTTTCCTTTTGTATGCGTAGTAAATCCCAAGCCAGGAAAGTCTTCAGCTGGGAATTATGGAAATTGAACACGAAACTGTTGGAGGATGACGTTTTCACTGCCGAAGTGCAGGCCGCAGTTGAAACACTGGAGAGCCAGAAAAAATTAGGGTATGGTGTGAGATGGGAGCTTTTTAAGCAGGAAATAAAAATGAAAGCGTTAGAGCGGGCAGGCGTACTTAAAAGCACTGAAAGAAGCAACGAAATGTTATTGCGTAATAATTTGCGGATACTGCTAAAGGAAGAGACTAAAATGCCTGGGGCATACAAAGATGATGTTTCTTGTGTGAAAGATAAACTCGAGATTCTAGATCGGGAACGATATTGTGGGGCGATTGTTAGAGCCAGAGCCGAAAGATGGTCAACAGGCGAAGCGCCAACTAAGCGTGCGCTGAGCCTCGAGAAAAGATATGCTCGGCGTAACGAGATAACGGGGGTAGAGAGGAACGGATCACTTACGACCGATAAGGAAGAAATCGAACTTGCATTTTTCGAGTATTACAGTAGATTATTTGCGTCCTGTCCAGTAGATGTCCAGCTTTTTAAAGATGAATTTTTGGGTTTCATGCCGCGCATAGATGACGAAACGAAAGAATTACTAGAATCGACCATCAGCATAGAGGAAGTGGTCTTTGCAATAGAAGCCCTGAACCCGGGAAAGTCCCCTGGCCCAGACGGCCTAAGTGCAGTTTTTTATAAGACTCAGAAGCACGAGATTGCCGCAGTCCTAGCCAAGGTATTCAATGAAGCATATGATTTGAATATGTTGCCTCCATCTTTTATGTCGTCGCACACAGTGTTAATTCCCAAAACAGATGACGCAGTTAAGTTGCAGCACGTCACAGCGTATCGGCCGATCAGTCTGACTAATGTCGACTACAAAATTTTAATGAAGATCTTAGCAAGGAGATTGCAATCTGTAATATCGGAAATAGTAGGGCCCCATCAAACTTGCGGCATTAAAGGAAGGACTATTTGTACCAACATCCACAAAGCACGCAGTGTTCTGGAGTGTTGCGACGCAATGCGTACTTGCGTTGCGATGCTCCAGGTAGATTTGGAAAAGGCTTTCGATCGCGTGCCTCACGACCTGCTTTTAACCATTCTCGATCATGTAAACGTCGGCGCTGTTATCCGTGAAGGTGTCAGCATGGCGTACAACGGTTGCTCGACGAGACTTATGGTGAACAAGTCGGTTGGAAAACGTATAAAAGTGAATCGATCCGTCCGCCAAGGGTGTCCTTTGTCACCACTTCTTTTTTGCATTTACATAGAATCCCTTTGCATTAGTATTTTTAAAAACAGTACTATCAGTGGTTTTCAGCTTCATGCGACCGAAGTTAAAGTGTTAGCGTATGCTGATGATATTGCAGTGTTTTGTTCCAACCGCGAGAGTATTGTTCAAGTCGTTCACACGCTTAAACGTTATTGCGAAGTCAGTGGCAGCTCTGTTAACTGGGCCAAGTGCCTGGGATTTTGGCATGGAGAGTGGAGCTCTACTCCTAGTTCGTTTGCCAACATGCAGTGGGTGACCACCCCCGTAAAATATTTGGGAGTGCCTCTAGAAAATTATCGCGATAGCGAACCCTATTGGCGACGGCAGGTAATGGAGCTTCGCGAAAGAGTAGAAAAAAGTCGGAGGTATAATCTGTCTATTTTTGCACGGGCCACAGTTTGCAATTTGTTTTTTGTCAGCAAACTGTGGTACGTTCTACAAGTTTTGCATTGTTCGCGGGTAAATGTGCAGAAATTGCACCGGGTATTTGCAGTGTTTATTTGGGGTTCCACGTGGGAGCGATCGAGTAGGACGAATCTTTTCCGGCGCGTACGCAATGGGGGGCTTAGTTTGACGCATTTGTTTTTACGTCAGGTTGTTAATCGGTTCATGTATTTTCGGGACATAAGTGACCCCTTTTTGCGCACCGTTTGTCAAGTGAGAGTTGCAAGCAGGTTGCCTGAGATGATTGTTTCCACGTCATCGATGTCGGGTGGTATTCACGGATATTTAAAGGAAGTCGTTGCCTCATGTAAATTTCTGTTATCTCGTTTTTCAGTTGAGTATTTGAGTGAGGTTCCTCGGAAAAGATTGTATAAGGCTGTGTGCGATACTGTGTTTCCTATACCTCTATACAGAGCCTTATACTGTGCAGGCCCAGGGCAAGATGTCTTGAAGCGCGTTAAGCGTATGGTGGTGCCCGCAGGCACCAAGACTTTCTTCTTTACATTACATTCAGGTACACTGCCAGTCAAGACATGGCTAAACGAGAGGGGACTTTTTGTACCGTGGGGGGATCACTGTTTTTTATGCAAGAAGCCAGAGACGGTCGAACACGTGTTTCTTGAGTGCTGGGATGGGGTCTTCTTCTGTGACGTCCTCCAACGTACCCTGAAGAAGGACCTCCCCCTGGATGCGCATGGAATCCGTTATCTATCGGTTAAAAACGAGGAAGGTTTTCCCTTTGACCTGGTTATGCTGTTGGGTCTGCACAGTATTTGGAAGTCCCGAATGGCTGTACACAACGCTGAAAATAATGTACGGGAGGCGCGGGAATATTTTCGTGAAAGTGTATCTTTGTTAGTTGAAGTCAACAGAGCACAGAAGTGCGAGCCTGAGTGGCTTCCGCGCATTGAGGCACTTTTGTCCATGAAACAATTTTAGCCTCCGACGCCAGTCACTTCGGACTGGTTTAGTTTAGCCTTGCCCTGCTTCCTATGGTTTGAGCGAAATGCCTGCCTATTTGACAATGTAAAAAAAACCCGGCAATAAAGAAAAAAAAAAAAAAAAAAAAATCGGTGGCCGAGTGGGCTGAAGCGCACACCCAGCTCGACGCGCGTGGAGCGAGAGCTCGCGTTGCAGAACCCAGGGATCCTAGTTCGAGCCCCACTCCTGGCCGTTTCGATCTGGATGAGCATCGTACCGGCGTGCGGTCGTGTATCACTACTGCGTGGTGCACGTTAAAGACCCTAGGCTAGCGGTTGTACTGCACTGGCTAAATTGTTCATCTACAGCGTGTGACTCGTCGCAACTTTAAAAATGGCAGACCAACTACACGCTGTATAAATATCCCCACAACCCCAATTATTATTATTGGGAAAACATCACGATGTCGCGTGGTGTTTCCTCCACAGTCCTCGCATTTGGATGGGGCGTTTGGCGGTCATTCTTCGATGACATGGGCGTTGGAGCACCGAAGACACCTTTTTACGCGCACACGTTTGGGTTAGGCGGCCAAGTTTTCCGTACGAGTGGCGTTGCACTGGTCGGGGTGAGTATGCAGTGACTGAATGTCGGACGCAGCCCACAGCGACATGACTTGGCAACTCACTTCCGACGAAAGTGAGGCGTACTGTTTGGGAATTATCCAAGCGCCTCAGTTGAGCAAGTTTAAATATGCTCTTAAAGAGGGGGGGGGGGGGGGGGGGGGGGTGCAACGATATTTGGACTTTTATCAAAAATTTTGGAAGTTGGCCTCTAACACTTCTGAAGTAAAGAAGAGAAAACCGATTTAGCCTGCCTGTCTTTGCTGTTGTCTGGCACCCCTTAACCCTGGCACCCCTTAACTCACTCCCAGTCTTTAGCGTCGCACCTAGTAGTACCTCTAGTGACATAATTCGGAGTGCCGTGTAAGTTCTCATGTGCTCTCTCGGAGGACGCTTCTTCTCACTCTCTCTCTGCTGACATTAGCGGGCGTTATGCTGCAGTTTAGAGCCGAGCGACGTCACGTAAACTTCTCGCCGTAGTTCCTTCGGCTGCCAGTCACGGATGCAGGTAGGGAAAAAAGCCCGACTTTTGCTTCGCGATTAAGCAGCGGAATCGCGAATTTTTTTTTTTTTATTGAAAGAGATATTTTCTTTATCCCCCGGGACATGAAAAACAACGTAAAACTGACGAGGTGCAAATTCTTTTAATCTTAAACTCATTTCGACCCCCCCCCCCCCCCCCCTTTAAGCTGTGCTCTAAGCTCTTCTTCAGTAATGTCGTTCGATACGTCCTGTATGACACCCACGGCATGAGTTTTGGACTTTGGTTAAAACGCGTACATCGATAAACCTAGCAAAGTTTCACGCTTCAACAGCTGTAGTCTGTAAGTTCCGGGTTGCAATAGTAATGACGTTTAGTGCCTTATTTGGCCTGATTTGCAGGATACTGGAGGGAGCGATGTTTTCTAACTCCGCGGTCAGGCAGTTACTATTATAGCTTGTGATTTGCTTTGTGGGGTCTTTCGGAGTGAAGACCACAAGGTTGCCCAGAGCTTAAGGGAACGTGGCACTGGGTGCCATTATCTTGAGGGCAAGGTTGAGCGTTCTTTTCCTCCGTTTGTTTGAGTGCACAGTTTGGAAGTCCCGCATATCGAATGTTATCTCCGAGGCGCCCGAAGTAGATTCTGCGTAGTAGTGCGATGAGAGTGGTAGTGCGTTCGTTGGATTCTTCACTTCCGTGAGGTCCTTTTCACGCTCTATCATGTTGACGTCGTCCGGAATTTCCTCTGGGGAGCACTTTAAACCGGACAAAAAGGCTGTCCCCCAGGGATACGCCAGGGAAGCATTGGCTACTGTGGGGTTGGTCGCATTTAACGTCCCTTGTTTTTGGAAGGTCATCGTAGCTGGATACTTGGTTTGCCCTTGCCGGGAGAACCAATGTTCCCAGTTACAACTTTCAGATGTAATTGAATGAAGAAAAAAAAAAAGGTTTTCTGATTAAATAATACAAGATACTGCTGATTTTCGAAATAGTACTGCTCGCAATCCGCCTTGCTGCCCTCTCGCTGTGCATTGCTTTGGTGTAAGGCCGGAAGGGAGAAGGACGAAGAACGTGAGCATGCTTGTTGTTATCGCCACTGCGTGCACCTCACAGCCAGACAGAAGCAAATCTGTCCTTTCTAAGAAGGCAGAGAAGTAAGCAACGTTTTTCTCATAAAGCTTTTTGAGACTGAAGAAGGTAGTGAGTGCGGAAGGTAGGAGCTACCATAGAGTTTTTACGATAAACATTAGAGGCTCAGCTGGCTCTAGTGTTTAGGGGACTTCCGGTTGTAAATTGAAGCAGACAGCAACCAGTTTACGCTTCCAGTCTTCCTGTGTATTCCTATGGGAAAATGTACGTGATATTTTTCTTTTCACCAGGGAATAATAGAAATCAGCGTAATTTCTTTACTCGTAACGGGTACTATGTAGCTTTATTCACATTATAAATGTGTAACTTGTTTAGCTACAGATTTCTTTTTTTATTACAAAGCGATGTTCAAGTTAGCAAAAATGGATGCCCGGGTCTATGTCGTACAGCATGATATGTAAATACAAGCTATCAATCAAAGCGAAACGAATAATTAAAAAGGGCTTAGGGTCTGTTACTAATCCAGTAGATTTGTTACCGATTTGTTACTAACCCAGTACGTTGGTTACTAATCCACAGGTTGTTACTAACCCAGAACGTGTTCTTCGTTCCAGTACTCTATGCTTCGTTCTTGTCGTCAGTATTGATTGTTTGATTTGGCATTATTAGCATCATTTGGTGTCTTGTCAAGCTGATTCACTCTGCCAGCTTTATAACAATGACTTTATGCGTAAATACGTTCCCTATAATAACAGTCTGCAACGTCAACACATATCATACACGTGTATTGGCCTACTTTAGCGCAGTGTTCGACGCCATGAATTCTAAAGAAAAGATCTTTGACATATTTTTGTACATCCCATTGTAAAACGTTCCAAACTTTTTATTCTGTCACAACACTAATGAATATTGTCTCTTATAATCGGGAGCGAAAAGAAAGCGCATTTGCCTTTGCCTGTAGGAATGCATTACCAGAAGTCAAATTTAGACTGGTTGCTGTCTGCTTCAAGCAAGCAAGCAAGCAAAACTTTATTTTCTGTAAGGGCCTACGTCCTGGTCCGGACGGCCCGTCCGGCCCACGTCTCGCGGATGGATTCCGCGAGGGGACCGGAGTGATTAATTAGTCCTTCTAGTGCGGTGGGTATGTCCGTGCCCGTGGGTGGAGCCAGCCATTCCTCCCAAGAATTGATATGTGAGAGGGTTGGGGGAAGGGTGGGTGGGTTACAAGACCAGTAGGTGTGAGGGATGGAAGGGTATTCTCCGCATTTTGGGCAGGTGGGGGAGCCGGGTCGTTTGTAGATGTGGTGGAAGATGTGGTGCGATGGAAGAGAGTTGGTCTGGGCTTGCCTGACGAGGGAGGATTGTTGCCTAGACATGGTCTTTGGTGGGTGAGGGTAAATGGTCCGCTCTTCACGTTGCTCTTTTAATCTCGACTTCCGCAGGGCTCGGTGAGCGTTTCTTGTTGTGCCTACCGAGTAGACAGCCGGCCATGACGTGACGGGACCCGGGGAGTTTTCGCGGGTGAGACGATGGGCTGTCTCATTTCCCTCCACGCCTTGGTGGCCAGGCGTCCATACGAGGCGGAATTTTTTGTCCGGGTAGCAGACATGTATTTCACGGACTAGGTTATCTGTCATAAAGTGTAATGTGTTATCGGTGCAGTTTCGTAGGGCGCGCTGTGAGTCCGTGAAGATTAGCGTGGGATTAGTGTTAGGTTGTTGGGCTGCGTGTTCCATGGCTTTGGCGATGGCGTATTCTTCCAAATCGTCGATCGTTGGGGGTTCTGTGAAGGTTTCCAAGTAATATGTTTTAGTGCGTGTGTTGACGAAAGCTATTTTGCCATGCGTGACCTGGTGACTGGCATCAGCAAAATACGTATCATGCTCCGTTTCATGTAGGTAGCGTATTCGCTTTTCGTGGGCTTTGGCGCGGAGTTTTCGTCTCTCGGGGTTGTTGTCGGGGTTCATGTTTTTCGGTAGTGGTTCCACTGTAACATTTGGGTTGGCGCTTTTCCATGGAGGGTGAGGTATGGGGATTGGGGGAAGTGAGTCTGTGTTGATATCTAATGTCTGTAAAATTGTTCGCCCTTGGTTTGAGGTAGAAAGTCGTAATATTTGCCCGTCTTTGTGCATTTGCATGCGTTCTGTAATGGTGTTGAAAGTTCCCGTGATGAGAAGGCGTTCGCTGGACGCGTGGCGCGGCACTCCCAAGGCGAGTCGGTACAGTTTACGGAGACTGGCTTCGAGCTTTTTGATTTGGGTACATGTTGTCGTGAGGTATGGTAGTGTGTATTGGAGACGAGATATGACGAAGGCGTCGATGATATGGAGTAGATTATGCTCTTTGAGTCCGGTTCTGTGATTTGTGGTCCGCTGTATCAGGTGTGCGATCTGGTTGATTTGGGTGTGAAGGCGGTGGATCTGCTTCAAAACGCAACAGCACACCGGGTGATGCGCTGCGGCGTGATGCGCGCGAACGCATCTTGCAGCATAGCCCGCTTCTTACTATGATCGTCGCAGTCGAGGAGTATGCGGAGTGCAAGTTCGTCTGCTTCTAGCGCAGGGGGGTAGCGGTGACGTCAGAACGCCGAGCCCTGATTGGCTGATCGCGACCCCCTATCTGAGCGTCGTCTGCTCCTTTGCAACGTTGTCTGCTCGCTACGTCGTCTGCGTCTGTCTTACCTTTCCTGCGACTTTCAGAAGTGCAGAGGCCAGATTCACGAAACGATCTTACGCCAAAAATGTGCGTGAGACAAAACTTAAAACACATTCGTATTCACGCAACAAAATTTTCGTAAGTTTTGCGCAGGTTACGACGAAATCCTACGGACAGCTCCGAAGCTGTCTTACGCACTTCTTACGATCAAATGAGCATGGCCGACAGCGTCGCGGTCGCGACGACCCACGGACGTTTATTTTTCTACGTGCGCTTCTCACGCGTCCCGACTTCAAGCAGCAAGAAAAAAATAAAAAGTAATTGAAACAGACCACGACGAACAAGAACGACGAACAAGAACAGCATCGGTTAAAGGAACAACGGCAGGCCATCTACCAGCGCACTGCCGCTCGTGCAGATGCAGTGCAGAGCTCAACAATATTACCATCATAGCAAGAAACAAAAACACGTATGCTCGGGAAATGATAGAGACCATGGCCATAGAGGGAAACCAAGCGACATGCGTCAGCGAGCCATCAATCAAGCTTAGCACCAAAGAGAAGCAATTTTTGCGGTGCTTTCCGCCCCGCAGGCGTACAAATGTCCTTTAAACATTGAGCTCCAGAAACGAAAACGAAAAGAAGAAGAAAAAGATAAGAAAGCAAGAATTTCGAAAACAAAAGCAGCAGAGGATCACGGGAGGAAAGAAAAAGAAGAATTAAAACCGTAGTTGGTAGTCCAGCGGAGTGTCTATGTCTTTTTCTGTCCCTGTTTCTCACGCTTCATCTCTCCTCTAAGTTCAGCTGGCCCCAGTCCAAGTAACATGCACCAACTGGCTCAACTGAAACCCGTAACTAAGAACGATGGATCCACAAACACCTGGTAAAAGCTCCAATTGCCACGATTCCACCGAACGCGACCAAGCGAGCACGGCAGTTAGGCCTAGCTGGCACTCCGCAACTCGGCGACCGTCTGCCCACGACCGGCTGGCGTGCTGAATGGAATATGCCCGCGCGACCCTTGTGAACCCTTCCCGTATTATACTTTGATCGCTGATCTCAATTTCAGATTAAGAGGTCAGTTTCTTCCTCTTGTTATCTCCTTGTTTTCCGAGGCAACGGTGACTCTCGCCGGAGGAAAAGTTGTGAATTTCCGACAGACGCAGGAAAGGTAAAGCAGCCATTGCTTTGACTAGCAGACGTAAAGCAGACGGCGTTAACTGCGCCAACCCGCCGACGCCGTTAAAGAATGAGGGGTCTCGCCGCACACGAAAGGAAGGAAAATGTATTTAGGAGGGCACTTGCGGACACTAACACGCTCACCTCTCGGTTCTTAGCAAACAAACCTCAGCGCCTCGGGACACCTCGCCAGTGAGTCCTTTGACATCGCTCCTTGATGCGCGTCTGCTAGTTGTTAAACAAAAACAACGTACCGCTCGAGTTATTTCGTCTGCCCTCTCTGAAAGGCGAAGTCGAGCTCGCTCGTAAAAACCTGCACTTCCGAAAGTCGCAGGAAAGGTAAGACAGACGCAGACGATGTTGCGAGCAGACGACGTTGCGAAGGAGCAGACGACGCTGAGATAGGTGGTCGCGATCAGCCAATCAGGGCCCGGCGTTCTGACGTCACCGCTACTTCCTTTCTCATGCGCAGAAGACGAAAATGAGCCCACTTGCGAGGCGTATAGGCGGGCGGCGTCGGCGGGCGTTCCGCAGGATTCACAGTCCGGATCGACGTGCCGGTCGAACCTATGAAGCCAAACCGGTGGCGTTGCACAGCCCGGCCACTCTCGTAAGATCACGGCGACAGTTGTCCGGTCCATTTGGCACTGAAGTTGGTACGGGCGGTACCCGCCATCGTTCACCTGTCCGGGTGACGCCGCTGAATTCCCCTGGCCACGAGAAGCTTCGAAAAAGAAGGAGAGACAGAGAACGAAAAAGAAAGACTAATTTAGATCAAAGAAATCCCCCTTCAAATATATTTGGTTTTTTTTACACAGAAGTACGTCTTTCTCCGCGTTTGGAAACGGGGGGGGGGGGGGGGGGGGGGGGGCGACGTTGGACAGCTGATGTCACAAAAACTTGGTCACGGAAGTGGCGTCGCAGAGAGCACATCGGATCGTCGACCCATTAGCATCGCCGCGCTCCCTGACGGTGCGCCGTGACTGCTGCCGAAAGGCGCGTAGTCACGCTATCGCATTAAAAGGACGCGCACGCGCGTCCTTTTAATGCGATAGCGCTTGTGGCTATCTTCCTCCCCCCCCCCCCCCCCCCCTGAATGTTTTTGGACTCCCTGGCCGCCTAATGCGAACAGCGGAGTAGGTATGCGCCGTAGACCATATCAGCTCGCATTCTCACACTCCTTATTATTCGCACCCTATTTGAAGGACCTCACGACCTTGACGTCGTCCTAAAGGTCGTCCTAGACGTCGTCCTTGAGGTCGAGAGGCCGTCCGAGACGTCGTCCTGTTAGTTGTCTTTCGCACCACCCCTTCTACTCGACCACCACCCGCCAAATGCGCCACGCTCGACCGGGAAAGGCGATCTTGAGAATCGCTTAGAAAGATACTTGCACCAAATCCTAGATCACACTCGAAACGAGATGCAGTGCAGGCTCGAAGCCTTCGAAAAGCACATTGAGGCGAAATTTCAAAGATATATCAAAGCCCTTAGCGCCCAACTAAACAGCATGATAAGAAACAAAATCTAAGCGCTGGAACATCGTCTCCAATTACGGTTCGGGGGTCCTTGTCCAAATAGGTACGAGGGCCCTCATATCTTCTACCCCCCGCCCGGGCCGAGAGGCTATGCCGGGCCCAGACCAGAGCCTCATGCCGAGGGACCCCCCGTAGATCCGAGACTCAAGCCAAACTCTAAAAGCCCTCTCTCTCCGCCTGATAGCAACAGAATCAACCAACAGCACTTCCAACAAGACCGTGCACCGCAACCGAAGCAAATTCCAAATCTTCAACATGGACAGGGCAACCCCCAGTAGATTTGATCCGGCAAATTCTAACACCGCGCGAAACGTTGCGGCTCGGGTGTGGCAGTGGAACTGTAGGGGGTACCGCCGCAAACGCGGGGCCCTTACACAGTTTCTCGCCACACAAGAACAGCAGCCGGACGCTATAGCCCTACAGGAGGCGGGCTGCGTACCGTCCCTGTCGGGCTATATCGCCTCCTGTCAAGAAACAACAAGCGAAGAGGAAAAACCTTGAGCCTCGAGCTTGGTATCAAAACATATACTGCTAATAGAACATTCGCTAGAAACTTCCATACCATACGTCTCCCTCGAACTTCTGCCGCAGAAGAGGGGCCACTGTAGTTTATTCCTGCTGAACGTCTACAGCTCTCCGAGAAAACCCAAAGACATGTTCAACCATCTCTTCCGAGATGCACTCGCATAGCCTGCCCAAAAGAGATTAATCTCCTCATAGTAGGCGACTTTAATGCAACGCATACTACCTTAGGGTACGCCAAGGCCTCTGCAAAACGGAGGAAGCTAATGGACACCATCGACGTCTATCGATTGACTGTCCTGAACGAGCCAGACCAGACGGCTAGGATCGGCAATAGTATTAGTCGCGACACTTGCCCCGATCTGACGCTTGCCAGAACCCGAGATGGTTGCATTTGGGCGAACCTTGGGGAACGTTTAGGCTCAGATCATCTCATCCTCAAGACCGAAGTGCCCGTTCAGCTAAATCGAGATCGGCTGCGGCCGAAGGAAACCCTATAAAGGGGGATAAACGAGCGTTGAAGCGATGGGTACAACAAATCCAGGAAGATGTCGAACGGGCGACCAAGACGATCCTAACGACTGACAAGGCTCCGGGGCCGACCCTCACCTTCTCCACCTCTGTGAGGCTCGTCGCAGCCTTACGAAGAGGTAGAGACGACAAAAGTACAACCGGAAGCTTTGGATGCGCATCGCGAAACTCACGCAGGAGGCCGAACAATACGCCGAAGAGCTAACTCAAACCAATTGGCACAAACTCTGCGACCAACTGCAGGGAACCCTAACACAAAGCAGACCTGGAGACTACTTCGTAGCCTCCTCGATCCGACCAAAACCAAAGTCGAATCAAGCAGAGCGCTGACCAAACTTCTACACTCCCTGCCCAGAGAGGAAGGAGACCCGAGTACGCGTCATACCTACACAACGAAGGGGATAACCCTCACCCACTAGACGCGGACATAACCGAGCAGGAGGTCCGGAACGCTCTCCAGAACATCACTCGAAACACGGCCCCAGGAAAGGATAGTGTCACGTACAGGCTTCTTAAAAACATTCAGGATGACGACTCGATCTCAGCTCTGACTGGGTTATTCAACCGAGTATGGACCGCTGGGGAGCTCACCAGAGAGTGGGAGCGTGTAGACATTACGCTAATCCTCCCAAGCCGGGAAACCTCTATCACTCCAAAACCTCAGACCGATCTCTCTCACCTCCTGTATTGGCAAATTAATGGAACATGTCGTGCTCCGTAGATTCCAACCGCATCTAGAATCGACTGGCTTCTTCGCAGATTCGAAGTTCGGCTTTAGACCAAACCTCTCCGCTCAGGATGTTCTTCTGCAACTCAAGAGGGACATCCTAGATTATCCCGGTATGGCTCAGGCGAGGGCCGTGTTGGCTCTGGATCTTAAGGGTGCATTCGACAACGTACCGCATGACGCGATATTTGAAGGCCTAGACCATGCCCGATATGTGGAAGACGAACGTACGAGTACGTAAGTTCATTCCTCAAGGACAGGATCACCATCCTAGGGATAGGAGACCAACGCTCCGGTCTCATACTCCTCACCGGCCGAAGAACCCCTCAGGACTTGGTCCTCTCTTCCACTCTCTTTAACATCGCCATGGCGGGGTTCCCCTCGATCCTAACCAACATCCCGAGAATTCAACACTCACAATATGCGGACGTCATTACCGTCTGGGTCGAGAGCGGCTCGGATGGAGAGATCCAGGACGCGCCGCAGACGGCTGCGGATGCTACACAAGAGTACGCCAGAGCGGCCAGACTGTCTTGTGCTGCGGACAAGTCGGAACTGCTTCTAATTCGCGGTATGGCTAAGATCAAAACCAACGAATAATTACTGTCTCCATCAACGGTACATCTATCCCGAGCGCAGAGAGACTCAGAATTTTGGGCCTCCAACTACTGACAGACGCCAAAGCGTCGTTTACAGTCCAAGTGCTGCGCAAACAGTGCCAGCAGATTGCCCACGTGATCCGAAGAGTCACTAGCAAACGTAGAGGACTCAAGGAGGGAGACACAATTAGGAGAGTTCAGGCTCTACTGGTGAGTAGCATAGTCTACCACGCGCCCTTCCAGAAGTTTCGCCGAAAGGAAATCGATGCCCTTAACGCCACTCTTCGCATGGCGGACAAGACGGCCATTGACCTCCCGCAGCACACTTCGGCCGAGCGCCTACTCCAACTAGGCCTTCACAACACGATAGAGGAGCTGTCCGAGGCACATTCGATTGGACAGAGAATCTGGCTCGGCCGAACAAAGGCCGGGACGGCCCTTATTTGTAGACTGGGCTATCGGACTCCCGTATCCCCCTCTTGGCGAGGGAGGGCAGAAACCAGCGCCTCCGGCAATCGCCGCGAGAATTCGGGTAATGCCCATCCCCAAGAACATGCACCCGCAAATCAACGCGGGCAAAAGTCTCGCAAGAGTCCGGTACCTACGTAGACGATATCACGGAGACACTGACGTACTCTATACGGACGCTGCTTCATATTCTCCACCCTCAGGCGGCAAATGCATCGCGGTGTGCCACTCGGACGGCAGGAATGGGACTTCGGCATCCCTGAGGGGCTACCCCTCTTGCGCTGGGGCCGAGGAAGCGGCGATAGCTTTAGCCATATCGACCACCTAGTATAGAGCAGAATTTGATTCCAATAGGCTACCATCATAACCGATTCTCAAGCCGCATGCAGGGCCTGGGCTGGAAACTTGCTTTCTACCTGAAGCAACCAAATTCTATCCAACCTCGATCACACAAGACTGCCTCTGGTCCAGATAATCTGGACACACGGCCATGCCTCCCTCCCGGGCAACGCGAGCGTAGACGCCCTAGTCCGAGAATTAACTATCCGGGCTTTGCATAGGGAAGGGACGACAGTCAGGGACAACACTAGCCGCGAGTACGAACAGGAAGGCAAACCAGAGACACCGCACGTAGAAACCTTCAATCATGTCACCGAGTACTACCGCTCGCTGCGAAAAAAGTACTTCCCACCCCACAAGGACCATAACAGGCAGTAGGCCTCCGAATGGAGGAAACTCCAGACTCACTCCTTGCCTAACCTCCTCAACCTTCAACGATTCTTTCCTGACAGGTAACTGAGCGTATGCCCGGGCTGTCAGTCACCTGAACCCTCCCTGTACCACTGTACCTGGGCATGTCCCTCCCCTGTCGGCGTATGAGTCATGCCCGTTCCTAATTCCACTACGACCTCTTGGGAGGCCGCTCTACTCGGCTCACGGCCCGAGCGGCAGCGAGCGCTGCTTGAACGGGCTAGACGGGTAGCGGCGGCCTGCGGAAACTTGGACTGACCCAAGAAGCTTCATCACTGAACAGACTCAATTAAAGTTTTTACCACCACCACCACCACTACCTCCCTCCTAATTGTAAAATCGACGCTCGAGGTAAACGTGCGCTCGACGCCGATAGCTTGCTTGACTGCCCCAGAAAAAGCTGTCTCCGAGTTGATTCCCGTTCAGTATAGAGCTGCCGGTCTCTGCCATTTTCAACGTTTGCGCATATGGCCCGTTTTACTTGCTTACCATTGCGATGACCACGAGCGTTCCTGGCTATGGTGATTGCACGCTGAGCTAGGTACTTTTAAACGTGCATCGTAACGATGTGTGGTAGTTTTTCTAAAGCTAGCAATTAAACTGCACTGACTGAATTGCACATGTACAACATGAACTTGTGAGAGATCTCAATGGCATGCCGAACTCACGGCAGAAAAAAAATACACTATCGGATTTAAAATAATTCCTATGAACAATGTCTATTTACAGCGGAGCTGTTAAGGACTAGTTTCCCCAGTTTTGTGTCCGTGGGCAAATAACTCTCGACAAAACCCTCTGGACAGCTACCGCCATCTATGAACGACGGCGGCAACCAGATAATCGGCTTGCCGGTTGTCTGGTTGCGGCCGTCGCTCATAGATGGCGGCACAAAGTACAGTTTCGCTGCTCTTCCTTCATCACCAAAGTAGAAAGGCTGAACGTTTTTTTTTTTAGCTCAAATTGCTTATGTGATTGAACCGGGAATATTGATTTATTTTGGGGGTGTTATATTTTACAAAGTAAAAGAAATCTGAACTCTTCAGGCCCCTTCGTAGGCTGGCAAGCTATTGTAAAGCAGCTACGTACCGTCGTTTAAAACTACATCAAAATGCGGATAAGGTTTCACATTGATTTTGTCCGATGCTCTTAGATGGCACCCTCGGATTCACGTTTGGAAGAAAAAAAAAGACTTTCAGCTTTTCCATTCTGGTGAATAAGGAAAACCAGCGAAGCTGTACTATGGTATGTAGGAAGTATTTATAAATGAAAGGATTAAGGTGTGATGGTGTAATTGGTTATTTGAACGATTAAAGATTCAGGCATATGTAACCGATCCGGGGTTATTATTCATTTCGTAACCACGAGGATGACGTCCTCGTGGTTACGACCAAGGACGTCCTCAAGGACGTCTAGGACTACCTCAACTACCACTTGCGCGACCTTAAGGACGACGCCTAGAGGACGACGTCTTGGACGACCTCATGATTGACCTTGAGGACGACCTCGAGGACAACTTCGAGGACGACCTGGAAGTGGAAGTGATTTTAGTGCGCATACTCGTGACCGCCGTAACCGGAGCCGCAGCCGCTGTTGCCCCTCCCTCCCCCCCCCCCCCCCCACACACACACACAAACACACAAAAAGTCATTTTATGCCTGCAAGTTTCCTTTACGATAAAGAAGGCGTTGCGATTGGCCACAATCAGGGCGTGGTATCATAGTTCTACCGGATCCGTAAATAAAAGTCTACCAGGAATGTTATTTTTTGAGTTAGCAACTTACAGCTGTCTATATCAGCTGTGTCGAGAATTCTTAGGAGCATAAAAAACAAAACACGACCCGACTACACTTCGGTAACAAGTTTTGACATAATAGAGTTGTTAAGGGTGGGCGAGCTTTTATCATATTTCGAAGATTTTATTCATAGAATCACACGTAGTGATATAAAATATGAATCTGTGTTCGTGTGAATTTAAAATGATGCTCAACGAGGCGGTGAGTGAATATTCTTTGTGCTTTTTTCATTTTTTTCCTCTCTGGCATCACGACCTATTTTTTTTTTTTTTTTGCGAGAAACAATGTTTTTATTAAGTTAGTATCTGGAAGGCAGGAGAATGGGCCAGCACGCTCATCAAGATGTAAATGTGACCACACTGGACAACCTGCGTGATGATATCCGAATTGGCTGATACTTTAAATTGACCACGATCGGATTGCTTTTCGTTACTAATGAATAAAACACAGACAGTTCCTAAGCCCTAAATTACGCTCTTTGTTTCGCGGAGGAGACTTTTGCATCGATTTATATTTTTAAATCTATACAGTGGCTGGGTTTCACTACGAGTTTGACATTAGAACATGTGTAGCGAGATATCCCATTTTCACCTTGCGAACAAAGGGTGTTGCACACCCCTAGAACATTTTAATGTCATTTTCAGTACCTTATATTGTTATGGCACAGCTGAACTGCGAGTATTTAGTTGATCTCAATACGCAGGCCCGTGAAGCTCCGTTCTCAACCAGAACCAAGAAGCAAGAGCTTTTCGACGACGCCGTCACACGGCGTTGATTTTACTGGAGCCGCGAATACCCGGCGACTAGTCTAGCAAAAAAGAAATAATGTACCATTTTAGATACAAAAAATAACGGCTCTTCAAATACTCAGAAACAACTTTCTCAAATTGTGTATGCAAAAAAAAATCTATAGACACCCGTAGATTTTCGCACCTTAATCGCCTATCAAAGCTACGCACGCCCACGTTTCTCCTCAGGGTGAAGAATAAAAATCAATAACATCTCAACTCTGATTTAAAGCGCCATATTTTAGCAACCCCAACGCCCTCTAGATGGATGGGCGGTATTTCCAAGATGGCGGAAGAGAACGGGGTAGAGCCTCCAGAATTTCCCGTGCGCCTGCTCGCTGACACTGGTCTGCGTGCTAAGATTAATTTATTTGGCTACAAATACGAAGCGGTCAGGGCAGGTGCATATCACAGGTGACTGAGATGTTGACGTGTGTTATGAGAATAAGCATGGTGATTCTTAAAAGTTGCAAAGGCGAACGCGACAAATGTTAATTTAAAGGGCGATGCATCCTTTTTTATACCTTGCGCAAATACCACTTAGAACGAACTCCTGACACTTATAACCAATGAAGCACGCGTTCGTTTTTCACCACATGCAATAGAGGCCGCAAAAAATAAAAAAAATAAAAACGAGCAGCGTTCACCCCCTCAACTCGCAGCCAGGACAAGCGAGCACGTGACCTGGAGCCGATTATATGCCGCCGATGTTGATCGATAACCACGATCTGAGGTTGGCAACGCACAAGACACGCGCTGAGTTACAGACATTGTTTGTTCAGCTACTGTCGCCATCGCCGCGTTTAGACACGGACCACTACCCAAATGCTTGTCGAGCTATTGATTATCACGAGCCCAAATCGAGTGGGGACCGAATGCTTCGGTCCAATCTACGCGCCGCATTCAAATATCGTCACTGGTGGTACTATGCCGACATGTCGACCCCCACACTACGTCATCAAATTTTGCAAAGGAGCAATTGAAAGAAAACGCTCACTTTTCTCTTTGAAAGTACAACGCATCAAGGAAGTTTCTTGGTGAGTGGCGCTGCGTGCGAGTATACCTATGTCCCACTAAAGTCACTAGATCTGCGAAAGTAGCGCCATTGCCTTTCCACCCGCCATCCGGACAGAAACAAATACCAACACACAGACGACAAATCATCTCAAGGGGATTGGCTCATCGCTAGTAATTGCCATGGTGATCGCCATTTTTAACCCTTTCAAAGCTTCGAAAGGGTCGTTAAAACCAGTCTCGTTAAGATCGCCATGGATCATCGTCGTACTGAAAGCGTTCCTCGGCCAATATTAGTGTCTTTGGCACTGTGCATTCAATAAACTTATGACTCATGCTTATTTCCAAGTATCTCTTACAATTGTGTTGCTCCTCTTGCGAGTAAAATTATTTTTCAATACCTCCAAGCACTGATATTGCGCGTGATGGCGGTACGAAGGTGTACGACATCACACGCGGCGTCGGTGCTTGGGGCATTGAAAAATAATTTTACTGTCTTGAAACAGACAAGAAGAGCAACACAATTGTAAGAGATCTTGGAAAATAAGCATGACTGATGAGTTTATTAAGTGCACAGTGCCAAACACTCTAAGGCACTAGTGACTTTAGGTCTCACTAGTGCCAGTAAACTCGCGTAAAGTAAAAAACATTCCAACCGAATATCGTTGCACCGCCCCTTGAAGGGGTGGAGCGACGCTCCGCACGGACAACACAAAGATCCAAAGGGCAGTGACTGACCAGAGTAGTAGAATCTACGAGAGGGAGGTACGGGCCCTGCAAAGCACGCGCCCCTAATCTTTCCGAAATTCTCGACTTGAATGATATCGCGAAGATTGAACCCGCGAATACGTTTCTATATGTTGACAAATACATAGCACACCATCCTCATTGTGCAAGTTCGTGTCCGCGAAACATTTTCGACGTGCACACTTTGCCGAATTCGCCAACTTTTGATCCCTCGAAAAGAGAAAAACTCATATAGAACATAGTGAATGCTTTCGTTTGAACGCGAATTCGCGTATAAAAGGCCCTTTTCCAGGCCAGGCGCTCGCGTCCGTGCCTTTGTCAGCACTGTAGATGTTTGTGAGATAGAGTAGAAGCAACAGAGCTTGCGCAGCCTGTAACCGGAAGAAGAAAAAGACACATCTAGAAGATGCATATCCTGTGAGCTCTTGTATATTAGTGAATTTCACCACCGCTCGTGTTGAGTTGCTCGTGGCAGAGTAATACAGCGCTGCGCGAACTCATTCTTCACTGCCACGTGGAGTTTAGCGAGCACGATCACATGATAGCGCCACTGCAAAGAGCCCGAAAAATTGTGTTTAGCAGACGAATTTTCAATTTCACTGAACCGAAAACTTCCTTAATTAATTTCGTAACCACAGTGCATCGATGAAATCCATTAGCAGATATAGAAACACATACATTTTACACAGCAGCTCGGCACTACAACTTGTATGCTTGGGAGAAGAGCGTGTTGGTTTAAGTCATGGATGAAGAAAGAATAAAACAATTAAAACAGGATGTTGGTTGTGTTGTCCCTGTTTTAATTGTTTTATTCTTTCTTCATCCATTACAACTTGTATTTTGTCTTTAATTTAATTGCTGGGACGCTAGAAAGTGGAAGTTAAACAAATTGTCTCTTTTCCTAAATTCCAGGCCCCAAGAAAAATAAATGAACGCAAACTCTAAAAATAATATTCCTCAAAACTGTAAAGTTTTTTCTTTGGTTTTGTTTTTTTGTTTTTGGATGCAATTACTTCGAGGCCAATGGGTTCAGTGGTTGCTAAAAAGAAGGACCGAAACGTTGCCATTGGACGTGCGCCGTCTATTTTACTGTGATATTTCTTAATATTTAAGTTTATGCATTATACAACATTAAAGTTAAAGGTCGCTGACAATGTTGTTTTTCTCTTCACTGATCGCCCACCAATCCCCCTACACGCAACTTTTTTTTTTTTTAAAAAGAAAGTCGTCTGTATTCATCTTGTGTCTATGAGCGAATCAACGGCGCAGGAATGACTTGCTCTGCAAACGGGTCCACATGCAGCGACAGGCGCATCTCGCTTAGCTGAACCGCCCCACGATCCGTAATGCTGCTTCTTATAACTTTGAATATTGTTATCACAAGGGTGCTTAACTACACAGGTCCTCCGTAATATATATTGTTTTGCTGATTTAAAAAGGAAAATCGAACTTTATTGCGCGCGTGCGCTCATGCCAGCGCACACGCACACACACAGAATATCGGTTATGTGAACGCCATTTTTGTCTACATCTGGCACTCCAATGGGCCGTGCAACTGCAAAAGGCCGTCATTTGCAATGGCAAGCCAAGCCTGTATAATGGTTGCTTCTAACTATTAAAATATGGAAATCTCAATTTTGATGTTTCGTTTTGATTTAGCGTATACATTTGCCGCCTCTGCTCGAAAACTTAGGTGTGGGTTTATAGACATCTGCTTTCGTAAGTGTAATTGTGCACTATGTAACGTTTCCTTCGTAACATCCGTTTAGGTACCCTCTAAGTGAATCAGACATGCGGGAAAACGAAGACGATGCTTTTGGTGAGTTAAACATGTCTTTATCTCATTATTATAACAACGAATTTTAGCAATAGTCAGTATAGTCCACTGATATCTATTGTAGTAGGCTGGCTAGTGGATCGGGAGCCCATGGGTGGCACCACCGGCGGCCATTGCTTGACACCAGGCAATACACGCAAGTATGAGAAACACACAAAAGTAGGAATATTGAAGCCTGTAGGCAACTATTTTGTAATGTGCTGCGATCATTATATCAGGTGTTTGAAGGTCAAATTGGTGTTTGTCAAATGTTCAAACGCCGATATAAAAAAATAAATAAATAATGTACCGGAGCACCATTGACTGTGCACGTTCGCTTGCTTCAGTTGCTCAAGAAATGACAAATGTTGGAACCAGAAGTAATCTTTACGGCTCTCGAAATGATGCGAATGCCCCCAGTAAATGTCTTCAAACTTATCATCTGCTAAACTCTGATGACTTCTATATCAAGAACGACGCCCCATTGACTCTCAGCAACCCTTGTCTCATTGAGCCGCATCACAGTTTACGCCCAACGAACTCGCCACCCTCGACCCTCAACCACGATTTTAAAAAAGAGTGGTATCCCAGCGTTTTCAATATTTGTGCCCGGAATATTAACTATCATTCCCGGAAAACAAGTTAAAAGTTTCATTAACAAAAATTACGGTCAGTGCCCGGGCGAGCTGGTGGAACTTTTCCATGATAATTTCAACCCAAAATTAAAACAAAAGTTGTTTTTTTTTGTTTGCTTTATTTTTTTGCTGTGGGAGAGAACGTTGCCGGGACAAATGTTGTCTGCCCCTTTTACTTTCTCTTCCAGTGTAAAGAATTTGCACCTTCTGCCCCAGTCTCGGATGAAAATCAACATGAAAATGTTTCATAGTCGAGAGTAACCTACAAAGGCAAGATATGGCAGTTTCCCCCGTCTGTCCCGTAGAGTCCCGTGCATTCGCTGTGTCAAGTGACGGCTGCCGGTGGCGCAGGGCGACCCCAACAAAACAAGCTTCGATCCGCGATCAAGCCTACAACAGCAGAGATCATATTCCCGGTCAGCATAAGAAACGGGAGGCGTGGCCTATCATGACCACCATTTATGCTTTCACTAGGCAAAATGCACCACCTAAATGTACAGCTGCAGCGGCAATAGATTAGCACAAGTAACCGACGACCGGAGCTGCAAAATCGCGACACGAGGGGCTATTGTTCCCGAGCGCGCCGATCGCAAGTGTGCCAGTCACGCCCCATGTCTCAACGCGGGGGTGGCCGGCAGAAAGCGACCCATCCTCAAGCCCACATCTCGAAAGCTATCTTGGTGCTCAATTTTCCGCCGGCCACACCCGTGTTGAGACAAAGAACGTGACTGGCACTCTCGCTATCGGCGCGCTAGGGGAAAATAGCGTCGCGTGTCGCGATTTTGTCGCTCCGGTCTTCGGTCACTTGTGCTAATTTTTTCCGCTGCAGCTGTACATTCGCTGAAGTTTGAGCGTTCGATGTTCAAGCGAGTGCATTTCCTTCTTGTTTTGCAGTGCCAATATCTATTGTAGACACCCTATATGATAAGTACTCGTATATTGAGTGAAATTTGCAGACCGTTGATGCTTATCGCTTGTCAATGGGCAGCGGTTTACCAGAAAGGGACTATTGGCACATTGTCATTGTTCTGTGTTCGGAGCTTTGCTTTTTGTGAGCGCCGTCTTTTCTCGACGTCTTATGAGGGGGAGTGTGCGAATAGGATGAGGGCACCAGTGGCAGTGATATGGGGGTGAGTTCTCCCATGAAGTTGATATTGTCACGGGTGGTGACCAATAAACAAGAAATAAACAGTAATAAATAAACGTTTAATGTAGCGAACTTGTGCCAAAAATAAAAGGTTACAAAAGATAATAACAGAGCGTCACGGGCGTCGAAGTCGGCGTAGCACCAAAGTCGAACGCTGGGGCGAAACTGAATGCAGATCGCCACGCGGAGCTCCTTATGTACACGTGTGGGCTTCTGGAATAATCGGCGTAGAAGGTTTGGCGTGTGGAACATTCTGACCTAGGACAAGCAACATGGTTTTCGAATTTACCAGAACATTACTTTAGAGAGTCAACAAAAATGTGCCTCCGCGGCCAGGAATCGAACCCAAGCTTTCAGCGTGGAAGCCAAGCGCGATAACCGTTAGGCAACGCGCGCGCTGCCTACTTGGCCAGCTGCGCGCGCGGCAATATATGTGAGCTCAAGACTGCACCTTCAAGACTGCACTTTCCCGAGCGCCAAACTTGAGCTGCCATAACTGACTTTCTGCTACCACGTCGAGGTGCCGAGCCAACGAAATGGGCGGGAACGTATCCAAAGCTTGCCTAGATACCTTTTTCACAAGGACACAGCCATCTTCAATGTCGTCACATCTGGCATCCGTCAAAACGTCGTTTTGATCTCTCCACGCCACTGCAAGGTGTTCACGAAAAATGCTTGATTCTCAAAGATTCTTGTTTTGCCTCACCTATATTTTCTCACATATTCCAGGTTGAAATGTTTTATTCTTTTCTCGTCCCGCATACCAGATACGGATACAGAACGAAAGAAAAAAAAAGAGATCTACGGACCGTTTTTTTTTGTTTTTTTTTTTGCCGGACGCCATGTTGAATTCAAACGTAGCTGAGTTTGGGCAAAAGAGAATATCAGTTTATTTGTCGTTCAAAAGACACTAGAAATAAAGGGATGCGTGTCAGTGTTCTACTTTTTCTTGGCTATACCTTTTTATTGTAAGTATGCTTAAACTATTGACTTTAGCTTTAGTCGCCCAACCCTACTACGTGATGGCGACTGTCACGCGAGAACGGTCTGTAGTCGGTGACTGGTTAAGCTCCTCCCACCTCTTTCCCCTTTTGCAGAGCGAACGCTGGAGAGAAGGCAACCTCCTTTCCAGCGTTCGCTCTGCTAGAGTAGAGGGAAGTGGGAGGAGCCTCCCCCTCACTCTTAACCTGTCGCCGACAATAGGAGACTAAGAACATTGTGGTACCTAGAAGGTTAACAGCTTGTCGTGCGACCACGGTGCTGAAGTGAAGCGAGCCGAATGAAAGAAAACAGAAATGAGGGACAGTTATTGTGGAGCCCACACTCGTGGTTTTCAATTTAGATGCCATGCCACAAATTGGGAGTGGCAGTTCGACTTTTGTTGCATCTGACCATAATAAGTATCATTTTCAACCTCTTACACGTTCTGCATTCCCTGCTTGTGTTGTGAACGATTGTTTGGAGATTACTTCACCAAACCCTCCTGTGAGGTGTCTAAGCATTTTTCTTTAGATGTTTGGTGACGGTTGTGTTCACGCTCGCAGTATAAGCGATCCTTAACGCCGACGTTCATTTTGACACTCAAGTATAGTGAGTGTCATCTGTTATTCTGCACGAATTGTCGTGTTTTTTTCAACGAGTCAGTGTAGTCATGCATTTGTTTTTTTCTTTATGCCAATAACGTGAGCTGACTATGGCCTGAATGCTAATTTCAAGGAATGTGTAAATACTTCTAGAAAACTGCTCACTCTTATTTCTTTGCTTTGCACCGCAGGGTTTGCTGTTCGAGGCGGCGTGTGCACCAGACATAAGTATGGCTTTGTTAAGGACAATGGCAGCTACGAAGGAGTGGAGATGGCAGCCGTAATCACTGCAAGACTGTGAGTTATTAGAGCCGGTTCCCATAGCGCGTCATACAATGTACGCCGTCAAATATCCTTCGGCCGTTAAGATAATTTTACAAAGTACTCTTTTCTTACGTTGCTTTATGTTACGGAAGATTACGTCTTCTTACGTTTCGAGTCACTGAGACAGTTGTGCTTCATATGGAGTGTGGCTATCAGTTCAATGAGTAGCGTTGCGCCAGATATAGGAGCCTGGATATTCCGGTGGGACATAAAGAGGGTTTTATGTTATCGAAATATTTTGTTTCGTCGAATTGCGAAATGTTTCTGGGTGTTTAGTATTTTTCTCGGAAACGGTATTTATTTCCAGTGCCCGGGAAAAAATTTGGCTGCAGCGACGATAATTTCAGTTTCAGCTGAACAGGCGATCCTGGATAAATAGAATGAGGTGGTGAATGAACACTGACCTCACGTGCTCGATCAAGGCTGAGCAGCCTGTAAGCGATTTAGCGAGCGACGAGACAAGCGACGGTGACAAAGACGAGAGTCATCAGCGACGAGCTACGAAGATTTGTCTCTGTTGCTCGTCGCGTCGCTCGGTTTTTGTATTTCTAGAAGACGTCTCTCATCGCCTTGGTCGCTTTCTCCCGTCGCTTTCATGCGGCTTGCCCCGTCGCGCGGGTTACCAAGTCTACAACGAAGCGAGTCTCCGTCAGTTATCTCGTCGCTCGCCAAATCGCTTACATGCGGTTTATACATAATGCGAGAGCTGAGATGGTGAAGGTCTGCAGAGAGTTGGGCGAAGCGACTTCCGGACAATGTGTTTGTCGGCGCCTTCACCAAAAGCTTCAACATCGTTAAACTCAGTAAAAAAAATCTTGGATTGAATTCCGTTTCCGGACCCGGGTCCTTCCAGATGCAATTTTGTAATACCTAAACAACCCCCCCCCCCCCCCCCCCCCCCGGCGTGTTCTTTTCTACCAGGGTGTCTATAGAAGTTACCGCATGACCAAATACTTGAAAAAGTGGCATCCCGGTACCGAGAGCAGGAGACGGGGTGAGGAACGTTATTCACAAAGAAAGAAAGAACTTAAAGGGCAGTTAGTACGGGTAAGGTGATGTTCAGGGTGACCACAAGAAACAAAATGCTGCAGGGAGAAATTTTTTCACTTAAAACCGGGGATTTCTCTATTCAAGGCCAGCTCCCAATTCGGGGTTTCTCCGTTCTTTCCTATTCAGAGAAAATCAATTCGGCTGAATTTATTGGGGTTTATCGGTATCTACCGAAAACACAGAACCCTATCTCATAACGTAACGTAAGAAAACGTAAATGAACGCAACCGGTGTGAATGGGTCTTCACGCTCCTGTGTTTACATCTCAGACCGCTGCAGAACGTTATGTGGGAACAAAATTCGAATTATATTCTTATTCGCGTTTTCGCATTGTGGTCCTTGCGCCTGCTGCACGCGGTAAGTTCAGCTCACCCTTGCGCTTCACACGTGCTTCAGGTCGTCGAAAAATTGACCGATATTGGAGTTTTCGATGACGCTCAGCAAGTTCGCTTTTGGAACCACATGTTCATTTTCACAAATAAACAGTGTATTAGTCAATTTTATCTCATTGGTTTGCCAATTAATATGTTTTGTATTGAAATCCCTGACGTCGGCCGTGGCTGGCAATTTTTTCCCGAAGAGTGATTTTTTTTTTCTTAAACATCCTATTTTTAAGGAGGTTTGAATACCTTTGTAGAGACGCCCGGTATATGCAGACACGTAAAGATCACTAAAATACATAGTTTCGTTGTTAAAACAAGTATGAACAGAGTTCATATAACAGCTACAGTAGTAGTGTAAATTGCTAACTGAAACAAAGAACGAGTAATTATTTTCCAACTTATTTTGTTTTTGTTTTTATTTTTGTGACGGGACAGAACTGAGTTCATGGCTAGCAAATTGTTTGGTGGACTGTTTCCCTATTATGCGTATTTGTGGCGGATGGCTACAGCTAAGAAATAACTCAAACGTGTCCTCGTCTCGCAGGTTAGGTGCGGAGTATGACGGAAGAGCAGAAGCTTCTGAATGTCCCGAAGACGGCGGGTATTTTATGGGAACCGGAAAAATTTACACGCCCTACGCATTTTCCAATTGTTCAAGAGATATGATCAAAGAAACTCTGAAGGAACGGTAATTTGATTAAATATCATGCATAACGTGTCCAATAGAAAAATGTAACATGGAAACCAGAATGAAAAATGTCGGATCCAGTCCGGATCTGAATTTGGGCGTGAACAAAAAATGTCAGGTTGAATCTGACTGAGTTTTTTGTTTGCAGACTGGAAGTTTCTTCTTGCCCACTTTTGGATCCAGTGTCGATCTGGCATTTTCAATCCGGGTTAACTTGCTTCCAGGGCTCCAGATCGAATCCGGCCCTTCGGCTTCGGTGATAGATTAGGGTTAATTCATCGCCGCAGTCGAAGGACGCAATTTGATAGAGAAAACCCCGGATAGGTAACGCCAATGTATTTGCAGCTTCGACACCGAAAATAAGATCGAATGACAAGTAGGCACTGCATTTAAGGCGCTGTTTCATTGAGGAAGCAGTCGGACAACTCTCTCCATTATCACGAGGGACACATGTTTTCGGTGACCCTGTCCAATTCAGGCAACAGCAACTGTCGGGAAACTTGTTTTTGTCGCTCGGCAACCGTGTTCGCCTATTTGTTGCCCGACAGTCGGATAACGCCCTGGCACACCGTGCCCTGACAGCGGGAGCAACACCTGAAAAACTCCGACATCCGAATAGACCTATTGCTATATTACCCAAGCATCAAGGAGAATGCAGGGATTGGTGTTCTACGCGCCGCGCGTGCTGGCCTCAGCAGTAGTAAATTTTCTAAAGCAAAAACCTAAAACAAATTCCATCTTGCACGCGCGTTCGTCGACGCTTTATTTTGGTTCTTTACTTCGAAGCTTTTATACGGGGAAGGCGTGCGCGTGTGGCGCGTGGAACACCAGTCCCTGCATTCTCCTTGATGCTTGGTAATATAGCAAATGGTCTAATCGACGCGGGAAATCGGACTCTACAAAGTGCTAGTGCGGTCGAAGTGTAGGAATTAAATTACCACGGAACGACATCAACCAGTGACCGTAATTAGAAATCTTCACAGATGGAGTATTTTAAACTTTTTATTTGATCAGAATGCTCTTCATTCGCTGACGAAGCAGCTAGCCCCACCCCAGGATGATGATATCGCTGTTATACGTTCGTTATTTACGCCACCGTATGAAGTTTTTCTGTCCGGTTCTATCTTTCATGTCATTTCTATTTCTTATGTAAAATGAAGTCAGCCCCGGTAGTATCCCAAAGTACCTCTTTCAGCGCGGTGTCGAGCTGAACTGACTGCGACACTGACATGATTGGCCTTCATAATGATCGATGGGATACACATTTTCAACGCTGTCTATTAGCCTTTATCGCCCTACTATGTGATCGCTGCAATCGCCAAAACGTCCTGGGGAGTTTTTAAACAATTTACGTGTCCGGCAGCGGCTGTTTTCAAGCTCCAAGTATCAACTATCATGTTCAGAGCGGTCGTTTTCATGCTTCGTATTTTGAATCGTTTGCCTTCGTGGACTTTTTTTATTACATTTTATCATTGGGTGAGTAGACATGTGAATCTATTTCACTAGCAGTGATGTGAGCTGGTATTTCGGCAGTTCTAATTTTAACAACCGCCTGAACGTTCACGACCGTAGCTGTGAGCATTTTGAAAATAGCTTTCTGTAATTACGTGGTAAAGACATTCATCAAATCATTTCAACTGGAAGTGCCTTAATTAATGTTAAATAACGTTTTTATGCCTTTGTTCGAAAAAGATTAAAAAATCTTGTTTGTTATTGGAAGGGAAATCTGCTACCGAGTCCATCTGTGTTATCGTGTTTACAACACAAAATGCACTCATCCACCGATCCGGCAAACACGCCTCGTCCAACACAAGTTGCTGTGCTTTTGTTGCCGAAACTGTCCCACTGAGTCAACATTGTCGATGTCGCCTGTGTTGTGCTGATGCTCCCGCGATGTTACAGGTTTGTCGGGCAAAAGGGCGACCGAGAACGAAGTTGACCAACTGTTGATGAATATGGGCTGCTGTCGCTGCCATGTTTCTTCAATGTGTCAGGGCCTTCAGGGTGCAAACACAGGCGCGACAAGTCTTTGAATGCCACCAAAATCACTAAGAACAATTCTTTTTTTGCAAGTAGTAGATTGAAAAGTAGCTCGAATTACTTAATGAAACGTATAATAAGAATAAAAAATGAACAGAAGTAGTCTGTTTTGAATACTCCACGTGTTTAGTGTTGCACTTCACAAAGCTTACTCTTCATACGAGTGCGAAGTTCAAACCGCTCTGTAGAAGTGAAATCAAACTACAAAACTAGATTAAGACAGAATTTGTTATAAAACACACGGTTACGCAATGTTAACGGTATATAAGACGTTCCCACTCCGCAAACAGGATTCAAAGAAAAGGCAGCACTGCATCTGGGGTCAAACACAAGCGGACACATTTTTTTACATCTTATTGCCCCCGAACACGTTTATAACAAGTTTCATTCACACGCAGTAGACTGACAAATCGCTAAAATTACCTTGTAAAACGTAAAATAGAAAAAAAAGCGGCCACAAGTAACCTGTTTTAAATTATCCACACGGTTATTATAACATCACACACGGCTCATGTCGCATACAAGTGCGGACGTGAAACCGCTCTGTACTGCAAAAATCGCAAGAGCTTTAGTTTTATCGGTTGAAGCATCACAGCGATTGCACGCTTGAAACCGGCAAGAACAGGACGAACGTCCGTTGCTTCGAAATTCGGGAGTGTACATAGGCATTCACAATGAGAGCAGCAAACTCCAAATACATAAGGGTGATTTCATCTCAACTGAGGCACGAATTTTGAGTCGAATTTTTAATTTTTTTTAGAAAAATATATATCTTATTGGGCAATATCTATAATTAAAGAAGACGCAAACGGCAAGTTCGTCGGATTTTTTGTTCTCAAGTTATGGACCGTTGAAGCGGCCAAGGAGGAAACTGTCGTTTTTCCAGCTTATCGGGGGTGCCATATTTCACTCCATTCCTTTTTCTTACTTTTTACGTTACATCAATATAACTTTTTGGGAACACTCTCCACATATGCTTTTTATGTTAATTATGCGTCTAGGTCATAACAATTTTAGTGTATATTTTTTTTGTCAAACCGCTTCTCTGCGACGATATTTGACGAAGTTTAGCCAGCTGTGCTGTCTGACCTAATAAACATATTTTTATAATCATTACATCTCCGTAAAGCTCCAATTCAGCTCTTTTTTAATATAATTTCAATATTGAGCAATAAATATATAACGCGCTACATGTTGCGTGGAAAACGGATATTTTGAAAAACTAGCAAGTTGGGAGTCGATTTTCTAAAAACCCCACCTTTTATTCCTTTTATTTTTTATTCACAGTTAGGTAATATAGTAGTTTATCAGCAACTACCCACAAAAATTGTAATATATTGTTTGTATGCCCGCTATTATGACTCGAATCTCGTGCTAAGAGCGTTTTGGACGGAACTTCGCACAGGCGCTCTGCTGAGCACAAGTTTGGCCTATGTAAGGTTTTCTACTTGCCGTGAGCAGTTACCTCAATACCCAACCACAAATATTAATAACATTTGGAGTAGTGTACTTAAAAAGGTTACTAAGAAGTCCGTACCCACAATTGCGGGCACCATCGCTTACTTTCTCTCAATACGGGGGAATGCAGACCTCTAAAGAATTCCTCTGGCGCCTTTTGCTTTCTGCTTTCAGTTTGAAATACCGAACTTGATATGTAATTGTCATTTTTCTTATGTCAAACAGATATGCAGTGCATATACATATGTATGATTTTATATCTGACGCTTAGAAAGTACGGTTTATTTTGGGCGCGTACAGACTCTTTCGTAAATTAACAAGCATTTCGTAGCGTGTAAGGCTTCAAATGTGTTAGTCATGTGTTTAGGTTTCATTTCTAATTTCAGTGATTATGCCGGGTTACTTAGACGCTTTCCTCTTGACTTAAGTTTGTCCGGGAGTCTAGATGGTGTACGTATTCCTTCTCCGTCAACACATAGCCAAGCTCACTCACCTTGCAACTCACGCCAGTGCAAAGTAAATAAATATTGTTAGGATAAATACTGTTGCTTCATTGACTTTTACACTCAGATATTGAGGTACTACTAACATTAAATAGAAAACCTTACATAGATCAAAATTCTGCTCAGCTGAGCGTCTATGCGAAGTCCTGTTCAGAACTCTCATAACAGGAGATTCGAGTCCTAACAGTGGTCACGCAAACAATGTATTACAAATTTTGTTCGTAGTTCCTGACAGACTACGATATTACCTTACTGTAAATAAAAAATGAAAAAAAATGGAAGGTGTTTTTTTTTAGAAAATCGACTACAAATTTGCAAGTTTATCTAAATATTTGTTTTTCAGTCAGATGTTCCGCGTTATATGTTTAGTGCAAAATATTCAAATTATATTTAAAAGAAAGAGCTTAATTGGAAATTTACGGTGATTTAAAGATCATAAAATATATTGATTACGTCACACACACAGCTTGCTGAACTTTTTTAAAATATTGTTGCCGAAAGGTGGATTGACGATTAAAAAAAACACAAATAAAAATTAAGCATATTATGACTTAGACGCTCTATTAGCATAACTCGCCGTTTGCCTCTTCTTTTATTAAATGAATTTACAGGTAGTTACTAAAAATTTTCAGAGGCGTTAATTATGAGTTAGTGTATTTTTGAGTCACTTGTATTACTGGGTGACAAGTGAACAAAAACCAAAATGTGAGCTTTTATAGGCGCCATACGAACAAAATATTACATTTTCGGTCTATTTTACAGTACTGCAATAGGTAGCTATAGAAAAGCAATTAGCCAAATAAAATGTAGGCGTTTTAGAGAATCGACCTCCTGTTCGCAGAATTGTTGAAATAGTCCTTGCTTTACGAAAAAGACTGTCCTTTCTCTTTAACACAAAACATCAAATTTGTTACCACTAAAAGTAGTTTACTGTAAGCTTTCTGAATATACTAAATATATTAAGACACCTCATATAGGTCACACGGAAGAGCTGGTAAACTTTCACAAATATCGTCCAGAAACGTCATATTGACAAATTTTCTAAACTATATTTCTTATAAATAATTGCATTGAAGTATTTATCAGAGAATAAGTGTGTTCACAGGTATCTATTAACAAACTAAGAGGCGCCAATTTTGAATTAGTGTGTTTTTTCGTGTAAGCTGATTTACTGAACAAACACTAAACAAAATCAGATTTCAAGCTCTTATAGCTGCCATACAAGCACAATTTTTAATTTAATATTTATATTACCATTTAAAGCACTGCAATAGCTAGCTAGAGAAAAAAGATCAGCCAAATAAAAGGTGTTTTCTTTTTTAGAAAATGGACCTCCAATTTGCCAATATATGTAAATAGTCCTTGCTTTACGAGAGTACACTGCCCTTTCTCTTTTCCACACAACGTTAAATTTGTTATCAATAGAAAGAGCATACTCTTAGGTTTCTGAAAATACTATATATGTTACGATATCTCAAATAGGTCGCACGGAAGAGTTGGTCAAACTTTCACAAATATTGTCAAAGGGACACACTTTGGCAATATTTAAAACAAAAGTGAAGATAAATAATCACAACAAAATTATGGACCGTAAATAATCCCTATTCAAAGAGTGGCCCAAAAAAGTTACACTGCACTATCGAAAAAGGGTGAAAAGTAGAAAGGAGTGAAACATGAAACCTCCGACAGGCGAGAGAAAGGTCAGTTTGCACCTCGGCTCCTTAAAATATCCATAACTCGAGAGCGAAAAATCGCCCGAACTTGCGGTTAGCACTAGCTGTCACAGAAGGGATTTCGCAAAAACATATATTTTATTGGCCAAAATTAAAAATTCGACCCTAAATCGTGCCTGAGTTGATATGAAACCACCCATAAGTATATGCACTGCATATCTGTTTGACATAAGAAAATATGACAATTACATATCAAGTTCGGTATTTCAAACTCAAAGCCGAAAGCAAAAGGCCCCAGAGGAATTCTCTAACGATCTGCATTCCCCGTATTAAGAGGAAGTAAGCGCTGTGCCCACACTTGTGGATACGACTTCTAAGTAACTTTTTTTTAAGTACGCTATTCCAAATTTTATTAATGTTTATGGTCGGATATTGAGGTAACTGCTAAAGATAAGTAGAAAACCTTACACAGGCCAAACTTCTGCTCAGCAGAGCGCCTGTGCGAAGTCCCGTTCAAAACGGCCATGGCACGAGATTCGAGTCTTAATAGCAACCATACGAACAATATATAACAATTTCTGTTGGTAGTTCCTGATAGACTACTATATTACCTAACTCTAAGTAAAAAATAAAACAAATGAAAGGTGGGTTTTTGTTAGAAAATCGACTCCAAACTTGCTAGCTTTTCGAGATATCCGTTTTTTATGTACATGTAGCGCATTATACATTTATTGCACAATATGGAAAATATACTCCAAAGAAAGAGCTTAATTGGAGCTTTACGGTTACGTAAAGATCATAAAAATAAGTTGATTAGGTCGAACAGCGCAGCTTGCTGAACCTCGTCAAATATTGTCGCAGAGAGCAGGTTTGACAAATAAAAAAAATAAATTAAGAGTGTTATGACCAAGACGCCTAATTAGCATAAAAAGCATATGTCGAGAGTGTTCCCAAAAAGTTATATTGATGTAAAGTAAAAAGCAAGGAAAAGGGATGGAGTGAAATATGGCACCCCCAATAAGCTGGAAAAAACGTCAGTTTCCACCTTGGCCGCTTCAACGGTCCATAACTTCACAACAAAAAATCCGTCGAACTTGCCGTTTGCGTCTTCTTTTATTAAAGAAATTGTTCGATAACATTTATTTTAAAAAAAATTAAAATTCGACTCAAAATGTGTGCCTCAGTTGAGATGAAGTCACCCATAAATCTAAGGTCACTGGTATCTAACACAATAACGAGTGAAGCTATCAGAAACGCTCAACGTAGCGCACACAAATGCATCATACACTGCAGTCAGCCGAAACTGTTTTTGTTCTTTCACATTATATCTTGACTCCGTGCAGCATGAACGCCACCTGCCTCAGCCCCAAATACGCGTGGCCACCAGTTCGCGGAAGCAGAAAATACATGGGTGAAGACCTGTCGCCGAATGAGTTCTGCTCATTACGCCATCCGAATTTGAGATATTGTTATCCGGTAAGTGTTTCCACGTTGTTGGCATCCTAACACGGTCAAGAAGCAACCACGTTGTTGAGTGTATGTGTTGGGGAACTTAAAAGCGCAAAAAACACAGACTAGGAAGAGATACATACAACACGGATTGGCGCTAGCGCCATTCTGTGTTTTATGTATTTTTCCTCGTCGTTTAAGTATATTTCCCAAAGAAGGGAAAGCATCCGAGTAATTAAAAAAAACATGCTCAATTGTTTCTGATTGTTTACAAAGCAAACAGTTTACAGTCCACGGAACGACTGTTCCCTTCCTCTGGAGCCATACCCTAACGGGTAAGGATTCAGCATGCAGTTAACAAGAAGATATTTTGCAACTCGCGGAATGCACATCTTTTTAACTCTAGAAATCACAGTTTGACCTGGATCATTATAGAACAGTGAACGATACAGAGGTGTTAGGAAAAGATTGGCCAAAACAGCTCGAGTGAGCTCCATTCTTGGAGTGCCAGAGAGATACTCTCGAGAAGATCGTACGGATGAAAAAAAATACGAATCAACAACCTATCATAAGAATACAACAGTTATCATGGTATCCAGTGTCTGGGCAGACACCAGAAACGATGGCAAATCGGTTTCTATCGCTGGTGCGTACAAATGAATGCTACTCGCCACACACACACACAGAAAAAGCGATATAAGTTGACGGATAACCAAAGGTGGCAGGCTTGAGCCTCCCAGTGGGATGAGCCGAAAAAGATTGTCACGTCTCATTGGTTTCTATCCGCACTTCCAAATAAACAAAGCACAAATCCTATGCATCTTTTGAGCACAGCACAGGACCTGTAATACATACTTAATTTTGACAAAAAGAAAAATGTTGCAAACAGTTGCTCTCGCAAAAATTGACAAGTAACGGTTAGCCCTCGTTGATACACGTGATTTCAGTTCATTAGTAGATGTCAACCAGTAAGTCGTACTGCTGCGAAACTGTTCAAGTGGTACGCCGAGATATTTAGAAGTTGTTTCATTTCATTTGACACCGTCATACTTTATAGGCATGGTTGCCCCTCGACTTGTATCAGAAGCCGATATATATTTCCAAGTTTACCGTTGCACCTGTTATGGCTTAAATGTATTTGTCAACACAACAGCTTCGGTGACACCTTTCTTGTCACGACAGAAAATAGCCACGTCATCAGCATTCGCTAAGACCTTAATCTTTACTGAGTTGAGACCCAAACCTCACAGTGCATTACTATGGGTGATACTCACACAATATGCTTCCAAATAAATATCAAATAGCAATGGTGATAGCGGTCACCCTTGCCGAACGGAGTACAGTACTGGAATGTTAGCTGAAAGATTGCCATTTATTATTATTTTGTTTTGTTGGACAATCTTTATATGTCATCTGGGCTCCGTCGTAGATAACGTTTCCTATTCCAACGTGTTATAAAACATCCCAAAGCGCTGTATGCGTAACGCGGCTACAAGCCTTCTCCAAGTCAATCTGGAGTGAAGCCACTGGTCCTCCCTCATCGGAGCAACACTCTAAGACGCTCCTCGCGACATGAATATTTGATTGTATTCTTCTTCCTTTTATGCCGCAAATTTGATGCTCAGCAACTATGTCGCAGATAACATTCTTAAGTCGTCTTGATAATATTTTGGTGAATATTTTCTAGTCAGTATTAGACAAAATGATTGGCATATAATTAATGACACGACGTAGTTTGGCAGGATCATCTGACCTCGGTGTAAGAATAGTGTGTGTTCTTTTTTTTTTAAGAAAAAGGGGGCCACTGCCTTAAGCTCGTATGCTTCGCGAAGTACTCCCTCCTAAAGAAGAGCACAGTTGCGACTTTTCAAGCTTTTACAGAATTCGGCAGTAATTCAGTCAGGGCGAGGCCCTTTATGATCAGCTCTTTCATCTACTGGCTGTTCAACTTCCGTCAAGATAATCCGCTTTGGGAGTTTTTTTTTTTTTTTTTTTTTTTACATTCCCTTGCAATTGTGGCACCCTTTCCAGCAAACTTCTCACTTTTGATTTGTCATATTGGTGGTTATTTTTTTCTAAACGTTTTTGATAGTATTTAACAAAAGCATCTTCAATGCTGCCTTTGTCAGACCGAATTATATTGTTGCATTCGATTTTATAAATTTGTCTAGCTAAAACATACTTTTTTACCGAAGCTAATACCTCCTTTGAAGGTTGTCCAGCAAAAAGAAATTTTTACGTTCGAGAACGCACAACGGCTCCTTGGTAACGTTCGTGATGAAAACGTTAAACCAGCGTTTTTACTTGCTGGATATCTTTCAGACCGCTACCGGGGTCTGTGCACTCTGCCTCGTGAAGTGCACGCGTAACATTATTTAGTTGCCTCTACTCGATGCGTGCGTGGAACGTAGAATGATTGATCGTTCGATTGCTAGTTGCTTTACTTCCTTCTTTAAATGCTCCCCATTTTCCAAGAGTGAGAGCTTTTTTTTTTTTTTTTTTTTTTTTCTCGCCGTAATTGCAAACAGCTCGTCCACACTCGCCGCATAATGTTCGTCCTTCAATTGCTCTGAATTAAGCTTCCAAAGTTGCCCATTAAAATTACTTTTCTCCTGGTTTTGTTAAGCGTTACAGTTACTAAGCAATGATCAGTAAAAATATAGGCTTTGACCAGGTGTTCTTTAACGCTACTTGTTAAATGTGTCGATACATATATTCTGTCAAGGCCAGCATGCATGGCTGATTAAAAATACGGGAATTGAAATTGACTCCGATAACGATGCCAGATACTTCGCCTCAGCCTTTCCGTATGCATCGTATTGCTATTGCGTATCGTTATCAAAATGCAAATACTATATACTAAAACTCCCTAAAAACGGTTGCCATGTCTTTACCATCTGGGAAGTGGATCCCATCATTACAAGAAAAGAAGTATACTCAAGCGAGGGAAGCATGTTTAAAAACCACACTGCACCTTTACATTGATGTGTGTTGTTTTGAGATGCAACCCGATTGGAAAGGCGCTCGGCTTTTCAGTCCGCGCCTCCACGGACGAGGAGCGGATCGCAGGAATCGGTGACGTGATGCTCAGATGGTATACACAGTCCGCGGACGAAAATAGCGATTCAGTCTGTCGCGTGTCGGCCGGTGTATGCAGCAGAGGGTTGAGCACCTCGACTGTGAACGTATTTCGTTGGACCCGGCAAGGGACCAGGGAATTTCCTTGCAATTCCGATTAAGTTTGAGTACTGGGGTGTCCCCCCAAAAAATAACTAACCTCGTTAAACAACTGTAAACAACTGTATTGGTGGTTGAGTGTGTTAGCGCACCGCAGCGAAGAGTGCGTGAAGCGCAAACTGGCGCTGCAGAACCAAGGGATCCTGAGTTCAAGCCCAACCTCTGCCCGTTTCAATCTGGATGAGCATCGTGCAGGCGCGCGGTCGTGTATGTCGCTACGGCGTGATGCACGTTAAAGGGATACTGAACCGAAATTACGAGCTCACAAAACAAGGCTGAACGGATAGGTGGGACGCCGCAAAACCCCAGAACATCACTCATACAGCGATATCTCTAACGGATCGCCGTAGTTTTGGGAAATAAGTGCGCGATTGGATACGGCCGACGAGACCATACGAGTCAAGCCACGTCACGATTCTCATTCCCTCTCCTCCTCACTGCGTCCCTTTGAGCTGGTGCCACGCTGGGGAACCGAAGCGAGGAGGAGAGAAGCGAGGCCGCTTCCCCTCATTGTCAAATGTTTCATGGGGACCATTACGTCAGAGCCCTTGTTTGATCACGCCCTCCTTTTCTAAACGTACGGCTCCTCGTTTGAGATATCGATGCATGAGTGATGTTTTGTAGTTCTTAGCGAAATGATTCTGCAGCCTTATTTTGCGAAATCCAAATTTTGATTAAGTATCTCTTTAAACACCTCAGGCTAGCGGTTGGTGTGCCCTGGCTAAATTGCTCATCTACAGCTGAGACACCAGACGCTCACGGAGGACTAACTTCCGGCTGTATAAACATACAGACGACACAATAATCATTATTCACGCTGTCTAGTGACTTAAACCAGGAAGAATATTTTCTGACAGATTCGCGCTAGTATCCGTAGTAAAACTAACGTTTCGAGAGTCCCCTTTAAATTAACACTAGCGACTTTGCTCTTTGTAGGACTATGACGTCCTGCCCTCTACCTGCACGGTGGATTGTTGTACGTGGAACAACGGAGCAAAGCAAAAGGTCTGGACCTATTTTGGACTGGACGGAATGGCTTGCCGTTCTTTCTTCGAAACGTACAACACTGTTGGCGTGAGTTACAACGCTTTTATCTTAAAAGTCGTCATTTCATGTACAAATTTTTACGATCCCACTCCTTGGAGGGGTAAATTGGCGTGCGGGGAGGGAAACCGGCGGATGATTTACGCAGAACTTGGCGCTATGAGTAGTGGGAAGGCTGCGTTAACACTGCTGAGGTGTGTTTCTTCCTTTCATGGCGGTAATAAAAAAACGGTGTGCGAACATTCTCGAAGCGTATGGCATGAAGAAACATACTTGGAACGTGCTTGAGCTGTGTCCGCAGATGTTCCTGGAATTCTATCTGCAAAGAACACCGTACCTTTTGTATGATGTCTGACTGCGGCTTCAGTTCGGATGAATCCTTATTTTTTCCGAAGCTCCAATTGGGCGTAGCTCCACAATGCACACGAAATTTCAATTCAGCTATAACTTCCTATTCTGCTTATACAGCTTGCGTACGCATTATGCGGGCCAGTTCGACACAACGGTGCTGTATAAACGAATTCACTTCGGCTCAAAGTTTCAGATGATTTTTTTTTTTAACTTTAGGCTCGTTAAATCATCACGGGATCTAAGTCGCAAAGCAACTAAAGTTCATATTAGGCATTAAAACCGTTCAATGTACAAATGGTATGCATGTAAAAAAAAATAGATGTTTGTAGTGGTTAGGTTTACGGTATTTACTGAGACGATTGATCGCAACATCAAAGAGGGAAAAAAAAGCGATATCGAATATAATAGACATTAATCAAAAATCCAAAGCATGCACGCGCGAGGTTTTGTACGCACCTCCATTCCTCCTTACATCTACTACGTGACGCTTAAATGGGCCGTGCAACAATGTTTGGACTACGGTCGAATAATTCTGGTAGTTGTTCTCTGTCACGTCTGGATTAAAGAACTGAAAACAACTTTTCCTACGCGTGTTACTTCTTTAGAAAAAAAGAAAAAAAAAGTCGGCGGGGATACTTTAGACTACTTACTTGTGGGAATGCGAAAGCATTATGGTCCCTTTGGTGAAATGTTTATGAAAATTCGAAGAACAAGTGGCGCGCGGGAGGCAGCTTTATGCGCTCAATGCTTGGCCCCGCCTCCTTCCCATTAACTGCGCCGTCATGTGCCAAATGACGCACGCGCTAGACCACACCTTTAGTGAGCCAGAACCGTGAACTGCGGTGGCGTTGGGAAGCGTGTTCGTCTAGCCCCCCGGAGGCCCAGGCCGAAATGTAGCAATTTGTTTTTTCAAAGTCATGAATTTGCTTTGTTTACAGGAACCTCACTGAGAAATTTGACGTCAGTCCGAACATTTTTTACCTGTTTTTACTCTTTGCGCCGTCGGACATTTTTGGTACCATCGCTCGGTCACGCCGCCGACGACGCCGGATTTTCGCGTAATTTTCGCGTAAATAAAGCGATAGTACGGTTAATCGGGCTGGGAAACCTTGCAATCTTCCAGAGCTTTCCATGCTCTCGAGCTTCTCTCACTCGGTGCGCACAAATAGACGAGCTCCTCCTCGCCTGCCCCCCTTGTCCCATGACCTCCCCGTTAACCAATCAGTGTCGAGCTACGCGGCCACACTTCTATCCAGGCGCCACTTTCAACGTGAAACGTTCTTTGGCTAGGTGTTCGGCATTTCATAAAGCCCAGATAAAAGTGTGGCCGCAAGGCTCGACACTGATTAGTTCACGGGTGGGGGTGAAGGAGCGAGGTGCTCGCCTCTGATTGGTTAACGGTGAGGTCACGTGACCAGAGGGGTAGGCCAGGAGGAGTGAGGTTTTCGATGAGGAGCTCGACCACCTGTGCGCACTGAGGGAGAGGACCTCGAGATTAGGAATGCTCTGGAAGGTCGCAAGGTTTATCAGCTCGATTAGCGGTAGTACCGCGCTCTATTCTAGGAACAACTATCAAGCGTACACATGGTACCCGTACCCATTAAACTATTTAATGAAGAGCGCCGTGAAAGTAGATGTCTGGCGTCTAAAAACTCAGAGTATCGCGAAACGTTTTCCTTGGCAGCTAGACACACGTATACTCCCACATTTCTTTATTTTAGAGCATGTAATGGGACAAAAACATCGTACCTTTAGCGCACTTTAAGATAGTACATCGAGCACATGCGCATGAAAAAGAGCTACTTCGACGTGAGTGGGTAATATAGAGATGTACGGCAGTCATTAACCTCAACTCTTCGTCTGTGTTTTCCCTTCGACGCAGGTATGCTTAAATGGAGGCTGTGAAAGGTAAGCAGTCTGAAGTGCCACTGTCCGCCCGACGTCAAAGGGGTCGTTCCAATGAGGGTGTGTGACGGTCAGCCCATTGGCACTTTGCTGTAAGAAAACCTCGACTAGTTTCCAACCTAACAAGAACAATGCACGACACTATAGGCCCTCATATACTTGCGTTTGCTTAGGACCGAGCTCTTGTGGAAGAACACGCTGGAACGTTGGCGCACTCTACAAGGCGGCCCTGCAACTGCATTTCACTAGTTGAATAAGCACGCTTAGGTTACACTAGTACTACAAGCTACACTAGTACTAGCGTAGCTTACGCAGTGCTTCAGGGCTACCGAAGCTACTGCGTTAGCGCGTACGATTAGAGCGTGTGATCAAGCTACTTGCTCTCGCAGCAAAGTGGGGGTGCAGCACAGCTTTGACTACATAACACAAAATAGTTGATACCGAGTTTTTTTTTTTTTTTTTTTTTTTCGTAAGCATGGATTTTTTTAAATTTTTATTTGTCCGTCCGTTTATCTGCCGGTGCCTTGCCCCGATCAATTTAGCAGGGATATTGACGTGATCTGACCTCTCTTCACGTGACCTAGACGTCTACTTATTTCTCTCGCTAAATTTTGCGGGGAAATTAACAGTAACACTCCTAAACGACCGTTGAATGCCTTCAAAACAAATGCAAACCATTGCGTCTCAAATACTGCATTCTATGCATTACAAGACTTTAAAAAGAAAAGTCGTTCTCACTTTTTTTTTTACAGGCTGAACGTTTTTTGTTTTGTTTTTTTTAGTTTGTTGTTTGATTTCTGACAACCATGTGTTTTCGGTGAAATTGGTTCCTTCGCCCGTGCTTCGGATGCTCGCGCGTGTATGATCGCAACTGACGCAACCATGAAGCACCATTTCAAGGCTCGGGATGAATCGGGCAAATAACCGCTTGCTATCGTTTCTAAAAAGCCCGCTCAAACACTTACGTTTGCTTACGACTGAATTCTCGTCATCTCATACGACGAGCGGACACACCGGCACTCTGGCTCCATCTATGAGGTAACCCTGGAACTGAATTTCACTACAGCGAAGGTTTTGATGCATTTTCGAGATGAAATGTACGTACTATTTATTAGAAATCATAGTTTAAAACAATAGAGTTCGCCTTACCTGCACCTTTTGCACCAGTGCAGAAAAGTGTAGGGCGGTGTACTTCCGGTCGTATCTCAGCACGCATACCGGAAGTAGACTGCCCTGCACTTTTCTGTGCCGGTGCAGGAGGTGCAGGTAAAGCAAACGAAGGTATTGTAAAAAGTTCTTTGAACAACAACATAATAATGACGCGAATAAATACATACCGAAACTGCCAAGTGATCCACGGTTGCCCGATAGATGGCGCCAGTGTTTCCTCGCCAGTAAAGTCTCTTGATACTTCTTTTACAAGTAACAACAACCAATACAAATGACCAGGCACATTCCGCTGGACGCAAATGGCGGCATTCAGTCCAAACCTCTGGTGTGCACCGCCATTCGCTTCCTGAAACCTGCACCGTCACACAGTCGGCTACTTGTAGGAATCTTCTATTAAGGACTTTAATCGCTAGTAGAGTAACTGTATACATACTCTGTTTGCGCGCAGTGCCTATACAGTTACTCTAGTCACAAGTAAAGCCCCTCGATAAAGGCGTTTTTTAGAAGTACCGCCAACGATTGTTGAGGAAATGCGCAAGGCACGTGCCACGAGAAGTACTCCGCCGCCACTCGCTTCCAAGGGCCGCTCCTTTCAGTGCTGCGCCGCCATTTGCTTCCAAGGGCCTCTAGAAACACGGGCCTCGTGCACTAGCCCATTTGACGCTATTTGCAAGACAAACGCAAAGACATCGGGGGTCTCTTTAGTCGTAAGTAAAGCCCCTCGGTGTGCTTGCGTCTGTTTGGCAAGTAGCGTCAAAGGCGCCAGTGTCCCAGTTTTTCGAGCGGCCCTTGGAAGCAAATGGCGGCGGAGCACCAGCTCGTGGCACGTGTCTTGCGCGCATTTCCACTCGAATGGTTTGCGGTATTTCTACAAAACGCCTTTATCAAGGGGCTTTATACCCAATTCACACGGCAGCGTAACCGCTCATTCACACTGGAAGCGGATCCGCGTTCGCAAAGCGGTTACGAACGCGGTTGTATAAAGATCAAATGCAATTGCACGTGCACTCGATTGCATCAAGTGCGCGTGCAATTGTACTGGATCTTTATACAACCGCGTTCGCAACCGCTTTGCGAACGCGGATCCGCTTCGAGTGTGAATGAGCGGTAAGGGTACTTACCTTTAGCTTAGGTCTCTTAGCTGAAGGTACCTGTAGTAAACGGCGTTCTTGATCACCCGATAAATAAACGGAGCACTTTAAGTTGATGTCGATTGCATTCCTGCTAAACCGCGAGAGAAGCACGCGATAAACAATTATTCCTCAAAATTGGTTTAAATCGCAGTTGTTTTTTTTTTTTTTTTATTTTGTGTGAAATATCACATTTAAAACTTAAATATTGCTTGTGTTTGTTTGCTTTTGAGGCACTTTATTTTTTCCTCTGAGTCTAAGGGCGCACCTAAATGAGTCTTGCTTTAAAACGTCCGACCCGTCTGGCCACACTGGCCCCAAATCATCTGCGTTTAAGAGTTTCCATTGCGAGGTCGGCGACCTTTTTGTGTTTAGCAGCTCCATTTTCCCGCAAAGTTCGCACTTAAGTAGCTAAATAGTGCTCGGCAGAAACGAAGCACGTCGGAGTTTCACGGTTAAGTCAGTCACGCCTTCGTAAGGGATATAGAGGACGACGAGGATAAAGAGTCCTGGGCCGGAGAGTCGGACGACTCGTCTAGAACCTCGAAAAAAATCTAGCAGTGGTCCATCGTGTTCGGGTTCATAGAAGACGAGTTCGTAGCAGACATTGTTTTCCACGTACCAACGCTGCTACCTGCTATAGTATGTGTTCATCGCTAATCAATTATTCTATCACATTTGTGTTCACAATCATTTTATAATTTGCGACTTATATATATTCAATTTGTTATAATGCATTAAACAAGATATATTTATATATCTGTGATTTTTATAATTAGTTCGTGGGTCCAAGGCTACTTACTCCCTTTAGCTGTAAAGGGAGCTTGGCAAGCTCCGTTTAACACAGGAGCTCCCTTAGTGGAAGGGACCTTTATGCGCTGTGTGATTACGATCTCCAGCTCCCTTCACTACATTTAGTCCTAATCGCACTTGTCTAGAATGCGCGAGCGTGCGGCTTTCTCCGGAGAGCGCTATACTTCGTTTCAGTTTCCGTCCGAGCGGAGCCAAAGGCTGAGGGACGGTTAGCATCTTGGAGAAGAGCATTCCTACGCACCACAAAGTAGTCCGTAAAAGTAATTTTTTTAAGTAACTGTTTTGTGCTTAAACATTGCACAATATCCCAGATGTGTACTGCTGAGAATGATTTGCAACTAAAGGAATTAGATATCTGAAGTGTAGGTTTTTATTAATAGATATAAATGCACGTGTTTTGATGAAAACACGTACATCCGTTGGCAACACGGCTGCAGCGCTCGGTTTTTTTGTGTGAATTCGTTCCCGTAATGGCCAAATCATGTGCTTGGTTGCTTTCCTCACCGAGTCGCTTCCAAACGTCTTTTCGCTAAAGCACTCTTGCGCGTCAGGCGCTAGAGGCCGTGAAGAATGTCTACTTTCAAATTCGGCAGGAGACTCCGGTCGCGTCGTACCGCGAATGCGTTGTAAACAAGAAAAGCGTCCGGGTCACTACAATTGATTGATACGCGGCGAAATGAGAGCACCCTTTACCTGCCTGTCACATTGAACGCCGAGATGCTGGGGAGAGTACTGCAACTCGAGCCCTGGTATATCCAGGCAATACAAGGAAACATATGGCCGGGTCATCGGGCTCCTTGCAATGTGTACTTACGTTTCGAAACTATGCCGAAATGCCCAAAAAGGTGGAAAGCTCGGACACAGACGCCAACAGCCAGCCCACGTATTGACATCCCCTGTTGCTAAATTTCAGAACGTGAAAGAGCACTTTTTAAACCGTCGTAGACGATACAGTTGATACATCCGTAGCAGACGAAATACTCGGCGAGCGCGGGCGGCACGGACGACCAGCGGCGCAGCGGAGTGATGCAAAAGTGCAGGCGAGATCCCGTGACCTATTGCCGGCGTGTGATTGGCTCCGGCCACACGTAGCTTCGGCTGCGCTCGGAGGGAAGCTGAAACGGAGTATAGAGTGGTGGCATTCGCGGAAACTAAGCTAGTCACGTGGCGCAGCATGGAACGGCCCGCCTCGAGGGGTGTCCTGCCCACTCTATCAGCTGGCGGCGAACGCGGAAGGCTGCTCGCACGCTTTTCACAAACATCATTGCTCGAACAATAAACAAACTAAAGCATGAAGGCGTATCAATGATGTCGTCATCAAAAACAAAAAAATATATCATAAAGCACTTTACTTTTATCGCTTATCAAGCTGGTATAAGGCTTGCTACTATGCAAAAAACAAAAGTATATCAATTGACCGGATTCAACAGGACTGCGCATAGCATCGAGAGAATCCTACAGGACAAAAGCACTGATCGCCGACAATGACACGACGAGTGCCGAAAGACGTTCGAACAAGGATAGTCGGAATGAGTGAAGTGGGGTTGTCCCAGCTGATAGAGTGGGCAGGAGAACCCTCGAGCGGGCCGTTCCATGTTGCGCCACGTCACTAGCTTATGGCGAATTCCACTGGGCGTTTCGGAGCGACTTTTCTCGGATCCAGATCTGGAGCGGAAGCTAATCCAAAACGACCAGTGGAACACGTCCGTCTCGATCCCGATCGCCCAGTGAAATAGGATTGCTCCAAAAAAGTCGATCCCGGCGCGCTCCAAAACGACCATGGAATTCGCCATTAGTTTCCGGGAATGCCACCAGTCTAGCGATCTCCGGAGAAAGCCGCACGCTGGCGTGTTATAGACAAGTGGCATTAGGACTGCACCCGGTAGGGGTATTCACACGAGGGAGAAATCCCGGGGATTTCTCCCCGGCACGCGCATCCCACGACGAAAACGTCAGGCTTTGCGATGTGCAAAAGCCTCGCGTTTTCGTCTCGTGATGCGCCCGTGCTGGGGAGAAATCCCCGGGATTTATCCCTCGTGTGAATACCCCTTAAAGGTACCTTTGCGCTGCCGTGTGAATTCGCTATTAGTCGTAAGGAATTTTAGGAAGCTTTCAGACATATGGTTGCAAGCAGACGCAACTGTATGAACCACCCGTAACAGTGCCATGACTCTTTCCTTCTTCATTCTTGTGGATATTTATTGCAGGCGTTTATTGCGGGCTAAAAAGCCACCGCCGACGGCACCACAGAGCAAGCCACAGAGGAAAAGGCCAACCAAGCCCCCAATGAGGGCGCCTGGAAGAAGAAAACCGTGAACTCGGGTTATTTGTCCTGGAGTTACGAAGAGGAGGACGCTCCAGTCACCATCGGACACGAGGCGACATTGCGTTTACATTGACAAGAAAGCAGAAGGAGTCACGATTCTACCGAGTTGGATGGAGAAAATGAGACCCGGCATTTCAGCCCTCATTTATAAAATGTCCATCTTAGAAAGCTAAAACTCCAGGAGAGTGTGACACTGGCGGTGGTGATGAAATGCGAAAGCTTGAGCATACGTCGTTACCCCAGTGAAATGACACAAAAAAGATTATATTTCTCTAAGAGCCGCCGAATCCCAAAATTCATCGAACCGGCATTTGAGGTTGTGGGCACCTGTAACTCTTGTCAGCGTAAAATAAAACAACATTGTCTTTCTGGTTAACAAGCTTTTTTATTGTTTTTTTGTTTTTTTCCACTGAAATAAACACTACAGGCGCCCACAATCTCAACTTTTGGTTTGGTTAATATTTGGCAGAAAACTGAGGGCGCAGGTGAACTGGTGAATGCTTGGCACCGTGAAAAAAAACCGAGACAGTGTTGTGTACGTCATTTTTGTTTCAGTGTCTCCCATTTTATAATGTGGCCTTATATATTTGGCTTATGTTCATCCGTTCAATCTTTTGATACAGGTAACGTGATCTTCTCAAACTTCCCGTTTTATCACCACCAGTAGTGTCACATTCTCACGGAGTTCCAGCTTTCTGCAATGCCTATACTACGTGTCACTAGTTGCATGCAGTACAGGCGAAGGCAAGGCCAGAGGAGGGGAGAAAGGGGGGGCACTAGGAACGCTGGGGGAGGGGGAGGAACCTCCTCTCTACTCTAACGTTGCTAGTGCTCTTCCTCTCTTCCCTCTCCCTCCATTGCCCTCCTCTCCCGTCCCGCCTTCCTAGTGCTCGCCCTTCCTCTCTTCGCCTGGCGTTGCCTTCGCCTGCACTGCACACAACTAGTGACACCGAGGATATACACCTCATTCCATACTTAGTATACAACGCTGTCAAAGCTACTGGCGCGAGCGGGTGGCTTCATCTATGGTTTCCTTTACGCGAGAACGCGTGCAAATGGTCTGCGAGATCAAACCCCATGCTCGCGCCAGCCCTGCCCGTTTCGACCTGGATGAGCATCGTACCGGCGTGCGGTCGTGTATCACTACTGCGTGATGCACGTTAAAGACCCCAGGCTTGCGGTTTGCACTGCACTGGCTAAATTTCTCGTCTACAGTGGGTAATAATGTCGCCATGTTCCGGCAGACTAACTTCCTGCTTTATAAATCAACTAACGACTAATTCGACCTTTTTTTTTAACTAAATAAGAAAAATAGTATAGTTTATTTTGCGGTTCGAAAAACCAGGTTTCATTTTCTCGATCCGACCACGTATTCACGTTAATAATACACCCAATGTATATGGTGGCTCGCACTGGTGATATTAACGGAAAGTAAAATTAATTTTGGAAATAAAATAACTTTAAAAAATCAATGGAGTCTGCTGGGTAGAATAAAAAAAAAAACTGGAGAGGCCTGACTGTATCGAATCACTTCTAATATTTATATTTTATGAAGTTGAAAATACACAACTTTCGGAGCAATGTTACGAGTTGGGCCAGCTGGTATTCATCGAGACACGATGAAAAACAACGCACCAAGGACAGAACAAGGAAGAGGCACACATAGAACACACAAGCGCTGTGTGTTCCTATGTGTGTCTCTTCCTCGTCCTGTGTTTTCTGCACTCTTTTTCATCACGACATGCAACTTTCGATACATGTACCGGAACGAGTATAGAAACGGAGCGGTGATGTCAGAAGCGGAAGCGGGAATATTTACGTGGTCCGTTGCAAGTGAGCAAAATACGTGTCGTTTTGGACCGCGCATTACATGCAAAAATAGCGACACTGCTCAGACGGTAGGCAGAAGGTACAGTGTTCGCGGTAGTCATGATAACAAAATTATCGGCGGGTTCTCCTAACCCATGTTCGAAGCAGCTTTGTACAGGCTTCGCATATATCTGCAGACAGTCTTTGTATGATTACCGCCATACCGGGAATGGGGCCCGGTCCCGGTGGTTGACGCCATCCCCCCCCCCCCCCCCCCCCCCCCCCCCCATTCAGCTCCATGTATTCGAACATTCTAAATGTTCGAAATGCACGGAGCAACGAGAATTCCGAAAGATCGCGTATAACGTTTTACCAAGTAACGATGAGGTCTGAAACTTTGGCGTCTGGTATACAAACCGAGCACTGCATTTGGGCTGAGTCTGAGGGTTCGGCGGCGCGTAGTTTATTCTTGAGTAAAATAAAAACACGAAATAATTTTGAGCAGCCCAAACCCCACCACTGGCCTTTTGGGCGCATTCGTTTACATCCCTCAGAAATGGTGTCGGTGATTTCGCAATCACCAGTGACAATGTTGTGTGTTTAGCCAGAAAATACCAGAGTCTAGATAAAGGCAACTAGCAACAGTAACCAGAGAGGTCTAAATTCGTATAAACTCGTGGTGTCATCGGTAGCAATAACCGCGGGATTGCTTCTAACATTATAGGAAGACACGATCTTGCGGACATTTTCGCCGCCTCCTCGAACGTAGCATTGTTGGCGGCATATCGCTTGTTAGAACACGATACTAGACAGACTATTTGTAGAGGGCTCAGCTTACCTAAAGCTGTTATCTTTTTTAAGCAGTGAGAGAGTGCAGGCGAGCTGGTAATTAATCGACATCTTGTAAACCCTAAGATAAGGAACGATAAAAAAAAAACGAACGAACACGACATGAACCGTCCGTTTTTTTTTTTTTTTTTATCGTTCCCCATCTCCGGGTTTACAAGATGTCTGTTATCTTCTTTATTACACCGACGTTCGCAGGCCTTGCCGACGGTGAGTCTGACATTTCGTTTAAATTTTCGCCCGAAAAGCATGCCCCCGGCCCTCGTCTTGTTAAACGGACTGACATAAACCGGGCGTTTATGAGAAAAAAGAACCGTGGTGTTCGGCCCACGCAAATAAACCACGCATCCTAAAAAGCTCAAACTCCGTGAGTCGTGGCGCTAGCGGTTGTGATAAAATGCGAAAACTTTAAAACATGACGTTACTCCGTGCTCACTTCGATTGCACTGCCTCCAAAATCGGCCCACATATAAAAAAAAAAAAAAACGCGTACGCTTGGATGTACGTTGTTCGAACTCAGGACCGCTTGCTTATGAAGCAGACGTCTTAACGTCTTAACCACTACGCTTAACCAACGTTTCTTTTTTTAATATTTATTTACATCTATTTACACAATATCAACAGTGTTCAATCTTGGGCAAATTATGTACAATATATACAGGTGACGACTTTTGTAAATGACGTAAAAAACTTTTCAGCAAACGATACGTAAATTACCTAAGGTGGTAGGGCACCTGCGTGACCTTAGCAAGGGAGACATCTTGCTATGGTAATATTCTCTCCACGAGTAACTGCATGTTATATAATATCTGGTGACCGACTGAAGTTTTTAACTATTTCTTTCTATTCATCGTTCTTCCGGGCATGCAAGTATGTTGTGGCCAACTTGAATTGCTATGTGTTTAAAATTTACCCAGGAGGGCTTTGCAGCTCCCGCTTCGGTATCTACTTTTCGCGTCTTCCATAAGCTATAAAGTCCTAAAACAACTAAAACATCTTGAATTGTATCCAGGTTTTCGGCAAAATGTAACTACCGAAACTTTGTTTCAACCACTTCAAAGTCCTTTTTCAGTGTCTTTTTGAAAACGTATAAAAAAAAGACAGCGTCTACACATAAAATGAAAGCGTGCGTGAACGTTTCAGTCGTTTGGCAAAGTCGGCAATTGGTGGTTCCATATACTCCAATGCCGCGGGAGTCGAGCCACTCTTTTACTGGTATGGTACATGAAGGAAAGTAAAAGAAAGTCTTGCACTTGGGAGGAATTTGCATTTTCATGACTATTTTTAGAACATCCGTTCTGCAATTCTGTGGAGGGTCATAAGGGTACAGGCGAAACACTGGGTCCGGAAACAGTGAAAGCAGACGTTTCCTTACCAGTAATTATTTTAGCACGATGTTAAAAAGTTTAGGTCAAACCTTGCTCTTAGGAAATCCAACGTGTCTGCTACCTCTTTATAATATCCTCGTAACGTTACTTTACTTGTGGTTAGTGAATAATCAGCTAGTGGTACCAAGTATTTTACATTTTGCACATCTCCAAGTAAGAATGCTGTTCCTTTCTAAAAAAATTCCATCTGGCAATCAGCTGTCTCACAAAGATGTGACCCAGACCAAGTCTTGAATTTTCCGAAATAAGTTTGTTCTTCTCATTGCCTCATACGGTGACCTCCAGATGAATGTCGCAAATATCCTGTTGAACACGTTGACTGTTACTCTGGAACGATTCATAACCTGCAGAAGGTATGTTAGTTTTGACAAAAAGTATAAATGTTGCAAACGGCGACTCTACCAAAGGTTGATGGATATCTGAGGTTCCACATCCGTGCAGCTGATTTGACATTTTTTTAACGTTGTCCCACATTCTCTTTAGATTCTCCATTGCCTTCAGAGGTACCCCCAACAGTTCTGGTTTCTCGGCTGACCATTTTATGTTCACAAATAGGGGTGGAGTCGTTCCCCACTCCCCACACCACGAACCGCAACTTTTGCCGTTGTTTGCTTCCGAACCAGACACTGCACAAAAATGTGAAACGCGCGACATTGCGTTTTTTAAGCTTGGCTTGTTGGAGCACACAAGCACAACGTCGTCGGCGTAGTCCAGAAGCTTGACTTCGCAGCTGTGGAGACTAAAGCCTTGAACTTTGTTGTCGTTCAAGATGCTTCTGCAGAGTGGTTCAAGGTAGAGATCGAAAGAAGGGGTGACAAGGGGCATCCTTGTCTGACCAAACGTTGGACTTCTATTGATTGTGTAAGAGCTCCGTTGGCTATTAATTTGGTTGATATGTCGGTATAACAAAGTTTTATCCCACGCTCGACATTTTCTAACAGAAAGGAGTGTTGAACTTTATCGAAGGCCTTTGCAAGATCGAGTTGTAAAATGGCCGCGGCTTCATGTGTTTGAGGAAAATAATCCCTGGAGAAGGGGAACAAGAGGGACAAGGGACAAACATAAATCTCCAAACACAGCTAGGTGACTGGTGAGCGACCGAAAAAATCCGCCTGGTCCGGGTATCGAACCTGGGACCTCTTCATTACAAGTGGAGCGCTCTACCAACTGAGCTAACCAGGGGTTAGACGTCAGTAGAGCCAACGGGTTTTATCAGCTGCCACCAGTCTAACACCAACAAGGGTGAAGCTTGCAATTTAATGTTGTAATTATAATGCAATTAAATGCAAAGGGGCAAGCGAGCTGGACAATAATGAGGAAAATAATCCCTTGAGAAGGGGAACAAGAGGGACAAGGGACAAACATAAATCTCCAAACACAGCTAGGTGACTGCTGAGCGACCGAAAAAATCCGCCTGGTCCGGGTATCGAACCCGGGACCTCTCCATTACAAGCGGAGTGCTCTACCATCTGAGCTAACCAGGGGTTAGACGTCAGTAGAGCAAACGGGTTTTATCAGCTTCCACCAGTCTAACACCAACAAGGGGTGAAGCTTGCAATTTAATGTTATAATTATAATGTAATTAAATGCAAAGGGGCCAGCGAGCTGGACAGTAATGAGGAAAATAATCCCTGGAGAAGGGGAACAAGAGGGACAAGGGAGAAACATAAATCTCCAAACACAGCTAGGTGACTGGTGAACGACCGAAAAAATCCGCCTGGTCCGGGTATCGAACCCGGGACCTCTCCATTACAAGTGGAGCGCTCTACCAACTGAGCTAACCAGGGGTTAGACGTCAGTAGAGCAAACGGGTTTTATCAGCTGCCACCAGTCTAACACCAACAAGGGTGAAGCTTGCAATTTAATGTTGTAATTATAATGCAATTAAATGCAAAGGGGCAAGCGAGCTGGACAATAATGAGGAAAATAATTCCTGGAGAAGGGGAACAAGAGGGACAAGGGACAAACAAACAGGGTGGCAGCTGATAAAACCCGTTTGCTCCACTGACGTCGAACCCCTGGTTAGCTCAGTTGGTAGAGCGCTCCACTTGCAATGGAGAGGTCCCGGGTTCGATACCCGGACCAGGCGGATTTTTTCGGTCGCTCATCAGTCACCTAGCTGTGTTTGGAGATTTATGTTTATCTCTTGTTCCCCTTCTCCGGGGATTATGTTCCTCATTATTGTCCAGCTCGCTGGCCCCTTTGCATTTAATTGCATTATAATTACAACATTAAATTGCAAGCTTCACCCTTGTTGGTGTTAGACTGGTGGCAGCTGATAAAACCCGTTTGCTCTACTGACGTCTAACCCCTGGTTAGCTCAGTTGGTAGAGCACTCAACTTGTAATGGAGAGGTCCCGGGTTCGATACCCGGACCAGGCGGATTTTTTCGGTCGCTCACCAGTCACCTAGCTGTGTTTGGAGATTTATGTTTGTCCCTTGTCCCTCTTGTTCCCCTTCTCCAGGGATTATTTTCCTTATTATTGCCCAGCTGGCTTGCCCCTTTGCATTTAATTGCATTATAATTACAAAATTCATGCGTTTGTTGGCAAATCTCTTTATAGATCGAACTATGTGAAGGTTGGTTTGTATATTCCTTCCCTTGATGGAGCAAGTCAGGTGGTCACCAACAATCAAAGATATTACGCTTTGCAATCGACCTGCTAGCACGCGTGCAAATATTTTGTAGTCGTTATTGACTAAACTTATTGGCCGATAACCTTCTACCCGCTGAAGCATGTCTAAGTCCTTGGATTTACGTATTAAGGCCACGGTCCCACTGAATATGGCAGTTTAAGTACTTTTTGGCAGGTCATTACTCATCTCCTTTTAAATACTGTATTGTGGGATTGATGTCACTCGAAAGGCAATGCAATCCTCTTTAATTTGATATTATGTATGTGTTGGTTTTTACTGTTCATGCGCGTTTGTAGCGTTGCGAATATGATGGCGCTGACCCTCACTTGCTCCGCTAGTTCATGTTTTATGAACGATCCATTAAAGATAGCACGCTTCCAATATATCAGTTTTGTTAAGATGATGTCGGAGCAGAATGTGACGATACACTTTTTTGATATTTGCACTACTTTGTTTTGTTCATCCCTCCAAATATTGCCCTAAAATTGTCATTTTTCAGCACAAATATGTTTTTAATGACAAGCGCTAGGGCAATGAAATTAGCTACAGGTGTAGTGCTTATAATTGGTAATATGCAAAAAAAAATTAACGCTGTGTAAAATTTTTTTGTTTAGATATTTTATATGAAACGTAGCACTTTTTTTGTGCTTCGAGTCATGGTACTTCAAATGCCGCTGAGGAAATAATTAAACTATGATAAAATCTTTTATACCATTTAGAGCTACAATGGTTGCCCAAGAGGTGGACGATGGCTTTGTTTCATTTTCAAAGTCATAACGCTCCAGGAGCCCTTCAAACTTACCTGTTTTTGACGCATATCTTTTTTGGACATCAAACAGATTTATTGGCATCTAATAACATTTATTGTTTGGAAAAGATATGTTTTACGATGTATTACATTTTCACAATGATCTTGCTTTGGTTTCTTAATAGGTGTAGAGCTTAGCTAATTTTAAAAATAATTAAAAAGTGTTTGGGTGTTTTGTTGCACTACCTGGCGGATGGCAGACAAACTGCAGATTTCTAATGTTCAAAAAATTTCCGAGGGCGGCGTTGGCGTGTGTATCATCATCAGTCTCCGTGTATTTTTACCTTCACATTTAAAAATATATTGGAAGATTTACTATCGATAACTGAATGGTTTAAATACTGGGTCAGGTTAATAAATCTAAGACAAATAATTACACAAGCGTAGCGTGATATAATGTGTTCCTTATTCGGTATGATTGAAATCAATAAACAATGAAGACGAAGAGGAAAAGAATACACCCGAGTTCACTTTATGCCTAGAGTCACTAAATGAGCCTTAAAGTATCGGCACTCCGTTCCCCAAAATTGTTTTGGGCGCCGCCATTTTGGGTCTTGTTCAGAGCAAACGCAACTGCCGATCGTCATGATCCAAAAGTACGACTTCCTCAGCATTAGATGCAGTGCTAGGAAGCTGATGCAATATTGCAATGCTTTGTCGCGGGTTGTTTAAACATTTGTGGGGGACGGAAAAGCGTTTCCTGTGATTTTAGATAAAGCTTCAGGTAACTCGCAACCATGATTTTAAGCCACAATATGGCCAAGTGTCGTTACTCTGAACCGTAGCTAATTTACTTGCACAAGCGGGAACAATGAGGAAGAGGCAGGTGTTAAAAGGTAGTGGCTTGTGGAATCCACGGGGCTTACGTGATAGCCCCTCCAGCTATTACAAGCCTCTTGAACAAGAGCATGAATAATGTCATTAAATAAGCTACGCGTCAGAGTAGCGACACTTGGCCATATTGTGGCTTAAAATCGTGGTTGCCAGTTATTTGAAGCTTTATCTGACATCACAAGAAACGCTTTTCCGTCCTCCACTTTAAACAGTGTGCGACAAAACAAAGCAACAGTACATGAGCTTCCTAACACCGAATCTAATGCTGAGGATGTCGCACTTTTCAATCATGACGATCGGCAGTTGCGCCTGCTCTGCACAAGCACCAGAATGGCGGCGTTCACAACACTGCCGGGAAAGAGAGTGCCGATACTCTAAGAACAGCTAATTTATTTGCTCTAGTTCCCGCGAAACTCCTTTTGCCTGACTGGAACTGAAAGTAAATATGAATAATACACCATTATTATAGCTTATTTAGTTATTACCACCTACACATAACGAGAGGAGTCGGCCGGGTAGGAGAAACGCGGGTTTTATGTGCGACCGTTCTAACTAGAGCCACTAAATGAGCAACCGTCTCAAAAGAGAGAACGCGCGAGCTTGCGCTGGTTTAAAAAAAAGGCATCCAAAGAAAAGAGGCGGCACGCTGTGTTCTTTGTTATTATGCGTCTAATTGCAAATTGTTGTGTGTATGTTTATACAGCCGGAAGTTACTCCGCCTTAGTGGGCGTCTGACTCTCAGCTGTAGATGAGCAATTTAGCCAGTGCCGTACAACCGCAAACCTGGGGTCTTTAACGTGCACCACGCAGTAGTGATACACGACCTCCACGCCGGTACGCTGCTCTTCCAGATCGAAACGGGCAGGGGCGGGGAGGCTTCTGCCCCCCCCCTCCCCCCCCCCCCCCCCAGCTCGAGCTTTCACTCCAAGTGCTCCGAGCTGGTCTGCGCTAGACCATGCACTCGGCCACCAACCCGCCCCCCACCCCCCTCCCCTTGTGCGTCTAATTTGTATACAGGTATAAGTATCTGAGGATCGACGATGGACGTCGATCGTCTCGAGGTAATGTAACGTAATAACATTATATAAATAATAAACTTGTTGAAGGACTGAAGGACTCAATTTTTCAATTCTTGGATTGTAATATGGCGGTAGCCTATTGTACTTACTGTTGATGAAGAGCAATATGAGGTGACTAGGTATTGATTAAATGGTGATGCTCTATAAGGACGACGACATTAGTGGGTGTCGAACCACAGCGTACAGGGCCAGACTTGTATCAAGTATCGTGTACCCAAAGACCTTCTTCACCCGCAACAGAATATGGTAGAATCAATGAATGAATGAATTTGGAGTTTTCTGGCGCAGCAGCAACATAGGCCATAGTGCGCCAAACACAAGGTAAGGAAATATCACAAGGCTAAATGTTTATTATTGCAGCGGATCAAAATATCAAATATCAATTAAAGAAAACTGTAGTTTAAAGTCGATGTAAAATATTAAACTTTTCTAAAAAGTTAAAAACTTGACTGTACGGAGTAACAGGCTCGTCTCCAAGCAAAAGTGCCAAGTGGAAAGGGATTTGTTTTCTGAAAAAGATTGAAAAGCAAGAGCGGCGTTCGTTATTAAATTGTGGGCATACTAAAAGGATGTGAAGTACACTTAAAGTTTCTGAGCAGTAGTCACACATCGGTGGGTCGTCGTTTCTTAGAAGGTAGCTGTGAGTCAGGTGTGTGTGGCCTATCCTCAGTCGACATAAGATGACCTCATAGAACCTTTCTCGATGTCTGGCGCTGTGCCATTCACTCAAAACAGGTTTAACTTTATATAGCTTATTGTGAGGGTCAGAGTCCCACTCTACTTGCCAAGAATTTTTGATTGTATTTCGTAGTGTGGTTCTATAGTCTGTCACTGGGAGGGTGTCAATTTCAATGGACCTGTTTACACATGCACCTGCAGCTCGGTCGGCTTCCTCATTGCCGTGTATTCCTATATGGCTAGGAACCCAGCAAAAGTGAATAGTGATGTTTTGCTTTATAGCATTCATTAATTTAACACGAAGCAGACAAACCAGGGGATGCTTCCAGGATCTTGCAGAGTTAAGGGCAAGAAGGGAACTGAGCGAGTCTGTAAATATCACAGATAATCTGTATTTTTGTTTGATTATTTCATCTACAATCACTAAGAGTCCATGAAGCTCAGCTGTAAACACAGATGCATTGGCATTAATTCGAATAACACGTTGGTAGGACTGCCCAACCGCAGCGCAGCCAGCATACCCGGCACCTTTCGTCCCATCAGTAAAAAAACTTTTGTCCGTCTCGTAACGACTAGCAATCTCAAAAAATTCTTGTTTTATAACACTAGCGGCGGACACTTTCTTATTGTATTTTGTCAAAGAGAGGTCGCATGTTATAGTTAGGTCATCCCAAGGAGCAAGTCTCTGTTCAGCTTCCATGACAGAACAAGATATGTCAAAACTATAACTCGCTGCAGCATCCTTCACACGAAGTGCAAAGGGACGTGTTACGGATGGTTTGTTTTGAAAGGCCTGCTCATATTTTATGCTTTCAATCAAAGAAAAATTTGGGTGCTGTGGAAGAGTACGGAGTCTTAAATAGTACTGCATGCTAAGATAAAATCTATGTTTGTCAAGCGACCACTCATTTGACTCGGCATACAAGCTGGGCACGGGGGATGTTCGAAAGGCTCCGGTTGCCAGTCTGATTCCCTGGTGATGAATTGGGTCTAACATTTTAAGTGTAGAGGGTTTGGCAGAACCATAAACAATACTTCCATAATCCAAAACTGAGCGAACACAGGCCCTGTAGATTCGCAAAAGGCAGACACGGTCAGAACCCCATGAACGGTGTGCAAGGACCTTAAGAAGATTTGACTTTCGCAGACATTTTAATCTTAGTTCCTTTATATGCGAGCCAAAAGTTAATTTACTATCGAATGTTAGGCCTAAAAACTTATGCTCCGATTTAACCGGAATGGGTGTACCTTTAATATACAATGATGGCTCCGGAGACATTCCTCGTTTTCGAGAAAAGCAAACAGCCACAGTCTTCTCGGCAGAAAACCGGAAGCCATTCTGGTCAGCCCACTTACTCATCCTGTTTACCGTAAGTTGAACTTGTCGCTCACAGATGGCTAAGTTACATGAAGAAAAACAAATCTGGACATCGTCGACGTAAAGAGAATGAGTGATTGTGGGCGGAATTACTTGAGATAGAGAATTTATCTTTATAATAAACAAAGTGACGCTTAAGACACAGCCCTGCGGCACGCCATTCTCCTGGGGGAAAGGGTCGGAGATTGCAGCTCCCAGGCGTACCTGAAAGCTACGATCCTGCAAAAAGTCAGCAATGCAGTTGAACATTCTCCCTTTTATGTTCATCGACATAAGGTCCTGGAGTATGCCGTATCGCCAGGCGGTGTCGTAAGCTTTTTCAAGGTCGAAAAATACAGAGAGACAAAATTGCCTACTTATGAAAGCCTCGCGGACTGCCGTCTCAAGACGTACAAGGTGGTCAACACTAGACCTGGAAGTGCGAAAACCACACTGGAAATTGCTTAGTAGGTTCTTTTCTTCTAGTATGTAGATTAGCCTGTTGTTGACCAGCCGCTCAAAAGTTTTCCCCAAACAGCTAGTAAGGGCAATTGGCCTGTAGCTCATGGCTTTACTTCTGTCCTTTCCTTGTTTTAAGATGGGGATGACAATAGCCTGTTTCCAGGCGCTAGGAAACTTTCCTTTCGCCCAGATGATGTTAAAAAACTGGAGGAGAATGACTAGAAATGTTTCAGGTAGATGAGAAAGCATGCTAGGGTGAATTGCATCAAGCCCAGGGGATGTAGGCTTTGCAGCAGCAAGGGCTCGACGGAGCTCGACGAGGGAGAAAGGACAATTATATTTTTCAGTGCAATCTTCTGATCTACGAATTGGAATTCTCTCGCGCTTGGACTTAAACTGCAGAAACTCTGCAGTGTAGTTTTCAGAACTAGAGACTTGTGCAAAGTGTCTACCCAGTGCATTGGCTTGTTCATATAATGATGAAAATGCTTCTCCCTTCTCGTCTAACAGCAAGGGGATTGAGAAAGGATGGTAGTCACCATCCATTCTACCTACTCTGTCCCAGACAATCTTCGCTGGTGTGAAACTATTAATGGAAGATGCATATGAGCAAAAGGATCTCCTTTTCGCCCGTTTCCTAATATAGCGGGCTTTTGCACGTAATTGCTTAAATGCCAGGAGGTTTATGGAAGTGGGATACCTCCTAAATTTTGCCCAAGAACAGTTTTGGCGGTTTCGAGATTCTTTACACTCATTATCCCACCACGGTTTAGGACGTCTCGGCAGCTTGCCGGATGTCTGTGGGATGGACAGACGGGCTGCCTCAACAATTGCTGTTGTTATGAGAGCATTTTTTTCGTCCACGGAGGCCGCTTGCGAAAGATCCAGGGAAGAAGGGATATTTGACTGAAAAAGGTTCCAATCTGCTAAAGAGATCTTCCAACAGGGGGAACGACAAGGCAGCCTGGGCAGGACTTCTAAGGGAGTAAGATATACCGGAAAATGGTCACTTCCATAAGGGTTATCCAATATATTCCAAATAAAATCTGTAAAAAGTGCAGCGGAACAAATTGTGAGGTCAATGCAAGAAAAGGAGTGATTAGCAGAACTGAAATATGTTGGCTCGCCTGTATTTAATACACATACTTCTCTGAGAGATAAAAACCGCGCCACAACGGCACCTCGAGTGTCAGTTCGGACACTGCCCCAGAGGGGGTTGTGTGCATTAAAGTCGCCCATTAAAATAAAAGGTTCAGGGAGCTGATCGATTAAAGTTTCAAGTTGGGCGAGTTCCAGGGCAAATGAAGGGGGGATGTAAATGGAGCAAATTGTAATAAGGCATTGCTGTAGCAACCTCACCGCAACGGCCTCCAGAGGCGTGTCTAGGGGGACCTCATAGGCAGGAGTGCCATTGTCTACGACAATAGCAACCCCACCGGCAGCGCTAGAAGTAGTCACACGGTCCTTCCTGTAGACTTGATATGATCTAAGAAAGTTGTTGTTGGGTGGTTTGAGGTACGTCTCTTGCAGGCAAAATGCAGAGGGTTCATGCCTCTGCAACAAGAGCTTCACATCATCTAAATTACTAAAAAGACCTCTGCAGTTCCACTGCATAAAACTCATTATTTAAAAAACAGTAGAGCAAGTATTAAAAAGTTAAAAAACTCGAAAGAGAAAAAAATGAGAATATACCGATCAAAAGGGATCTTCAGGTCTTAAAATCTATCTTAATACGCGGGGCATTTTTCTTCTTCGTAGCTTCCTTCCGTTTCCCAGTGGGACCACTGGGGGCGGAAGAGGAAGACTCAGATCCCGAGAGGAGGGCGTCCTCGTCAGATCTGGGTCCGCTCTCATCCATTGGCTCCTCTGTTGGGGAGGCAATGGCCTCAGGTTGACCTGCAGAGGTCGACTGCTTGGGGGGCTCCCCAGGTTTCCTCTGAGGACCAGAGTTCCGGGATTGGAGTCCCCGGCCCCGAGGGACCGAAGCAGCAGGTGGGGCAGGAGAGGTCATACCCTGCCCTGAGGTGGATGCTGACGCAGCAGCATCCACCTTGCGGTTAGGAGGCGGTGCCATGGGCACCGCTCCCGAGGTGGACGCTGATGAGGGAGCATCCACCTTGCGGTTTGGAGGCAGTGCAACTGGCACTGCTCCCGAGGAAAGGGGACCTAACGGGAGACGCAGGTCGTCCGAAGACGTCTGCGTTCCCGTCGACACCATTGACCGTGCCGGACCCCTGTGCACGGCCTGGGCATAAGACCCTTTAGAGATAAATGCAAAGCGCTTCTTTGCATCAATGTAGCTTATATTTTCTTTAATTTTTAGTGCAAGAATTTCTTTTTCTTGTTTCCAGACAGGGCAGGATCTGGAATAGGCAGGGTGGTGGCCTTCACAGTTTGAACACAGAGGTTCACTCTCACATGCTTCAGCAACGTGCTCTTTACTAGAGCACTTGGCACACTTGTTGGTCCCCCGGCAGCTCCGCGACCCATGCCCGAACCGCTGGCACTTAAAGCAGCGCAGCGGATTTGGCACATATGGGCGGACGCGGCACTGGAGGTAGCCGGCTCTAACAACTTCGGGGAGGGAGGTTGATTCAAAAGTTAAAACAATGTGTTTTGTTTTCAATTCTACACCGTCCCGACGCAGGGTGATCCGCCGTGCAGCCGTCACACCCTGCGTGGCCAGCCCCTCAACAACTTCTTTCTCCGGCGTATCAAGGAGGTCATCCTCAGAGATGACGCCTTGAACGGTGTTAAGGGTGCGGTGTGCTGTGACAGTGACCCTATAGTCTGAGATGCAGTTTAGCGCTAAGAGGGCATCACTTTGTCGTTTGGTGTTAATCTGGATGAGGAGGTCGCCAGATGACATTTTCTTGGCATGAAAGTCTTTTCCAACCACTCCCTCTATCACCTTCGCGACGAGGAATGGGGACAGTTTGGCAAGAGGTTTTTCAGTCTCCGAATGCATTACCAGGAATTTTGAAAATTTTTCAGGCGTAGATGGTGTTTTTTCAAGGAGTAGAGCTTCGGTGCGGCCTCTTTTCAGAGGCCGATCAAGAAAGTTTCGCTTGGAACCCATAATAATGGGAGGATCTTCGGTGCCCCGGGTGCGCCACCCACCACGGAGCCCAACACGGGGATAGGTAATGCGCCATAGCAAGAGTGGCTTGGCTGACGACATTACACTATCAGCGCTGCCCAGGCACTATAACCCAGTGTGGTGCTAGACAGGGGTCTATAGCCACCCAAGGTTAGCCCTTGCCGCCAAAGAGGTTGAAATGGAAAAAAGGCGAGAGAAGAGGAAAGAGAAAGAAGAGAGGGGATAGTAGAAGAAATGGCGACTGACTGCATCATCCTGGTCGGGCCAAGCCAGGACACCCGTCTACGAGAAGCGGGGGCCAAAGTGGTGTGTTGCCTCACCCGGGGGGCCCCGAAGGGTCCAAACCTACCCCGGGTTCAGCTCAACCACCAGGATGCCCTTTTCCCCGGACACGGGTTCGCCACGCACAGCCAGACGTGGGTGGGTCTTAGCCAGTTTTTACTCAAGGTCTGTGATGTTGCCAATGTGGCTGGGGTCCGTGGTGACGCTACTCACCAAGCACCTAGCACCTAAGGTGCAGGCGCCCCCTGCGGAGCTCGGGGTCCGTGGAGACGCCACTCTCCAAACACCTGCTTTCACAGGTGCCCCCTGCGGGGGAATCAATGAGGATGCTGCTTTACAACTGTACGTGGAACAGGAAAACTGCACTGTGCAGAAGTGCGGCTTATTCGTTAATAGGAGGGACGGATTTCTAGAAGCATTCCCTGATTGACTACTTGGAACAAATGGCCTCGTTGACGTAAAGTGTCCCCGTTCCAAATGATTCTTGAAGCATACTTAAACCGCAAAGGAGTATGAGGCGAAAAATAAGTAAAAGGAACCTGGTGTGAAAGGTCCAAATCACCACCATAGCTTCTACTATCAAATACGAGGGCAGTTACACAATACACAAAGAGAGTTTTGTGATTTAGTTACATTTACACTCAAGGGCATTGATATTCAACGTATTCAGAGAGATGACACGTTCTGGTCAACCAACATAGAGCCTTTTCTACTCAAGTTTTACATGGAAGGCCCGACTTCCGCTGAAATTCCTTACGTAGACGAGTTGTCCGACCGAATAAACTGCAATTACTCCCGTTCTGGGAATCTCTCGATCTTCGTTCGTAAGAGATCGAGGAGTGTGGCTCTTCGTCCGCCGAATATTGCGTCGGCGGGTGTTTTTATCGTGTAAGATCAGACCGTTACGTGCTGCTGGAACAACAACCTGACGATTCTTCACTGAATTGCTTCTTCCGTAAGCTCCAAAAGGGCTTTTTTTTTTTTTTTGTTTCGCACACCATCTGTTCTGCATGCCCGTTAGTTGCAGGATGGTAAGGTGCACTAATGTGATGTCTGATGCCGGTTTTTTTTTTTTCTTCAAAAACTTGTTTATTTTGTTTGAAGCAAGACTTGGCGCGTTATCAGAGAAAAGTACTTTCGGTAGGGCAAAAGTAGGTAAAAGAGACCGTAGAACGTCAATAACGTGTTTGGACGTCGTGGTAGGCATCGTGTAAACTTCGAGCCACTTAGAGTACGCATCGCCCATGACTCCGCAGATGCGGATACGTTTCGCCACCCGCAGGTTGAATAGTGGATCGTTTTCAGTTACTGTTCATGATGGCGTTGGACTCAAGGAAGACTTCGAGTCTTTCCAGAAAGTTGGCCGAGGTGCCAGGACTTTTGTCGAAAGCGGTAAGTGTTCGAAACGTCGACAACGTCGGTAGCCGCGTGTTGTGCTTGACACTGGACACTTACCATTCGCTGAGAAGAAACTTGCTTGTTCGTCTGCCACGAGTCGTCCGATATCAGGTCATCACCGCAACACCATCTCCCGACAAAAACGCATGTCCATAGTTAGCCATCACGTGAGCTTATAAATTCCCGAACGCTCATAACTTGCCGTCGCTAAACGCCGTTCATTCATAACGTCATCATTGCAAATAAACGTCTTCCTATTTTTTCTGATGGTTTTCATCATATTCCTCCTAACCTGTACTTACAACATTATGTGTGCCGGTACTTTCGAAAATATTGCAACGGCGTTTGTTTTCTGGGAACCCCTATAATGTAACAACCTTTACAACATCTTCCGGACCCCGTGGAACATAATATTTCGTGACATTTTTTTAGTCGTCATTAAAATGGTGAGGTAAGTACCGTAAATCGCGAAGCAGTTTACTTGACGTTTGCTTCTACTGGTGTGTTGGAAGATTGAGTCTACTGAGCGTGCATTCCAGCAGAGGAAATTTTCATTGACAGAATATTGACACGTCAATCAACATTTGATTCCTTTTTGGTAAGATTTATTGCGAAAGCCCGTGACAACCGCCGAACCGCATGTCCCTATATCAGAGAACAATTTATACCCAGCCTGACATTCTCGCATACATCCGTTTGCTGGGCCACGCTACTTGAGCTAGCTGAGCACAGCTGGCGGCGGCGCGAGCAAGGCCACGAGGGGAACGTGATGGTGCTCGAGCCATCCCACTGTGAACCAATGTTTCGGCCACCCCACGGGTGCGTGTCGCCATCTATTGGTTGAACTAACGCCTTGTTCAAGATGGCTGCCGTGGGACCGCAGCCTTAACACTGTGTGTGCCTTCCGAAATGATAGCGGTAGACGTTCGTTGCAGTACGATTTCCTGAAAACATTTAAGAGTACAGGCGCAAGTCTCTTGCTCCGTTTCTTGTAAAAACTGGCTGGTAAACCATCTGGACCTGGGGCCTTCCCGTTTTTCATCTCTTTTATATTTAATTTAACTTCGCTTACATATATGAGGGTGTTTAGGTTTTCGGTCGTCTGTTTTGGTAGTTTTGGTAGCCCAGATAATAAGGATTCTTGCATTTGAATAGCTACGGTAAGTGGCTTGGAAGTAATTATATTTTCGTAGTAGGATTCAATTGTTTCGCGAATTTCCTTTTAACCAGTCAAACTTCGATCATTTCCTTGTAATGCGTCAATTCGCTTCTTTTTCACATATTCTTTCTCGGCATTAAGGTACCTCTTCTTCGGTTGCTCTCCCTCTACGACGTGCAAGGTACGTGTTCTTACTGCGGCTCCTCCGTAGTACAGTTTATCATGTTCTTCAATTTGTTTTCTAAGGTTCTTAATGTCATCTTTGTATTTCCCTGGTTCCTGGCATTCAAGGCGATACAGGTAGAGAATGTCTTCATTAAATCGCCTTTCTTCCATGTTTTGTCGGTAGGCCACAATTGATGACAGTTCGATGCTCATCTTCCTTATTTCTTGCTTAAACATTTCCCATTTCTGTCCCCACCCATGTTTGGTACATTCGATATTTGTAAGAGCTGATTCTACTCCCTTCTTAAATTATTCGTTTTCAGGTAGGCTCTAATTCATTTTCCAAAGGGACCAGGCCTGTGAGTTTTTTGTTTTTGTTTTCTGAGATGTTTTCGTGCCTACTGTAACCTGAACCATACAATGATCAGGAAAAAAAGAAAAAGCTGGAATCACGTTGTAGCTACTCATTGCACCGCAGACTGCTCCGAAAATGTAGATTCTATCCAATCGTGCATGAGACGGCCCTTGGAAGTGAGTAAAGCAGATCGCTTGGTTTAATGTTGCTGATGTGTCTACCAAGTCGCTGTCTCGTACCAGAGAGTTTAAAACTTCTGCGCTTGGATCTACATTATTTGTTGATGCAACCCCATCCTTTTTGTTTAAAACGCAGTTGAAGTCTCCTAGTAGGATGACGTTAAATCTAGAGTCGGCGTAAATTCTAGCCTGCCAGAAGAGGCTTTCCCTTTGCGCAACGTCGTTGTACGCGTACACAATAATTATTCGCCAAGGCTGGTTTTGTAGGAGGACGTTTGCTACCATTAGGCGCCCACGGTCAGTCCCTTCGAGAACGCTACACATTTTGTAATTCATATGCTTCTTGAAGAGAACTGCACACCCTGCTGAGTAGTCGATTGCGGAACAGTGGACCACGCCGTAGGTGTTCATCCACAGGTCACATCCCGAAAATAAGTATTCTGTTCTGACACTTCTGTTTCCTGCAGGGCTACAATGTCGCTGTCATGTTTAGAAACCGAAACAGTTGGTATTGTTTCTTTTCTCGAATTTATCCCTCGCACATTTAAGGTGGAAATAGTGAAGGGACTTATATGGACGGGGGTGACGCGGTTCCTATTCATTTTGTGGGTCGGGTTTGAGGGCAACCGGTAAAGATGGTTTTCGATCTTTGAATTTTGTCTTTAGCCATTGCTCTTTAGGAACCAGCTGCTTCTGTGGGTCGGTGGAGGTTGTTGGAAACATTGTGACCTGAGATTCCTCCTTCGCAGGCCGGTGATGTCAACCTTGGGTTTCTTGATGTGTCGCCTATTTGTTCTGTCTTCATCCGCCAGTTGTTTGACTTGCGTCAGTTACTTGCGCGGGTCCTTTTCCTTGTTTGCAGACATCTCTGGTTCGGCTCGTGGTGCTTCTTGTCAAAAGTCTTGCTCTACGCTGGTCTTTTTCTCCGCTAGCACGTCTTTGGTAGCGCTGGCAAAGTTGTCGTCTTCTGTGATAGCGCGGTCGTCCGTCGCTTGCAAAGGTGTTAGCTCCTCGCTGCACATTTCCTCCCCGTCCATTAGATGTTCGCTGTGGTCAGTCTCCAGTGATGCATTTCCTTGGAGCTTGAAGGCATATGTAACGACGCACTCTTCAGTCGTATGTCCATACCGCCAGCACTCATGGCACAGAGGAGTGCGGCACTGTCGGCGGATGTGCCCAATTGCTTTGCATCTCAGGCAGAGTGGTGGTCTTCCGGGTATTACAACGAGCACGTTCGACCCATATACGTGGGATCTTGTCTACCGTGAGATCCTGCCTGAGAGCGAGGGTTACATCTAATGTCGTTGATTCTAAGTCCTCAAGACTTGAAAATCTCCACTCTTGTCTCTTCATTTCCTTGACTTTTCCAAATGGTTCTAGGACCTTTCTTACCTCCGAGTCCGGCATGGGAATAGGCACCCATAGAAGTTTGAGCTTGATTTCCTTTTTGCACGTACGGATCAATAATGGTGCTTTTCTTCCCCTTAATGACGAGATCTTCCTGTGCCTTCAGCTTGTTCTTTGCAGCAGCGTTTCCGAAGGTGATTATCCAGACGTGACTGATTTGATACTGGCCTAAGCCGACGACGTCCTTCCGGTCGACGATTGAAAATAGGGCTTCCTTGAAATCTCTGGCCTTATATGGCCTTCCGGTGATGTCTGCATGAATAAATAATAAGTTCAGGACGAGAATACCTTGTGGTAGCCTTGGTAAAATAACTCTGTAGTCAGAAGATTTGAAAGTCTTCTTGGAAACCTGGCAATCAGATTCCGTCGAACCGCTCCCTCCGGAGCTCATCTCCCCACTCGTGGCGTGCGCCATCCTCTCGATGCAAAGATTAGGCAAACAGGGTCACCCGGGGAAGCCCCGGGCCCCCGTTGTTGAATTAAATTGCAGGAAGGTAAAAAATGGCTTCCACTCACGGTCGCTTCTTCTTCCTCCCCCTCTCTACGCAACACTACAACGTTGCATGTAGCCGCTCAACGTCTATACAAGAGAGGGCGCTGCGGTCAAACGCGTATATAATCGCGTTAAACTTTGCATGCATTGGCTCAACGTTTATAGACGAGAGGGCGCTACCGTTAAATGCTCAAATGCGTATATAACCACGTTCCATACCACACATTCTTTTTCTGACACGGGCCGCTGACTTAAGTGGTAGAGATGCGTTCCCACGGCTTCTAGCGTATCCAAGCTGATCCGCTAGAAGAACCACTGGCTCTGCATTTCACCGACCATAAAGCAGTACTAATGAAGTCCAAACGTAACCCGGAACTCAGCATTACCTGTGAGCAATAAAAAAAAATCAGCATCATCAGCACTACCTATGAACAATAAAATCAGTATCATCAGCACCACCAGAACTTCGCCCCAATCAACATCATTAACCACGTAAAAATGCGGCCTCTCTCTCTTTTTTTTTTTTTTTGTTTCGGTAAGATTTTTGGTAAGAGGCTTTAATAAGTGGATTGGTACAGCCTGCCTTGACGGGTTTATATTTCAATGTTTATTAACTTAATTATTACCTGGGGCAGGAACATTATTGGAGCGGGGACAACTTCATCCAAGCAATAAGCACTCAATGTTTTTTTTTTTTTTTGCTAGACAGATATATCAAACAATAAACATATAGATAGTGTGCAAAGGCGTGTATGAGAGAGTGCTGACGCTCGTGTGCGATTATGTGTCGTTACATATGTGTCTGCGGTCGCTATGCAGCCCAGGAATGTTTTTTTGTGGCCTTGCTATATTTTTGGGGGGCTCGTTTTAAATTTCTGCTGAGCCCGACCTCACTGATCGTAGGAAAAAGTATACATAGAAAAGTATTTTTTTCCGGATTCATATCAAAAGCAAGCAAAGGGAAACACCTCCCTCCGTGGCGCAAGAGATGTTCTTCGAGCGGCCGCCTGACGACCATTTCATAAAGCATCGCCCTAAACATGGAGTTCTTTTGAAGCCATGTATAAATTATACATGGCGGCAAGCGAGGTTTATAGTATTCGACACTATGGGCTTTATTTCATTTTTATTTTCACCGCCGTAGAGAAACTAAACGACAGAGCCAGAGTGTTTGGAAAAGTTGTTGGTGATGACTTCCGAAACTTGTTATGCGGTCTTTGTTTTGAGTCGTTCAATATCCTGGCTTGACTACTACCTTTGTCAGTCTTTACGTTTTACTTTCCGAAACGCGGGAGTCCGGCAGTATTCTGCTCTGTTTAAAAAAAAGCACTGGGGCGTTAATCCTTTTAACTGTGCCACAGTTTGCTACACCCCTAACTGTTCTAACATCGCTCTACGAAGCTCCTTTGACAGGAATGTTTTCGATATAAGAGATCATTCAAGACCGTTGCTCTGCTGTTTATCAAAGAATTCGTAATGGACAGCGTAAACACCATTTAGCATTCCGGATATTGATATTTGTATTACGGATCTGATTAGGTATAAAAATAGATACATTAGTGTAAATTACGAAAGTCTTATTCCGCTGTCAAACCGAGCCATATTTGAAACTGCCGCTGACGCGTTCACTTTACGTTAAGTTAGCTTTATACTGTAAGCAATACCTCAATTATTTTGTAAAGATGTAGACTGGCTATATGTCGCCCTACGATATGTTAACAAGTATGCTAAGCTTCTTTCGTCCAATGTCCCCGAGGTAAGTTGTGTAAGTTGCTCTTGACACTTCTTAAGTAAACAGAAAACCGATTTCGCCTACGTGTCCTCGTTCTGTAAAAAAAAAAAAGAGAAATATTGGCATTTCTGGCACCCCTCAACTCACTCCCAGTCTTCAGAGTCACACCTGGTCGCACTCCTAGTGACGTAAAATGGGGTGCCGTGTAGGTTCCTGCGTGCTTTCTCGGAGGACGGTTCCTCTCCCTCTCTCTGCTGACATTAGCGGGCGTTATGCTGCAGTTTAGAGCCGAGCAAGGTCACGTAAGCTCCTCGCCGTAGTTCCTTCGGCTGCCACTCGCGGCTGCAGGTGAGGGAAAAAGTTCGACTTTTGCTTTGCGAATATGCAGTGCAATCGCGAAATTTTCTTATGAAGGAGATGTTTTCTCTATCCTCCGGGACACGATGAACGACGTAAAAATGACGGGATGCAAATTTTTTTAAACTTGAAATCACTGTACCCCCCTCCCCCCTCTTAAAATGAATGATCGAAAATGGCTATACATTTTGTAACTAGCGGTAGCTTGCTCCACCTAGCATGCATGGTCTTTGGAAAAAGGTGTGTCTAGAGAGCCATCCTACGGTACTCTTGCCAAGCGTTCAAGTGCCGTCCGACGGCACTCTAAGCACGCATCGGAGTGTCGTCCGAAGGCTCTAAAGGGGCTGCTCTGTAGACGTGGGTTAGCGCGTCCCGAAAAGCAGAGCCTGCCACATCCGTGCGCTAAAGAAATCAGATTTGCAAAAAAATTTGTTGACCATCAAAATGCTTCGGAAGTGAGGGAAGTGTCGCAGGCGGAAATTTAGAGGATCCAGAGGAATTTAGAGGATAAATAAATTTAGAGGAATTGAAAAGATAAAAAACTTTGGCTGTACAAGACAGCCCAATTTATTTATAAACTAGGTCTTGGTATCAATCCAGCCAGCTGAAAGTCGTGAGGTGGAAAGATTGTGACCTTTAATTTGTTCTCCAGTGTAATTGTTAACTAACGAAGCCTCGACAAAACAGCACCAATCAATCAATTAAGTCTTTTACGAAGCAAATTCTGTCTTGAAAAACCCTTCAGGGATGTAAATACATACAAAAAAAGGTAGTGTGTGAGTGGGCGCTGTAAACACTATTATCCCCCGATTTTTTTTTTTTTTAAATAATGGAATTGAGTTGCCACGCAAAGCTCCCTCCCTCCCTTCACAGTATTCCGAGCCTTTAGTCACTGTCCCCCCGTTGATGTCACTAGATTAGGTAGTTGATTTCCCGTAAGCTGGCAGCGCGGTGGAAACTATGCATGCTCGTTGGAGCGTTTGACTGTCAGTCTCGCACCACGTGATCACCCATTTTCAGCATACACACGCAGGGAGAGCGAAGTCAAGCGATAGCAGTCAGGCCGCTGAATGGACTGGTTGAATGGGCGACGTTTTATCTCAAAGCGTAACGATAGGCCTAACGTTAGGCCTAACGTCAAGCCAGCGCACACCCGCGTCCCCCCCTTCCGCTGCGTCGCCAGCAGTACGGCTGGCCCCTTAGAAACAATGACGCCGTTGCAACTGAGCCACATCGACGCGTTGCAGCCAATAGGAATTTAGGTGCCGTTTCGCTCAGCCAATGGGAATTTAGGTGCCGTTTTTCGCTGCTACAGACAACGCCGACTTCACTCCATGATGACAGTTAATGCTTTCGCATTAATATTTTGCCAAGTGATGCCCGCACCCACGGAAGATCGTGTTATGCCACCGTGCGTTAGGCGGCTGTAACGACAACGCAGCAACACATCGGTATTAAAACGACCGAAGTTGGCGACATTGTAACGAAAGTTAGTGGCGTTATATCCGTATCGTTTTCGGGGACGTAACTTAGAACTGCTTATTTATACAAGCAAGAGATGGCGTAAGCGTGCGTCGTCTGCTACAGCTGAAGTGGAATTCGATTGTTAGCACACTAAGTTAGTTTTCGAAAACTTATAATACTGGAAAGTAATCTCGAATGGATTGAGGAAAAGTCTCATATCAAATTCACTTTCAAATTAATTCTCGTTTTTTTCTGAATTTCGTTTTACGCGTCCATATAGTCAAGCTTCAAAATATTGCTTCATTGTCAAGTTTCTCGCCTTAGTCTCGGGCAATCCAACAAAATATAGGGTGGCTCAAGTCACCAGGCTCGATCTAAAATGGATCGTAAAAATCGACGCCTGCACGTAGCCATCTATACTTTTCGTCAAAGGTGTATTTCACAGGTCGGTTTTTTCTTGTAAAATTACAAAGCGTAGTTTTTTTTTTAGTAAAAAATAGGGCCAAGAAACTTGACAGGGTCTACGGCGGGCGGCGACCCAGACGACCAAGTCCAGTACCGGGGTGTGTTTGGCGTTCGTAATGCAAAACATTTCACCCGAACGGCTATAACGCGTTCGCATTCCTAGGCGTAAGCAGTCTTAAGTGTACTCCTGTAATTTATATTGAGCCGTTTATCGCATATGCAGAGAAGTAAAAAAAAATGAAGTTTTGACTTTAAATGAAATATTATAAATGAAATTGAACGAGACCGACTAATCGAATTGTTAATGGATTAAAGAGTGGCGATTAATTGGGTAAAAACTTTTAATCGACACCCAACGCTGCGTAACTGCCGAAAAGGGGATGTTTTCTACGCGGTATCATTTCGAAATTTCTGGCTGAGAAAGAGAGCGTTCCCACGGTTAAAAAGAAGTCGCAAAGACTGCAGGGACACTGCAATCTTGTTCAAAGTTCTCAGGAAAAGGACCTCACCCTCGACTAAGATTACTACAGCCATGTCATAAAGAAACAGAGGTCTCGCTTCAAGCTACATCCATCTGGAAAATGACAGTTTATCGCCATTTGAATCTTTTAACACATCGTCTCAGCTAAGTTCACACGAAGGCTCGCAACGAAACATCATTGATCGGTTCACAAGTCAGCACGTTTTCTGCTGCCCATGATTTTTCTGATAATTTCACCATGATAGCATGGTCCTCTTTTTGTAGAAGGGAACATAAATTGTAATTTAGGGTTATACATATCGATAACAATTATGATCTACAATATAATATTTTATATCGCGCCAAAACCCGAGTAAAGATATCTACGCTTTTGCACAATTTCTGTGCCACAATTTTCTGAGAGCTTTAGGTCCTTATCTTCTATACAATTTCTTTTTAGGGGGAGAGGGGGGGGGGAGGTTCCGCTAGCCTCCCGTCAAGAACCATTCTTGACCGTGAAGGATATAAAAAATTGGCTGCCAGCTTCAACACCCAATGAGTCTTAAATACGATAGGATTTCCCCCGTAGTCACGTGACAGACGGGACCCCAATGGTCGCATGACCCCACTGATCTTGGCCACGTGACCGTGTGGCGCCCATTGGTCTGCTACTTTCAGTGTGGTCACGTGGTGGACGCGACACCACGAACAGTGGCCACGTGTCCCCCGCGAATTGTCGTCACGTGACCACGTGGCATTCAATAGTGGGATATTTCTCGTATCGGCACGAGGTGCACCAAATCGGAGTTTATACCAAGGGAGCTTGCGTGAGGAGGCTGCTGAGCGAAACGTTATCGCTTTTAAAATCTCGAAGAAGCTTTTGGAGTGTTAAGAGGGAAAATCAGTGGGCAAAAAGTGCGAATTAGGCTACCTGCTTCTTTCAGAAGGTTAAAAAATGGAACCAAAGTGCGTGAGCAGGTGAAATTCACACGTGGCACGCAACCGGGTATGCCTTCCTGGTATCATACTCCAGGAGACCTCGACAGAAGCGAAACGTGGTTTGTCCGCGCCAGTACACCGCAGACCAACTAAGGGAGTGGAAGAACGACATTCATGCTTTCGCATTCACAACTCATGCATAGGAAGTCACAAATATCCCCTGAGAAGATTTCATTTCCCTCTATCGCATAACTCTGTATGTATAGTATCGCTATCCAGAAGAAAATTTTGAAGTTCATAATAATTACTTTTCTGTACTTTTTTTCAATCTTATCCCCCGTACCACTAGTCGCCTCCCTTCGCTGTGGCGACTAAGTCAGAACGTGTTTTTGTGCAGTTTCCCGTGGCTCAGGAGGCACAAAAAGCACCTGAGGAGATCCGATCTTCCTCTATGGCGTAGCTGATTATGTCTAGTATCATATTCCAAGAGGAAATTTTGATTTTATTATCGTTATTTTTTTTTCCAATTCGGTTTCTCGGAACGAAAGTCGGGTCTCTCCGCTCTAAAAACAAAATCCGAACGTTTTTTTTTTCTTTTTTTAGCAGTTGCCCTTCGCTTAGGAAGCCACGAAATTGCCTAAGAGGGTTGAATTTTTACCTATCACGTAGCTGGGTATGCCTAGCATGCGTGCTTGATGACGTCATCACCACCAGGCAACTTGGCGGTGCACTGTAATAGCTGCGGGGGCACTCCTGTTTAAATCAATACTGAGATTCTGGCTCAGCATCGTCGAAAAATGACTAGAGAGATTGAGGAAGCATTTTTTTTATTTCTTAGTACAAAGATCGGTGAGTCAGCTCTCTATTTGTTTATTTGACTGCGAACTTGCGTTCATCAGCTTTTTTCGACACAATGGTTAGTTGATATGACCTGACGGACGTGATGTAATTTGATTGGATGTATGTAGGCTTGACGGTGGGCGTCTTTTTGTTTTTCCAGAAATTATACGGTTGGAAGTCACCGCTCCGTGTGTATACATCTGTCCTGTTCGCGTCTTTTCGCGCTATTTTTACCCTTTTTAAATTGCACAAAAGGCAGTCTGAAGACACGGTCTGAGATACGCTCCTTCCTTGTACGACGGTCCCCTAACATCGATATAAAAAAAACCTCTTCAGACGCGTTCGATGCAAACAAATGTACGAAGCAGACATGCTTCAAACATACTTGAGACATGTCCGCAGAAACGTTTGTCATAAATGTCTCTGATGAACACCGTGCGTTTTGTATGATTAGCCGTGTGAACAAAGATTTAAACAGCAGCCGAAGCACTTTTCGAGAAATCTGAGTTAGGAGCCAGTTTTCGCGCTTCTCTTGGGCAGAAGTAAACGCAAAGCGCATTTATTTTGAAAAATACCCACAGCGATTGCCTCCGTGGTGACCCTCCCTGCCGCCTGTTTTCCGTCCAGAGTGTAGTGACGTCATTGGCGGCATCCCCGAGCCGGCTTAGTAGCGAGCAAGCGGGACCCCGCTGATGATGCCGCTTTTGGTAGTTTTTTTCTCCTCTCTCCTCCTTTCCTACCTTTGGCGCGCGGCAATGGGTGGGTCTACGTCAAAATTGTAATTGGCTTTAACGACGCTACTACTAATAAGATAGAAAAAAAAAAACAAATTAAGACAGAATTTTTAAAGTGTCTACATTATAACTTTCATTGTTGTTTTTTTTTCCTATTCAGCTTCCCTTTATTTTCTCCTTCAGCCCCCCTCCCCCCCCCCCCCCCTTTCTCTCCCTCAAGCCGGCCTACGTAAGACAACACGTCCTGCTCATGGCCCCTAACAGCTTAAAAAACAAAGGACGTGGCCTTTTATGTTTACGCTTCTTGCTTCGTGATTGGTTCTTCGACCTTCCTATAGCTCGATGCCGCATTCTCATTGGCTGCGGAGCAGTAATTAGATGCTCGGGGCTCGCCGCGCCCTTCGTTTCTTATGCCGTCGGTGACTATGAGTAAATGTAGTCAAGAGTGGAGTCAAACTGCATGCGGCCCACAAATTCGTCTGCTTCTTTTGGAGGGGCTGTAGTGACGTCAGAAAGACGCTGAGCTCTGGTTGGTTCTGAATGAAAGATAGTGGGTAGACCTTAAGGCAGCTTGCTTTGAGGTCTACCCTCTAGCCTTCCGTCAGAGCCAATCAGAGCTCGGCGTCTTTCTGACGTCACTGCAACTCCTGCAAAAGAAGCAGACGAACTTGCTCTCCGCATAGTCGCCGATTGGGGCTGGATGCGTCACTGAGCACAGCAAGTTTCCCCAAAAAGAGTACGATGATAATCGGCGCCCTTGGGTTTGACATTTGAAGCCACCAATCGATATTCTGATTCATCATCTGTACTTGACACTCTGCGCGGAATATACAACGAACTATCGAGTATGAATGGTATGTGAAAGACGGAGCACGTGAGCAACGATACACGCTGCGCTACCTAGAGGCGTCTGGGAACTCCACAGGGTGGAAAGGGGGACTGCGAGGGTGCGCGCCTCCTCTCAACTCCACAAGCGCAGTCGTTCGCATTTCATTCGTACCCGATAGCATACCCTGAAGAAGTATGCGAGTTTGCTTTCTTGCAGACCATGAAGTGAACCCATCACGGCGAGCAGTAGAAATATCCTATAGAATTACAAAAAAAAAATCAGAATATGATGAGAAAAAAAAAAAGTGACTTGCGTAGAGAAAAGGAGCGGGACGTTTGACTTGCTCGTCGTCCCTGCGAACACAGCGTTTTAAATGTCTAATCGTAGTCTAAGCTTTGTCATTCACTGGAATATCTCTGCCGTTCGCCGTAAATGGCTGTTTCCGTGTTCTGCAAAAAAAGAAAAATAACTCAAGAGTTTTGTTGTTTTTAGAGTGCAGGCGTGAAATTCGTGTCTAATATAATTCCCTGGTTGGTTCAAGTCCACTCTCTTGACGGTACCTCATGAACCTACGCAATTCGGTCATTGTATATAAGTGAAACATTCAGGCAAAAGAAACATTACTTCTTTTGTTTTGTCGCAAAGGCTCGTTCACTAGGAAGAAGTAGCTATTCCTGGCTGCAACGACCTACTATAGGACCGAAGCGCTCAAGTTTCGCCGCCGACTACAGCGCCATTCCAGCCCCTGGCGGGACGCCCGAGTCCGAGTGGCTCGTTGTTTTTCGCCTCGCTTCTCCGTCGTAGGCGCTCGGATATAACATTCATTGCGATAGAGACGATATAAAAGCCCGGCTAGCACTAATATTTCGTTGTTGATCGCAGCAACAATCTCCGATGTTGTTGTAGTCGATCCTTAAAATTATACCGCTCCCCTGAAAAGCCGTGCGAGACTCGAACGGCGCCAAGCCTGGACCACGTCGGTGCTCCGACAAAAGTAAGTTTCTCGTTCGTTGGAAGATCAGTTTTGCTAAATACGCGGGAAAAACTAAATGGAAATGGTTTCAGAACAAAAACAGCATGACTACCGAACCCTGTAAAGTCAGTTGGCAGTGCCTGCGTGACGGAATATCTGATATTTGTGCGCGTCTGTCGCTTCCCTCGAGGTGTTTGACGGGGCTTCGGTCGCGATGTTGGATCCCTTTGGCACGAATATTTCAACTACAATCACTGGCAGGGTGAGAACGGCAGGGAGAAGCTTCAGTTCCTCCAGCACTAGCTTCGAACCGTCGACAGGGTTTCTATCTCGCGACCGTCGAGCGTTCACGTGCAGCCACATCGCGACGAAGGGCAACGAAGACGTGCTGGAGCTCGGCCGTTCACAAGAGACGCCCTGCCTGCCGTTCTGACTTTGTCAGAACACTTCTAGCTAGGGGAGGGGCTTATGGGGGTTGCAATTGCAGCTTTCTTCTGCCGTGTGTGTTTCTTAATCGCTGTTCCCGTTTTTTTTTAGCTGTTTATAGCCATCATGTACGACGCTATAATATACACATGCATCCCCCCCCCCCCCCCTCCCAAACAACACACACAAGGAATGCACTTCCAAACAGCCTCAACCAGCCAGCCCCCCACCCCCCCCCCCCCCCTTCCTTTTTAAAATAAAAAGAAAGCCTGATTATGTTTTTACTTGCTAGGGACAATAACAGTTTCTATTATTTCGTGTCGATTTTCTGCTGATCACACCAGAGATCTTATAATATTGACTTATTTTTCAGTGGGTGCGGTTCAGTTTTGATTCCGCCAACGTCAGCCAGGATCTGCAGCGTGCACTTCGTGAACACCTGCAAGGACAACGCTGAGGCTCATCCTGCAACAAGTCACTAGACGAGATGCCAGCTGAGGTGTTTAATAAAGACTAATTACAGGAAACCTACCAACCCTGTAATTGCTCGTGAAAGATTCTTAGTTAATTTAAATTAATTTTCATTCCCTCGCTCGAAGATGCAAGTGACCTTTCCTCATCTATGTTGCATTCTCTATGTGTGCCCGGTTCTTAGCCAGTTAAAAGTATTGTTAGTTCATTGGCAACTTCTGTAGTCTCTTTCGTCTTCGAGTTGCACGTTTTGGTTTAGTCTGTACCCCAAGATTCCATATAGCTTGGCTAAAGATGGATAAGCTTAGGTGACGACTGCTTTCTCACGAACTGGGAGACATCTTTCGTGAGATCTGGAATATCTTGAACAGCTGATCTGCCGCGCAAGATCTCTCAAACAATCGGGGTTCTCGGCCCTACAATTTCTTGGACAGTCCTTGCTTCTCGAGATGTGTACATCATCTGCAAGTGTCCTGCCAGCCATACTTCGAGTCTGCGCCAATGTCACCGTGTTAAGAGACGAGAAGAATTTTTATATTGTGACAAGGTTGTTTGTTTACCTACTCGTGGTTGTGACAAAACTCAATAAAAATCGTTTTCACTGTCAACAAAACATTTCTGAAAGCGATGCATTATGCTGCTGTACCATATTTTCCAGACTATAGTCCACAGGGGCAAATTTGGGGTAAAAAATGGATTTTGCTTACATTGTACACATACAGTGCATCGTCTGCACCTGGTGCTTAGTTGTCACGAATATCCTCTCATAGACAGCACACCTTGAGAAATGTCTGCTTTCTTAGCGCAAAAAGAAGCTGGTATTATACATAAATTATCATTAACATACCTTTTCATTCACAAAATCCGTCTCGTCATAATCAACGATATTGAAAAACAAAAATCCCGCATAGTCCGCACAGCCTAAAATTTTCATTTTTAAAAGCATAGCCCGGAAAATACGGTACATTCACGGAAACGCTTGAAAACATGCCAACATGCCACGAAAGAAACTTTATTCAGTGAAGCAGCAATGAAACACTGACAGGCATGGCTTGTTTTTCCAGAAAATAAAAATTGTTCTACTAATGACAAAATATCATGTGTCACTGGTGTTTTCTTTGCTACACAACATTTTCCTCCTAAAATGTCCCACACAGTAAAGTATGAATCAAGCCCCCACCCAATATTTGAAAATCTTGCATGTGGACTGGACAACTTGAACCTGAAAGAGAAATTAAGTTTTTTTTTATAAATCCATCCAACTGAACATTGTCATGAAAATTCGACTAAAATTTGTGCAGTCATATGCATAGCAGACATTTATGCTGGAGATTTAGTCTAGGCTAGCCTCTTTTCGTTTTCAACTGTTTTGCCCCTCTTTCTGACAGAATCTCGCGGCACATTATTGTTCCAACTCGCAGAAAAAGTACCATTAATCAGCAGGAGCAGGTCCCCAGTAACTGCAACCTACTGCCTCAGTGAAGTGGGACAAAAAAAACTGGTAATAAATCTACGAGGCCTTTGTTCAGGTCGTGCCCTGGCGTTTTAGTTCCCTACTGCTGAGGCAGGCTGATGAGGACGCGTGTTCAACAATACTAATAAAATTACGAGCGTCGGCACAATGCTCGCACCGGTCCGCGACTCCAGCCCAGCGAGGACCTGCAGTCTCAACTGTACGCGGGGGACTTATCTCTTCCCGGAATTATCACCCTATGCCCGCACGATCCCCGACACGTTAATATTTCTTCGACGTGGGCGAGCCCGAAAAGCTATCCCACTCGTAGCCTCTAGTGCGAGAACGTAGTCCGCCGGTGGTTCAGCGACCGAAAAATAGTATCCCGACCTCGTCTAACAGGACTCACGAGAACAGTGGATCATTGTGATCAGTAATCTTTAAGGCACAATGTTATTACAGCGCAAAATTTAAACAAGTGCCGCTCACCTGTAAAGTTATCTCGTAGACGCCGCACGGTCGGCACGGCCGTACTTGCGAGGCGGACCCGACTCGTTGGCGGGGAAATCAACCGCTTTCTCGGTGGAACATGCGTGTTATTGAAGCTTTTCTATCGTTTCTTGACTCACCATGAGAAATATTTCTCGCACGCTTTCTATCCTTCTCGAAATCTTCACCGTACGCTCGAAATACCGGCGACGCCAATGCAACGCTACGAGCACGACCGGCGCGACACGACCATGTGTTGTACTGCGGTGGCGCTACCATCGCAATTTCGAAGCGCCCCCTGGTTGGGCGAATCGATTCAATAAGGGTGTCCTTGGTCTGTCTGCGTGACAAACCGAGAAAGACTGGAAGAAAACAATGCTTCGTCTATCCAAAAGATATATATTTTAGTGCAATTGTATTCGGGTTTTTGTAAAGGCCGAGTAGAGTGCACTCTTTTTTAGTAATGAATGCGCTGAGATCTGCTCATCTCAAACTGTCCGCACGCGCGCTTCGTAAACTTCTTTTCTTTCACAAACAAAGGAACGTATTTATTTTTAACGAGGCTCATTGTCGTTGGTTGTCAAGCTGTCTTCGATACTAGTCCACGTTGTATAAGTAATCTTGTTTAAAGCTTGAAGCCACTAATATACTTAGTGCGAGTAGCGTTGTTCGTATGTAACCCTTCCTTCGAACTTATTACTCCGGTAGAGTTTTTTCATTGGTGTGTCGAAACGAGCTGAGACGACATGAGGTGGCTCCTTATCCTAGCCATTCTGGTGGTACAGCCCCATGAATCTGGGACACGCCGCCGCCAGAGCCGTATATGGGGAGAGTTTGGACAGTCTATGATCTCGCCGCCGTAACGCCCCCCTCCCGAGTGAGCCAATCAGCCCGCGGCGCAGAGCGCGAGGCCTGATCGCATGCGCATATACTCCCGGCTACTCCAAGCTGAGCAGGGAGGGCCGCCATTTTCATTCATTCGCCCGGTGGAATGCATGAGATCGGCATCTAAATTTCGGTTATTTCCTTTTATCAACTGGCTCTGGCAAGAACATTATATACTGTTATTCCTCTGTGGGTCAAGCAGCTAAAAAATTAACTTTTATCGACGTCTGACCTCAAACGTTTATTCAGGCGAAAAAGAAGCTGGTCCGTAGCAGACGACGCGTTGCCTCAACAGTGCTCTTCGCCGACAGTGTTGCGTCAAATTGGCAGTCGTCTCCTGTTTGCTCCCTTCTTTCTCTCTCGATCCTTTGGCGCTCTTAACGATGTGGAAAGGCTTAGAGCGATAAACCGGGGTTCCGGTCTGCACTAGGGTGCTTTCATGTGCGCTTTGCTTAGAGTGGAGATCTAGCCATTTTGTCCCACTTTTATTTTTTGAGCGCAGCTCTTAGGGGCCCGTTCCCGGCTTGAGCGGCGTCGCCGTCGCCGTCGGCGTAACCAAGGTCACCCCAAGGTCACGCGACCCCGAAGGTCACGCGACCCCCAAGGTCACCGCAAGGTCACGTGACCCCCAAGGTGTGACCCCCAGAGGTCACGTGACCGTCCCAGGGTCACGTGACCCCTGACACCCCCCCCCCCCCCCGAGGTCACGTGACCACCCCCAGGGTCACGTGACCCCCCCGCCGAGGTCCCGTGACCTCCCCGATGACGTCATCGTCACTGATGACGTCAGCGGCATCCGCATCGTCATCGTCACTGATGACGTCATCAGTGCGTCACTGATTACCTCACCGGCATCCGCATCGTCATCGTCATTATCGCTGATGACGTCATCAGTGACGTCACTGATGACGTCACCGGCATCCGCATCGTCATCGTTGATGACGTCATCAGTGACGTCACTGATGACGTCACCGGCATCCGCATCATCATCGTCATCATCACTGATGACGTCATCAGTGACGTCACTGATGACGTCATCGGCATCCGCATCGTCATCGTCATCATCACGAATGACGTCATCAGTGACGTTACTGATGACGTCACCGGCATCCGCATCGTCATCGTCGCTGATGACGTCATCGGAGTCCGCATCGTCATCGTCACTGATGATGGCAAGAAGTCATCAGTGACGTCACTGATGACATCATCGGCATCGTCACGTGATTCCCAAGGTCACGTGGCCCCCCCCCGGTCACTTCACCCCCCCAGTACCCTTCCCTCCTCCTCCTCCTCAAGAGCTGCGCTCTAATTCGGTGTTACAGGGAGTTGTAAACGGCTTTCACTTTTTTATTTTTTGTTCAGAAGAAATTAAAAGGGCGTGTCCCTGCACGCGTTTGTGGCGCTGACTGTGCTATGTCGACATTTTGTTTTCGTCGATTTCTTTGTATTTTACCCGTGAGCGCGTGCTGTCGGCATCGAGCACTACAAAGGGTGGCATCACCCTAAACTGAAGGACATCGTGAGCCACCCTTGTCTGCTCTCGAAAGTGACCCCATAAGGCCGTTGCCATCAACGTTAGCTGCCATTGTACGCAAATGTGACCACTTGTCACCTGACCAAACGAAATATGTGACATCACAAGAAAAAGGGCAGCGCCCAGGCAGCGGCTGGCTTCAGCTGGACAGAAGCATTTGCCGGAGCTTGTCGGATGCTTTGTTCGTTGTCGTTCGTCTCGGCGAGTTGATTTCATACACGGAAGCCGTCATATGAGGCCATTCGAAAGCGACTTCAGAGTTCAGCTTGGTGTATCACGTAGGTATAACGTGAAAATACGGAGGAACGGTGTGCATTTCTCTGCTGATCGACGGGGATATGGCTACGGAAGAGACAATCGGCCCTGCGTTGCTCGAACCTCAGATTGATTCAGATATCACTAGGATAAATTTTAAGGCGACGTTTCTGCGCTTTCGTTGACCATTGGAATCTTCAAGGTCTGCAGTGAAGCGTGTGCACTGTATCTGGATACACAGCTTAGCTACGGAAAGTGCGTGAGTCGTGCTTGACAGTGTGCAATCGTGGTGCCGCTTTGTTAAAATAACCTAAGACTCACTTTGGTTGTGCAGTGCACCGCGGAGAGCTACCTTGAAGCTGCTAGTTGCCGTATCGTGCTAAATGATGACCTGCTGCTTCCCAAATTGTTCCGGCGGAGGCGTCCACTTTCACGGAGCACAGGTGTGCGGCGCACTGAAGAGCTGCCTTTAAGCTGGTAGTTCCTGTGCCGTGCTTTAGATGATGTTGTGCTGCTTCCTAAATTGTTCTGGCCTAGACGTGCACTTTCACGGAGCACAGGTGTTGCAGTCGGTATTAATTCCGCTTGTCTGTGGCACGTTTCGTCGACACAAACGTTTCATCAACACTCGTTACGCGAATTGCAATATGTATGGACATTTTATCGAGCGTGTTACCTACCCAGCTGACCCGTTCACGCCGCTTCGCGGCGACAGCCTGCAGCGGCTCATTACCAAAAAGTAGTCCCACATCCATTTCAGTTCAGTTCGTCCACGTCAGTCGCCAAACCCCGAAGGAGAGGATTTATTCGAACAGAATGCCACTAAAGCAATACAGCTTCTTTAAGGGTCAGTATAGACTCTTTTCTGTCAGTTTTGTTATATTGTCACGGATGCTTGTTCCAGTCCTATCTTCTATCAATATTGACTAGTCTGGAAAGTTCGAGGCCATGCTCGGCTGTCATCGCATGTTCTTGTGGAGGTGCTGGGTACTTTACCCATTGCCCTTCACTCTGTGTGCACCCTGGCGACTCCTCGGTTGAGTTGCCCGATAACGGGACACGGGCGGCAGACTATCCCGCGTCTTAACCCCCCGGCGAGCCGTGAACCAAGTCCTATCCCGAGCCCTGCAGAAAAACCACAAGACGAGCGAGTACCACAAGAACGAACTTCGTAAATACACCACGAAGAACCTGCAATCCAAGCCAGTTGTTTGCATGCCCGTCGCACTTCACACTCTGACGCCCTTTGACGCAAGGTGTATGAAGAAGTTCAGGACTGGATTGAACAATATGACCGTGTCGCCTACCACAATGGGTGGACAGACAACCAGCACCTGCAGAGCCTATACTTCTCGTGGAAGAAACTGCTAGGCACTGGTCCGAGAATTATGAATCCTCCTTGACGTCGTGGGAAGTTAGCAAGTTAGAGCTGAAGCGCACGTTCGCAGCCAACATCGACGCGAGACAGCCGATTTCTGATTCTGTCCAGGACACGGCCCCAATGAGAGCGTCACCGCCTTCGTGGAGGATGTTTTGCGCCTGATCGAGCGCCCACGCCAACCCTGATGCTACAGAAGACAAGAAGCTAAAAATCCCATGTTCCTCATGTGGGAGACACAACCTACGGCAGCCTTGTCCGCAACCCCCCGACAACAGTCGAAGGGTTCATATCGCCGAGGCTTCCAACATTAAACGTGCACTGCATGCCCGAGCCTGTCACAATCAACAACATCCCGGCGTCTCGACACTCGAGTCGTCCAGCTGCAACTTCGACGCTGCAGCCTCCCAGGCATCCGCGACATCATCCACGACGTTGTTCGGGAGGAGATCAGGAAGCTACTTCCTGCCATCAGTTGCCCGGCTTTTATTTTGATTGCCGAAATTGTTTAGGAACAAGTTCGACAGACATTTCAACCCGAGGCTTCTGCGAGTGAAGCGGAATCTAACGAACTATAGGGCGACTTACGTCACAATGGCACCACGACCGCCACCGGCTGCCCCTTAGTATTCAATGCCAATTCAACAGAGGTGTTGCGAAGGCCGACCGAAAACCACTCTGCTATCACTGCATGAGGCCGACCGTGTCTACCAGAGCTGCCCGTACCAATGAATTGAGCTGCGAGGGTTCGTGCCGAACGACCTTCGACCACTCTGAAGGAGCGACCACCGGGCATTGAGGATTATCTTCGGCGGCCTTTGTCCCTGGTGCCGACATTAACCCGAGGCTCCTGATCCCCATCTCCTCGACGGGAGGCAAGCACGACAAAGCAGGTGAGCGGCACTGTAATCACAGTTGATTTGGTGACAGTTGTTGTCCAAGGACAATACCTAATAATTTGCTGACACCAATTATCTGTGTCCACCCTGCGAAGCACACAATTTCCAACTTCGAGAGAGAATGCGAGTGACTTGAAGAAATAGAATGGTTGGTTGTTCTCAAAAAGGGACACCAAGCACCACCCGATTTCACTTTGCCAGACGAGACTCACACAAGTTGCAGTGGTCGCGGGATAATGAAGAAATCGCCATTACAAAATGGAAGTAAAATGGCTTGAACATCAAGCAAACATTTTTGCCAGCCATCAAGTCAACGGTACACCAAAAGGCACAGCCACGTAGGCAATACATGCCCGAGCTTGCTGCATTGACGCATAAAACTTCCAGAAATGATTGCGGATTAGAAGCCAGCCCTGCAGCTTCAATACATCAGATGGCAGTGGCCGCACATGACGTATGATTACAAGACGGCATCAGTCAGTCAAAGTTGCCACTCGACGAAACTGAACACTGACGTGCCAGGAGCGTCATCCGACAATAAGGAGCGCAGGGACTACGATTGAACACTTGACACGAGACTGTCGCAGAAAGCTCTCGTTATGAAACCATTCGCTAAGAATCAATAATTTTGTAATGAAGTGTAAATAAACATAAACATATTTGATACATTAACTAAATAAACATATTTCCGCTTGCCTTTACGCCTTTAGAGTCTACACACCAAAAATGCTGTCCACTGCATGCGGCAGAGCTTTTGAGGACACTCGCATCTCTGACCCCCCAATATTAATAATTGGGACAAACCAGACTGGCAAACTTGTTGCATGGGGCTGCACTCCTTCCACCTCTCCTGAACACGTGGTTCACCGAAAACAAACTCCAGTGATGTGAAAATGTTATACTTATTAACTTATTCCCTCCAAAGACCCTTGGAAGCATTACAGAGAGGATATTTAAAACTATACACACATTATAATACCATCATAGCAAACTGACGTTAATGAGCAGAAAACGGGCCCAGCTGCTGAAAATAAACAATACACTCGTAAGAAATAATATTGCAGTAAATTGTTCATTACAAAGATGAGCACACCACTGAGCATCTAGTTTAATCAATATGTGTTGATGCATTGTTATATAGCAGGACACTTCTTATACGTATGACACCACAGACCCTTTACAAAACCCCATCAAGCAACACAATTGTCACCATTCTTTCTCAGCCTAAAGCACACGAATGAGCCCCAGTTCACGACGAACGCTAATGCAGCATTCGACTCCAATAGGCGCTGAGCCGAGTTCGCAGTGATGGCTGACATAACATTCTTGTCAAACCCGAAGTATGAAGGCCTTGGATAATTGGAGTAGTAGCTACTATAATTCGTTTCATCACAATAGGCTACAGTCTCGGTGAGTCAATGTGCACATTGGAGAGAGAAACATGACAACTCATCATCGGAGTACTGGTGTGACAGTTTTGTTGCAGACCTTCACTCCGTCTCTTCGATTGGCTCGAGGGGGCTGAGGCGGTTGCCCTTTTCCAAGTTACGGTCAAAGGATGTACTGCCCACACTTTTGAAAAAAAGTCTAATCAAGAGACTGAAAGGAATGGTAGTCAACATTTTTCAACAAGACTGCTCTTCGGGCAAGGGATGAACACAAATATGAATCATCTAGTCCACGTAATTAGAACAAGTAGATAATTGATCGACTGAAACAATGCACTCTTAATGAAAAAAAACTATTGCTGCAATAAATCCTACGAAAGAGAAAATTGTGCAGTTTATCTTCTATTCCCAAGTTGCATTACATTTAACGGATTGCTGATATGTGTGGTTCTATCTCTGGACCCCTAAAGAGTGGGGCTGCATTTGTTTTTACAGCGGAGCTGTTAAAGGGGTCATGACACGCCCAAAATAAAATATGAGATAACAATACTGCTGTGACCCACTGTATGCTCCTATAATCCTGCTAAATTTGTTGGGAAAATGTCGTGATTGTTTCGTAGACAAATCGATTTACATGTGGGTCCCTCGGAGGAGCAGATGCGGGCAGCGCGAGACTGGCTACGTAGCCAGCCTCCCGCGCGGCGCCCCCTTGCACTCACTCACAGTCTCGGCTCTCTCGGCGTCTCGAGCTTCAGCTCCCTCATTTACCTTTCGCGTTTCGAGCATGTGGTCCATGGCGATTACGTCTACGTCATCGCTCGCCTTGTCAAAGTGTTCGACATTGATCGCAGCAGCGATGAGTTTGATTGCTATCAAGAGATGGTGGAAGCTGTTCGTTTTGACTGCGACCTGCTGGCGACCAGCTCCAGCGACGGCGAGTTGCGGACGAACTCGCCGTGGTCACCGTCGTCCGGGAATATCTCGCAGGCGCATGCAGGGTGGAAGGTCAACAAACTGAGGACGAGAGCGAGATTAGCGTTCGGGTTACCGAGGGGCGTGAGCGGTTTTGATCGCACAGCGGCGAGGAGAGCTTGGGCGATCATGGGGGCGCCTAGAATGAGAGAGCGTTCATTATAACGTGGTTTATGGACAACATGCTGTGACTAACTTTGGCAGGGTTGACTGGTCGCCAGATGAAGATGATAAAAATTCGTAACTTGATCATTGCAATTATCAGAGCTCTAAAGATCGCGTAACATGGTGTATATACTAAGTAGCCTATGAGCATTCCGCTTCAAGGATAATCTTTCCGTTTAATTTACGTGTCATAACCCATTTAAGGGTTTGGTTCCCCAGGATCGTGTCTGGTACCAAATGTCGACACAACACTCTGGTTGCCGCCGTCGCTCATAGGTGGCGGTAGCTGTCAAGAGTGTTGTGTTTGCCGGTTGTCTGCTTGCCGCCGTCGCTGATAGATCGCAGGAACCTTTCCAGCCTTTCCACTCTGGCTTGCCGACTTGAGGACGGCCATTACTTTATTCCCACCATAGTAGAGCTTCGCTGGTCTTCCTTCTTCACCAGAATGGAAAGGCCAAAAGTTTTTTTTTTTAAGATTCTAGATGTTAGAATGATGGATTAGACAACCATCTAATAGCAATATGATCATACACATAGAGGTTACTGTTGACTATTGATACCGATCGGCAAGGAAAAAGTGCTTACTAATACTAATTTGTAAGGGACATCGGATGCAACATTTTGTGCACTGATCTATCAAGAATGTTAAGACTTGACATGTGTTCTGAGCTCCAAGGGGACGAATGAACTGTTTTTTGAACACAAGTAATGAACTTTTTCTCAGAATGATTGGTTCGAATGCTGTGTAAGAGTTCGCGTGCACGTCAATTAATCAAACGCCAGCTTTTCACTTCAAAAATGTATTGGGATGAAATGTAGAACCGTCGATTAGCACAAACGGTTAAAGATCGTAGGAACTTCCTTGCTTAAAGTTGCTATGGTTATTCGGTGACGCAGGGCTGAAACAACTTCCCCTAGGCCCTAACGCGACGGATACCTTTCGCTTCGATTCTCAGACATTCCAACGTTCAAACAAAGCTAGAAAAATGCGAATATTTTTTGCTATAAGTTATATCCTAGGCTATAGGAGTCGTGTTCTCACTGATTGGACACGACTCCTAACTGAACGCAGTCTCAAGAAAAAAGGGTGTAAAAGGGTCTATCGTTACACCCTTTGTCTCATATAATACACTCCAAAACTTAATTTCGACGTACAGCGCCCTATAGTCGAACAGACGGCCCCAAATTTTACGATGGGCTTGATAACGGTGCGATGCAACTTTTTGAATAGCTAAAGTACGTATCAAAGACCACAGAAAGAAAGCACTAAGGTGTTACAGTAGAGCCAAGAAAACCACGATTATTATTATTATTATTTTTTTTTTTTTTTTGTAGTCAGCAACCCGTACATTAGCTATTTTAATAAGTTGTACCACACGGCTATCAAGCCCCTCGTAAAAGTTCGGGTCGTCTGTCCGACTGTAGGGCGCTGTACGTCGAATTGAAGTTTTGGGGTGTATTATATAGGACAAAGGGTGTAACGATACACCCTTTTACACCCTTTTTTTTCGAGAGTGCCCTCACGCCATAGTCGTGTCCGAATCCATGAAAAAATCGGCACTTAGGCTTTCTTATTGAGGCGGTGTTGGCCAATCACGACAGTCAGTAGAGGGTTCCCAGTGAATAAGACAAACCTCAAAATATAATTAAAAAAAAGATATGAAAGCAGAAATAATGAACATGAAGTTTCATCATCCCTGCCTAGTACAATCTTCGTAATTTGCTCAGAACCCTTCTGCTGTCCGCCGAATTGGCTGTCTCCGTGTTCCGCAGAAGAGAGAACTCGAAAACTATTTTAGAGTGAATGCGTGAAATTCGATTTTAATATCATTAATATATTGTTTTAAATGCACTCGCTTGAAGGGACGGGGCGCCTACGAATCTACGAAACGGGGTTTTCGAATACGAGTGCGATGGCTCAGACAAAATAAACATCGCTTGTGTCGGCGCAAAGGCTCATTCACTGAAGGAGAGAAATATTTATTCCTGGCTGTAATGACTTGTACGTTTGTCCTTGGTCTGTCTGCGAGACAAACCAAGAAGGATTGGGAGGAAAAACAATACTTCATATACGCAGACTATGTATTTTCGTGCAATCTTATCCCAAGTTTTGTAAAGGCCGAGTGGGGTGCACTTTTTTTTTTAGTAATGAATGCGCTGAGAGCTGCTCATCTCAAACTCTCCTCACGCACTCTTCGTGAACGCTTTTGTTTCACAAACAAAGAAACGTACTTATTTTCGAACGAAACTCATGGTCGTTGGTTGTCAGGCCGACTTCAATGCTTGCCCACGTAATATAAGTACCCTTGCATGAAAATAGTGGTTCGAGCCACTATGCGCTTATTCCGTCGATAGAGCTACTTTTTCAATCGGTGTGCCGAAGCGAACTGAGAAAACATGAGGTGGCTGCTTATCATAGCCATTCTGGTAGTATGCTGTAAGTATTTAATATGATTTACTTAAAAATTGTTCATCCGGTTTTTTAACTAACCTTTATTATGGATAACTGTCGATTGTACCTGTAAGCAACATGTCCCTACTAAAATAACAAAAAAAAAACTTAAAAGATAATTTTAGACAGTGGAAGAATGGCGACACCTGAGCACTCTTTTCATTAGTTTATTCACTGACGGCTTAAAAAAGGCGGAACGTGGCTTGCTATGTTCAGGCTTCTTTCTTCGTGATTGGGTTTTCGACGTTCTTATCGGCTAATGCAGCAATCTGATTGGCTGCGGAGGGATAATTACATGCTAGGGAGTGTCCACGCGGCCACGCCCTCCGCTTTTTAAGCTGTCAGCAACGTTACTAGAACAACTCAGGTGGGAAACTGCCAGGAGCCAGCTTTAAAAAAGTGGCTCCGATACGTACACGAGAACCGAACTAGACGCGATCACAACGCCGCCATTTCTCCAGCAGTAGCCACTCCGGGAACTACACGGCCTCACGAACCGATCCAGTCCAGTCGCGCAAGGGTCGGTGCCGCCATCTCGGAGTGCCATCAACAGTAGCTATGTAAAGAAATGTGCATGTTTTGACTCGCCGCTAAAAAGCGGCGCTGTAATCGTATTTCGTTCGGTCTCGGTGGACGCGAGCGGTCTGGGTTTTAAGGCCGAGTTTCCCAACTGAGTGTTCTAGTAACCAGTGGCGTCACAAAGAGCGGGGGAGGGGGGGGGGGGGGGGGGGGGCGGACCGCCCAGGGTGCAGCGCTCAGGGGGGTGTCGCCTCGGGTGCCGCTGACCCTCGTGACGCCATTGCTAGTAACGTTGGCTTTCAATGACTACCGTACGATTGTTATTTTGGTGGCTAGTGTTAGTACGACAAGGTACCTTATGTCATAGAAACACGTATACAACAAACGTGACCCCTATACTACGTTGATGTTGACACGTCGGGGTATTGGGTTTCTCTAGATTCTCTACTCAGTCTCGCAATTGGGAAATGTGAACTGAAAAAAAAAACGCTATATTAGGGAGTTTTAGCAGGTCGTTTCCACACGAACGGTTCGCCCTCGAACGCATCCGCGACGCCACTGCGCATGCGCGCGCGAGTCGTTAGATGAGTCGGGAGGCTCTTCTCGTTCGTTTCTCCCATTCCGGCCGCTCGAGTCGTCACCGCAACGCAGCCAGCACCGTTCACGACTCGGGTAAAAAAAAGATGGCGATCGGTTTGGCGACCGCCTTCGCCGACCCAGCCGAGTGTTAGGCTTAGGACAGCGGGAGGCGATTTGTTGTTCTGTTTAAATCTGCTTCATTTGAGAGGTTGAACCAAATCATTTCTAGGACTGCTCACAATGGTAAGCGATCGTGAATGCTGTAAACTGCGCATGCTAGTAAATTTTTGCGATCTGCGGGCAAACTAGCTGCCGTGGCGACCGCGAGCAGACGAAATGATTTGGTTCGACGGCACACAACGTGAACGATCGTTCAAGTTGAAGATGACGGAGACACACCACATACCTTTACGGTCGTTCAGACACTTTTTACTCTATCTAGCTTCGCAGTTCTTGAAATTCCGACCGGCAAATGTTACGTTGGCCGTCTTGTTTACATCAGTCGTACGCCGGAAACACGAATCGCCACCACGGTGTCCGCCACCGTCGCCATTGATTTACACGTTGCAGAATGTTTCACATGTTTACTAGAAGATGGCGCCACCGTTAAGCATGATCATCATCATCGTTTACACGGTCGCACCACTTTCACGATTCGCTAAAGTATGTCAAATTTGACGTACGGTTTCACGGAACGGACCAGCTGTACCGTTCGTGATTTCGGAACCGTGTGCTTGAAAAACGACTCGCTAAAACTCCCTACTGTATACACCTCAAAAACCGTAGTAGAAGTTCGGCTCCTCCAGAACATTTCTAACTTCCTCCGGCATTTGTTGAATTTATGTATGTGCATCTTAGATTAGCTTTATGTTGTTATCAAGACGTACACATTTTAAGCCCCAAAGTTATCAATTTTTTCTTCCCACAACCAAACATTGTAGGAACTATTTCGCGCAGCGAATGAATATTTCGCAACACTTTATTTTTTTTTTAATTTTCTTTGTGAATGTGTGTGTGTGTGTATGTATGTATGCATGTGTGTGTGGGGGGAATGATTATGGGGAAAGGGAGCGTGCCGGTGGCGTCGCCTCTGTCGCGTATTGTTCGTAGAGAGCCTGGATTGTAGAAAGATCGTAGAGAGCCTAGATCATGATAATTGGTAGCTCGAGAAGCATTCGGGTTGTGACCCGTGTCCAATCGCTGCAATGACAGCAACAGCCGAACCATAACAATGTTTGGAACTCAGCGCGTGTGCTGTGCCTTGCCAACCCCAGCGCATGGCTATGATCAACATTGGCGGCATATAATTGGCTCCAGATCACGTGGCCGCTTGTTCTGGCTGCGAGTTGAGGGGGTGAACTCTGCTCGTTTTTGTTAATTTTTTTCTGCTACTTTGGTTGCGTCTGGTGAAAAACGAACGGGTATTTCACAGGTATTTAACGCCAGGGATCCGTTCTAAGTGGTTTTTGCGCAAAATACAAGAATCGTTTCATCGCCCTTTTAATATTTACCATGTGGATATTTGAGAAAATCCGTTATAAAACAATGTCTCAACGAGTTTCTTCTGACTTTTTAAGGCTCCTGGACCGTGACGGCTGGAGTGGGTAGACCCTGGTTCTGCTATCAACCCCCAAATATAGGCCGATGCCGGGCAGCATATCCCAGATTCTTTTACGACCCTTACTCGGGTAGATGTCGACTGTTCAAGTACGGCGGCTGCGGGGGCAATTGGAACAACTTTATGTCGCAGCGACAATGCCGCAGCGTCTGCGAAGGTAAGGACCTATGTACTTACGCATATAATCAAGCAGGAATGTTCTTAACGTTTGTGATAAAGCTTCTCACATTTAGAGTATTGCAGGAAAACCTTTTAGTGGACAAAATGTTAGGGCGCAAAGGACGAAGTGAACGATGAAGGAGAGGGAGAGAGAAAGAACAGGAGTCTCAAACATTGACATTTGACAATGAGACTCCTGTTCTTCCTCTCCTTCATCGTCGTCTTTCTCCCTAGTGTCAGGGTTATTCGCGACTCCAATTCACTGCAGGTGGCGCCACTCGTTAATCAAAATGGCGCTTATAGTGAGGGTCGAAGACGCGTTCCGATCTATTAGTTCCTGAGCCTGTCTGCTGTGCTTGTTTCACAGAGCGACACAAATTATTCCTGCTTATACGAGGAAGCTAGGGTGTTACGAGCGCAGGCAACCTCTTTACCCTGAAAACAAGAACGGTGTTTAGCGTAATATTTACGCCAGGAGGCAGGTTTTAATTCTGGAACGAAACCGAAACTAACCTTATTTTGGATTTAAATGTCGGTATATGTGCTAATTTCAAATTCTTTCATAACTCGTGATGTCCTTCACAACGTAATTATTGAGCTAAAGAAGCTGTTCGCGGAAACTTTATTTTGTGACATACGTGTCCGGTCTAGGCACTTCAAAATATTTTGTAGAGTTCAGTGTCCCTCTAAAAACCGGATCTTTCATACACCTTAGAGGTAACATAGAATATTGTATTTTTTGACAAAATCAGCGTCGATATTTGCTGCCTTTCCTCGCTCAGATAATTGTCACGTGAAGTAATACACTGCCGGGCTTTTAATAGTTTTTGGGGGTATTTGGATGATTAATTGCTTTAATATTATTCCCAGAACAAGAGTAATAGAGTCAATCCAAGTTTTACAAAATATCGCGACGGGTGACGAGTTTAAACTATATTCACAAAACGTAATAATTAAAAAGCGTTGTTCTTACTACAAAGACCCAAAGACGGAATCCGAGTCAGACAGCAGAAGTGTGTGGTTTTGAAGGAATGCGTGACGCATAAGACTCTATATTACATCCAGTGTTTGGCTGTTTGTCTATGTTAATAGGGATGCCAGACTTTTTCACATGCTAAAAAGAAATCAAAATGAGACCTTACCGGCGTCTTTTTATCGTGGTGTTTATTGCAAGCTTACATTGACGCAATTTGTATTATTACAATTATGATAGTTTAATACGCAGTTTTTCAATCTTTAATACATTTTTGTTGCCTATGATCGAATTTCTAACGCGCGAACAAGTCCGGTAATCAAAAGTGTGCAAATTATCATCACTGGTGCCGATTGCAGCATTTTTAATTAACAAGTTATAAAATAAAATTAGTCTAAAATAATGAAAATGTTCTAGCTAATCTGAGAAATTCATGTAAAATTACAATAATTGTGGTCGAAGTACATGGTGCTATCAAAGTCGTGATTTTGCAATTGGCAAAACATCCATAGTCGCCGCAAATCCTTCCGGACCGAACGCCCCAAAATCAAAAAAAAAAAAAAAAGGCTTTTTTTTTTAATTATTAATTTTCCCAGAACAGTAGTTTCTATTTTTTATGCCCCGTCGTTTTGTCAATCTCAGCGTTTTGAAGGAACGCCTACCCGCTTGCCCATCTGCTCAACGCAGCACGTTCCTTTGGCATTGGAAACCGGTGAAACAGTAGTACGTTTTAGTATTGCGTATCCGAGCGCACGCAAACACTGTGGGTTTGCGTTAGCGTTGCGGGCTCCACACTGCGCGTCCGCGGAGCCCAAAATTGCGCTCTTAGATTGACGCATGGGAACGAAGCGCATGCGCAGAGCGGAGCAAACAACTCTAACGCAAACGCACAGCGCTTGCTTCTACACGCAAGACTAAAACTCTCTAATAAGGTACAATTGCATATACGCTGCAGCCCTACATGGGGACAGTGAGGAGTGTTGTTTGCATTCGGAAAATGAGATTTCGCGAGCCATGAGGGCGAGCAGTTCCACCGTGCCCGCTAATTGATGGCCGATTCACACGACGGACTGATCCACGGGCGGATTGATCACGTGACGACATGTCCGCGGTTCGTCCGTCTCCCAAGCGCATTTACGCGAGGGAGATGACGAGCAGACGCCAGCGGGGATGGACCGAACCTGTTCGCCACCCCACTGTTCCGCGAAACTCCAACATCGCACCGTGGGACCGTTGTCCAAGAGAGAACGCGACATTTGCTACCGCGATAAAGAATCGTACGCCGCTGTTACGTACAGAGCGAGACAAAACACCGTGATAGGCTTCGCGCGAAGCTCCACTAGCTTTACTAACCCGAGGCATGACAATCACAGGCATGGTCCTGCTGGGGAAAGTTCGGCGTAGAAGCGACGATTCAATCCGTCGTGTGAATCAGCTCGCGGAGGGGCGTTTGGAATTGCCTTCACGCACTCCGCGCTCGTGCACAACACTTAAGTTCACCACAGCCACAAGAGAGGTCTTGCTCGGTGAAAGCCTGACTGGACATGCAAGAATTATCGCGGCATGCTAGGCGAGTTTTGTCGGAAGCTTGTTGACACGGACCCGGAGGAGTACCGGAACCTGCGTCGCGTGAACCGTACAAAGTTTCTGCAGTTTCTCTCACGCGTGGAACCAAGGATCGCGCGACAAAATGAACCAGCGAACGCAAAAAACAAAACGATGCGCCATTTTTGTTTTAATCGTCCAAAAGCAAAAAAAAAAGAAAAAGAAAGAATACTTTGTAATGGTGCCTGACTGAACGCTTTTTAAGTCAATCTCCAGTCAAAAATCCGCGAGTGAAAAGGCGCTCGACATTATCAGTCCGGGCGTCCGCGGACGAGGCGCGGATGGCAGGAATCGGTGACGTGCCGGTCACGTGGTACACGGTCCGCGGACAAAAATCACGAGTCGGTCCGTCGTGTGAATCGGCTATGAGCAGGAGAACCGGGGCACCCTCACTAAGGAACTTCCAGTTTCCGCCGCTGGAGGGCGGGCAACGAGATGAAGTCGCGAATAGTTCATTCTTTTAATGTGTTTGACTTTTGGGTTGCTGGTGCATAATCAGTCAGCGATGAGATTGGCCAACTATCAGTGCGATATTAAAAATAAAAGAATTAAAGTTACTTGTGTGAAATATATTTTTAAAGGGAAGCTGAAGAGCTTTTCGAAAAAAATGAGTTAATGGTTGATTCTGACGTGTTTCCACCTGCTAAGTCCAAATATCGCAACCGTTTAACCCAAAATAATCCCCAAACGCGAAAAAAAGCGAAGGAATCAGAAGCGATCGCCATAGCGGCACGCCATTGGCTAGCCACGCGTGACTCGCCACTACGTCATAAAAGGACCATTTCGATTCTCGCTTGCTCCGTCGCTTGCGGAAGTAGCCGGGCGCCGAGTCTTCTGCTCTTGTAAATCGGGTTCGGCTTCTGATTTTTCGAAATTTTTCGGTGGATCCGAAAGAGGGATGTGTTCAGACGACCCTCGACGTGACAAAGTACTCGTTTCAGCCTTTAGCGAAGCAGAAAAATGACCACCCGCAGTAATTAAGGCAGACACGAGGAACCGCTTGCGCGGACACGACATGGCCGACTTCATACTTCCAGGAACGTACTGACTGCTACTTATTGTAACGTAAGATTTTCACAATAAACGGAGTGCTGTTGACGGGACGCCTCAAGCCGGATTAGCGTGACCGCAATAATACTTAAAAAAAACAAGCGAGCTGGTGATGATTCATGGTAATAAAACCCGAGACTCAGGAACACAGAAGGGGACGAACCCTCCCCAAAACGGTCGTCAGAGGACAAGAATTCTGCACACATCGGCCTTCGTGCTTGCCAGCTGCTGGACGCGTGAGCGTGCAGGCTGCTTTGTTCATCAAGGCTGAAGTGGTTTGAAGGAATAGTATAATCGGCTTCGGGAGACGAGAGAGCTTCCCCTGAGATGAGACGGGTGATTAAACAGGGTCGCCGTTCTGCCACCGCCACGCCCTTGCGTACCACGCGAATAACTGCGCAGAAGGTCCATCCTTGTGATAGCGGTACCCTCTGCTGCGTTTAGTTTGTTTGCCACCAACTTTTACGCTATTATTAGCCCCAAGAAGTTCGCGTGGCGCCCCCTTACGGCAAACCGGGGTGACGTCACGGCGAGGAGAGACTTTTTCCCCGACTCGCCCCGCTCGCCCTGTGGAGGCTGTGACGACGCTAGCTGTCGGCGCGCTCGTTTCTATTTAATTGTTTTTGGCGTGTTTTTCGTAGGAAGATTAAGTTTTTATATGTGCCTTTATTGAGGTATGGCTTGTAGCTACAGGCGAAACTTCAAGCAACATTTTAAGCGTGGTTGACAAAGCAGGCAACGCATGAATCACAGCTGGAATATGAAGATAATGTATGGCCACAATTCCAGGAGCATCACTATAGATTTACATCTCGCACAATAAATGCTGCTGATGGTCTGAATGAATTGGCAGGTTATGTATACTATTTTTTTTGTATCTCTGTTTTTAAACAAGATCGCCGAAGCAGAAAAGCTGCATGCTGCTCGAGCAAGATGCTAAATACAGTCTGGGCCATGGGGAGAGAATCACAAGTAAGACAGCCCAAGTGCAGGGGCAAAGTAAAAAAACAAGGAACATTTATTATATGCATTGCTCGCATTTGACCTTTGCTGGATTCAGATAGTATTTCAATGTACTACATGGGTGGTATGTGTGGACTTGTTTATATGAGCCCTCAACTAATGTATAACAAACATAAGCGAAGGTGTCTAGCTGATTATTAGTTCCTTAAGCCCTAAAATTGATATTTTACTTTAATCGAATTGTCCTGAAGCTAAAATACCAGAAGCTTTTTTCACGCAGACTGTCGCCCTTCACAGGTTCCACATATTCTGCTACTAGTGCTGCATCTACCACTGGACAAACGTTCGAATGCTTGCTTTTACTCTTGTTTTCCTCTGTTGTCAGAGAGTCCAGCTGTTGGGAGTTTGGAGGCTGAGGAAGCTTATGGGGACATGCAGCAGTGTCTTTTTTAATTTGAAATGACAATTCAGACTAAACGGTGTATTTTCCGAATACCCAAGACTGGAATAAAGAATGTCAGGAAAAAAGTACAAACATTCCAAATTACGGCACTATTGCTGTGAATTGTTTGGGCATTTCAATACATATCATACAGGCAACGGGGGGCAATTCGGCCGTTTTTGCTGCTACCATGCAAACTAATTTACAGTAATTGTGCATCTTCTAAGAAATATTCCTGCATAAACTTTATAATTAATTCACGAAGAAACTACATTTATTTAAAACAATCCTGTTCCACGAACACTTCAAAGATAATCAGACATAGGGCCTTTAAAACATCTGCGAACCAGCGCATGCAGAGTGGCAGTGCAGAGTCGGGGTCGCGAGCTAATTTGCCGACCACCCAAAGGCTCATGATATAAATGCCACTTCAAGTGCCTTGCAAGTGGGATGTAATATCGTCCTAAATCATGAACATGCAAGTAACAGAATTCCAGCGTCTGAAACACTTGCGCCACCGCTTCACTGACCCCTCGCAAGATTGCCTTGTGTCGTGTGGACGGACGGGGAAATTCACAGGCGGAATTGCCTCCGCCGATTGTTTTCGCGATTTGTAACCCAATTTTAAAATCAAAAGGGACAAGCAAACTTATAAAAAGTACGGAAGCACGTCAATATCGGCCTAACTCAACGTCCTGTACACCGGGTAAACGAAGTCCAGCTCCTCGCTTGCGGTACACAACGCCAAACCAGGAAACCGGCGCTGGGAAGTGAGCCGATGCGAGATCGCGGAGCAGAGTCCTCCCCCGACGTCACAGTACACCTCACCCAATCAGGGCGCGGCGACCGCAGCGACGCTTGTGTTCGCTCTCGGGGCTAATAGCTTTAGAAAAAGCGATGTGACCCGGCAGCTTTTAAATTCATGTCGGATTTGTGAAAACTTCCTGGGCCTCTACATTCGCATACTTCTACCACGATTTGTCGACTGCATTACACCACCCAGAATTATCATCGTTCGATCGCGTTCCTACGGCACAAACAACCACTGCATGACGCTAACTTTATACAGAAAACACTACGTAACTTGTAAAGAAAAAGAAATTAATTCAGAACAGAAGGTCAGATGCTTTGTAGTTCAAAAGAGCTCTCCTGAAGAGAATATATACCTATGGAAGGAAAATTTAACAATATTTCTGTTTACATTTAAAATATACATGACTTCAATTCTAATAATATCAACAACTGTAAAAAAAAAAACGTTTATGCTAAAACAATTTGCGCCGTGAAAGTCGCATTATGAATTGCATGACCACTTATTAGAGCAAGCCCTCCTCTCCCAAGTGACTGGGTAGCGGAGTAGATTAAAAGCAAAAGAAAATAATCTTGGGCTACCCAAGATTGTTTTCTTTCGTTTCCTATATTTGCCGGACCGGAGTCGGTCCGGAAAATATGGTCACCTGAACAACATAAGAAACCAACGCTAACGCACTAATATAAGTCGGTTAACACAAGAGAGCCAGTGGAAACCCGCTATTTGGCTACATGATCGCGGCTTTTCTAGTACACTGCAAAATTCTAATAACGTAATAGCTTTTTTTTAGAACAGTCGACCTACAATTTCTACCTAGTTACGTTTCCACTTTGCTTGTGACTTTTAATGCGCTGAATTGCCTTCTTACCTTCAAAGATGGTCGGCAGAGCGTCGGGTTCAGGCGAGCCTTCTTGAGACCCAAGCCCATACGTACGTAGTTTTCATATGCGCCGTCCGAAACCCGTTTCGAACAAAAAACGGTGTACTTGCTCATTCCCCTCCCCTTCCCCCCTTCCCCCCCCCCCCCCCCCCCCCCCTTTTAAAATCTCGGGGTCGGAGTGGAAAAGACGGTAACGGGAAGAACAACTGCGACCAGCGCTGTTCGTGAAAGCTGGCGGCTACACATGAGTACGGCATTGTGCAACAGCACGAGTCAGTTGGTTCGGTGCCACGAGAATTCTGCAAATACGTGAACAAACAAGAAAAGAATTAAGACGTCAGGCGATTGAGTCAATGGCACTACCGGTCAACGGATAAAAGAAAGCGCTATGCTGCGGCAAAACGACAAAGGCCCGAAAAGTCAGTAGAGCAGCCTACGAGGAAAGCATGGCCAGCCGCGGCGGGGTCCCCCAGGCGGTCCTTTCGTGACGCCGGCTGACGGGTTCCCTCCTCTCTCCCCTTTCCCTCTGCTTCGGAGAGGCGTGGCTTCGGCGCCTTTTATTGAAGGCGCTTTTCTGGTTAATCCGCGCAGAAAATAACCAAACAAATACAATATACAATATTCGTGATGGCTGATGTCTCATTAACTAGGCTCAGGTGTTTTTTTCTCATATTTAAAACCGCTTCAGCTTCCCTTTAATAAGTTTTGTGTCTTGAGACTAAAAGACCCTAACCGACGTTTCCGGTCTGGTAGACCTTCCTTCAACGCTTTGGAAAACTTGGTTCTTTTTGCCTGTGGTGTAAGAGCGACCGCGGCGAAAAAGTGAATACAGGTAATAGTTACAAAGTGAAAAACAACTTCTAAATAAATATCTTGGTCGTCCGATTAAGGTTAATTGAATAGATAATGGTCTTAATGGAGCAAATACACACGATCGAAATGGCAATGTACCTTGCTATGATTGCTATAATGGCTTACAGTTTCAAGAAACACGGAGCATGTCGAGTCCCGAGCACTTATGTTTGCGGAGCCAGTGAATTTGCGTCATTCGACGAAGAACGACTCTTGGAACAAGAATAGTGAACATATAATCTCACACCATGCGTTTATGAAGCCGTCGCTGACTTTAGGGGGCGTGCGACAACTAGATGGGCATCGCCAATCCAACTGATGGTCCCGCCAAATGACTCTGCTGGGAGCCGCACTGCGGTGCCACTGTCTTGTCGCATGCAGCTTGCGACAAGACACTGGGGCCGCAGTTGCGGCTCCCAGCAGAATCATGTGGCGGGAACGACAGTTCGATCTGAGCCCCCTCTTTAGGTGTCGTATGCTCACTATACACCAACTCAACTCTTTGATGTCACGCCAATGCGGTGGCGCTGCAGTTGGCACCGCGCATGTACAGACGCTTCATCTCACACGAATAAGATTTCTGCGCAGGCAAACGCGGGCTTGTATGTAAACAGTGTGTTGGTGTACGTAGTCCCTGACTACTTTGAGAAATGTAGGGTGTGGCTTATCAAGCTCTCGCTTCGTGATTGGCTCTTCGGCGCCTTTGTTGGCCAATGCCGCAATCCCATTCGTTGTAGAGCGAACAATTTCCCTAGTGAGTGCAAACGCGGTAAGCAAGGTGCCTCACAGTGCATGACCGCCATGGATGCTTGCGAAACTCGTGGGTGCATTTTGCGAATAGTTCTTCAAACAGATGTCATGTAGTAGAGCACCCACTAGCACAGTGCTCAACCTACAGCTGCTAGATAACTTACGCTTGGAGCAGAGCCGTATATACAGAGTTTGGCCGTTCATTGGGAAGTATAGCAGTCAAATGGGAAGACCCCATTGGCCAAAAGCGTGCTGGGCGTGTTCAAGGGCGTCTTCACAAATTCGAATGTGGCCAACCAGAAGCCGGAAATAATACCCTGGTGGTGGTCGCGAGCAAAAAACTTAATAAATGCGTCGGATTAACTCTCGGTGGCTGAAAATATAGTGCACGTGATGTTTCAATCACGGCCATCCAAAATCATGGTGGAACAGCGCGACTAGTGGAACGATTGACATAATCCGTACGCCAGGCACCGATGGCCGGAAGTCTGCAGTCCGAGCGGCCACACTCTGCCTGGGAAAAGCAGAGTTCGAGAGGCCACATTTGTTTCTTACATCTTTCTGCATGATCATATTCGGAACATCGCGGGCACCCTATTTTCGGCCATGAAGGGTTACTACATTTAACACCTACGTGCCTGTTAAAACCACACACCTACGATTAAAACTGTTTCTCGCTACTACCGATAGGGGATTCTTTTTGGCTTCTGGTTGGCGAACAGAGCATGTGAAGCCCTACTTCTCCGTCTCGTGTACGCCTTGGCTCTGCCCGCGCCTCCCATTGACCAAACTCTATCTATACGCGACTCTGGGTTCGAGTATGCGCACTCCATTGCCCGTTTTTCTCGTGGGCGCCGCCATTTCGAGTGTTTAGTGCAGAGCGGGCGCAATTGATGACCGCTACGATTCAAACGTGCGACTTCCTGGGATTCTTATGCGGCGTCGGGAAGCTCGCGCGATAGCGCTCTGCTCTGTCGCGGACAGTTTTAACATTTCTGAACACAAAGAACTATTTCCTGAGATTTTAGGCTAAACTTTAGATACGTGGCTACTGAGATTTTACCAGAAAGATAGCAGAAGAAGTGTCATTTCTCTGAGGCATAGCTCTAGTTCAACTATTGTGCCTGAAACGCGTCTCTGGCCGGTGTGTTTACCTCGTAAAAAAAAAAAAAATATCAGTCCCTTGATTATTGTTTAATGACTTCATCGGATGTGTCGTCCTGTCGCCGGCCGCGATTCACACGCGGGATTCACAACAGCGGTGGTAGGTGTGGCATACGCCTATTCTGCCGCAAGTCGCTCTGCGATGTGACAGTCCACGACAGCGACACTCACTGTCGCTCGTGCTCTTCGCCAGCATTTGTGAGACAAACCGCCAGGTTCTCGGCATCAGACATCATGGCATTCAGGCTTTTCTTACATCATCTGTTGCAACCTCATGGACACGATCGATGCACGGGCGATATAAGACACTAAACACACAAATCGGGGACGTTTTCCAGGAACCATAGCTCAACCTTGACTCCTACTTGAATCGCCGACATGTCAAACATTACGTTCTAGATATTGACGTAGTCCTCGAGCAGATTAGAGTGCGCTGAATACAGATGTCATGTTTATAGCTTTATGTAGGAATTTGAGGTTATAATTTGATCAATGCATTCAGGAAGCCGCGTGAGAAGCATCTAAGATTTAGACTTTCTGTAAGACGGCTAACCTTTTTTTTTTTCTTTTTTTCTTTAGGCATTCGTCGATGGACACCTAGACCCTATTCCTGTGAACAACCTTATCGCCAGCCAGGTTGGGAATATTACGGCGACTTTAATCGCTACGAATAGTCCTGACCCGGATACATTCCGATCCAATAAAGACAGTTTTGGAATTTCAGCACTTCCCAGCTACAGCCTCGCATGTTTTACTTCTTGGTTACACATATTTTAACGCATAACGTGTTAAAGGGATTTGTAAGCGCTGGGTTTTGGGAGGAAAGCGACAATATCACGCTCTACTCTTACACTCGACTGAGGAATACGTCAAGGTCACATAAACAATAAGCCTCATTATAACCTTAACGTTAGGGCGTCACCAAAATAATAAAAAAATTAGTGTTTACACAATGTAGGGTTGGACTACCTTTTAGGTGAGGCGACACTCATTTGACATTAATAAAATTAAGCAAACTGAACAAGGACAAACGGACACTAAGGGGTCACGTGACCCCATTACGTCACGTGACATAACGCAGGCAGTGTGTGCCCGGCTCATTTCCCCCATTTCCCATGCTTTGTGTGCGTCCCCGATTTTATCATGTATGATCTAAACATGTATACATTTTAATTTTGATATTCCAACACTTGGTTCAGATAATCCTTTACCGATTTGTTTATGGGTAGTTTAGTATACCGATCTCTTTATCTTTAAGGTGCAACCCCACCCTTGGTTAGTGTGACTCTGAACCAACAGATGGCGGTGGGATCGCCTTCCAGGCCTGTACATCAATCTGAGAAATCGTATGTGGTGGCGCTTCGATACAGTAGGGTATTTTTCTATATCCTGAATTTGACATCCCTGGTCCCTTGCTTGTTTTTCTCTGCACGAGCTTTCTTTGGAACGCGCATGGCTGTGCCAGCTCTCGTGCAAGAGGGCCAGTTACCTATGCTCTGAGCTCACGTCTCCAGCATATCTGGTCCGAACAAAACGTGAAAATCGTCCTGAGCCAAATGGTGAGACACATGCACAACCAAACCAACGATGCGTTGAAAAATATAAAATTGCATGTGCGCCGTTATCGGAGATTTCAGAGGCCAATTACACATATTTCAATGTGATCAGATTTATGTTTACACGAATGAAAGTGACAAGAGGACGAATAGTGAACTAAAAAATAAAGGCTTAATCGGCGAATTTGGGCCAAACAAAAAAAGTAAGGAAAGAGCGTCGAGGCAGCAGAAAAGCAGGCGGCGATTCGGCAGCATAACAGAGAGCGAGAGTAACTCGACAAGGTCGCTGGCAGCTGCTTATCTACAGTGCGTCGCCATCTCGAAAGTTCGGCAAAGAAGGTTCGAGCGTCACGCTCGAACCTTCTTTGTTCATCCTCGGGGCGAGGATGAACTGGCACTTTCGAGAACAAGAAAACAGGGCGAAAGTTACGTCCGGTGCAAGAATGTACGCGAATCTTCTAGGAGTCTGTGACCAAGCGTTGCTTTCTCGGCTCTGCGGGCGGCAATATGACGTGCTGGCCCTTTTCTCATGCATGTGATTGGCTCTTTGTGGATTTCCAGGAAAACAAGATGAAGGGATAGACTTGGGTTTTCAAAATTCTAGCTTGAGGGAGGAAATAACTACCTGAAAAAATAAAAAAATAAACATTTTTTGGGCGGTCAGGTGCCTCATTTAGGTAGGTGGGTGTTTATTTTGACCAAAACCACAAGACTGGAAAACAGAAAATATGACACTCAGGTTTAGATGTTGAGTTTGGTAAACCCAAAGTAGGGCTGGTGCGGGAGTCATATTAATAAAAAAATGCCAAGGTTAAAAATTAACTCACAGCAATAAATGATAATAATTAATTTTAATACGAGTTCAGTGATAAATGCGATGACTGGCCAGGCAAAGATTCTTGGTTTGTGGATAGCTTTTCCACAGTTTAAGCAATGTACAGGACGTCCCAAATAAAAAAAAAATACGGGGTCTTTTTTTACCGCAAGAATAAACTAGGCATCGCCAAACGCTAATTTTCCGCCCAAAGGCAGTGCTAGAGGTCAAAACCAGATGTCAAAGTTCAGCCCGATCCGATACCTTATTCAAAAGTTATGAGTGATTTCCTGAAAAGTTCAATGGGAAAATGGCGGCCGACGGAGTTTTCGAATACATGGGGCTCTATGGCACCAGAAACCGAAAATGGGCTTCATTTCCTTATTGAAATGTTCAGAAAATTACTTATAACTCTTGAATAAGGTGTCCGTTCTGGATGAAACTTCGGCATCTGGTTGTGACCTAGCGCTACCTCTTAGCGGAAAATGGGCGTTAAACGATGCGCGTAGTTTATTTTTGCAATAAAAAAAAAAAACTCTAATTTTTTTTTTTGTGACATCCTGTGCCATTCTTAATTTGGTGATTTAAGCGCGCAAGTAGTGGCGTGCAAAAATGAAAAAGATGCAAATGGGTAGAGTTTGACGCTGTATAACATATAGTGTAAGCACGCACATGGTACGCTGATTAAGACTGAGACAGCGCTAAATTTTACACTAGCATTGAGCGTATTGGTAGTTAAGGTCCATCAAAGGCTAAAGCTTGTACACATATACTGCTCAGGCCATTATGTTTGAATGCTCATTGTATTTTATTACCCTCATATTTGGTGTAAGTTCTCTCCTGATTGCTTACAACAGAAAGAAGGAGAGATTCTAACGTTGGGTTGACAGAAAAACCTCACCTGCTGACAGCTACCAATCATCTCGGCGCCGATTACGAGTATTCACTGCATGCCAACGGTCGCGTGCTTAGAACGAGTTTTTCCCACGTGACTTCATACAATCGTAATTGTTCTTGACAAACAAACATGTTTGCTCAGGCAAGTGGTCACATCTGGACCTTATAATATTTTGTAATGATTGTGGCACACGTGGCAAGTTGCATAGGTTTTTTTGTTTTTTTTTTTACCATCCGCGAAATAGAATGCTCCTGGGTTACCTTGGTCTCTAGTGGATGTAGCACACCAAAGAACACGAACTGAATCGCAGTGGGAAACGAAAACAATAATAAGAAACAAGCGTGTAATCACGCGAAATCTGAGGGCATTGCACATATACAGAAGATAAGCTTTGTTTCACTAAATACATTACCAGTAAAGTATTTGGTTTTATCTTGCGAGCTAAGCGGAACATACAAGTGCGAGCATACTGCCCTGAACTATTTTCCAGTGAACAAGCACACCATCTAAAGCATCGAGTTCGTTTTTATAGCTCTTGGTACGCTCAAACTTTTGAAAACACAATTATAATCAAGTCTATTATTTCAATTATTTTTATTAAGTGCGCCTATTTTCTTTGTTCGTTGCGTACACGTGCCATTTTCTTAGTTATATAATATTTTTCCAGAATTCTGACACGTATAGTCTGTTTCATCATAAGTAAGAGCCGCATAATCAAAAATGTAGACAAAAAAAAAAAAAAAAAGAACGCGAACAAGCGAACACACATTGAAAATGCAATGTAACGGCACATTCAAAATTAGTCGTTAGTTTTTTGGAGAGCAGCAGTTTCGTAGGGCGACATTGTTACCTGTAGAAGGTTATAAAAAGTGCAGTACAACTGTTCGCTCGGTGTCTTTAACATGCATTACGCAGTATAGGTGGTACGCGATCGCACGACGGTAGGATGCAGATGGGCGACTGAACCCAGGGTCCCTGATAAAGCCCCTTGATAAAGGCGTTTTTTACAAGTACCGCCAACCATTGCTGTGGAAACGCGCAAGACACGCGCCATCAGCGAGTGCTCCGCCGCCATTCGCTTCCAAGGGTCAGTCATTTTAGTGCTGCGCCGCCATTTGCCTCCAAGGGCCACTCGAGACACGGGCCTCGTGCACTGACACCTTTGAGGTTATTTGAACCGGCGTGCGGTCGTGTATCACTACTGCGTGATGCACGTTAAAGACCCCAGGCTAGCGGCTGTACCGCACTGGCTAAATTTCTCATCTACAGCTGGGAGACTCGTCGCCCCTGTGAGGCAGACCAAGTTCTAGGCTGTATAAACACACAACCCAATTTTTTATATATAAAGACCAACAAAAACACATCGAGGGGATTTAGTCCCTACAGGCTTTGCATCGTAAGCTCCGTGCTTTGAACGGAGCTCGCGCTCGCATTTCTCCACGTGTTCTGATCTGTGGTGCCACAACACACTCGGCCAACGATCCCCCGCCCCACTTGGTTTAGCCTGTGAGCTAAACCAAATGAGCTACGCTTAGAGTATCGGCACCTTTTCCCGTGATATTATTGTGGGCGCCGCCATCTTGGTGGTTAGTAACAAATCAAACGCAACTGCCGATCGTCATGATTCAAAAGTGCGACTTCCTCAGCATTAGTTTCGCCGTCAGGAAGCTTGCGTAATATTGCTTTGCCTTGTCGTGAACTGTTTAAACATTTGTGGAGGACGGAAAAGCGTTTCCTTTGATTTTAAAATCTTCAGATAACTGACAACCATTATTTCCAGCACCAAGATGTGTATAAAGCGTAGCTTATTTAGTGGTTCTAGTGTAGCGCGACCGCATAGGCACAGAAAGAGAACGAACAGCTTGACCTCGCGCTCTTGGCACTGCTTCAGTGGCTTCATACGCCCGTAGCGTTGGCTGCGTTCCGAACTAAGGTAAAGCAAAGCAAATGTTTAGATCTTAGGGTTTCACAAGCCAAACCAACAAAATCACTTAACACGCCCCAATAAAGAAATAAAGAATTGCGGGTTTATTTTGACTAATTGGAGATTTTTTGACGTGCAACCGAAATCTCAGATTGGCCGCCGTCGGCTTGCGGGCACCTCGGCCGATATTTAAACCCGACAAATATGAATTCATGGGCCAGCCCGTTGGCTCAGAGACACTGAGGGCCGGTTGCACCAACGTCGCTTAGCGCAAAGCGGAGCTTAGCCGAAAACTTAAGCTTAGTTTCGGTTTCGTTCGGTTGCACCAAACTCGCTTATCGCTAAACCTAGCACTAAACTACGCTTAACTTAAGCGCTCAACATTGGGCGCTTTGCTTCTGGTTGTTTCTTAATCCTGGATTAAAAACATGGCGGCTGGTTTGTCACGGTCGACGCGGTGGACGAAATTGGTTGTGCAAAGTGTTTTAGGCTACATCAGCGTGAAAGTTTCGACAAAATGACCTTCGATTGTGACAAGGATGCAAAATATTGTCGTGTGAAGTGTTTATCGACCCCTGTTTTCAAGTTGGCTCTCCACTTTCAGGGCGTGTTAGCCCTAACCGAGAAACGTACGGAGCTGTGGGGCTCACGTCTGTATTCCCGTTGGTTCTTCTGTCAACGAGCTTATTCGTATGTACAGTCGGGAGCAAAAGTTTGCGGGGCACGGGAGCGCGTGCCGAAATGCATCGCCGCGCCGTCCGACGGCGCGCCGCCGCATTAAGGCGACACGGTTTGGGCATGCGCACCTTTCGTGCATGCAATCATGTTTCTTTCGCTCGTCTCTTTTCGACGCGCCCCTGATAGCAGGAGTCGGCGCCAGGGGCGTGAGTTATCGCTTTGCTGGCTGTCTGCTGCGCGTCTGGTTCAGCCGTCTCAGCCACCGCGCTTTGTCACGGAGCTCGCGTGTGTGTGTATGGAAAGGAGGGGGGGGGGGGGGGGGGGGGGTTAGCCAGGCACCTTGCTACCCAGCGCGGCTGCTGAGTCAGCTGAAGACAACGCGGGGCATGACAGCCAGCGAAACGGCAACTTGCGCCCCTGGCGCCGACTCCGGTTATCAGGAGTGAGTCGGGCAGAAACGAGCGAAAGAGACATGACTGCCAACACGAAGGGCGCGCATGCGCAAAGCGCTACTTTTTAATGCGGTGGCGCGCCGTTGCACGGCGCGGCGATGCATTTCGGCACGCGCTCCCGCGCCCCGCAAACTTTTGCTCCCGACTGTACTTACTTATTTTTGCATAGCTGTAACGTATTGTTATTTACCACCTTGTTTATTTACACTTGCAGCGCGTATCCTTCAATCTGATCAGCGCGTTGAATAGTGGCAGGACATGATCTCGGCGATCAGCTGATTGTCGACACCTCTGCCGTTTGCATTAGATTGCGGCGCTTTTAAGTAATAAAACAGCGAAAATTCAATTTCTTTCGTTTTCTGAGTTTTGAGACGATCTTCAGTGAATTTTCCTTATCGCGCGAGTAGAATCTTGGCTTCAGAAAACTGTATCGTTCCATAACTGTAACTTTTTTGGTGATCGCATTTTTTTTATACACTTTGCTTTATATCTTTCATTCGTTTCCCGAGAACGAGATACTGTTGTTTCCGAGTTGTGCTCTGTGATGGTGTTTTCTCTTTACTTTTGTCGTTTGTTGTCATTGTGACGATGGTTGAGACTATATACCGGAACACGTTTTCAATAAAATTCAGTTGAAAGTTGCGCCTTGTTGTGTCCTCCGTAACTTTTTTGGTGATCGCGATTTTTTAGGAATATTTTGGTTTTTATCTTTCATTCGTGGTGACGACAAATCGTAACGACTACTATGTTATATTCGTTCATTGCTGTATCGGGGCAGGCTGGGGCAGGTGATGCGAAGAGACGACCGTTCTTATCGGCACGATGTGATGTACTAATGGAAGTGTTTTTGTTTTTTTTTGAACGTGACAGTGTGAAACTGAAGTTTGTTTGAGGCTGCAGAGGATGTTCAACGACGGTACAGTGCAGTTCTGTCACCTTGCTGATAGCAACGAGTACCGTCGATGCAAGGACTCTTGACCTGACCTCTCGACGACTTCTATTCGAAGATTTCCGGGCATTTTCGCAGCTGCCGTGGCGAGTTCGTCACTGTTTTGAACTTCATCGGTCTCAGGCTTGACTTGGTTTTAGTAGTCATCTTACCTGCCTACTTATATCCATGATGTTTTGTCTTCAGCGATGTAGCCAGTAGAGTGTCCTTCTCGCGTTCGGTGAGATTTGGGGCCCCCGATGGCTCCTTCGCCTCAAAATGTGAGCACGAAAACTACTACCACTGTCAAAATATCCTGTTATCAACCGATATTAAACACAAAATCAAAGATGTAAAGAGCATTCGTGTTTACTTGAAGCTTTGACTTCTGTTATTGAAAGTTAAACGAAAAAATGATTGAATTTGGAGGCCTTTAATTTGTTACTCACCGAAGAAATACAGCGAAAAGCAGACGCCGACGACGACTACTACGGCAGTTTTTCTTTTTTCTTTTTTTGTTTACATCACGTGATCCCTCTCCGCCAATCGTATTCGTCGCTCTGAGCGTTCCCTAGTTTGCTCTGTTTGTCCCTAGATTCCCTACGCAAATCCAGCGTTTAGCTAGGGGCGCGTCTGTAAAGCCGGCTTAACGTTGGTGCAACCTTAATTTAAACCCGTGCTTACCTAAGCTCGGTTTAGGGCGCTAAGCCGGTTAGGAAAGCGCCGCTTTGGGTTAAGGTAAGCGGCGTTGGTGCAACCGGCCCTGAGACGATTTAATGTTTTGTGTTTTGTTTTAATATCATTGCTACTTCCCTATTGGAAAGACCAGTTCAAACATGGTACCAGTTTCAAACTTGGTTATTGCTCCAGTTTGACCAGTTTCCTAATGGTTGAACTGATCAAGGTGGTTCGAACTGGTCACACTGGTTGACTACATGGTCATGGCGATTGAACTGGTCACACTGGTTGACTTGTCACGCTGGTTCGGCAAAAAATATTTTTGTTTGTTCGCGCCAGGCTGTGCTTTGGAAATCTTTATTATACACAAATGTAGACACAATGCGCCTACTACAAGCATCAGCTGAACATACATTGAGCGCATGCACATACATAGCATATACAAACATCAATACAACAGCACACTAACCCGATCATTACTTTCTAACTCTGCGTTTCCGTCTTTTATACAGGTCGTTTTGAACGTACGGAATTTCTGGGTGACCGCCTAGGCAATAAAAAATATTCCCAGCATGTTGTTGTTTTTTCAAGCAATTTCATACTTCTGAGAGTATTGTGAACGGCTTAGGGGGGTGAATCTCTTGGTAAAAAGTAAAGGCTCGATCATGCCGTAATTATTTGAAAGCCAATAAATCAAGGTGAAAAAGCGAATAAATAAAGTGTGAAAGAGGGGTCAAACTGTTAACCAGTTAGACCAGATAGGTCAATCTGGTTACCAGTTGGACCAGCTCGGCCAGTCTCACGACCAGTTCGTCGTCTGGTGACCAGTTCGGCCAATCTGGTGACCAGTTAGGCCAATCTGGTGACCAGTTCGGCCGATTTGGGACCAGTTCGGCCAATATGGTGACCAGTTAGGCCAATATGGTGACCAGTCAGGGTAATCTGGGCAATCTGGTGACCAGTTAGATCAATATGGTTACCCGTTAGACCAGCCTCGCTACCAGTTGCACCAGTTTGATTTCCTGTTAGACCAGTCTGACCAGTCCAAATACCAGTCTGACCAGTTCGATTTTCAAACTGGTCTTTCCAATAGGGTTATGAGCCACAGAGGTCGGTTTTGAAACAAAATATAGTCAAACCATTCCGACAAGCGTAGTTTGATTGCGGAAATGATTTTTCCAAGTGATAAAAACATTAAAATGTTTTCGCATACGTGGCGAAACCTGAAATGGCAGAATGCACTTCATGGCGCCCATTTCATTTGGATCGCGTCGGGAATGTGTACCGACGCACAGTACAACGCGCGCAAAAGTAGCTGTGGTGCACCCGCAACCTCGCGCTTGTTGTTCTGACATCTCTGGTTCGCTCACTGCTGGCATCCAGGCATCTGACACCCTGACATCTGGCGCTTTTTCTGTCTTTCACGTGGCGTTCCAAGCGGCACACGACGGAAGATGCACATCAAGCTGTTCTTGAACACGTGTCGCCATCTGTAGTTTATATTAGGAAACTACAATCTGCCGTAACTGGATGGGAAAAGTTTGAGGTCTTATAACATTCTTAATGTGTAATATATCAACATGAAAGTTCTGTAAATTGTAATATCGAAGGAGGCTTCATAATGTAATGTCTCGTTATTTTGATTAGTTGACGTGATTCCGTTTTTATAGCGCCATAAAATAATACCATTTTAAACTTTATTTTTTATTTTAAAATATACATTAGCTGTACAGTTCGTTGCTTACTTTTTTAATTTATTACATCCAACCAAACTCTCACGTAAAATATCGTGGACAATGGGACGTTATAACTTGAGAAATAATTTTTTCAACATTAGAGACTGTGGTCTATTAAAAGATAAATATTTAACCAACAACTAAAAGTAATTGCAATTTTGATACATTAAAGGATTGTTGAAAAACAGCTCTTTAATTTGACATTAACTTTATAATTGTAAGATACATAGAACAAAAGTTATAAGCCATCACAAAAGCACCAAAACGTCATGCACGTTGGGGTTGCATCTTAATTGGTTACATTCCTTGACTGATTGGTCTCACGTTATTGCGTTAACCAAAAGTTTCATATTTACTGGTATTAACGTCGGTGTCCCATATACGTTCCAACACAAACGTCTTAGTTTAACATATTAGAGAGTTTTAGTAGATCGTGTTTTCAGACCACGCTAATCGTAGCGGGAGCTCGCGCTGCCACTTCGATGCATGCTCTGAAGCGCGTGCTCGTAGCGGTAGCGGGTCATTGAAAACGATCTACTAAAACTCCCTATTATTAGGTTGGAATATGTGAGCGACTTCTTCTCGATCATGCATGCAGTTGACGATTTAGGTAAAATAACACTCTTTATTGCTGATCTAACAGCATGTCGGACTTCCGCTCTTTTCCCCTGCCCGAGAGAGAGTCCTCCTCTCCCGCTGGGTTTGCGCCGCGCGCTCGCCTGATGAATGGATGGATGAATCGGGCTGAGCCCTTTGGATCGGTCGGTAGCTTACGCCACCTAGCCGTTTTGTTTTACCATTTAAGCTTAGAATATTTAGATATGAAAACTATATTCACTCCGCACTGAAAAGAAAGTGAGGCTATACAACCCCCTTGCCATTCGTTAGTAAGAAAATACCTAGTTTTCTCTCTCTTTCTGCCATTATTCACTTAATATAATAAATAGCGCTACTTTGCCGATTCTGGCAAAGTAGCGCCGTTTCGGGGCCCAGTAGCGAACCGTGGGTTACACCTGGACGGAATCTGGTAAGAAAGGGGAGATTTTCCCTAAAAGTTTCAGTGTGAGCACTGACTGCAAAGCTGTGCCGTGTCACTGTCACTGCTGAATATAAAAAAAAGGCTGAAATTAATTTATTTTTGGCTCTCCGCTGACGGTAGGTAGTTAATCCCAGACTCACTAAGAACGCTATGTGTTCGTAATGGGCTTCAAAGAAACAGAAACCACTGAAACAATCCCAAGCCTCCTAAAAAGTATAGTATCTGTGGACTGTGGTGACGCCCATTCACTTTGGAAAGCGAAGAGAAAGACTGAGAAATATTGAGAGACAGAAACAGGGACCGAGAGTCGCTAAAAAGTATGCGCTTAACCGAACTTCCACATCTCGACTCTTTCACTCCCAAATAAGCTATACACACAGACACACATTTATGCAACTTGCTCCAAATACAGGGCAAAATGCGTTCGCGCTCCAAGATAGAAAAGTCACAAAAATAGGAAGTCAGGTTCTATTAGGGCGATGGTGTCACACTCCTGTAAAACAAATTCGTTGCTTTTAAACTGCAAGAGGTAAGTGGTGTTGCATGGACACGCAGTATGGCAGCGAACCGCTAGGAGAAATCATATCCTCTAAACTAGCGTGGGACGGGTGGTTATCATTTGAGCCCGTTATCGTTTCGACCTTCTCACTTGGCCCTTCTCAAAACAACCATTCTCAAGAAGATCTTCTCCCTTGGAACTGTCGCATTTGGCCCTTTCTCGTTTCGTCTTTCTCATTCCAACCCTCTTTATTTGGGCCCGTTCTCCTTTCGCCCTTTTCACCTGGCCCTTTTCAAAGCAGCCATTCTCAAAAATGTCTCGCGTTGACCCGTCGCACTTTACTCTTTCTAAACCGAAATCGTTTTCTTAGGGTAATGTTAATAAATATATTGATATAATTTGTGTGTGTGTGTGTGTGTGTGTGTGTGTGTGTGTGTGTGTGTGTGTGTGTGCCACGCTACAGGCGTACTCTCTCTGCTAAGGAGTTTAGCAGTGCGTCGAGGTCGTCGTGAAAAGCTACTAGCTGACAATAAAACAGACCAACTATTTATTGCAGCCAGATCATATTCCGAAATGTCACGTTGTTTGAGGTCTCTCGACTTGGGACAATGCCACCACTTCTATAATGCGGTGGTTCTCAAAAGGGGGTCTACGAAGGCATCCTAGGGGTCCGCGAAGCCCTGTCTCATCAGTCAGGCACGGCAATGTTAATTGTCTTTCTTCACGTTGAAAAAAAACGTTCCAATTTTCGGGAGAGTACTCCCGTGTGTATGTCAATGAGATAAGTCTACTTTATACTAGCAATTGGTTATATCCATTTATTAAATCATTATCATGATAACCTATACCTTTCTATGCCCGTCACCCCGAACGGGGTCCTCCATCATCTCCGCCTTTCTACAAGGGGTCCGCGAAACATCAATGGTTTAGAACCACTGCTATTATGTATGCCATTTCTGTTCAAACACAGTTTCCAAATTAAATGTTCATCGCTCTTTTTTTCTCGTTTGCTTAGAGGAAGGGAAGCAAGCGTCAATGTACGATTCTCAGTGCGTACCTCTTCACATAACACATATCTGATGGTATGTTGGGAGCCCAAGCAAGGTAAGGCTCATCAACAAAGCCGCGAAGGCATAACGACGTTAGAAGCATGCTGAACTAGTGCCATTCTGTCGTAGCGCGAACGGGCAAAATAAGAATGGGTCCAGTTATGAAAAACACAATTCGGATCCTATGAGAAGGTTCAAACGATAAGGACCAAATGAGAATCGGTCGAAATGCGCAAGGTTCAAATGCTAATGGGACGTTTTGAGATACACCCGCGTGGGACACGCCAATACCGCGTACCCTCCCTCCTCCTCCTCCTCCTCAAGAGCTACAACGCATGTAGCTTTTCCCCTCGAACGTCATCACTATAGTGGGTCCACGCAGCGCCGCCTTACTTGCGTCAGCATCGCCGCCCGGCACGTCTTGCAGTGTCTCAAACCGAGCGCGACGTCGGCGGGGGTCCACACAGGATGACGTTATGTGCAGGCCTTGTTTTCTAGGTGGTGTTGGACATGCCGATTGCCAGTGATGGCTGGGATGACTTCTGCTGATAGACTTGCCTACTTCCCACCTTTTTTTCTCCTCGGTAGCAGCGCTGGTTAGAAAACAGTGTCGTGTCATTGGCCCTGGTGATGATTTTTAAAGAGACACCGAAATTAATTTTTAGTTTGCAGTTGGCAACCTGCAGTAAAGTTTGCCCGTTACAATATCAACCGGCGACACGTTTCGAAATGCATGGAGATCACGGGGATGGAGATGGGTGGCCGAGTGGTCTAGCGCACACCAGCTCGGAGCACGTGGAGCGAAAGCTCGCGCTGTAGAACGCAGGCATCGTGGGCTCAATCTCCACCCCTGCCCGTATCGATCTGGATGAGCATCGTACCGGCGTGCGGTCGTGTAACACTACTGCGTGATGCACGCTAAAGGCCCCAGGCTAGTGGTTGTACTACAGTGTACCAGAATGGTTGGGGTGGTGGAACCGGAGCGGCTCGGCAACGGGAGCTCCTGAGTGAGAGTATATTGACAGTTTGTGGCGGCGCTGTTGTCGAGTTACCAGGAAAAAATTGCGCAGCCCTCCACGTTTGGCGGAAAATGCGTTTAAAATCGACTACGTTATTGTTTTTTGTTCTTTTTTTTTTCGTTTTGAGCGGTGCGCGCGTCGGTTTAGTTGACCACGATTTCATAGTTTCCTGTGTTCGATCGAAATATGTTTTGAATCTTGTGTGTTCTGATTTTGCGCATGGTGAACCTGTAAAGCGTGTTTCACATGCAGCGGTTTTGGCCTTAGAGCAGCGCGATTTCTGCCGTCACGGCGCCCGTGCCGCTTAACCGCTGGTGCTGGCCAGAGCGCCGCGACGGCAGAAATCACGCCGCTCTAGGGCCAAAACCGCTGCATGTGCAACACGCTTTAAGCGGGTCTCACATGCAGCGATTTTGGCCCTAGAGCAGCGCGATTTCTGCCGTCGCGGCGCTCGTGCCGCTTAACCGCTGGTGCTGGCCAGAGCGCCGCGACGGCAAAAATCGCGCCGCTCTAGGGCCAAAACCGCTGCATGTGCAACACGCTTTAAGCGGGTCTCACATGCAGCGATTTTGGCCCTAGAGCAGCGCGATTTCTGCCGTCGCGGCGCTCGTGCCCCTTAACCGCTGGTGCTGGCCAGAGCGCCGCGACGGCAGAAATCGCGCCGCTCTAGGGCCAAAACCGCTGCATGTGCAAAACGCTTTAAGCGGGTCTCACATGCAGCGATTTTGGCCCCGGAAGCGCGATTTCTGCTGTCGCGGCGCTCGTGCCGCTTAACCGCTGGTGCTGGCCAGAGCGCCGTGACGGTAAAAATCGCGCCGCTCTAGGGCCAAAACCGCTGCATGTGAAACACGCTGGGTAGCGCCGAAATTCCGTCGACGAAACGGCGACAGAACTCTTGCTGCGCACCTGGTTGCCAAACAAGCTACATCCGAGTGAAAGGCGTGAAAACAGAGTCCCTTTTCGGCGTTCCAAAGCCACAAGAGATCTTTGGGAAAAGAGTCTGCAACGATCGGACAAGCGTCTTGAAGAAACAAGCGCTGTCTGCGAGCTGCACTTCGAGCCCCGCTTCATCTCTCGAGACTACGTCCACATAATCGGCGGAAAAGAAGTGTGAATTCCTCGTGGACACCCCGCGCTTACGCCAGACGCGGTGCCGACTCTGCTACCAAATGTACCCCAGGACCTGAGATGGAGACCCTCCCGCAGGACGAGAAGAAAGGTAGCGGAAGGCAAGTCCACCAGAGCCCCCTATCGTTGCAAAGCGTTCGGGGCTCGCTCGGGAAGCTGACCCGTTGTCACCAGCGGTGAACAGCGAAGCTTCTGCCGTGATCCCACCGGGCATCGATCGCAACGCACTAGGCTCCCTGATTATGCCAACTCCCCACTGGGCTGTTCACAAGTTCAGCAACTTCGACGGTGTTGTTTATTTAGAGTCTGCTCTTAAGCCGAAGTCTAACAAGATCAGCATCGAAAGGGCGGTGCTCATTTGTTTCTTCAAATTAGCTGATATGGTATGCCAAGTTTACCTTCAGCGCTGCATATTGTAACCTTGTATGCGCTGCACATTGTAACCATGTATTTCAATGCCGTGCTATAAACTATTACAACTTTTACCTTGCCTTATTTACGTGTGCTGTTGTTTTCTGGTCTAAACGATGTAAAATAGTTCCTTGTTTTCTTTTTGAATCTTTTTCAGCCCACATTTTCTCAGTTTTTTGGACTAAAGTTCAATGTTAAAACGCGCGATAAAAGTTGTCACGGCTTATAGACGCTTTACACACGCGCCAAATTACAGCCGCCATTGCTGACCTTCTCTTGTCTTACCGAGATGCCGAACAACTGAAACGGTAGTTGACGATCCTCTGCAAAGGCCGATGCTTTATAAAAGGACACAGCTGAATCTATTATGGCAATAACCTGGCCTGCTATGGTAATGATGAAGTCAAATAAACGAAATAAGAGGAAACAAAAAACTGAAGGTCAGCTATGGCGGCGTCCATGCACAGCTGCTGCAAAGCGTCTATAATCCATTCCTTACAAGTGAACGTCGGGTGGTCCTTGGATGGTCGTGACAGCCATGAAGAAATATAAGATTCTCATCTCTCTGCGACCGTCGCTTGGGTGGTTTGTCGCATAAATGAACAGAAGAATAGAGAGTTTTAGTAGATCGTGTTTTCAGGCCACGCTCTTTGTAGCGGGCGCTCTCGCTGCCACTTCGATGCTTGCTTTGAAGCGCGTGCCTATAGCGGGAGCGGGCCTTCGAAAACGATCTACTAAAACTCCCTAATGAGTGACAAGTGAAGCGAGCTGATCAAGGTCAAGAAGAAAAAGACGGACAGAAAAAAAGTCAGAGAAGTAACCTGGGGTACTTAAAAACATACTAAAACAATCTCTGGCTTTAGTATGTGCCGTTTCGTTCCACCATGAATTAAAATAGCAAAAAAAACTGTTTTTGAATTTTAGATATCCCACCCAAATATCTAATGTTTGGCCTTTTGCAACAAAGGCAATGGGCATTTCATTTAAAATGCTCACCATCCGACGAACCGAAAGTCGCAGCTAATTGTGCTCTGAAACAAATTGTAATCCGCTTCTTTAAAGTCGCAATTGTTTTTATGTGAAGGTAGAGTAATGTAGCTTGTACCGTCATATACATTGAAGCATTATGTTGCCAATGGTCGCGCGGCAGCGTAATTGATGCCGCGGTACGACCACTGGCAGGTCGTAGCTGTATCACGAATCCTAAGAGCACTCTACCAAAGCGTCACCAAAAATTCTTATTTTCGCGCCTGCAGCCGCAGATGTGCACACTATACTCTGTTTCACCTTATGATGTACCGCAGGAAAGGCTACAAGCGCGAGATCCTTGCTCTAGGGCACATCTCAGCAGCACAAGCTCTCGTGCGTTAAGAGCAGCTCCCAACGCTATGAGCTCGTGCTTCTAGCCTTCTCTGCGGTACAACATAAGGTGAAATGGAGTATAGTGCCACTAAATAAGCTAGCGCACACCTTCTGGGAAACGCGCCAGCGTCGACACCTGTCGCGATCAATACCACGCGCCTCAGGCAAGCCGCTCCAGTCCCAACACTACCCAAGTATTTTAGTTCACTGTAGCTGTACTTTACTGGCTACATTTCTCATCTCCGGATGGGAGACAAGCCGCCCGTTGAGGCAGACCACGTTCTAGGCTGTATAAACCTGAACACTTCCCAAATTATTTTCTTTCAAATGTATGGCGCGGTAAATCTCGCACGAGAGATCCTGCTGCGTTGACGCGTGGAAACCCATGTTGCAACACGCTCGAGGGATAAAAAAATACGACGCAAACATTCTATTTCTTTCATATTCCTATTTTTGTTAATACTTTTTTGTTTTGCACAAGAAGAACACTTGACAAATTGGAGCGTGTTAGTAAGTTACAGGGACCAAGGAAAGCGACGTTAAGAACAAACCCAGGACGAAACGCATGAAAAGAAATGTTTCCTCCACGTCCTTAAGCACAATACCTCTGATATATATATATATATATATATATAAAGCTTGTTTTAAAAATGTTTGGAAAGCATACGATAGCTTATTGTAGTCGTTAAACATGCTAATTACAAATAAAAACTGGAAATTGGCTTTTGTTGACAATTAAAAGGGACCATGAAATGATTTTACCAACTTCGTTTTCTTTATAACTTTAGTACTCAACTCAAAAGCGAAATTATACTTCGTTTCAACTTCGGTCCAGACGCCGCCAAAGCTACAAGCGCGAGCTCCGGGCTTTCAGCATCCCTGCCAAGCACGCGCGCTGGTGCGGTGCAAGCACTGTTCTGGGCCACATGCTCGCGCTTGTAGCATCGGCTGCGTCTGGACCGAAGCTGAAACGAAGTATAGAAGAATTTCGGGCACTACAAGAATGGAATTCGTTATATAATTAAGTAGCAACACTTACTTCTTTTGAGACAGTTACTCATGTTATTAAGGACTTTTGTTTTAATTGGATAGTTTCTTGTTTTTATGTTCCTTTTTCGGTATATGTAGGCAGACCCCTCTTGTGAGCATATCCTTTTTTCCGTGTATTTTAACAACGTACGTAACTCATGCCATTGCTCTCAATAAAGAGCGACAGTATTCCTAAATAAAATAAAACAGAAAAGAAATCAGGTGGACGCTATGTGCTTCGCCATAGCCTCCTATATACTGTGAGCATAGAGGAGGCTATGGCTTGGGCATCGGACGTGATGACTGGAAGCTCCCACCGTGCTTTTTAAGCACACTACAGGACCTGTCATTCGCACTCAATGTTAAGTGCCGTCACGGCACTTATTGGCCACGAACAACGAATGCGAATTCAAATATTGGTCGACTGATTGATTCTCGGCAAGAGCTTACGTCCGAGTGACTCAGTGCTCGTGCCCAATGCGTCATCTGGGTTCACTGCACTGCGGATGCATCACAGTGAAAAGGTGGAGACAATGGAGGGCTTCTGAAGGGAAGGAGACAAGAAATATTCCGTTATATTTTAAACCTAAAGCAGGCGGTTGGCTTCTTACTTTCGTGCGCTAATATTATTTTAGCCCACTTAACGATATGCGTTTAGTAAAACCCCGATCTGAAATCATTTATCCCAGTCCAAAATTTATTTCATGGTCCCTCTATCTTATCGATAAATAAAAAAGAAGTCCCCGGCGCACGCGCTAACGTTCCTCAGAGGCAGAGAAGACTGAATCCAGAAGCGTCAAGGATGTCAGCGAAGAGCCCCAAGAACGTTCCGTTCACGCAGCTTGAGAAGAACACCTTGAAATCTCCGATCAAGGGAGTCGCACCCCCTGTCTCCGAAGGAAAGAGCTCGGGCGTCGCCAGCCACAAGTTCAAGGAGAGCGCCTGGCGGGAGGTGTGCAACGAGTTCAACGAGAGACACGGTAGCCCCTACCGAAACGTGAAACAGCTGCAGGAACGCTGGAGCCACCTCAAGTCGAGCTCGACGTCGCCGGTCCAGCAGCCCAAACAATTTTCATATGGAAAGGGTAATGCTTTGAGTTATTCCTCTAAATTCTTTGGCAAAAAAAAAAAAAAACAGGCTGTAGTCACGAGCCAGCTCGTGGATTCTTTTAATTACATACCCCTTTTGAAAGTCAAGTGTCGATTATTAGAATGTCGGATCTAAAGTCGGAACCACTCCACTGTGGCGGACATAAGATGGCGACGAAATGGAATTAGTATCGTCTCTAGGATTCCAGTTTCGGAGGTGTTCGTTGTATCTGCCGTTGTGCGCACTCTAAAAACAATACCCTTCTCGAGAGGTTCTTCGACGCCCAAGAACTCTTTCAGCTAGTGAAGAACGTTTTCATCTCAAGCACTATCACCATCTCTAGTACTAGAAACGTAACTGGCCGATGAAGAATCCTTTCGCATTAAAAAATGAGCTTAAAAGAACCCCGCATAGGTTTTTTTAGGAAGAACCCTTTTAGGGGGTGATTAAAATAACTCGTTAAGGTGCAAAATATGGACAAGCCAAAGAACCCCAAAAGTTTCTTGGGCGACCTCATTTTTTGAAACGCATGGATTCCCCAGCTTCCAGCAAAAAAACAAATCTTAAAAAAAAAAAAAAAAACTATTAACTTTTTTTTTTTTTTTTTAAGACTGTACTTTGTCTCGTGAGTTAAAGCATTGTAGCCCCATTTTAAACATTTCCGGTACAAGACTGCAGGTTTTGCAATACCTGCGAAATCGAATCTACGCACTCTGTTGAATGAAGGATAGGTCAAAATGGAGGAAATAGGGGCAGATTGGAAGTGGGCCAGGGCTATTCAAAAATGATGCCACTAATTTTGTTACAAAAAAGAACGAACGAACAGACGTGGGCCAAAACTCGGAGACTTAGAGTCAGGCTAGATGTTCTGAAAACCTCGTCTACAGTACAGGGCAAACAATGAATATCCTCCGCTAGTAGGCACGACAAATACATCTTGTTAAAGATTGTTCTCAAAATCACGCAAACGTTGTTTTTTTGTTTTTTTTTCCCACCATGCAAGGTTTTCTGGGCAGACAGATATGACATGTTTTCAGCTGTTTCCGGTTGTTTTAAAGCGATTACAAAGTCCCCGTGATGCGACTGAAGTTTGGTGGCGTTTGTTGTATACTATATACCGGGTTATACAGGTTGTTCGGTTTTAATTATGTTAACTAAATAAAATCTAATTAAACGCTTTAAGTTACTTATTTGACTTGTCAAGGTTGGCCGTAGTTATAATCCCCCCCCCCCCCCCCCCCCCCCCCCCCCGACTGCATAAATCGCTTACGCAATCCGAGTTAGCGTAACTTTTACGAATTTTTAAATAAATCTGTTCGAATCAAAACTAAACACCCTGTATATACCATATAGCCTGTTTCCAAGAGAAATTCTCAAATTTTCTTGAGATACGGGATGCTGAAAAGCGGACGAACGCAAGTGAAAGACGTCACTTTCTTTTGCAAGAAAACCGTCCACGACAAAAAAAAAAAACACACACAAAGCGAAGAATGCATGTCAGTGAGGACAGGACGTTTCTAACTACTCTGGCTGGGAAAAAAAACGTTTTCTAGCATGCGTCACTGAAAAAACAATTGTGTCAAGAAAGAAAGAAAATCTCCCGTTTTAATTAGATCAGTAAACTGTGATGGTGACTTTTTTTTCCTTTACGGGGGTCAATTTTTGAGCCTTCTTCCCAGGAACCTGTTACGCGAACGTCCTTTGTCGGTAAAACGATGTATGAACCAACAGAATATTTCCGTATCAAATGGTCGTTGCATATAAATTTGAATACATAACGATCTTTTCTCCCCTAGAAGAAGTTGCCAAGCTTGGAGACATCGGCGAGGTCGTAAGTTCTGCTGACTTCTTTAACCCGTTACTTCTATTACTCAAAGTCAACGTGAAACGGTCAGAAAGGGGGGGGGGGGGGTTGCTTGCTTGGCAGAGCTGTTCTAATTCTATGAAAAATGCTGTTCTAGTTGTCTTAGTTATTATATTTGTTCTAAAACTAAAACAGCTAGAGCTGTACTAGTTCTACGAAAAAAAATTTGCTCCACTAAAGTCGGTGATAGGTTAAGAACCAAGTGGATGCTCCGCCCCCAGCACGCGTTCGTTGCCTTTATTCGTGATTTGGCGGCGCGTGCGATGAAGTATTATGAAAGTCAGGAAGCTTGGATACGAGCATCTACCGTGTTCATTCCTTGTCTTTAAGTATTTAACTAAGCTGTTTTCCCCCTTGTAACTTTTTCTTAGCGTTTTTAAAGCCGGTGCTCTTAAAAAATAGTTTATATTTATTAATTTTTCGGTGTCGCAATCGGTCACGCCATTGATTCTTTTCTGTTTTTTTTTTTTTTCATACTTGGCAGTCATTGTTTTTTTGGAAGTTTCCGTACTTCACGTCCGGCAACTTCAACGCAACTAAAACATCAACACAAGACCTTACGTTGGTCAATTACTGATCAGAGCCGACATAAGTGATGGGCATACAGCCGCATATTGTACCACATATACAATATGTGTGGTACACAAACCACAAGGTAGCAAAATCTGGCATCAGTCATCCGGAAAAAAATGTTTTCAAAGTTTTCATTGCATTGCGGTCCACGTTTTATTAAGGCACTTCACGCCTTCAGGGTAAAGAAAAAATTAAAGACGTCTATAAATCTCTCTAACGCGAAATTAGAGCGTAGCTCTTGAGGAGGGTAGGGTATGGAGGGGAAGTATGCCCCTCCTTCTCCCCTGCTCCTCCTCCTCTTCCCTTCTCCTTCCATCCTCCTCCTCCTCTCCTTTCCTCCCTCCTGGTTAAACCTTGTAAAACCTAGCTCAAATCTCCTACAAAAAACCTGGCACGCCAGTCTAAGGCTTCTAGGGCGTCTCGATCGCCAGGTGCCTATGCGAAAGCACTGTAGCATCATTATCGTCGTCTTTAAACCCTATTCCTTGTGCAGCTGGGTACCAGTAACGTACACGACACAATAGTCACTCAAACTATATTCCATGTACTTCTCCGGATGCGACGTTACAAGAACGCCGCTGTGTAATGCCATTCCGTCTTGACGTCTGCCAGAATCCGAACACTGGCAGCAAAGCCAAGGAACGGATCTCCCCGAGACAGGCTGTAATTGCCAACGCTCCGTCGGCGCCCCGGAAAGGCAAACCAGCGCCCCTGTGCTTCGATGACGGCAAGAGGCGCATCGATTTCGTGCTCGCCTTCGGCAAGGGCGGCGGTTCGGTGGCGGAGGACACGCGGAAGGTCTTCGAGCAGAACCTCCTGGAGGCCGGCCTGGAACTCGAGCGGGTGGACGGACACGTGCGTTGACTCTGTCTTCACGTTTCAGTTTAGCCTTTTACTGGGTGCTAATTATCGACAATGTTTCAATCAATATGCTTAAATTTGTCAGCTTGACGGAAGAACGTCGTTAGAAAGCTGTACTCTTCCGTTGCCCGCACGCGAGGAGGTAGAAGGTATAGCGATCCTAGCGCCACTAGATGCCCTCACGGGCAACGGAAAATTACCGTTTTTGAACGACACTCTTTTCGCGCAATGTTTATGTTTACCTTTAAAACCTTGAGGGAATCACGACAATGAGCATCCAATCGTTCCAACATCTCCGTCTCTTCTGTCCATACGTACGGGCTGATACCGTAGCGAGCGCCACTGAGCAAGTACACTACGAAAAGGCGCCAGGCGTAGCTTTTCAACTGACCTTTATCTAGTAACGCCGGTTTCAGTGGGGTTAATTTATAGTTTCTACCTTTGACGTCACGGCCAGGATTTGCCTCATTGGTTGCGGTCCTGGATACCTGCCACCAGTCGAACGCATTGAGCTTGATCGTGTGTGAAAATTAAACAGTGGAAGCTAGTGTTAAACTTGGACTCATCGCTTGCTCGTCAAACTCGACGTTTCGATTGTAGTAAGGTGTGGAGATGGGCGAGTCGGTGGATGATCAGCAAAATAAAAATAGCGCAAAAAAAAATGGATACAAGGACAAGTAGAATTAGACACAGACAAAACACAGCGCAGACTAACGACTGTCGTTTTCTTCCAGAACAAAATAGATTGACACAAAAGAAGAAGAAATAAATAAATAAAATAACCATACAGGGCATTTTTTTATCCCAGTCACAATCACAGTCAGAAAGAGAGAAAAATCTTTGCAGGGCATTTTTTTTTATCACAACCACACGCAGTTATGGTCACAGTAGCGATCACGGTCACAGTCACGGTTACACTCACAGTCACGTAAATGTGTCAGTCCGATGAATAAGAGAGAATTCATTATCAGAAAGGGTAATTGATTCTAACTGATACAAGCGTCACGTCCATAATGTCCAGTAAGAAAAGCCTCATTATTTCTCTAGCGGTCTTAAGGCCGGTTCAGACACTTGCGTTTGAGTGCGTTTGACTGCGTTGAGGCGAGAACCGAAAGCGAGTCACCGGCACATCTGTGCTTCGTACGAAGCGTGGAATCCAATTCAAGGAATCATCTTGGCATGCGGTATAAGTAGTAGGGACGTCCTGGTTTTCGCTGCCGCAACGCAGTCAAACGCAGCCAAACGCAACTGTCTGAACCAGGCTTTATTGTTTGGCCAGTATTTAAATATCATGCATTTGCGAAGTACAGCCCCATCTATTACAGTGTACAGCGAGATGTCCCGATGCAGCACTCCGTAAAGAGAGAGAGAGTACTCACGAGCCTTCCCTTGACCTACCTAAGAACTTGTGACAAAAGACTACTTCTGCACCAGTTGTCATTCCATATACAGATACTATTTCTCACAGGATTAAAAAGGTGGAAAATAAGTTTGATGTTCCGGTCGTCCTTTCCGCACCGTCAGAAATACATCTCTTATGCTCCGAAACTAAAAAAAAAAAAACTACAAAAACGTTTGTTATGTGAAGTAAAACAGCTTTAAAACTTGGGAATATGTTGCGTGTGCCGGCGGTGTAGTTTACAAAACTTTCTGTCTTGTGGAGACATTTATATAAGACCGACAGGCTAGAGTCACTTTATAAAGCTAGGCTTTGAGAGTACCGCATTCCTTTTCTTTCGCATTTTGCCGACAATACAGTCGCTCTATCCAACAATATTCTGGTTCGCTGCTGCATCATTGGACAGCGGCAGTCACGTGAGTCGCTATCATCATCATCATCGCGTTTTCTCGACGCCACCATCTTGGGTCCAGCGGTCCTGTAGCTTGCTGCTGTTCACTGTTTACTGCGCGCGCACGCTGAAGTCCGTCGCTCAGCACGCCCGTTTCCCGTGTTACGTCAAGATACGAACAACACGACCTCGATTCGCTGCCATAGCTGCGGCTGCAGCAGCTGGTGCAGGTGAGGGCTACAGCTCGGCTTGGCTCGGCTACAGTCACTCTTCCGTCTTCGCGTGGACCCAAGATGGCGGCGCCTGACGCGCTTCAGGCGCGTAGTTTTGGAGTTTCGGTACTCTGAAAGCGTAGCTTTATTTAGTGACTCTACGACAGGCAGATGTGTAAACGCCCGGGATCATGATCACTCTCTTTCTTTACAGTGCGCTGCATCGGGACATCTCGTTGTACATTGCAATAGATGTGGTTGTACCCCACAGTAAAATGATATCCAAATATTGGCCAAACATCACAATAAGACCGCTAGTGAAGTTTATAAGGTTTTTCTTATTGGGGATTATGGACCTAACGTTTGTGTCAGAGTAGAATCAATTACTCTTTTTGATGGTGAATTATATCTAATTAATGAAACTGACACATTTATATGACCGCAACTGTAACTGTGACAGTGGCCTTGACCGTGACTGTGACTGTGACTGTGACTGTGACTGTGATGAAAAAACTGTCCCTTATAGTTTTTCTATCTTTGTGGTTGTGACTAACTCTAACATTGACTGTGGTGAAAAAAGCTCCCTATTGTTTTTTTTCTCTCTGTTTCTTCTTTATTTGTGTCAATATATTTTGTTCTGAAAGAAAACTACCGTCGTTAGTCAACGCTGTGTTTGTCTGAGTCTTCTAGTTTTCCTTGTGTTAATTTTCGGGCCGTTTTTATTTACCTCAACGTTTCGACATTCCCCCTATTCCCGAGGAAGGCCGCGCAGCCGCCCACCGGAACCCTTTTCGTCGTGCACGTCAGCAGTTATTACCCATGACATCATTGCCAGCATTTTTCATCGGTAGTAGTCATGGAGCTGATCCTAGAGTTCGATGGTGGATGTAAAGAAAAGAGTGAAAGTTTACAGTCAAAAGCATGCTCAATAGTGACACCGTCGAAGTTTCGTCACTACCCTTCTTCCTAAAAATTAAAACATAACAAACGCTACAACGATATCAAAGTGAGCTTTTGGGCAACTCCGTGGAGGCCGACTATATGCACGGAATTAGTTTCGCACGTCGCCGATAGAGGGTCGTTTGGTCTACAACATTCCTCGAAAGGAGGTGTCTGAGCTGACATTCCTGTTGTTGGTGGTGTTTAATTGGTGCGCTCTTTCCTCGCTTTTCAAAGTGGGATGCTCGTGCGTCTATTCTGTTCACATCAAGAAGCATGATGAAAAAAGTCCGGCTCCTAGTGGAAAGTTACTCATATTTTTCTTTCCCGTGTTAAATAATTTATGTATATATGTGGTTGTTTTCTAGATTAGCTTTATGTCATTGTATCAAGGCGTACACGTTTCAAGCGCCAAAATCATCGTTTCTTCCTTTAACAACCAAATCATGTAAGGACTACGTCGCGTAACCGATGAACAATCCGTAAAACTTCATTTTTCCTCAATGTAATAACGAATATAGATACTTTTTATCAAAGAGGGGAGCGAGTTATCAAAAACAGCAAACCTAGGCAGCCGTGCCCGAATGTAAATGTAAGAGACTAAAAAAGGACAAACATCTTAGTTATGTAGTCAAAGAAAAAAATATTGCATGCATCATTAGTGCTGATTTGCACGCATGCGCGGAAACGTGGCGTTTTGATCATCTGCGTAATTTCTCATCGTTACAGGTGTCCGCCGCAGAAAAGATCACCTTTGTCAAAATCCACGCTCCTTGGGATGTGATCACGAAGTATGCAGAGATGCTCCACCTCATGATGCCGGTCAAGGTGGGCGTGTTTTTACGCAACCTTTGGATTTGGTCTACACAAACGACATCAGGGTTTCAAAGCACGAAGTTACCCAATGAGAGAAAAGCTTGAACTTAATCGTTGATATCCTACTCTCGTTGTAGATGCAGTACAAAGCTGTAGATTGACATTCGATATTATTTTGTGTTAATATTTTTTTCAGGAAAAGGAATTTGTGATACCAGACTCGATGATGATTGTACCCAAAGACCAAGAGAAGCCTTCTTACGATGCTAAAAGGGTAAGTGCCCTGAAAAAGAGTCTGAAGATAAAAAGAAACGTAGAATTAAGGGCAGATTGAAATAAGTATTGTCAAAAGATAACGAAGAAAGATATTAAACGAAGTATTTCTTAAATAAAAATAATAAAAAATTGTTTTAAGATATATTTAAGAAACAAACCAATGTGGCTAAAATCACATCTGTTGAAACCGCATGATATTTATATTTGAAACCTATAAAACCAGGCAAACGCAAAGAGGTGAAAACAAGGAACTGTTGAGTTTTTCCTGTTGCCGTAGCAAAGCAGATACCACAAAGCGTTCACAATCTAGAGGTGTGCACGAAGGCGGAAGCGTTTCCTCCACTCTGCTGTGTTTAGCTCCAGGTGCTGAAGTACTCACGGCTTTCAGGAGAAGAGTAGAGGTAGAGAGTTAAAGAACGAATGGAGAAACTTTTGAAGAGATTTTCTGCAAAGCAGAAAACGATTACTATACGGGCAGAAGCTGAGCGAGAGAAGGAGACGAGAGGGCGAGGGGTTGTCAGAACGTCCAGCTCTGGTTGGAATGATCACTGGCTAGACTCAAAGCCTTTGTCTTCACTGCTCTCGTTGAACGCGCTCGAATGCGAAAGCAAAACGCCGGATGCCGGCGTTTAACGTTCCAACGCGTTCCACGAGTGCAGTGGAGACAAAGGCAGCTGGCTTTGAGTCTAGCCAGTGATCATTCCAACCAGAGCTGGACGTTTGGACAACCCTGCGCCCTCTCATCTCCTACTCTCCCACGGTTTCTGCCGTATAGGATCCCTAAGCAACGCCCACCTATGCTGAAATGATAAATGGTGATAATTATTGGGTAGGTGATCTTTCAGGGGTGGGCGTTCATTCGAGGTTTTGCGTTTACATATGCCCCAACTAAAGAAGTGCGTCTGCCCTCGCGACACACTGCGCATGCGCGAGAGTCTCTTTTTGATAAGGGGAAATAATCTCCACATGCCCCGTTCCATGCTAGCGCCACCGCCTTCGATAGTGTCACAGACGTAAGTGAGGAAACCCTCTACGGGCCTCTATTGTTCGTGTTCGTCCGAACGCGTCACGTCGCAATGTCACGTGACGTCAAAGTGTCACGTGACCCGAGATATAATGACGTCGGGTCACGTGATATCAATTTCCCTGCGCTAAATTTAGCGAGGAAATCATTACGGTGTCACGTGATACCGCGATGTAACATGGCGTGATCACGTGACACCGTAGTGTCAAGTAACAGTGTCGCACGATGTCGCGCTGCTCGTTAAAAACCCAATCAATTGCTACCGCACCTTTATTGCATCCGGCGAAATGTCTAAGCCAGGCTGTTGTTTTCCTCGAGGTCATGAAGATGGAATTGGACGCTGCGAAGCAGGCAGCCGGGACATTGAAGGGTTGCGTGCGAGAGCTGGGCAGCAGGATTTGCACGCCCTGGCCGTACAACCGGAGGCTCATCCCGGACGAGCAGGAGTTTTATAACGCGGAATTTTACCGACAGCGAGAGGGGGCGTAAGTACATACTAGATGCTAGAGCAACTACCTATATAGTTACTGTTGTTCATGCGAAGGACAACTGCTCAAAACCAATCTAATTTTTTTTTAATTGTTCATGGCCGTTTTTATGCTAAAGTGGCCCCACAATGAATATTGTGCGGGTAAAAAGTCAACACTGAAATTTACCTCATGTTTTATGAGCAGTGGAAATTGCGGTTTTCAACAAATTCGCGGTATGTTGGCAGCCTATACGCGAATTAACTCTGCAAAAACGAGCAATATCGTACTCTCTCTGACACATCATATATACTAGCGAAGCACCCGGTCATTCGGCTGCGAATGAGGTTCATGCCGCCTCTCCAAGCTCGCTCACCAGAATCTGAACAAAGGCGCTAGGTGCTGCCTGGGATCATACGTTTTTGATGCTCTTGAATTCGAATTTTTTTTTCATGACGTCATCAACTCGACTTATTTTTGATTTGAATTACACTTCATGCGTGCAGGTTCTTGATAACTGACCAGGAGACGTTCTTTACACCAGCGATGCGAAGTCGTATTGTCTGGGAAGTGCTGACGCAGACGGCGTACGACGAACAAGGCCGCGAAAAAGGTACGCCCACTTTTGTCACTGCAGAGGTGACCCCGCGCATGTAGACTTCATAGTCACTGGAGACTTTCACTAGACCGTATTCTATAGCTACGCTTCGCTGCCGTGAGCTGTTGCCGTCACTTCGAAGCATGGATTAAGCACGCGCCCAATGTGCCCGCTCGCCGTAGCGTATACGGTGTATACCATAGCCTCTTCTATACTCACAAAGCCTGACACTTCGACGACGGAGCCATAGAGTGCCCGGTCACAGATTAGGAGCATGATGATTTGGTAGCACAGAGCATCAAAGATCCATTTCTCGTGAAACGTGGAAGTCAGCCACAGTTTTTGCAGCGGCGAAGACCCGAAACACACTTGTTCGCTCGGGAGAAGTATGTTTCGGCGTCTCGCCGCAGCGGGGCGCCAGTCACGTGGCTCCCATCTCATCCGTTGTCTGCCGGTCCACCTTTTCCATGCATTTCGGCGGCCGCTTCTCGTGGCGATTTCCCAGGCTTTGTCAGTAGGCTATGAGTATATTAAACCTCTCTACTGACATAGTGAGAACTGCAGGGCGTCTCTTTCGAACGCCTTCAGCACGCGCTCATTGCCTTCCATCGTGCTTTGGCTGCGCGTGCACGCTCGAGACTCACGAGGCGTCCAAGCGTTGTCGAAGGTATATAGGAAGCTCGCGCTAGAGGCGGAACAACTGAAACTCTCTCCTGCCATTCTTATCCTGTCAGTGACTGTAGTTACGCAATTAAATGGACTGCTGCTCGCGCTTCAAGATGTCTTATCTAGGAATTTCGCAAACACTTGTCGAACCCGAGGTTCAAGTCGTTTGGCGAACCTTCGAAATTTTGTCGAAATTGAACGAAGCTTGACTTTTTCAACAGCGTTATCTAACTTCTACAAAAAAATTGAAAAAAAAAAAACTTTTTTATAGAACGGCCATTTTTAAATTTTAGAAAATAGATTCCGATGACCCACACAGTAGCGATGCTAACATATAAGTTCCTCGTAATTTAGTTAGTTTGTAAAATGTTTCACCTATTCTTTGCTAGCTGGTGCCAGCTCGTTCTTAATTTACACATATGCGCATAATAGTTCAACCTTCGTCAAACATTTCTCGAACTTCCAGTCGAAAGTTTGAAAAAGACGAACCCGGTCAATCTCGAACAAGGACTGGTTCGAGACATCCCGAGTCTTTTCATTCTACGAATAGTTTTATCAAAGGGTGAAAACTTAATATCTGATTATTCTCTTGGCTCGAAGAACGCGGTCAGACTCAAATAATAATAATTATGATATAATGATTATTTATTTTCTATCATATGTATGGCTGAGAGAAAGTGAAAAATATGGGTCACCATACAACTTGACAGCCCCCCCCCCCCCGGGCCCCTCACACACACACATTACAATAGATTTGAGTGTTTTTTCTTCATTTTCAGAAGCTTATAGTTCTTTTTTCTTTATATAAAAACACACCTTTTAGGTTATAGTTACATTTTCTGAGGAAATTATAAACCAGAAGTCGAATTTAGACTAATGAACACAACAAGCTTATTGCCCCCGCCACGGGAATATTCGTGGCTGGTGGTTGGTCGCAAGTGCTGTAAGTCAAGTTTCTCAAAGTCATCGAAAGCATTTTGGCCAATGACGCACCCTAATTTTCGCTTATCCTGTTTTCTGCTTTGCCAATTAATGACCGAACTCCTTTCATATACGGCTCTGACCCCCTGTTGTTTCAAACGTCATATAGAGTTTCGTTTCAAAACTATGTATTGCACAAAGCACGGTGAAGCCGGACTCGTGCCCGTTACTTGAAAAATGTAATGAATAACAATTCCAAATTACCGAAACTCAATTGTAATGGATTATCGTTACAAATTACTTTCGCTTAAAAGTAACGCATTACTTTACTCGTTACGTTACAAAATACTTCCACGTTACTTTTCCCGTATACTAATCAAGGACTGGATAAAAAGAACAATTTGGTGTTTTCAAAAATGTTCTGCAACACTATAAAAATAAACTTCGTTTTAGCTTAAAGGGGTCATGAAACGATATCGAGTTGGAATGTTCATGACTTTGCAGAGGCCTATACTGGTCCATGTCTGGCCCAAGTATACTTGCAAAGACCCCACTGATACAGAAGCTTCTTTGTCACGGTGAAATTGCGAGGATAAAAAGGGAATATTCTTTTTCATTCTTGCCTTCGCAAAGCTTGATGACGTAATTATGAGATAGAAGCCACCCGCCCGGCGGCGTTCGAGCGCGGCTCAAGGACTAGACACGAGAACTGCGTGAGCACACGACTTCGGCTCGTAACAAAAAATGCCTCGGCGGAAACTCGGGTAGTTGGTTCGTGCTCAACCGCTGCAATTAGTAGAATTGCCAAACTCAAACAATGCCTGGAGCTGAGCACGCGTTTTCTGCTTTGACAACCCCAGCGCCTGGCTATGGTTAACTTTGACAGTATGGGACAGGCACCAGGCCACGTGGCCGCTTGTTCTGGCTCCGAGTTGAGGGGATGAACGATGCTCATATTTCTCGAATTTTTTTGGCCATTTACAAGAAAAAAAACAAAAAAACCAAGGCAAGTTTATTTTGTTCTTAACGTAAGAAAGTAGTATTACTATTAAGTAGTATCTAGCGAAAGTATAAAAATCGCTTCATGGCTCCCTTAAGTCCAGGCGCTGCCTATGCTATATACAGGCGTGAACATGTGGCCCTGAACAGTGCTTGCACTGCACAAGCGCACGTGCTTGGCAGGGACACTGAAAGCCCGGAGCTCGCACTTGTAGTATCAGCTGCATATGGACTTAAGCTGAAACGAAGTGTATACTTTCCATTTCTCATACGCAGGAGAAGAAGAAAAGCACAATGGAAGACGATGGAAAGAGTCAGAGCCTACTCCGCGTTGACTTCTTGATCTTTGTTTTTCGGATATTTGTATATGAATTGCACGTTTTCTTAGTGGTTCTAGTGACCGGTCGTAAAAAAATCAGGTTTTCTGTTGGGTTATTATTTTCTTCACGATGTTTTCTATTTTGTTGAACTTGCTATTATTATGCCGCTGAATTACCTGCTCATATTGCTGCAGTTTCTGTATTATGTTGATATTTGTTTTAAAGTAAGGAGTAATTAAAGTAATTGGTGACATAATTTTGTAACGAAATTACATTACAAATTACTGCCGCAAAAGGTAACGTGACAATCGCAATATTACTTGAAAAAGTAACTGCATACTTGTAATCCGTTACTTGTAACGGATTACTTTCTAAGTCTGGGTGAAGCGCCATCTAGATGCTGTGCTTAAAAACGTATGTGTTCTATAGAATATACAGTAGTTACGATAGCAGCCGTCCCAAAAACGGTGGCGAGTCGAACAACGGGTTTCGGACTGGGCGGACGCTACTGCTCGTGAAAGCAGCGTCTATGCCGTGAGTTGATCTAGTACCATTTTCTTACATTCAAAGGGCGCGTCTTAACCTTTCCGATAATTATACACCGTTGCTTGAGTAATGTGGCAAGAACAGTTTAATTGTACTAAACTTATTCTCCTCTTCATTCTTTTTTTTTTTTTTTACTTTTTTGAAAAACTATTTACATTGAGAGTGGTATCGCCACAATTTTTACCTCCGAGACAAATTCGTAAGTCGTCCCCCAGTAAATTATTTCTAAGAACCTGCGGCATCTCAAGGCTTCTATCCGGTGAGAAACTGAAAGCGAGCTGTCCTACGAGCAGACGACAGTGAAAAACGCGTCAGTGACGTCAGCGTTTTAACGCTCATATCAGATAGTGACTCCGCCCACGATCCAATCGGAGCCGTCGCACTGATGAGCGTGCCAATGACAGCAAGGACGTCGCATGATTCCACGTTCGCCGTCCGTCTCCCAACTAAGAGCGTAACAATAGAAAGAGTATCAAGAGTCAGATAGGTATGTTGTAGCGTGCAACGTTGCGCCGATAAAAGACAGTCAGTCGGAGGGCGTACGACGACAATACCGCCTAGAAGATAAGGCAGCGCTCGGCTTCGAGTCAAGTTTGAGCCGAACAAGGACGCAATCGTCGTGTCCCTTCTGTGCCCAGCATTGGCCTTCGTTGATGACGACATCTCGATCAGCACTACGGCGTTGTTATCTAGGAGGTGTTGGCGACGACCAGTCCCCGGGGGAAGAAGAGGTAGAAGGGTTCGAGCGAAAACGATGCTGGTCGAGAACTGCTCGTCCCGCCAGTGCGAAGTGCTTTCCATTATTGGCGTCTTTTGCGTGCAGTCGTTAACTCACTTTGATTCCTTACAATATGTTGGTTAAAATAAGTAGGTACCATTTTTAGTAGAAAATACAAATTACTAAGGTATCAAACGGAACAAATTGGTGCCAAAATCCAAACTTTTTCACAAAACTGATGACAGCTTCAGCGGCCTTATCTGGATTACTAGCTATATTAGATATATTTGCCATTGAGTATACGTAACCCAGAATACTACTTCTTTTTCGCAACACAGTCACTTTCAGTTCGTGCATGAAGCATTTCAATAATGTTTTAATAGATTAGTTGAACCATGTTGCTTGTCTCAACACAAAAAAAAGACCAAGTCCAATTTTATTGGTTCCAGGAATAAATAAACTCCTAAATCGAGACATCTACCTGGCGGCCTATCCACTACATGACGTGAGTTTTTTTGTTTTTTTTTAAGGTTCATCATTTCTTGACTGTCGGAAGTCCTCTAAAATATATGGCCGTGTCAGACACCTTAGGCAGGGGCAAGGTTACTAAAACACCCAGTTGGGAAACTCGCCGGCGAAACCTGGGCCGCTGGCGTCCACCGAGACCGAGCTAAATGCGACAACAGCGCCACTCTTTATCATTTGTCTGTACTGTGGTCACCTTGAGCTTTTTGAAAGCCTGTTTTTGCGTAAAAACAAACGAAAAAGACCCTTTTTGTATGAAATTTATTGGAGTTTAGTACAAAAAGAGGGGCGCGTTATGTTTTTATAATCTTTAGTTTGCAGGGTTTTGCGGCAAAATTAATATTGTTTTTATACAACCATGCCTCAGCGGGCCTTTCAGGTAGCGCGTCCCGCCCTAGGTGCATTTTAACTTCGGCAGTTGAACGCGGCGCGTCCGCAGGGAGAACAGGGGTGGCACCCCCGTAGCCTCTATCGCTGTATCTGTTATTAAAGCCAAAATCGAAGTCACGTGCAGTTCCTCGAGTGGCCGCTGCGGGAGAAATGGTGGTGTTGTGTTCGTCATTAGCTCGGTGCTCGGAGACAGATTAGGGACATTTTTTCGAAGCTGTCTCTATGGGAGTTTCCCAACTGAGTGTTTTAGTAACGTTGGGCAGGGGCCACACTGCTCATACATCATACAAAAAGACAGTCTGCAAACACTGGCCGGACCGTGTCTGTTATAACAAAATTTATACAAATAAAAAAGGATGACGAAATGTTACGCTTGGTGGCGCAAGCTGCCGCCCGTTACAAAGGGTATAGCCATTACCATCCATCCATCCGAAGCAAACATGCTTCTAAGATGATTGAGCCCTGTCTGCAGGTAGTTCCGTCATCCTGCCTGCAGCGAACACCCGGTCTTTTGTATGATGTATGCCCAGTGTTACTGCGGCATTAGGGTTCTCTGTCCCATAGGCTAAGATGAAGTTCGACCTCGAATTGAACCCAATTTAGAGTGAATCCTCTATTCCCCATTCTTCACTTCAGGGCCCTTGCGGTACCGGTCCCATCAACACACGGGTGGAGGCACGCACCGAAAGGAGGGTAAGCTCCGAACCAGTCATCTTCTAAGCCTGTGCCTTAAAAACCTTTAAAATCTCTTACGACGAGACAACATGCTGGCGCCATCTATCGTGGAGCTATGAAACACTTGGCGTCTTCGTATGCTTCCTACCTTGTTCGAGCATCGTTTTCTTCTCCTTTTTGTTTTTGCTTAAAAACTTTTACAATATCATAAACGACCGCTTGTCATATATGACAAAGGGTCGTTTATAATATTGCCGATGTTTCGAGATCAATTGTGCGTACTATCTGTGGATAGTACGCACATCTGGTTATGAAACTACCGGAAAAACCTTCGCTCTAATGAAATGCAGTTGCAGGGCCATATCGTACGAGGGGCGTCCGTAAAGTTCGTTTTATTGTCACGAAGGAATAGAGATTCAAGAATAAAACTCGAGTAGAAGTTTATTGCATCAGAATTAATTGGGGGGCTGGTTGGTTGAACATCTAGGCGGTGGTTTTAAAAGCGCAAAAGACTGAGAAGAGAAGGAGGGGACAGGACAGAGCGCTCTGTCCTGTCCCCTCCTTCTCTTCTCAGTCTTTTGCGCTTTTAAAACCACCGTCTAGAGTAGAAGTTTAGTCTTTCTCTACATGCAGTGCACTGTCCTGGGGAGTAATAAGTATTGTGAACCTGTTGTAGACGTGTCATAGAGTAAATGACTCGCACATCAGGATAAAAGGTGTCATCGCACCTTAAAGTACGCCCCGATGGTACACGATAGTTTAGATCCGTCAACAACTCTGCGCAGTCAAAACAGACCCGGACAACTTGGCGCAAACAATAAATATCTCTATCAATCCTTCGATAGTGCAGCGACAACTAACCGAGGTCCACCAATAGGTTACTGCCGTAAAAGTGACGGCGGCCAATGTGCCTATCGTACAAAATTCGTAGAGACTTAGGTTGCACAATTTCGATTAAATTTCTGTGTGACAACACAACAGAGTTTCATACCACCGACGAGAATTCAAGGCGCGATCTAACAAGTGCACAATACAGGCTTAAAAGACATTCTTTGTTACGAAATTTTTTTCGTAAGCTGCGAAATACGCCCAGGTTGCGTAGTCCCTAGATACCAATGCGCGGTAGAAGTTAGTAGGGCCTCTATATTAAGAAACCGTGGTAGACGACCAAGAGGGTGTCACCATCGTGAGAAAAGAAGAGCGCCGGCGGCCACCCTCCGAACGACATTTCGCGAACACATTTCGCGACGGCAAAATGTGCTTCGGTAAATGGCCGCTGCGGTATGGAGATAAAATTAAAGATTCTGATCTGTCATTGGCTTCTCCTTTCTTTCTTGCGGCGGAGCCCACTGATCTACTGTGCGTGAAGTGCTACGCTTTTCTCGTAGAGAAGATTTAATACGTAACACCGCAAGTAACGAAGGGGGACGCAAGATGGAAGTAGTTAATTCTAGTCCTATACGATTCCCGCGAGTCTATATGGGATGTAAATTTGTGCGTTGGCACTCTTTTTTTATGCGAAAGCATGAACTGTCCCATGGAGCGAGCCGACGTCATTAGTTTGAAGCGCACCAAACGGCACCTTAAATCCTTTCTGCCAGTGAAGCCAACTCCCAGCTATGAAACCACTCGAAAAGCCTAGAAAACGGCACCTAGTTTCCCCGATCCCAGAGGAGCGGAGTGTAGTAATCTCTTCTACATGACGGTACGGAAGGGGAGGACGCTAACAGCAATCACGTGATGTGGCCGAGTAGAAAGCCGCGGCCCGACGCGTTCGGGGCTCACGAAGAATGAGACAAAGACATGTTGCCTGGTGGGTGTCCCGTAATTCTCTGGCGTCGCGTTGGTTTGCTCTGTATGTTTATACAGCCTTGATGGAGATACGCCACGACGGGTAATCGGTCTCTTAGTTTCTCTGGTGTCGCTGACGGACGGCGGCTCTTATATTAACATCTGTCACGTGACATGATAGATACATAAACACACATAAAACAAGAGACGAGGCAAACTCGATAGACCCACCATAAAAGCATATGGGACAGGACACACGTTGCGCCATCTGGTGGCAAAATCACTTACCGCCGATCACTACACGGAGTAAAGCTGATGGATTTCGCCTTCGGTCCCATTGGCTAGCGCCCGTCCACGAGGCACCTATTGGCCGCTACGCGAACCAGTTTCAACGACCGCCGCCCCATGGCATTGCGTGTCCGTGCCGCGAGCGCGCCTGGCTCGTTCACACACTTGTAACCAAGTACGACCGAGAGAGACAAAGCAGGTTTTTAAACATAAAAAAACGAGCGTGTTGGTAAATACTTAAACAACCGGAAAGAATACACACAAATTCGGGACGCAAACAGACGATACAACTGCAGCGTCTTGGGACCGGATGCAATGCTGCGGAGCTGGTCCTAAGACGTCGAGAGAAGCTTAAAAGCCGGTCTTGTCTCTTTCCGTCCTACTCGGTTGCACGTGTGTGAACTGCGCTTTTAACACGAAGCGTCCAAGGTCAGCACTGCGAGGAGAGCTGCGAAAACAGCTGGAAGAGCGCTCGAACGGCCGACGCAAATACGCCGCAAGCAAAACAAGAACTGCACACATGCTTTCGCATTCACAACTCATAAGAAGTGCTTAGGTGTACCTCGAGCCTTTTTTTAAACATTTACATGTTACTAAAGAAAGTAACTAATTCCAGTTCATGATAATGTAAATAAATAGGCGAGCTGGTTTAGGTTACACGTAGTTAAAACCGGAGGCGACGGAAATAAGGGGGCAGGATGACAACACGTCCCAAACGCAGCTCAACCACCATTCAGACAGGGTGTTTCCTGTTCCCATATTTCCGTCGTCTCCGGTTTTAACTGTGTGTAATTGCCGTTACTCGTTGCTCACTCAAAAAAAAAAAAAAACTAAGTACGTTACTGGGTACGGTGATACAAACGGAAGGCGTTACCTCAGCTTGAATGTAGCGCGTTATTTCCTCGTTACTTCGAATGTGTCGTTTCTATGAAGCAGTAGCCGCGCCGCTTCCGAAGGTTTGTCGTCGTTTATAAATCGTTACCTTTTTAACGCGGTCATTCAGTGATAACTGTGGCTATACTTACATATATTCTACGCATACATATATATATATATATATTTTTTTTTTTTTTAAGTTCTCCCTAGTTTTTTCTCGTCGTGCAATTTACAGGCGCGAGCTGGCATGAGAACGTGTCGCGATCCCTTCCAGAAGTAACTAAGTATTGATACTTGTTGCCTGATCAAAAGGTAGCGAAAAACACGTCACTTATTACTTTTCTTAGAAATAAACTAGGTTGTTACTTCGTTATTAAAAAGTAAGTAGGTACCAGTAGCGCCTTACGTACAAAGTCTCCTTTTCTCGTCTCAGCTGTTGTACTCGGAGTGGGCTCGCCTGGAGGTCTGCTACAGGGAGCAGCCGATCCAGCTCATCAGGTCAACACGCGGCCAGTTTTTCGCTTTCTGCTCTTCCCGCCCGCGTACAACAGCACCATAAATTTAATAAAAAAAACACGAAAAACTAAAAGAGAATATTTATCGAGTTTTTCCATCCAGAACATCTAGAAACTGGTATTAATAACGGCCTCTGCCGGAATAAGTCTCGCAGTGCATCAGTTGCCGTTTTGTATGCCGCGAACCTTTATTACACTTTTTAAAGAAACCAATCAGATCGCATGGGAAGAATTGGGGGAAATTAACAAGGGCGAAAAAAATAACCTCGGCATCTATATCGTTCACTACCAATCAAACAACCCCTGCATCCCCGTACCACTACCAATTGCATTGCCAATGGTTTAAGTTGTTGTCGGGAGTCTTCGTAGTGCGTCCTTATCTAAGCTCAGAAACCTCAAATACAACGGCGTTTTTTTTTTTTTTTTTTTTTTTTTTTTCATGAAGCGTGTTTACATATTTGGAAACAACGTAAATTGTGAAATAAGCAGATAACATTCCTTCGCCCTTTAGAATCAAGCTTTGGAAGGTCCACCGTTGAATATGCAAGTATAAATTTAAAAAAAACTACACCTGGTTATGATGAACTTCGTCGTGGCAGATGTAGGCACTAAAATACAAATACACTTTTCTTTAACGCTGTTTATGGATAGCCTCGAGACCATCCAACCAAGGTCGGACTGTCACATATATATATAGGTCTATTCAACTGATGTTTTTTCCCTATTTATAATTGTTTTTATGCGGTCGCGTCTTGCTGTAATCAAGAGATGAACATGCCGATAGTGTGGGAGAGATTACAATATACTGTTGCCTTGCCGCACGAGCTTAGCAGCACGGGTGGCCACGTGGCGATAAAAATGACATCCTGAGAGCCCCAATGAGATATCCGATAGCTGCGCAGGGGCTGATGAAGGTTAACTGGTCTTCATTTCAATTCAATGAAGGCACAAACTGCACCTTTCTGGCGGTTTAAAACTACTGCGATTGCTCTGCAGGCGCTACTTTGGCGTCAAGACTGGCTTGTACTTCACCTGGCTAGGATTCTACACAGGAATGCTCCTCCTTCCCGCCATTGTGGGCATCCTGACTGCAATCTACGGGGTTGTCATGCTGACAGTCAACGTGCCAGTGTCAGTTCTATCCCTTGAAAACTTTGTTAATAAACATTTAGGCGATGCCTCTACAGCCAGCGTTGTTACGAAAAGTTGGGTAAAATCCATGTAGTCCGGTACGAACTACCGGATGTCATTATTGTACCGAGTTCAAGAACGAGCTTTAGCAAACCGTAATTCTATAATACACTCTAAATATGGTTCCACACGGGTGTCAGTAAAATTACCGTGCCACATATTCTTCCTGGAACAAGTAATATTTATATGGACCGGGGATTATGTGTGAAACACCAATTTCCTTCGCATCATTTTTGTTCTTTTTTTTTTATCTGGAAGGTGTGGGAACTACGTGGATTGTCGTTTCACTTGCATGCCATTCTATTTATTCTGTTCTGTTTAGGCTCCAAACAGCTCCAATATAACCTTCCAGACATTACTTTTCGTTTTTCTTACATTTATCGCTTATGGTTATTAATTACCTCTAACGCTTCTCTGTATAAACTACAAATTATTTACAGAAATTCAAAACACTGCCCTGTATAAACTACGAAATGCGTGGAACGCGATTATTCCCAGTTAAGCGGAATCATTTAGCACAGAAGAGACTAAGTGGAAATAGATTAAGAGTGCGGTACGCGGCACGAAGCCGATTGATGCTTCTTACGGCTCCATTTCTCTCATTCTGCAATCCCTGTACAGCCAGCGTTCTCCACAATCGCATGTACCCCCTCAGGATGGAAACATGCGATCCCAAGATCTTCGGCAACCTTGTCCTGTGCCCCGCGTGCAAGAAGAGCTGCCCCTACGACCACCTCTCCAACAAGTGCACCTTCACCAAGGTAAGCAGATACCAACACCTCCGAGAGTAATCTCAGCCTGTGAACAGCCTTTTCTAGCTTCACGGAACCTCAGAACACTCGGGTGGCGATTGGACCCGAGTGCGACGCCGAGTGATCTTCGACGCCTTGATTCGACGCGAGGCCCAGCCGAGTTCTAACGCAGCCCTCGTGTCCAATCAGAGTCTGCGCTCGATCTCAGTCTGATGGCATCGAACTGCTATACATCGTTTAAGCCCGTTTAAGCCTAACTCCAGACGCAGCCGACGTTACGAGCAAATAAACCAATCAAGCAGCATCAAAAGCGCAAGTCACCGGGCCTTTTTTGTTCTGATTGGTTCAGCGATGATAGAACACGTACAGAAACACGACGAACACCATGATGGTGCGCTTTCGACACATGGTCTCATCAAGCGTCGGTTGCGTCTGGATGCAAAGCGAAATGAAGTGTACCGCACGGGCGCTCGGGCTTTGATTACTGTAGGTGCTGTTGGCCAATGTTATTAGAACCAACTCAGTTCTGGAACTCCGCTCCGGAGGGGGGTCCCTTTGCGTGGCGCCTGTTAGAGGGCGCGCGCTCCGCATTAATACTCGCTTTCATCATCATTGACGGCGCGCTTGTGGCCGTTGCACCTGGCTATGATTTGGCCTACTTAGCTTACGGATGTTCGTGGCGCTTTTTCTGTCAGTAGCAGACGACTTTCAAGTTGTTTCTGCTGCAGTTGGTAGTCACATATGAGAAATTCCGATTCTTGTTTGTACAAACTTGCCCTGATTGTAGCCACCGGATTGTGGCGCCAATGAATTCGGGTTGTTCGAAACGCTTCGCGCTGTCAGCACAGCTAAGGCGGCGGCGTTTTGAAATAATACAAAGCTTATGCCATCGTGGTCCTACCTCTTATCATGCTCAAGTTGTATTTTTTACTGGCGAAAGGGCGAAAACCAACCGTAAACGGTGCTGGTCGCGGAGGAGTCTGGTTGGGACTCGCAAACAGTTGCAGCGGTTGGCACCCGCGGAGCAGTAGCAGACGAAAATGCACGCATTAATGCGCCGGCAGCGCCACCTCGCCGCAAAAGAATCGGACACGGTTTCGGACCCCCTCCAATGTACAGCGTCTATGGGAAGTTCCTCAACTGAGTTGATCTAGTAACGGTGCTGTTGGCCGTATACACGTTTGCGCCTCATGCAGGGCACCGCCATCCTGCTCAGTTGGGGAGCGCTTGGGCGAGGACATTACGATAGAAGGCACGCGAAGCATTTTACGGCTTTCTGAGAAACCGCACGAATCCGATGGGTTTTTAAGTATCGGTTTGCTATCGGAACGCATCTCGGCCCCTGCGGCACCGCGCCCCGTGGAAAGATAGTGCAACCAGCCTCTGCTGCGTCGCACGATGACAGCGCAGCAGAGGTTGGTTGCACTATCTCTCCACGGGGCGCGGTGCCGCCGGGACCGAGATGCGCTCCGATAGCAAACCGAAACTTAAAGACCCGTCGAATTCTCGCGGTTTTTCAGAAAGTCGTAAAATTCTTTGCGCTCCTTCTATTGTTCTGCAATTTGTTGATTTGGTGTTTTTTGATGATTCAGAGCAATTTCCAATTGAAACCATGCTCTTAAACACAATATTAAAAAGTTAATTACGCAAAAATAATTAACAACCTAATTATTCCGGACTTTAATAATTTTCCTAAATAGCCTTCTGGTCCAGAACCAAAACGTCACAAGCCTTTTTTTGTTGCGGCGAGTAGTTTTCGCAATATCCAATTTGTCCACCTTTCGTGAAACACCCTCTATGAAAGCGTGCTTTCGTGCGTGTGTTTTTTTCACTTTCGATTATTCTGACCACCAAATTTTTACTTCGGAGAAATCAAAAAGACAAATAAACTATGGCCGAAAATTCCCGATCACAACCATTTTCATGAGCAGGACGCGTTACAGAAAACCGAGGAATGCAGTTAGCAAATCTTCTGTCAACATCTTTCTGTTACAGATCGTTTACCTGTTCGAAAACCCGGCCACGGTAGCCTTCTCTATATTCATGGCCCTATGGGGTAAGTCTTCCTTTGGTTCGTTGGCGAGGGATTTGGGGGAACCACGGGGAACCAATGGTATATTTTGCGAAAGCGTATGTTGCACCACAAAGACCTACCAGACCTCACATTGTGAAGATTCGTTCCGCGCATTTTCTATTACATGCCTGAGCTTTCTGTTTGTTTGTTGGTAATTATTTTTTTTTGTCTCACAGTTTGTTTGTTAATTATGGTTGTTTTATTTTCATTTGGTCAAAAAGCTCGTTAGGCTAAAAAAACCTACTTTTCAAAAGCGTTTTTTTATTGTTTTATTGTACGCGCAATCGGGAGAACCTTTCTTTGCATAAATTTCATTTTTTACACTTCGTATCATCGAACAGATGTAATTTCATATTTGGTTCTCGTGAGAGCGTATGGTTGCATAGCATATTCCTATAGCAGACTGTTTTGTAATATTTCCCTTATATGCACCAATAATTCTTTCGTGTGTATGTTAAACTAGATCAACTACGTAATATGAGTGCATTTTTTTTATTATTATTTTCCTCGGCACATGTACGGAGTATAAATGAGACCATATTTCTCGCTACTGCCGGACCACGCCATGAAAGCTTTACAGGTTTTGACGGGTTTGAATTTTTGTATAAAAAATAGACGCAAATGGTATCCTGTTATCATTTTTCCACATCACATCTTTTCTTCAAATACCGCAGCGACCATCTTTATGGAGATGTGGAAGCGGAGGCAAGCTGTGCTCAAGTGGGAGTGGAAGCTCTCCGATCTAGACACGCTCTCGGTAATGATTCGAATTATATCTACGTTAATATTTAATATAAATATTTGTTAATAAGTTGTTGCCGCATTGCGCAAGCCGTCTCATGAGGTGTGTGGTCTTTGTTCTTGTTCGCTTCCTACTCTATCCAAAAATATCTTACCAGGTTTTGATTTCTTTATAGAACTTGATTAAACCTGATTATGAAGCCAGGGCACGGGTTTACCGCCTGAACCCCGTCACAATGGTAAGTTCAAGTTTGGAACTTGTACACTTATATTGCATGTTTTGTTGAACGTTTAATAAAAGAATACTTGTCGGTGTTTGTCGCTGTTTGCACCTCTTTTCGGTGTTTGCATTTAACCTTATTCCCTTGAAGTGATAAATCTTCACACATTATATATACAAAGTATTGTTCCCCTGTAAAAAAAAAAAAGAAAGCTTTAGAGTCTTAGCTTGAAAAAGTTCTGGAGCCCTTGGACGTTAATACTACAAAGCACAGCAGGCAGGACGCAGCACTAAGTTAGGTACGGTAAAGCGCTGAACACTATAGTCATTGACAGGTTTAGAACCTCGTAAGGGTTTGGGTGCGCTTGCAACGAAGCGCTATCCAGAAAGTTTGCGCCTTAACCGGCCACCATTTAATCGGTGACCTTAACATCCACTAGATGCGAAACAAAAGTACTATACCCTATCCGCAACTCCAGCGTCCTATAGCGTCGCCACTATCGAGCAAAATGACGGCCTTAAAGAGGTTGTGCCGTGCCATCTGCCAGCTCAATTCGCAATTAACGCTCCGGTTTCTGTAGGAAAGCAATGGGCTGAAAATGGTTTGCCCCGATTTTTATTCACTGCGTTTCAAACCTGCGGCGATTTGTTGGCGGTGATTCCAAGGGCTTCACCTTCTTCGGAGAAGCGATGGAAGGACTTCGGTGCTGGTGAACGTTGATAAATGCGCAATCTCTGGTTCACGCGGAAGCGTAGCGCTTGCGTTCAGAGCGGCCTGGCCAACACGCTGATACCACATTAGGAACAAAGTCGGCGGAACCACTGTTCCATCGCGCCAACGGCCGACACCATGTAATCACGGAAACCACAATTAGGGACGAACACAAATCGTGAAAGGACCTATAACTGTTTCGTTCAGTTCAGTGTTTTCTCACCAGGTGCCGTCCGTTTTGCTTTTCGCGAGTAGGCCAACATGTCAAGATTGCGCAGAATTCAGATTCAGTGGAAGTAAAGCTTCAGCGCGTGCGCCCTACCGACAGCAGCGCCACCTCAGCGGCGTGATGGCCACGCGGCGCGTTTGTTTGTTTAGCCATGCTAGAAACAAGAAACAAAAAGACTAAAACAAAGCTGTTGTGTGTTTTAGAACTACGAACCCTACGTGCCGTTGTGGGAGAGAATCCTGCGGATTTCTGGCACGACTTCTGTTCTTCTTCTTATGGTAAAGTATATCCTTCAAGGTCACTCGCTACAATAAATAAATTTCATTTCATTTCATTTATTATACCCTCAGGGCCCGAAGGCATTACAGAGGGGGAGAGCAACAAGATTTTAATGCAAATAACATAATACATATTTAGACACACTCAGTAATAAAGTAATTAGTTATTGTACTTTTAAAGAGCTCAGAGTCCGTGATAATGGCGATCGACCGGGGAAGGTGGTTCCACTCCTGGGATGTACGGGGAACGAAAGATGAATAAAACGTGGTTGTGATAGAGTTAGGAATGCCCACCTTATGTTGATGATCAAGACGGGAGGAAACATAGACAGGCCGAGCAAATAATTTGTCGCGCAGGAAAGAATTATGATGATACATTTTATGGAATAGGGAAAAACGAGAAATTTTACAACGTAGGGATAAATGTGGTAATGAGAGAGTTGTTTTCATAGAGGTGACGCTAGCGGTGCGGTGATAGTTTGTGAGGATGAAACGAGCGGATCTGTTCTGAACGGCTTCCAATGTAGATACGAGAGTGACTAGTCCGGGATCCCAGCCTAACCCTGCTTGCAAAAATACTGTTAACTTTAATCATTGTCGACTCTCTTAAAAGATGTTCTCACGGAAACGCCTCTCTTGCGGTGGACGACTTTTTTTTTCTTTTTGCCAAAAGGAAGTGACGTCTTCTAGCCGCTTTTGGCTGCTTTAAAACGTTTTTGTCAGCGTCAGAAATTTTTTATAAACGCAATTCCCTTGGAACAGGCTTATGACAATATTTACTAAAATTTATTCTTCAAATGCCACCTTTTAAATCGTTTTAAAGCGGCCGAAAGCGGCTGAAAGACGCAAACCAGCAAAAAACGCCGTGCTCGACAAAAACTGAGTTGAGGCGCGCGAGTCCGTCAAGATATCTCTTTGTTAATCAACCAAGACAGGACAGAAAAACACAACGCAATGGTGGTGTGAGCAAATAAAAAAAAAATTGTAGCACATGATTTAGGCGGTACTTAGCGCCACCCAGCCTTAAAGGGCTCGACAGAAATAAAATGTGAGATGACTATACTGCTAGAACCCATTGTATGTCCCTATAATCCTGCTAAATTTGTTTCGAAAATGTCGCGATAGTTTCGTGGATAAATCAATTTATATGCGGGTCCGTCGGATCCGCTCCATTCGAAAAGCCGTCGTGGCTGGGAGGCTGGTGACGTAGCCAGCCTCCCGCGCGGCGTCCCCTTGCACGCACTTACAGACTTGGCTCTCTTGGCGTCTCGAGCTTCAGCTTCCTCCTTTTCCTTCCGCGTTTCCAGCATGCGGTCGGTCACGATAACGCCTATGGCATCGCTCGCCTTGTCAAAGTGTTCGACATTGATGGCAGCAGCGATGAGAGTGTTTGCTCTCAAGAGATGTTGGAAGCTGTTCATTTTGACTGCGACCCGCTGGCGACCAGCTTCAGCGAAGGCCAGTTACGGACGAACTCGCCGTGGTCATCGTCGTCCGGGAATATCTCGCAGGCGCATGCAGGGTGGAAGCTGAACGGGCCGGGGGCGAGAGCGAGAATAATGTTCGGGTTGTCGAGTTGCGTGAGCGGTTTTGATTGCACCGCGGCGAGGAGAGCTTGGGCGATCATAGGGGCGCCTAGAGTGAGGGAGCGTTCATGATCACGTGGCTTATGGACACCATGGCTTGACTACCTTGGGCAGTGTTGCCTGGTCACCAGATGAAAATGATAAAAATCCGTAAATTGATTATTGCAATGGACCATATGCGAAATGTAGAGTGCCATCTAGTAGCGCGCCGGGAACTACGTCCGCCATCTTGTTAGCGGCGAGAAAACGAAACCAGACCCGACTGGCAAAGACTTCGTGTGAGAGATGCGATGTCAACGATTGCTGCGCTGGTAAACCTTCGATTCGTGTGTAACGTGAACGTAAACGTGAAAAGGGTTCACCTTCTTTCCTTACTTTTATCTGTTACTTGAGACGCAGCTTTTGACAAAAACAATCGTTGACAACGCGAAGAAACATGCAGACATTACCTCGCGGCGTAAAGCCATTTATAACTATCGAACTGTGCCCTAATCGTTTCACCAAGTTGTACCAAATTTGTTTCCTTCTTTTTTCTTGTATGTGTGTTGTAGTGTCGGCCTGGCCTTTGTCTTGATGCACAAGCAGCTCAATCCATGCGGACGAGGCCAAGGCTATTAAGCGAGGCAAAAAGATTACAGTTTTAATAATCTACGCCACCAACCATAATCGAAGACGCGTATGGTTAACAATGGTGTGGTTAGGTTCATTGCAGTGGCTAAAAGTTCGACGTCGGCTGCGGCAAAAACTTACGTTGCGGACGTCGAATGAAACAACACGGGCGGTGTCAACTTCATTTACAACTTTCTTTTCTTTTTCTTTTTTTGTCACAGCCGAGGTAGAAATTTTGTTTAGTGCAAAGAAACTCGGGGGTAGTTTTGAGAAAGTCACTGCGGTTATTCTGCCAGGGTTGAACAAATCTTCATTAATAGCGCGCAACATCCGTCAACTGTGCTTGAGGTCAATGCTATCTGAAACCAATTTTAGCCCTTTGCAACGCTTGAAAAAATATTGCCCAGGGCACAGTTTCTTTTAGAAACACACAGAGCGTTCCACCAAAAAAAACTTCCGCCAGTAACAACTAAAAAAGAAAAACAAATAAAAGACCAACCTTGAGTCATGTATTTGCGTGGAGCAGTGTACCGCTAAACAGTATAACTTCAAGGTATATGCATCGAAAAAAGAATTAAAAGTGTTCTCAAAGATGAAAGGCACGACGGCCTAGTCCTTTCGGAGGCCTGTGCGCACGCTCGCGACAAGCCGGAGTGCGTAAGCTTCCACAGCAAAGGCGTAGGACATGGTCCGCTGCTTCGACGAGGTTGTCGCCAGTGTGCACAGACCTCTAAGAGTTTTGTCAGACAGTTGCGGTAGGTTGATTAAACTGTTCGTCCACATAATATGATGAGAAGGCGGAAAGCAGTTGCTGTGCCATCCCATATTGCCCGTTCGGCTCTCTTTGATGAGGCCTCCGCCTTGCTACGGTACCGACGGCGCTTGCGAACATTAAAATGTCGACGTTCTCAGTGTTCTCAGACCACAAAGCAATGTCGCATAAGGCCTATTATCAGAGCTCTGAAAATCGCGTAACTTGATGTATATACTAAGTAGTCTATGAACATTCGATTTCAAGAAAGAATAATCTCTCCGTTTAATTTTTGGGTCATAACTCCTCTAAGGACCTTACCTAGCCTAGCTTCTTGCAATTACGCTGCTTGACCCTGCCATCTGGTGGCAAGCGATTTAACCTTCTTTCACGCTTCGCCATAATTTCATGTTACCGTGCAACAATGAGCCTAGTAGGCTGCGTCTAATTTGCTCTTTTTGTGAGCGACTTTTGGTTTCGTGAATGATGTACCACTCCTCCGTGATGTGCCGTTAACGAAGGAATCGTGGCTCGAGGAATAGCAAAGGTAAGACGTAAAGTACGCGAAGTAAGTGGGTTCAGGTTGTTTCCGTCTAACATCGCAGTGTCGACGATTAGAAGACTGAGTGGCTGCTTTCAAAACGCAAGTTTCTTCACCTGCGGGGGACGCTGACTTCGGAAATAAATACAGTTCGTGGAAAGCTGGTGTTATGCTTTTATTAGCTGCTTCTCTCGCCCCGTACAAAAGACGTAGCGTCCTCATTAAGCCTTATTGAGCACGATTTGCTCGATTCGGGGCCGCTATATTGAGATGCAGGCGACCGAGGAACTTTGCTCCCCTGTTTTCAGGATGAAAGTTTCTCCCTTTCTAAAGAAACTTGGGTTACAAGAGCGTTCCTCCTTTTAGGTAGGGCTATAGAGACCCTTTTTTCTAAGAGTGTGGATCGGAGATTATGTGTGGAACTCCGGATATCTTCCTTTCATTTCTGCTTTAGTTTATCTGAAACACATGGGTTTTACATGGATTATCATTCCACTTACATGCCATTGACGTTCCATTTATCCTTTTCCGTTTAAGCATCAATCTCTTCAAAATAAAACTTCGAGGAAGTTCTTTTTTTTTTTTTTCTTTTACCTTTATCGTTCTGAACGCTTAATTATCTGACATACTGCTCCGCTTAAACTGCGAAGTATTTGCGATTATCCGAAACACTGCTCTGTATATGCTACGAAGTATGTGTGGAACGCGGTTCCTCCTGGTTAAATGGAACTTCAAAAAAAGTTTCGGTTGTATACAAAATTTACGTGGAACCAGATAAGAGTCTACCCGCGCCGACAGTGACGGTTTTTTGCAGCTACTACTGGCGCTCATCGCGGTGTTCGGTATCATCACCTACCGCATCATCCTGACTGGACTACTGCTGCGGGACAAACAGTGGCGGCAGTTCGCGCCCTTGACGACCGCCGTCACGGCGTCCACGCTCAACTTGGTCATCATCTTGATCATGGACAGGGTATTTCTCTGCATGCTATAACACCTAGATGACAAGGCCTGCTCCTTTCCCCCTCAAACGTCATCACTGCATGGATGAATGGATGGATGGATGAGGCCTTTTGAATCGGGCGGCAACTTCCCCCACCTAACCAGTGCTGTTTTTTTTATATTTTTAAATAACACACACTCGGCGTTATTAGGCCTGCCGCTTGGCGGCGTAGTCTTGTCGAGGTTCAGCATGCTGCCACCTGGTGCGGGTGGGGGATTCACTAACGATGACGTCATGAGTTGGCCTTGTCTGCTAGGCGGTATTGGTAGTGTTTTTTTCTCCATTCATGCAGGTGGCATCAGAGTTTGTACTACTTCGTTTTGAATACGAATTATCAATTCCAACATAATTATCTTCTGCGCACTGCTATCTTTGTCTACCGGGCTCTGCAGCCCGTTCTGAGCTTGCGCAGTAGCCGCCTTCTGTGGAATATCGAAACGCCACGCGTGTGTCCACAGTTGAAAGACTCGGCACTTTTCGCCCGGGTAATGTGTGTTGGAAATGTGTATATGTACAAAGTCTCCCCCCCCCCCCCCCCCCCTCACACCAAAAAAGAAAAGAAAAACAAATTACAAGGTTTTTCTGCACCACAGACATAAACTACTCATCGCCGAACACTCATTCTCCACGCAAATACCAGAGATCCGGAACGGATGCCAAAGTGTCAGCACTGACCGTTGTCTTATTCAAACGTTTTATGACCGAAAAATTTAGAACATCACATAACCTTTGAATGCGTTAACGGTTATTGCTGAAACTTTGGGCATCTGGTTTGTACCTCTAGCTCTACATTTGGGTGGAGAATTAACGTTCGGCGATGCGGAGTTTATTTTTTGCGGTGAAGAAAACCTTGTACATTTTTCGGTAGAGCACCCTGTATACGGTCGCAGACAGCTTAAGAAACGCAGGGAGTTGCAAGTCCCAATCGCTTTATTAGTAGTACGCAAGAAATGGGACTGCGGCATTGCCTTGTCGATAAGAACACCAAAGACGAATCAAGACGCAAGAAGCGTGTGCGTAATTAAGCACGCCTCCTTGTTTTTTTAAACTATCGGTACCTTTGAAAGTATTGAAGATTTAAGATTTGCTCTAAAATCGAACCCCCAAAAATGCGAGCAGATCTTGGAGCATTTTTTTTCGTTGTTAATCTGCTTGTTATTCTGAATTGTCTTATTGCCTTTCAGATCTATGCCAGAATTGCCAAATGGTTGACTTATATTGGTCAGTCATTTTTGTTTTTGTTTTTTAAGCGGAACGAGTGCAAACAGTTAATATGACTCCACGAAAAAGAAAAAACAAAATGTTTTATTCGTTGAATTTCCTCTGGGAGACGATCTCTAACATTCTCATTTCGGTTCAGAGGTGCCACGGACTGAAGAAGAATACGAGGATAGATACACAGTCAAGATGTTTTTGTTCAATTTCTTCAACACCTACTCATCACTTTTCTACATCGCCTTCCTCAAGGGCAGGTAGGAGACCAACGTTAAGATGAATGTAACAATAATGCCTTCAACGATTTCTTTCGTCGTTTTATTAATGCCCCTTCCTATAACCTCGTCTCCGGTGTTTTCTCGTGTTTAGCCTACACCGGTACGCTTGTCCCCTTTTTTTAAATTTATTTCTACAACTAGTGTTTTTGTTTCATTTTGTTGACGCCCTTGGATAATCCGTATGAACAAGAATGGAATGAGATACCTTTAATTTACGTCATAATACATAAAGTAGAGATGCCTAAGCTACACTTAATTTGAGATAGAGCGAGCTTGGAAATTTTAAAGAAACTTTAAAAGTAATTTTCTGCAGCGGTGCCGCTAATTAAACTAAATATGTAATGGGAGTAAGGAAAGATTGACAACTGCAGACGTACTAATATAGTGAACGAAGAGGTGAGAAAGTGATTATTTAATTTATTTCATTCATGTTAGGGGAAGCAAAGAGGAAAGGGAGCTGGCGAAAAATTAGGCCAGGAGTGGGGATCGAACCTGCAATTTTCGCCTGTCCGGCGCTTGCGGGTTCCATCCCCGCTCCTGGCCCAATTTTTCCAGCTCTCTCATTTTCCTTCCCCTAACATTAATGCAATAATTCAATTATCACTTTCTCACCTCTTTGTTCGCAATATATATATATATCTTCGGATCACACTAACATATCAAATAAAAAAATACAGAAAAATATATATATATATATATATATATATATATATATATATATATATTGTAACGGGCGAAAGTAAAGAAGACAAACGGGGACATTAGGAGAAAGAGGACGAAGTACGGACAGTAGGAAAAGAACAACGGCTGGAACGCTCCTAACAATATATATATATATATATATATATATATATATATATATATATATATATATATATATATATATATATATATATATATATATATATATATATATATATATATATATATATATATATATATATATAATGCCGCCCGCAGAGCCGAGAAGGCAACGCTTGGTCACGGTCTTCTCGAAGATTCCGGGTCATTCTCGTAGCAGACGTAACGTACGGCAACACCCCACGTCCCACGTCTTGTGCTCGACGTCGACGTACATGGAGATCATGTCAGCGATCGTCTTGTTGACCCGCTCTGTTAGTCCGTTGGTCTGCGGATGATAAGCTGTGGTTCGTCGATGTTTGATGTGACTAAGCCGAAGAACCTCTTGAGTCAGGTGTGCCATGAAAGATGATCCTCGATCTGTGATCAACACTTCGGGTGCGCCACGTCGAAGGAGGATGAACTCGACGAAAAACTTGGCGACTTCCAGCGTTCCGGATGGCAGGGCTTTCGTCTCGGCGTATCGTGTAAGATAATCGGTAGCGACGATGATCCACCGATTTCCTTGCGTCGATGTTGGGAACGGCCCAAGTAAGTCCATTCCGACCTGCTGGAAGGGCGTAGTCGGGGCGAATATCAGCTGCAGGAGTCCTGCTGGCTTCGTCGGAGGCCTCTTACGTCGTTGGCACTGATGGCACGATCGTGTGTACAGATGGACTGTTTTCGGGAGTCTCGGCCAGTAGTACTTGTCACGAATCCGTGCGAGCGTCCTGCTGTAGCCGAGGTGTCCAGCCGTCGGGTCGTCGTGGCATGCTTGAAAGATTTCTTCTCGCAGGCTGGCCGGAACAACCAGCAGCCAGGCAGGGTTGCTCGTTCCAAAGTTGTTCTTGAAAAGCACGCCTCGCCGCAGAATGAAGCTTGACAAGTCTCGGGCCAAGACTCGCGGAACTGAACCTCCTTGACCTTCGAGGTGGTCGATCACAGCGCGAAGTTCCGGGTCGTCTCGTTGAAGTGCTCCCATGTCGGTATCTGTAAATGCGCCGAGAAAACGGGTGTCATCGTCGTCGTCAGTGCTTTCGGTAGGAGATTCGACTGGGGTCCTAGACAAACAGTCGGCGTCGTTGTGCTTGTGGCCAGACTTGTGCACAATGGTTACGTCGTATTCTTGCAGTCGAAGGCTCCAGCGAGCGAGGCGTCCTAACAGGTCCTTGAGGTCGGCGAGCCAACAGAGAGCGTGGTGGTCCGTGACAACGCGGAACGGGATCCCGTACAGGTACGGGCGGAACTTGGTTAACGCCCAGATGACAGCGAGACATTCCTTGTCAGTCGTTGAGTAATTTTTCTCTGCCTTGGACAGTGCCCTGCTTGCGTAAGCGATCACCCTTTCTGCTCCGTCTTGCCTCTGCAGCGGTGCAGAAATCTTAGCAAAATCGCGAACGAAACGTCTGTAGTAAGCGCACAGCCCAAGAAATCTTCTGACGGCCTTCTTGTCTGATGGCTTCGGAAATTTAGCAACAGCGGATGTCTTCGCAGGATCAGGGCTTACACCCTGAGCACTCACGACATGACCCAGGAATTTGAGCTCGCCGTAAGCGAACCGACATTTTGACGGCTTTAGTGTCAGTCCAGCATTCTGGATAGCTTGTAGCACGGCCCGCAAACGTCTCATGTGCTCGTCGAAGTCGCTTGCGAATACCACGACGTCGTCGAGATAGACGAGGCAGCTTTTCCATTTCAGGCCGGAAAGAACAGTATCCATTACGCGCTGGAACGTCGCCGGTGCTGTGCACAGTCCGAACGGCATCACTTTAAATTCGTACAGTCCGTCCGGCGTGACGAAGGCAGTCTTCTCACGATCCCGTTCGTCGGCCTCGATCTGCCAGTACCCACTCTTCAGGTCCATCGACGAAAAGAATCGGGCGTGGCGAAGCCGGTCCAGAGTGTCATCGATGCGTGGCAGCGGGTAGACGTCCTATTTTGTTACGGCGTTTAGTCGAGGATAGTCCACGCAGAACCGAAGAGTCCCGTCTTTCTTTTTCACCAGGACTACCGGTGAAGCCCACGGACTTTTTGAGTGCTGGACGATGTCGTCGTCGAGCATTTCTTGCACCTGCTTCTGGATGACTTCTCTCTCTTTCACAGAGACACGATACGGTGACCGATGAGCAGGAAGTGCGTCGTCATCAGTAATAATTCGATGTTTCGCAACCGTCGTTTGGCGCACCTTTGACGACGTGGAGAAGCACTCACTGAACTCGGCGAGAAGATCGCAGAGCTGTCGTGGTTGTGGGGTAGGCAGGACTGGGTCTATGTCAAACTGCGAATGCGGCGTTGCCTCGTGTGGCCCCGAAGAGATGTCTTCTGCTATTCCGGCGATAGCGGCTGTGTCCACGAGTTCCTCGGCGTGACCCACGGCGGTGCCTTTCGTAAGGTGCTGAGCCTCCTGTCGGAAGTTTGTTACGAGTGCAACAGTGTGTGCGTCTTGGAGCTCCGCGATGCCTCTTGCGACGCCGATCCCTCTTCCTAGAAGCAACTGGAGGCTTCCCTCGAGCAGAACGTCGCCGCAGAAAGCCCCGTCGATCCCGATGGGTACAAAAACACTGGACCGCGGCGGTAAGTTCACGTGATTTGCGAGGACTCGGACCGCGGATGACGTCGCTTTGGGTTCCTCCAGCGCTCGAGCAGGTTTTCGTAGCGTCAGCCGGTTTTCTTCGAGGTCGATGACGGCGCCATACTCGCAAAGAAAGTCCATTACTAGGATAACGTCTCTCGAGCAGTCTTGCAGAACGACGAACTTGACAGGGCACGTCTCACCGTGGATCTCGACGCGAGCAGTGCAAATCCCGATTGATGTGATGAGGTGCCCTCCTGCAGTTCGTATTTGAGGTCCATCCCACGGCGTCGTTACTTTTCGAAGGCGGCGGGAGAGCCACCCACTCAAGACTGAGTAGTCTGCTCCGGTGTCCACGAGTGCTGACGCGTCGTGGCCGTCGATGACGACGTGTAGGTTATTGGACACCACTGCAGGGGCGTCGTTGTGGTCTTTGGTATCGTTCGAGTGGGGGCCCCCCGACGTTCGTGGAGGATCTTGGCGTCGGTCGTTTTCGGCAACTCCACCTCCAGGGGTTGCCGCGCCTAGTTTCCCCTGCGAGGACCGAGGGGGGACAGGCTTTCACGTCGTGGTCGGTGCATCGGCGAAGCTGGACGTCGCGGCGACGGCGACCGGAACTCTCGGCGGGACGCAGGCTCGGGGGACTGAGGTCGTCGCAGGTACTCGTCGATCTCAGTAGGGCGTTCACCATGACGGGGGCGCGGGTCGTTTGGGTGGAACCCGCGTAGCCCGAATCGCCGGTACGGGCATCGGCGTTAGGTGTGGTCCGCTTCCCCGCGATGGAAGCACAGAGGGCGTCGGTCGGGCATTCGCCACACGTCGGTCTTGCGGGGTGCGCAAGGCTCCGGGCAGGCGTACTGGACCTGGTCGTCGTGGCGTCGGTTGTGCTGCGGCGCAGGAGACTGACGTCGGGGTGGCGCGACATAGGTGCGACGAGGAGGCGGTGGCCGTCGGGCCGCTGCGGCGTAACTCAACGTCGGTGGTTCCGGAGGGGTGCTGACAAAAACCTCAGGCTGCAGCGCTTGCTGGACTTCTTCCCTGACAATCTCGGCGATTGAGGGCGAAGCTGGGTTTGCGGCGGCAGGTAAAAGCTTCTTGATCTCCTCCCGCACGACGTCCCGGATAATCTCGCGGAGGTCCGGGCTGTTGCAGCTGGAAATCGAGATTGCAGCGACGCCGGGAAGTCGCTGGTAATGGGAGGCCCGTGCTTGAAGGGCACGTTCGGTGTTTGTTGCCTCCGTGAGGAAGGCTTGGACGGTGATAGGCGGGTTCCGCACAAGGCCGCCGAAGATGTTTTCTTTGACGCCTCGCATCAGGATTCTCAGCTTTTTCGCTTCGGAAGCTTGAGGATCGGCGCGGTTGCTGAGTCGAAGGACATCCTCCACGAAGCTGACGATGCTCTCGTTAGGGCCGTGGATCCTTGCTTGAAGAAGCTCGTCCGCGCGTTCTCTTCGATGTTGATTCGTGAATGTTCTTTGCAACTCAGCCTTGAGTTGCTCCCAGAAGTGATCGAAGCTTCGTGGTTCTCGAACCAGTTCCGGGCGGTTGCTTCCAAGGCGAAGTACGCATACTGTAGACACTGTTCTGGTGTCCACCCGTTATGACGGGCCACTCGTTCGTACTGTTGGACCCAGTCGTCGATGTCTTCGTGGTTTTCGCCGTGGAAGGGAGCCGGTGTCCGAGGAGCGACGGGTAGGTAGACGACGGCAGGAGCCGCGGGGTTCTGTGACTGGTTGGCCATCGTCGTCTTCTTCAGCTTGGGCTTGTCCAGCAGCAAACCGTACTCAGGATCCTCTCCCTTGGTGCGGCGGCTTGTCGAGTTTCAGGTTCCGCGGTGAGTGGTCTTCTTGCCGAGCCGGGAATCGGACTTGCACTGCGGGCCCTTGGAGGGGAACGCTGCACGGGCATGCGGTACCCCGCACCTCCACCTTCACCTTACGAAAGACGCCGTGAACTTCGAATGGGGTGGAGAGCAACAACAGGCATTCGACGAACTAAAGCGACGGCTCCAGTCACCACCGATTCTCGGCCACTTTGACCAATCAGCCGAAACGGAGGTTCACACGGACGCCAGTAATACAGGACTCGGAGCGGTACTGGTCCAACGACAAGACGGTGCGGAGCGCGTGATCGCATACGCTAGCCGGACGCTGTCGAACGAGGAACGCAATTACTCGACGACCGAGAAGGAATGTCTGGCCGTCGTCTGGGCCCATCACGAAATTCCGCCCATACTTGTACGAGACTCCTTTTCGGGTGGTCACCGACCACCATTCGCTGTGTTGGTTAGCGAGCCTGAAGGACCCATCGGGACACCTCGCTCGGTGGAGCTTACGACTGTAAGAGCACGACGTGACCGTGGTCTACAAGTCAGGCCGAAAACACAGCGACGCCGACTGCCTGTCCAGAGCCCCTGTCGAGTCAGCTACCGGATGTGCCAAAGACGACGACGATGACCACTTGGCGCGGTGAGCATTCACGGCATGGCAGCGCTCCAGCGGGACGATCCTGAGTTGCGTGCACTGATCGACCACTTGGAGGGACGAGGGGGTACGATTCCCCGAGCCTTCTCGCGTGACCTGCCAAGATTCGCCGTCCGGAGAGGTCTCCTCTATAAAGAGAACTTCGGGGACAACAACTCGACGTGGCTCCTGGTCATTCTTGCTAGTCTTCGAGAAGAAATCTTTTAAGCATGCCGCGTCGACCCGACGGATGGACACCTCGGCTACAGCAGGACGCTCGCACGGATTCGTGACAAGTACTACTGACCGAGACTCCCGAAAACAGTCCATCTGTACACACGATCGTACCATCAGTGCCAACGACGTAAGAGGCCTCCGACGAAGCCAGCAGGACTCCTGCAGCCGATACCCGCCCCGACTACGCCCTTCCAGCAGGTCGGAATGGACTTACTTGGGCCGTTCCCAACATCGACGCAAGGAAATCGGTGGATCATCGTCGCTACCGATTATCTTACACGATACGCCGAGACGAAAGCCCTGCCATCCGGAACAGCGCTGGAAGTCGCCAAGTTTTTCGTCGAGTTCATCCTCCTTCGACGTGGCGCACCCGAAGTGTTGATCACAGATCGAGGATCATCTTTCATGGCACACTTGACTCAAGAGGTTGTTCGGCTTAGTCACATCAACCATCGACGAACCACAGCTTATCATCCGCAGACCAACGGACTAACAGAGCGGCTCAACAAGACGATCGCTGACATGATCTCCATGTACGTCGACGTGGAGCACAAGACGTGGGACGTGGGGTGTTGCCGTACGTTACGTCTGCTGCGAGAATGACCGGGAATCTTCTAGAAGACCGTGACCAAGCGTTGCCTTTTTTGGTTCTGCAGGCGGCAATATATATATATATATATATATTTGTGCATTTTTCAATTTGATATGCTAGTATGATCCTAATTACGTTCTTGAACAGCTTAAATTAAAATAAATTTATTGGCTGGAAAGCTATCTTATAATATTTTATCTTTACTCAAAGTAACTTACGGTCAGTTTTAACATTACTGCTTGCTTGTGTAGGTACCCTTCTATTTTGTTATCAGCTTAAGAGACTGTCACCTATAAAGCGCTTGTGAATCTCCTTCAACAATTTAATGTTGGCACATTTTAATGTCTTTAATGAAGAATTACTCCCTTGTCGTTTAAACTTGATTGTATACTGTACAAAGAATGCGTGGCTATATTTTTATAGTATATCTTTGCTTGTGCCAGCATTTAAAATGATAATGAATGTTCTGGGCACCAAATTAATTAAGAACTTTAGTTGTGTGCCAGTTAACAGTGTATTTTGGGAGCTTGTATGAATGAGAAGAATTCAAATCCAGTCTATTAATTATGCTTCTTTAGAGAGTCAAAATCAGTATTTTGGAAATGTTAAACTAGATCGGGAAGTCTTTAGAGGGGTACGGACAAAGCATTTGGTATTTTACACAATAACTATCGACGAGCCTCTTCTACCCAGAAAAATGTTTCTAAGGGACTGCCAGTGTTGGTTCCTTAGGAACATTAGGTTACAACTGTAGAAGGCTTGAATCAATGCTTCGGAAATAATTGTACCTTTCACTCATAAACGTTTCAGGTTTTCTGGATATCCAGGAAATCCAGGGACCTTGTTCGGTTACAGCATTGAAAAGGTTAGGCACACAAAATGTTTAGTTAAATTTTTTACACATTTTTTTTATGCATGGCGTATTTTTAATACCAAAGGTTCGCCACTATTGTAAGTGCATTTCTCGTTGTTGTGCGGCGCTATACAATTACACAATCACATTAACATTTTTTGTCATAAAACTGAGATGGACCCAACGCGAGAGATACGTATCTTGTGGCGGTATCAGAGTAAACGAAATAAGAACCTTACGGATTATGAGATGTCGTAAAAGATCCGACTGCCTTGTTTCTTCTTTTCGCCTTCTGCTGGCGCAGTGCCCAGGAGGATGCCTCTACGAAGTCTGCGTCCAACTGGCGATTGTCATGATGGGCAAACAATTCTTCAACCATCTCTGCGAAATCGGAATTCCGTAAGACTTGGTTCGACAATTGAAGCACCTTGGGAGGGAGGAGGAAGTGTGCCTCACGCGAAAGCAATTTCGACGCGATGTGTCAAAATTGCTTTAATTAATTTTTGTCTACATGCACTTTTTTTATTAGTACATACTGCCTGGACGCGATGTGTCGTTCACACTTATCAAAAGACGCTCGAAATTGCTGGCCGAGGCACGAGCAAGTTCACGTTAGTTGCCACCTCCCATGCCGGTGCGTGCTCTGGCGTCTTTAAAGGCTTCACGCTAACACCATGTGTTTCTTTTGTTTTTTGTTTTTTGTTTTTTTGTTTTTGCTTATACGACGGGAGTTTGAACGGTACTTTTGGTAAGCACGTGTTGTCTATTGCTTCGTCTAATTAAACACCCCGAACATATATAGAATTTTGAGACACCTCATCCTGCTCTTCACACGCTTAACATACTGTGTATATTTCCTGATGTTTAGATCTATAAGTCTTAGTTTACAGCACTCGATTCCTCGCCTCAACAAAGAGCTTTCCCTGTAATAATCAAATATATATATATAGGCCGAAACGTCGACCAACTTTACCAATAATATGTTTCAAAAACTCCAACAACCGTCTCAGGTGCGTTTTCTTCCGTATATATATATATATATATATATATATATATATATATATATATATATATATATATATATATATATATATATATATATATATATATATATATATATATATATATATATATATATATATATATATATATATGGGTGGTTTCATCTCAAATCGTGCAGGCAAAAAGGGTTGAATTTTTAATTTCGATGAAAAAAATATATGTTATGGCGCCGTTTTTAAAAACGCAGTCGCCGCAGAACGCAAGTTCGTCGGATTTTTTGTTCGCGACTTATGAATTTTTAAAGAGGCCGCGGCGAAAAGCAGTGTTTTTCACACCCGTCGTGGGTCGGATGTTTCGCTTAATCTCCCGCCGTGGATTTTCAGTCCACATTATATTATCTTTTTTAAAGCACTCTGTGGACACATTTAAAAGGCTCCAATACCATAAAATAATTTTAGGCGTTTTGCTTTTTTTCTGTAAAAATGTCAAAAACGCCCCCTCGGTCAATTGTTGACGAACTTTGACAATTAATTACTGGCGATATACTTGGGTTACATCAATACTTTTTATGTCCACGGAGAGCCCAAAACACGTTCTTTATATGTATTATAAAATGACTTGGTTGTATAAAATATTCTTTGCGGTACGTTTACGTTAATGTTATGTGAAAACCAAAAAGTACCATTTTTGAAATTGATTTTCTCAAAAAACCCATTTTTTATTTTTTTTATTTTTTAGTAAAATGTAGATGTGATAGTTTTCTATGCGAAAATCAAGTCTAGAAAGTGTATATTTTGTTTGTATGTTTTATATTTAAGCATCAATATCGTACAAAAACATGTTTTTACGGCACGAAATGGACTTACGAATTGCGCGTCTTCAAAAGCTTGGAAATAGTTTTTTTTATTTTTTTCAACGTTCCCACATAAAAATGAAATACAGTATTTCCACCCTGTTATATTTATTGATTATTTAAATTTTATTATAGGCGGCAAGCTACATTGGGAGGAGTTCCAAAAAGAGAAAGCAACACTTCTTAACAGACCAGCAGGTGTCGTAAATTTTTAACGTGTAGGAGTCGGCAGACGTCGTATTGATTCGGGGCCCTCATTGGCCTGCATGAACGTCCCGCCCTTTCGGAGCCAGCAGATGACCACGACCTTTCGCGCTCGTTGTGTTAGATGGGACGGCCCGTGACAGTAAAGCGAGCAGCGCACCCTGTGTCACGAGGAGTGAAATGGTACGATTGTGTCGTTGACGCGGCGAACAGTGACAGCCACCCAGGAGGAGTCAGTCAGAGTATTGCACAAGGGAAAGCAAAGGAATCGTTGCCTGAAAGGATGAGGACACCATGGCCTTACAATATCGACGGTCAACAACTGTTCTGCCAGCCAAAACAACGCCGCGTGCGCGCTAAAACCGGCGGCGCGGGACAGAAATCCCACAGACGCACCCACGAAGATGGGCCGGTTTCGCTAGGGATGTGGGGAAATTTGAAACCAGCCATCCGTGCATGCGTGAAACGATACTGCCTGTTTGCCCCAGCTTCGAGCGCCCTATCCTTACCTTGAAACGGCCGTGCTGTCTCTCTCTCTCCGGGGAGATCCGATAGCACCGAAGGGTTATCTATTAAACTTGAGGAAGAAAACGAGAAGGGGCTGTTTAAGTTTAATTATCCCCACCAACCCGCTCATTCTGTCCTTATAAAGGGCTATCTCTTTTGGAAACAGCAAAGCCCGGAGACTGACATTAAAACGAGCGTGTTGGTAAATATACTTGTGTTTGTATTTTGCCCGGAGACTAGTTGGGTCGAAGTCAGCCTCCTTGTCAACTATAACCGTTTGTGAAGAGTGGGCTTCTCCCGAGATGAAAAGTCAGCGCCGGCTGACGTGCTCTTTTGAAAAAGGGATGGGGAAAGAGAAAGTTTGAGTAACTGCAGAAACTACCTCGAAAGCTCCTCTCCCAATATGAAGCTTCAGGCATAGTCTCGGTTACCTTCTCGCGCATCGCCTGCTCGAATCTATTCTTCACTTTCTTTCGCACAGCCACTGTTCCTCACAGCCGTCGTGGATGTGCGTAACAGAGGGAAAAACAAATTCGAGCATCATCTGGACGCCGTCATCCTGCCAGACTTCAGTGTCGTGGGACCGACTCGTGTGTGTTTCTTCGCCCCGCTGAACTAAGTTTCTCGGGTGCGTTTTTGAACGTTTTTTTTTTTTTTTCAATGTTTTCTTACTAACTGTTTGTTAGCACTGTTCAGTTGGGTTTATTTTGTCATGGCGTAGCGGCCTAGGCGGTGATGTAGAGAGCTTGTTCGCACGCATTTGGTTGCGTCCCATTTAGGGAATGCCCGGAGGAGTTGGTTTATCTTCTTGCCATGTGCGGCTGAGTTTTCCCGTCTTTATTAAATTATTGATTTTTTGTTTGTTTTACCTTTACGTGCCGTCGACTTCTTTGTCTGACTCTCCACCAGGCGTGGACCTATCGTCTTGCCACCACTCCAACCTAAATACTTTATTTTTTTAACGCAATTTTCGTTAAGATCGCAGTTGGGCAATTTAATTCCTATTTATTTATTTTTATTTCCTACCCCTCTCCATGACACACTCTCTGTGTGTTGCGGACCGTTTCTGTGTCACCACTTTTGTGTATTACGGAAGTGAAAGGACATTCCCTGGTGACCTGTGCGATGTGCGGTGAACAAACCCCCAGTGTTTGGTTTCGGAAAGAATTGTATATAACATATCGACGGATGTGGTGACTTTCTTTGTCTCAGTAATATGACAGCTATTAGCTAATCGTGCTAGTTTACTGTGAAAGGTTTATAAATCGAAAAAATACAACGTCTGTGCCTTTTGGTTATTCAAAGTCTACTAGGCCTGCTGATTTGGTTAGATATGTATCTCGTGGTTCCCGCTCTTATCAAAACATACATAAATATTCAATACCACAAAATTCGTTTATAATTGATTACAAAATGCAGAAGAAAATTCAAGAAAACTTTTTCACAATTCATAGAGACGCATGGGTCGGAATGTCTGACTTGGGTCTTGCAAAACAAAGACGTTTTTTTCCGATATTGAGGCCTAAATATAAAACATACAAACAAAATATACACTTTCTAGACTTGATTTTCGCGTAGAAAACTATCACATCTACATTTTAACAAAAAATAAAAAAAAATAAAAAATGGGTTTTTTGAGAAAATCAATTTCAAAAATGGTACTTTTTGGTTTTCACATAACATTAACGTAAACGTACCGCAAAGAATATTTTATACAACCAAGTCATTTTATAATACATATAAAGAACGTATTTTGGGCTCTCCGAGGACATAAAAAGTATTGATGTAACCAAAGTAGATCGCCAGTAATTAATTGTCAAAGTTCGTCAACAATTGACCGAGGGGGCGTTTTTGACATTTTTACAGAAAAAAAGCGAAACGCCTAAAATTATTTTATGGTATTGGAGCCTTTTACATGTGTCCACAGAGTGCTTTAAAAAAGATAATATAATGTGGACTGAAAATCCACGGCGGGAGATCAAGCGAAACATCCGACCCACGACGGGTGTGAAAAACACTGCTTTTCGCCGCGGCCTCTTTAAAAATTCATAAGTCGCGAACAAAAAATCCGACGAACTTGCGGTCTGCGGCGACTGCGTTTTTAAAAACGGCGCCATAACATATATTTTTTTCATCGAAATTAAAAATTCGACCCTTTTTGCCTGCACGATTTGAGATGAAACCACCCATATATATATATATATATATATATATATATATACTTTTTTTGCGAAATCCGTCTTGAACGATTGGTACGTCGTCAAAATTAATTTTTGTCTACATGCACACTTTTTTTATTAGTACATACTGCCTGGATCTCCTGGGACCAGGCAGGATGGGCAAGAAAAACATCGCACGTACATCCAGCGTGACACTCAGTGCCGCGATTAGAAGGCAAGCGTCACTACTTGAGGCTGCAAGTAGTCTGACTTCTAACTCATGCACATACAAAACAAGAAACTTCGCTGTCAAATCAACTCACATGATATTCACAGCATCAGAAATGTATGACACTTAGAAATCTTTAAAAAAGGTATGGCACTTATAAATCTGCACAATAAAATAATTCGCCAGGCAATGAATTCCAATCACTTACAGTTTGAGGGAAATATAAAAACTTAAATATATTCATGAGTACTCATGATGATGCCTTGTTGAGCTCGTAGAAAGCTGGCTTAAATAGAAACGGGTATCTAGGGACACTTTATTGTTAACGAGCTTATGAAAGAAAGTTAGTCGAGCTATCTTATGTCGGTGCGTGTTCCTCTTTGTCAAGTTTCGCTTTTTAATTTCTTTTCTTAACTGGTGTTTTCTTGTTTCTTACTTAGCAACTACTGCCTAACTCATATCCTGTTAGGTTCCTAGTTCCCTTTATTCGTTTCATGTTGACATTCTCCATGTACATATAACTGAAGATTCTTCGTGACCGCTGCCCTTTATTAATTTCTTCCAGTCCTTCCCCTGCTTGAATTACGTACGCTTTGGCTCGATGTTTTTTTTATCTGCTCCCACCGTGCGCCTATTTAATTCTAAGGTTACTTAGACTGCATGAATGGATGGATGAATGCATGCGGCTGAATCCATGGGGCGGCGGCACTTGCGCAACCTATAACCAGAGTTCTCCATTTTAACAATTTGGTAGGTGTCATCTAGCGGCTGTGAAAATCAAACCTGACAAGGCCAAGGAATCGTGAGCGCGTTGGCCACACCTATAGTCTGCTACAGGTTAAAAAAAGAAGGACGGCCTCTTCCCACAAAGACGCCCACTCTTTCCACTTGAATAGAGTAAACCAAAAAAAAAAGGAGAGGTAGGCGGAAAGGAGAAAACCGCCTACCATGGCGAGCAGAGAGCTGATGGGCTCCATCTTCTATCCTTAACCCGCAACAGACTATTTATAACCACGCAGTTTTCTATACTCCGTTTCACTTGAAGCCCGTCCGCAGCTGACGCTACAATTTCACGGAGCGAATCAAGCGGCGTCAGAAGTGCATCGTGTCGGTGCTCGTTGTATTCGTGGGTTTGCTGTCACGGGACGCACATACAAAACTTGGAGTACGCTTAAGCTATGGTGCCATGAACGTGTCTCCATCTGGTGTGTTTACAGCGTCCAAAAATGTGGTCCCTCGATTTCCGCCTGACGACGTCAAAGGAGGGTCGTGCTGTCGCCAGTGGCGATCCTGGCGGCGTCCCAACAGCTGTGGTGAATGGTTTAGACACCTGTTCTGCTGTAGGTCGCTCTCCAATGTGGCAGTCCACGGAAGTTACGGCAGCCAGAAGTTGGGACGCCGTGACGACAGCGACGCTCGCGTTTGCTCGTGCTGCTCGCAGTTTCTTGTTATTATTTCTACCACCAACCGCCAGGGTCACGACATGCAACAGCATGACATTCCGGCTTCTTTGACGTCATTTGTTGCCACTTCGGGACCACTTTTGATGTATGAGCAGCATAAAACTCTAAACACACCAGTCGAAGACGCGCTCCACGCACCATACTTAAGCTTCGCCTTTAAGAGTGGAACACGATAGCGTTATCGAGCCCCGTTCGCTGCCGCCTTCTCATTCGCTTCCTATGCTCTTCTTGCCAGTGAGCAGAAAGTGCGGCGTACATAGCCCAGTAAGTATCATGTCTGGCTCGCAACCGAAAAGTCGTGGGTTCGAATGTCGCCTAAAATTCTCTAAGGCGAATTAGTTACCATGAAGTGAAATCATTTGAGACACGCGGGGACCTTTAACTCGCATAACTTATCGTGTTGTTGTTTTTTTTGTTTTTTTTTATGTGACTTTTATTCCACACGTGACGACACGTTTCATGTGAGCGTTGTGGCTTGTATGAAATCCCCGCGCGAGGTCATGTGACCGTGACAACATCACCCTATCGACAAATCAGAATGCCCGCGTCACGCCACCGACGCCGGCATTTCCGCCATGGTATACCGACGCCGGCTCTTCTACGACCCGTGCTTGCGCGTTAAACCCCGAAGGATAGCGGCTTATTCACTGTGCGTAATAGGTTTAGCCGTTGATAGCAGACGTAGTACAAAGGCGATGAACGTCGTGAAGATGTACTCTTGGCGCCGTTTGATTGAATCTATCGGATTGTGTACGTTGGCTGCGGGCCATTGAATGTTGCCAATTTTGAGCGAATCGTTCATTGGTAGATCGCGTTGTAGAGATGAATATAGTGATGTTAACGTGTAGTTAGACCCCAGCTGTATAGAAGCGCACCTTTTATACTGTTCCTCGCAGGTTCGTCAAAAACTGGTGGCGCTCGCGGCAGCACGAAAAGGCAACTTCCGTAGATCGACAGTCGCTCGCCCAATGGGAGGCTGACTATGACCTCGAGCCGTGGACAACGCTCTCCTTGTTCGACGAGTACCTCGAAATGGGTGATCACTCGTTGCGTTCGAGAAAGTCATCTCTGTGAAAAGCTTCCAATGTCTGAGACTGCATGAAATCGAACAGGGCCAGGGATTCCGCGCTATGTTATCGCTGCTCCAGATCACAGCTTATTTAATTTCATTTGCCTGAAACTGGAAGAAACCAAGAGTAAATTAAATTTAGGCATTGACAAGTAAACATATTCAAAAACAACATGGAAAACAACATGGCAGAATAGACGTACCCACTGTATATACGTATTAGAGACGTGGTTCGTGCATGCCCAAGGTGCGATACGTGGTATTGTTCGCAGTTGTGGAGCAGTTATCCGCCGATGGTAAACGTCACTGACAGAATGAGAACGGCAGGGTGTCTCTTTCGAACGCCCGGCCTCCGGCGCGGATTCGTTGCCTTTTGTCGAGCTTTGAATACACGTGCGCGCTCAAGACTCACGAGAAACCGAAGAGTTATCGAGGAGCGCTCGCGCTGTAGGCGGAACAACCGAAGTACCTCCCTCCCGTTCTAATTCTGTCAGTGACTTTAGCGGGGTATAGCAAGATACCGTTGCACACTTTCGCTGTTTACTCTCGTGTCATTGTCTTCCAGCGGTTCAGTTCGGCTTCGTCACCCTGTTCGCGATGGCGTTCCCTCTGGCTCCGCTGTTCGCCTTCCTGAACAACGTCATCGAAATCCGCGTGGACGCGTACAAGTACACCGCCCAACTGCGCAGACCCCTCGCACAGAGGGTGCCCGATATAGGTGACGCCACCTTTACGTTCTGCTCAACCACACAGAGAGTTCATAACGCGCATAATAGTGGGTATACTCACTGGACGCCATATTTGAGCGTGCTGTTCACTGCACATGCTAAGAACAGCTCTCACATTTATACTCTGCTAAGATCGGCAAATGTGAAGGTGGGAAATGCATGTTTTAAATGAACCGTGGAAGCTCGCCGTCAGTACGCGCTCAGCTGCTGCGAGCTCATCTGGCCGGCAGTGGATGCCCACTATACACGTTTGCCAGAGAGGCTCCTGTGCGCTGCCATTCTGAGCGATGCTGGCGCCGCGCAACGTTTCCGACATGTTCGGGTGTGCCAGGGGAACTTCAATGGGGTGCGCGAATGTGGGCCAACCAGGAAATGCGGTAGCCATGACGAGTTAGAAGACGTGTGGGTGTGGTGTAGAGTAGGACGGCCCGGCCAAGGGCGCACGAGGGCTGGGCCCTGCAATGGATTGCAGGGCTTGCTCGGATAAATGTTTGTCATTTCTCGGTGTGTAGCCTGACTTATACTTGCGGGCAAGCAGTATGCACTGATCCCCAAAAACGTCAGCACGACGTGCACCTTGATAGCGGACTATTCGTCATTTCAGGAGAGCATTCGCTGGCGGCGATGGGGGTGTGGAAGGAGCTTCTGCCGCATTCTGATATACGCTTTGATACTCGAGATATTTTTCTAATGTTTTGGTTTGATACTGGTTCGGGTATTTTATCTCTTTTGGCCGAAGACAACGCCTGTATGTTCGATAAATAGCTTTTAAGAATTTCTCGTCGCTCAGTTGTGTCTGCTTCAGCAAGAGAGGCGTGGCAACATTATACGACAGGCAGCGAACGTCCTGGTTGGAAAGCAGCTGCCCTCATCTCGGCGCGCGGCTCGAGGTTAAGTCTGAATCTCACTTGCAAGGCTGTATAAACAAGATATGTGCCAACAGTGATTGCCATACAAACGCCTATGAAACTAACCTTGTTAACTAGCTTTGCCAGTGCGGCCGCTGGTCCGCGCCATCTTGCTGTCGGTGCGTGCATATTGTCTGATAGTGTAGTCTTCCTAACGTGTGTCCTTGGCTGCCAAACTGCTAACCCAACAAAATGTTTTTCTAAGTGGTGATGTCCAGAAAACATTTTCAAGCGTGGTTGCTTTCAAACATGCACTCTGTTGTAACATAATATCTGCATAAAAATGCCCGCCCTAAAATTGTTTAAAAAAAAAAATCTCTACGGAGTCGACTTCATAACTCAAACCATTTTCCTAGCGCCAAAAAAAAAAAAAAAACGCCGCAAAAAAATTTGCAATATATAATTTATAAATTGCCAGATTGATGGTGTTTAGCAACTACCACTGAGCAGAACTTGCCAGAAGAAAGCCACTGGCACAGCAGCTTACAACGGGTTGCTGAGGCCCTAACGGTTGCGAGTAGCAGTGCCTGCGAAAGCGACGAGCGAGCACAGGTATCGCGACAGTCGCAAAGTTTTCGCTCACTCGCTGGCTGCGCAGCAAGCTGCAGCAGAGCAGGCGTCTGCTTTACCCACCTCCGCTGCTGTCCCGCCACCAGGATCGCGGCGATCTACATAATTAGACCATTGTGGCGTCACTAGTCGGAAGTTGAAGTGATACAATAAAGACGCGGCAAAGACGCCAGTCGGAGACCCGTCCCATGCACCGTGGTCATGCCTCACAACTTATCTGTGACCTTTGTCCATTTGCTTCGTGGCTATTCTGTGTAGACACTTTGGGTGAGCAGATTACCAGAAAGCTGAAACTAAGGACTTCATCCTTATCCCACGCAGGTTCCTGGCAGGTTATCTTCAAGGGAATGTCATCCTTGGCAGTTATCGTCAATGTGAGCGTGCTGTCCTGGTGTAGACTAGGGCCATTCGCTGAACACAATTAGTTGACACGAAAATTCCTGAATTTGCGGTACTCATTAGAAGCAATCAAACTGCTTGTAGTCGATTACTTTTTGGTGTACTTTTGTAGTCATTCGCCTGCGTCTATCAGGCACTAATCACAAGAGTAATCTGATTAATATTGAAGCACTATGTTTACTTGTCTTTACTACTTTTACCAACTCTTTCTAATGACGCCCTTTGGTTGTACAAGTTTTCTACCAAAGAAACCTCGTACCCAAGCCTCTGACAGGTTTGGTAAAATTGGTGGATAGATAAGATGTTTAGTTTGTAATTCGGTGATTATAATCAAATAATAGACAGTACGAAAGACTCGTTTTGAAGCCGATACAACAATCTTGTGATCGGAAAAGTAAAGCCTACTTTTCAAGCAACGGTTAATTCTGAAGTAATCAAGTAATATAATTGATTTCTTTTTAACCAAGCGTAATTGTAATTGATTATTCTGTTTCGAGTAACGTGTACAAGACTGCGACAAACTAATTATTTGTACGACTTAGCACCACCAAAACCTCCTATCCTACCCTTTCTCAATGATTCCCCAGGTTTATGGCCGACGTATTTGGCCGCAAGGTCCTTTCACTTTATCGATTAATAAAGTTTACGATGATGATGATGATGATGGCGTTCTTCTTTTTTTTTCGGCGACGGTTCTTCACTGAATGTTGACAGATTACACGAGGGGGGGGGGGGGGGGGGGGGGTGATGGTTGCGTCATCTGATCCGAGGTTTTGCTTTGCGTATACGGCAGGCGTTCCTGATCGCCTTCACGAGCGACACTATACCGAGGTTTGTGTATCGGAGCACGTACTCGAGCGACTTCTCGCTGACGGGGTTCGTCAACTTCACGCTGTCTGTCTTCGACACGAGCGACTTCGAGGAAGACGCCCGACCCGAGAACGCTACGCTCAATGGCGTCGTCATCAAGCAGTGCCGGTATGCATCTACGTCCCGGCGAGGACTCGTCACCCCACCAAAGAAACAAGCAGCAAACGCTGTTTGTCAACACGTCAAAGAACACTGTTAACAGCATTTTATTTTTAAAGTTGTCGTGTGATGTCATAGTGCCAGGTGACACAGATTTCACCTTTAAATTTAGCAAGAAAATTTACGTTTCACGTTGTTTTCATGAGACTCCAGTGTCAATTTCCCCGCTAATTTAGCGAGAAAATGAGTATCACGTGACCTGACATCACATGACGTGAGGTCGCGTGACACCGATACCCCTGCTAAATTTAGCGGCGAAATAATCATGATGTCACTTGAGGTTACGTCACGGTGGAACGTCATAATCTCACTCGGCTTCATGCTGTTTTCTGACGTCACCATGTCACGTGATGTGTCGTCACAACTTCCACGCTATATTTAGTGCAGGAATGTGTCCAATGATAAGATTGGTGTTCATCACGCTGGTTTGACCCTTCAACGGACAATTGAATAGTATCATCCATTGATGATCAGACTTCGAATAGGCAGCGTTTACATCGTTTAATACCGGTGTCTGGCCAGCAGCGGTCAAATGCATTGCCTGCTGAAACACCCCAACTTTTTTGGACATTAACGCCCCGGCGCATACACCAAAGTTAAAATTTGAACTGAACAACAACAAGCATAGCAATGTTTCTAGGGAATATTTTATATGACCGTCATAGAATATCAGTAAAAAGTAATTAAACTTTTGGACACGTTAAGTTTTTATTCCAAGTCTCTGCACATTTCTTGCGTTAAATCCAATAAGCCACATTCACAAAGTTATTAATTTCTGCTTTTATTTACGAAGTGTCGTAATATTTCCGAAGACTATAATGTCCTGGGTACCATAGGACGCAAACCAATTAGAATTTTGATATTTCCTTGATAAGATTTTATTTCAAGGAATGTCCAAGAAACATGGCCATGACCTTTGTAAAAGTTTTTCATACCGAACTTGCCTATGACTACTTTAATGAAAACTTGTTAATAACGATCTCTCTTATAGCTAATTTAATTTAAAAGATTATGCTAAAAACTTGACCATAGCGGATTTTGTTGAAACTCGCTACAATAGTGAACTCTATTAAAGCGAATTCGAGGAAAGCTCGGTAATGTTGAAATTATTTTTAGCGAATTTTTATCGAAATCGAATTCTACTATAGGGAATTTAATGAAAACTTCCTAATAGAGACTATCTTATAATGAATGTTTGTTCAATACCGAGTTGTAACGGAACTGTTCGAAAGTCGATCGGTTCGTCAGGGGCTGGCAAAAATAATTTTAAGCTCTGGTTAGCTCAGTTTGTAGAGCGCTCCACCTGTAATGGAGAGGTCCCGGGTTCGATACCCGGACCAGGCGGATTATTTCGGTCGCTCACCAGTCACCTATAGCTGTGTTTGGAGATTTGTGTTTGTCCTTTGTCCCTCTTATTCCCCTTCTCCAGGGATTATTTTCATCATTCTTGTCCAGCTTGCTTGCACCTTTGCATTTAGTTGGATTATAAAAATAGTAAAATGTATACGAATAAGAACTAAGGGAGATGAAGAGATGAGGGTGAGGCTCGTGAAAGCACTCTTGGGATATGTCTCCGAAGTTGGCGGCATGTGTTCCTTGGGTATCTCGGCTCAATAAGCAAAACCGCCTCCTTCTGTCGACGTTATCAGTCATGCTTTTAGTGTGATGTGTCGGTGACGACTGCGGACGATTGGCTCAATTGACATCGTACCCATTATTTTTTTTTTCGGCAGATATTTTGACTACAGAGAACCGCCGGGAGAGGACAACCCGTATTCGCTCTCCCTCGTCTACTGGCAGATCTTCACCGCCCGCCTCATTTTCGTCGTGGTATTCGAAGTGAGCGGTCCTTTGAATTTCAACTGCGAGTAGTTCGCTTTAAACCGCAACCACAGTCACACTCCTTGTACATGGTACAAAAGACACGGAGTTTCTCTGCAGACATGATGAAGAAATTATCTGCGTCTCAAGCACGTCCGAAGATACACGGCTCAGACAGTGTCCGCATACTGTGTCTTGTATTAGGTAGGCAGTGTGACCGCGACTTTGGGGGTTTTGAATGGGCTGTGTGAGAATTTATTTTATTTTATTTTTTTTACTTTGAGATGTTGCTTACAGTTAATTTTTGGTAAGACGCGTTCGGTTTTTTTTCCTCTTTGTGAAATGGCAGTTGCAGAAAACATTATGTGCCAAAAACAGGCAATGCTGACCCACTTAACTCGTTGCCAGACCAAGTGACCAAGCGGTCTGGCGCCGATGGTACAGCGTGTATACACTAACTGTTCGATCCCACTTTGGACAGTCCGCAAAAATGTGTTTCTCAACGTATCGGGTTGGGATTTAGTATACAAAGGTGCGTCTAGGTGGTGCACGCAGGGAGTTCCGGGCGACGCAGACGGTGCTCGTTGACTTGGAGACGCTGCCGACAGATAGCGTATGTATGGAAAGCGCTTGGGGCGCACCAGTTCTGGTTTCAATAACAAATGATTTGCCGAAATATTTTTTCTGTAGCTTTATTTTTCGGCAGCTTCTCCAAGTCAACAAACACCGTCTGCGTCGTCCGGGAAATGACGCCGTAGACTTCCTGAAACTGGTTGTTCTCTTTTCTTTTCTTTGTTAACCAGGTAGCTTTATCCATTGATATTTTATCTCCCTGCGTGCAGGATCTAGATTCATCTCTGCAGTGAATCCCAGCGCGATACGTTGAGAAACCGGTTTTTGCGGACCACCGAAACTAGGATCGAATCGGGGTCTCACTGCTTATACATTATACAAAAGACGGTCTGCATACAGATTCGAACGCGGGTCACTGCGTTCGAATCTGCATCAAATGCCGCGTGGCAATAAGTTCAAGGAGAAAACTTGACAAGCGGCATTCGAACCGCGGAAATCGAGGTGACTCCTGTTTGCAGTCTCTATTTTGTGAGATGAATGAGCAGTGTGACCTATAGTGTAACCCCGCCTTTAGTGTACACGCTGTATACACCACTCCAGTATTTCCAAGTCCTCAGCCTAGCGTGCGACCTCCTCAGCCTGGCGCGTGCAGGTTCGTCGCTTCGCGAAGCGAGCACATCACGCACGAACACTGAAAATGGAACCGGCCTGGAGCACTTTTAAGGAAGGTTTCTATACGTCGCGACTCCAGCGACCTATAGGGGACGCCACTATCGGGTCAATATGGCGGTCTAATACAGGTCGTTCCGTGCCATGTGACAGCTGAACGCTCAATTCTGGCGCATCACCAAGCGAGCCTTGGACTTAAAATGGTTTGCCCCGCTTTTTATTCTCCACGTTTCGAACCTGCGGCGATGTGTTGAAGTGAGCAAGCTTCCAAAAACTTTCTTCTTCTTTTCTTTGAGAAAGCGATGATAGGACGGTTTACAGCCCTTCCATGGTGCTGGAGAACGCTGCTAAACGCGGAATGTCTGGTTCACGCGGTTGCGTAGGTTCCGTGCAGAGCAATGTGGGAACATGGTGATACTACAGTTACGAAAGAGTCACCGGAACAACTCTTTTATCGCGCAAACCACCGACCACATGTAATCACGGAAGCCGCAAGAGACGAGCAGAAATAGCTAAAGGGCCTGATCCGGCGAGTTCAGTGTTTTCCCAATAGGTTCCGTTCGTTTTCTTTGAATCGCGACGGTCTGGGGTACGCAGGGCATACGGGCCGCGTGCCTTGCCAACTCCAGACATTGTTAGAGTTTGGCTATTCCCGCCACAGCAGCAATCGAACTTGAGCCACTACCAGAATGCTCGCCGAAGCGTTGATTGTCACGAGCCAAAGTGGAGTTTTTCTCACGCTGCGCTCTTGTCTAATCTATGAGCCGCATATGACTATCCTCACCATGGGGTTGTCCCCGTGACTACGACGACGCTGCGATTCCCGTGATTACACTATCGAGGAATTTTGCGAAGCAGCGACTGAAAGAGAGAGTCCGGTTTCGTTTCTCAAAAAGTACACCACCGAGACGTGTAGGTGAATACACGCGTTGTACTTTTATTAAATCAGTTTAATGAAGTGAAATGTGCTCAATCAAAACAAACTTCCAACTTTAAAAAAAATGTCCTGAAAAACGATAAAGAAGCGGACTTTTTTTCCGGCAATTAAAGATTTGACATAATTTAACATATCTTCGTTTCCTACTGGGCACATCAAATTTGTGTCACGCGATTCTGTTGGTGTGGCGTTTGCCAACACCACCCAAAAGATGTCTACACCTTTCCCCACTCCAGCGTCATCACCAGTAAATCCACAAAGCGCCAGCTATCTTGCGCCTGCGTCAATGTCATAGCTTCTCGCAGCGTCTTCGCGAGCGGGAAGCCAGCAGGCGACGAGCCCGAGACGCAAGCGTCCGCCACTTTGCAGGGCACGCTCTCCTCGAACTTCAGCGTACTTGCCGCTTGGTCGGGGGGCAATCCACCCACGCTGACGTATAATGTGCAGGACCTGTCTTCTACAAGATGTTTTTAAGCACTATTCTGGCGCAAAGAAACTTGTATAATACGCCAACTCAACTCTCTGAGCTTACGGGTCCACTGCGGTGGCGCTGCTGTTGGCACTGAGCATGTGCACAAGCAGCACGGGTATCTGGTTTCTGTGCACGCGCAGAGCCCACACCTTGTGCGGACTATATGCCGACTTGTTCGCAAACAGCGCGTTGGTCTATAAATACAAACCAATGAACAGACACGAGGAAATTTTTACAAAATGTGTCTTGAGGTAGTGTATTTATCGTACCCAAATTGCACGAGTGTAGGTTTTAAGGAAAAAAAAAACTGCAAGCATAAGAAATCTCGATTTCTTTCCCTATGCAAAGGGACGAAAATGGTAAACATTGCCTGGTTGCCGCTGCTTCTCATAGGTGGCACAGTATAAAACAAAAACGTAAGCGCTTCTTTGAGATGAACACCCCAAAAGCAACTCCAGAAGATCCTAGGGTGTGTGGAAACATCTGGGAGTAGCAGCATCAACCAGACGTTTTTTAGCCATTTTCATTCTTGTGAATATACGAACGAAACACAATTGTTTAAGTTAAAGTTATGTTTTTCTAAAAGCCACACTCGTGAGATTTGAAGATGATAAATGCACAACCTATTGAAACCTCCGAGTAAATTTTTGGAGCACTCCGTTTATTGGTTTATATTATCCCGTTCCTTTTTCTACGCCCGAATCGGTGGAAATACCCTGTAGGTAACGTTGCATTTATATATTCGTTGCAATGACCTTTCCAGCACATCGTGTTCGCCGTCACGGGACTCTTGGACACCATAATACCGGACGTGCCTCGTTCGGTCCAGGAACGTATCAAGAGAGAACAGATCGTGACACAAGAGGTCTTCTCCGAGCACGAACGCACCAGCCCTAGAACGCCTTCCGAAGCTGTACCGAAGACGCCCGTCGCTGCCATCCAGCCGCCTGCCGAATAGCCTGCAGACATGCTCACACTTAACTACCCCTGTCCCCAGAACATCTCAGACAGACGGAAATATCCAGAGCGTCACGGACACGCTTCCCCGTATGTCCAAGACGCTCTGCTTTCAGCAGTCTTCAGAACGTCTTCGAGACATTGTCCTAGACACCCTGGAAACTGAGCTTAAGCATTCCAAACTCTAGAGCGTCTGAGACATGTTGTCCGAATGTCTGAGGTCATTGGGCCATCTTCTGCTTTTGCCGTCAGGCTTCTGCGAAATCAAGTTTATCCAGGTCATAAGTTTGTTACAGAGTCTGCAGAAGATAGGTATCTTTGCGGAGGGGTTAACTGTGAGTATGTCTGCCCTTTGTTGCTGTTTCTTATACTCCGTTCACCGCTAAGCTGACAAGACAGTAGAAGCTGCGACCTCGCCTGTCCAATCAGTTGTCCGGGTTTTATGACCTGAACCCACTCCTGCGCGCAAAGGTCACGCGCGGAGCGTGGCCTTTGTTTGAGCACAGATTCACATGGAGCAAGACTGACGATAGACTGGCCCGAAGGGCACGTAGCTTCTACCGCCCTGTCAGCTCGGGGAATGGAGTAAATCGACTTATTACGAAGTTGGTTTTACTCAGCAATCATGCCGTTTAATTTGGGAACGGTTCTGTGTGGCGCTACATAGGTTGAGTGAGCACTGGAACGTACAGCTTGAGCCACACTCTGCAGTACATTCGATCGGAATTGGCTGTAAATGTTATTTAATTATTTATTTAAGTGTATACCTGCTGCGCTGTTGAGCATTATGCATGGTGGGTACATAAGTGAAAACATCAAAAACATAAAATGCACATCAAAACACGTCTCGATGATATCAAGTGTGGTCTGACACGGTCCTGATACGAGCAAGCTGGGCAGAACATAATGTCATGTGCAGTACTTACGCCGCTCTGGTTTATCTTTTTGTCACACTCTGATTAATCACGGGACATCAGGATGTCGAGTCACGATGTGTCACGACGTTAAGACTACATTTTTTTGTCGCGTATTTGTTTTTGTAAGGGGGGAAGGGAAATCCTACTTTTTATTTGTTGTATGTAAAAAAAAGTGTGACAACAAAGGTAGCTCTTCCACAAGCTTAATTTTCGCAAAGCATGATATTAAAGGAAGGTTAGACACGAGTTCAGAGGATAATTTGTCTAAAATTGGCCGTGCCACTATTTCAACCTTTCTTTCAACCTTTACAGACACTTTCGATGTCAGCCTTTAGTAAATTTGAAAGGGGCATAGGTCTGCTCTCACACTCTGAGACAAATAACGTGTTCAACGTTTTGCTCATACTTTCGAGTATTGCTCTCCAAAGTATGAGCCATAGCAGGATGGGTTTAAACAAAGGAACGTTAGACACCAAATTTTTTCATATTGGTGGACAATATTTATGATCATTTTCAGGTACAAACCAAAACACGCTGACAAACGCACTCTCACACTTTTAAATTGTATGAAAAAAGAACGTGGTTTATGCTCTTTGAAATGGGCTATGAAGTGATTTTTTCATATATACATTAAATTCATGATTCTGACAGTGACATGGGTGCAGGAAACTTTTGGCACTTAATAGGTGACACACAAGTACTCTCAAAATATATGTCTGTATTGAGAGTTTATTTACTTTTAATACTGAAACATAACTTGGGCTATTCGGTGAACCAGCGATAAAGGATATAGTTTTTATTTTTGGTACGAACACACATTATACACCAGAACAACCTGTGCTTTGTTAAGAAGAAAAACGTCCTCCAAGGCGTTCACGTGACTATGTTGTTCAAACTGCCTTGTGTGTGAGTTTTTGTTGATCTATGACGATTTTTCCCCGGTTTTTTTAAAACAACACTGTACACGGTTCAGGGACTATCATACTTCATAGCATTCATGAAGGGTAGAAGTTAATGCATTGAGATTCCGTTTCTACAAAAAACTGATCGCATGGGTGTTTATTAATATTGACATTACAATAAGCTTCACACACTGCTTTAAGGCTAGAAATCATTCAGTAGACCGAGGACATTCACTGCACATAAGGCTTAACCGTGTACTGTCATCATTCTTCAGGGATAAAATGTAAACATACAAAACATAAAACAATGCACTTGATTTACAAATTCTCTCCTGATGTTGCTACATGTTTACGACGTAATGATGGCGTCCACTAGGTGAGTACAAAGATGCTGGTGCAAGCATTCGCGAATAGGCAAGCTTTTAGGTTGCGGATTCGCGAAGTTTAAGCTTCTAACTTTGCGTTGTTAGTGCTACATTTTTAAATAAATATTAGCTTCTTGTAGTATACGGCTCAGTATTCTTATAAACCAAAGCGATCATCCAGGGTTTTGTCTATAATCTAAATAGTTTCTCTAAACGTTTTCATAAAAGCGATGCATCCTGTGTAATGCCAAATGCAACTCCTTCATTTTGCCGATTGCTGGACGCTATAGGCCTTTTCCGTATGCTCTCGTCCCCAGCCACGTAGTTCACACACCAGGTATGGGCAACGAGAGAAACACCAAAATATTACAACCTGGACCGAGTAAAATGATATAGACCAACACGCGGCCCCGACGTCACGCAGCTGCGGTGGCGCTGTCGACGGCACTGAGCACGCGTAGAACCTTCACGCGAATCCTGTTTCTGCGCGATTGTCCGTCGCGATTGACCGATTGACCGTCGCGATAAAATCCTGAACACCTCCCAGTTGCGTGGCGAGGGCATAACGACGTTTTCCCCCACGCCGGAAGCTCCACAATTCAAGATGGCGGCCGCTACGCGCAAAAGGTATTCACTACGTTTCGCCGTAAGTTCAGACGCAGCCGACGCTAGGAGCAGATGAGACCAAACAAAACGCGTCAAAAGCGCACAAACATGGTCTTCGTAATGTTTCTGTACTCGTTCGATCATCGCTGAACCAACCATAAACAGAAGAGGCCTTTAATGACTTGCTCCTTTGAAGCTTTTTGATTGGTCCACTTACCCCGTACATTTGACTGCGTCTGAACTTAAGCTGAAAGGAAGTATACAGCGCGAAACCAACCAATTATTGGTTTGTTCATACAAAGTACTAACCAATATAAATAGAAATCCTCAGTTTGACTTTTATCGCTTAGGAACTGTGCCCTATTAGCGAATTAGTCTCATGTATAAACACTAGAAAAATCTGTCCCTGTGCTCTACGGTCCACTAGCCAAGAGAAAACGACACCGATGTTTTCTTATGTACCGTACTGAGATGTTCTCTCCTGTAGCCATTCAGAGGAGAATGGCAGGGCGTCTCTTTCTGAAGTCCGGCCTCCGTCACGCGCTCGTTGCCTTCCGTAGTGCTTTGGACGCGATTGCACGCTCGAAGCACGCAAGACGCCGACACCTTATCGGGGCTAGAAAGCTGCGTTGGATGCTGGACAACTAAGGACCTCCCTGGCGTTCTAATCCTGTCAAACTATATCACCCTCTTCGTGTTTCATAGCATAGTGGGACACCAGATGTTTCGAACACGTCTCTGACTGGTGCGTTTAGACGTCCACGCGTCGGTGTGGGTGTACACGAAGCGGTAGCGAGACAACTTAAGAAATGTGGCGAATCGTCGCAATCTTGGTGGCTGCTCCTTGTAGAAGCGGAAACATAACTATACATGACAGACAGATGAGAGTTGGTGTCGCAGACGTTGCGGCGTCCCAACCTGTAGCCGCCGAAGCGTAGACATGAGTGTGGAGCATGAAAATTAATACGATTTAAATCTCGATTTAAATTATTATTTATATATTAAACCAGCGCACTTGCTGATATCGTCCCCTGCTTTCGCGCACTTGCCTCCGTCGTCTGCTATAGCCGATTCTATACAGGCTGCTCCCGGCATTCCTTTCGCTCCACCGGTGGCGCTGTGGCTTTGCAAAGGGTCTGCTATCGGTAGCAGATCGAGCTACAGCTGAACAGGCCTCTATCGCACATCAGTATGATTCGCTGCTATCCGCAGCATTCCTTAACTGTGACGTCACCATTTCAAATGGGGAGGACAGGGGACGCGATAAACGTACCAGTCGCAGACAAGTTCAAGGCACTATAGCGCGACTAACGAGCACTGAAAGTTTGCCCAGGTGCCGGGCAAGTCGCCATTCTTACAGGTCCTGTTCACTCCACGCGCGTTTGACTACCGCAGAAGCGATCACAGGGCAAGGTGCGCGGAAGTGCCTAGCGGACTCCCTTGGGTGTGACTTTGCAGACGCAGTGGTGGTTGACGGAGACGTAGCCCCATTTGGCGGTCCGGTCTTCGCCCTCCAGCGGCCTGTAGTAGAGGTACATCCAGCCCTTGCGTTCCGTGCACTCGCTGTCGTAGCTGCAATACAGGCCGGTAGAAATGGCATGTTGATGACCCGAGAGGGAGAAATCGATGCTGGTACAAACAGCACGCTCAAAATCCCAAATGAAACGCGCATTGACAAGTTATGTACGACGTCAGCAGTGATGGCAGGGCAGGCTTTAGACCGGGTTAACAGCGAAAGTTTTTTTTAACAAGACTCCATTTTCTAATCTAATACATGCAGGCATGTCGGCTGCCAATAGCTACTTGTAAAACTGGTGCGTAGTGGTGACAGTAGAAAATTAAAAACACCAAGAAACTGATCTTGATTTTGAAACGATTGCACTCCGACTGTTTTGCCCACAGACAAGCTTGTCTGTGGACGGTTGGAGACATTCAGTCGCCCCCAACAGACACTTTGACAAATTGCCCGAGCACCATGGAGAATACTGAGGACATAGGTGCATATTCACAGTACGTGCTCAACTTATATGTCTAAACAATTTGAGATAAATCATAAAAACAACCTTTACGAACGTTGTAGGAGAAGCGCTAAAGTAGTGAATAAAAGGTTAAAAAGCGCGAACAAACGAGGACAATAAAGAAACACGGACGACAGGACAGGCGCTTCACTCTCAACTGGTTTTTATTAACACCATTGTCACCTATATATACACATTGCCCAAACCACATCGGATTCAATCGCGACAATCAGAGCCAACCTTCCAGAAACACCATCTCACTCTGGAGCAAATACAAAGACGGAGCGCTGACGCAATTGTTTTCTTTCTTTTTTATGTAGAATGCCTCTATAATCTCTCTTTCCGTTTTTTCCTTTGCCTTTCTTAAAAACTTTGTGCCAGTCAGGTCAGGTTTACATCCACATCGCCCACAATGGTCAGCGAGATGGCCCCCCGCGTTGTTGCGCACACACAAATTATGTTCACGTGCTCTATCATTGAAGCAGCGCCCAGTCTGCCCAATGTAGACTCTGCCACAACTAAACGGAATCTCGTACACCACATTGGTGACGCACGCAGTATATTGCACCGCGTGTTTCTTGGAGCACGGTGCCTTTTTCTGCCTTGTCAACATCGGACATATCCTGGCAAGTTTACACGGTGCAGAAAAAACCACGTTAATGTCGTATCTACCGGGATACGGTCCATTCGTCACATGCACACTCGTCACAGGACGATTGGTCACAGGACGATTCGTCACACAGGAACATTCGTCATAGGATGACTCGTCACGCGGCCAACCGGTCCCACAATAGTTCGTCCCCCCAAAAATGTATTGTTCAATTTGGTTCGGGCGGACAAAGGCGAAGAATTTGTAACGAACGTTTTAGCTTCTGATTCGGTCCCGAACATTGAATGTTGGTTGGGCCTCACAAAGTCGGTCACCTCTTATCTTAGCATGTCTTTCGCTTCTCGAGGTCAAGGAATTTGTAACAGACGTTTTAGCTAACTGGGTCCGTCCAGAACGGTGAATGCGGAGGCCATAGAAGAGCGACTATTTTTGAACTCAGACTCAAAAGGATGGAGCTGATCGCAACAGAGAGAGCCATGGTGCTGCACGAGGGGTACACATTCGGCAGAAGGAATTCCGATACTTGGTTTTGTCGAATAGGTGTATGCAAGGCAAAACTAAAAACTAATTTGGCTGCCAGTCGGATTATTGCTCGTTCAAGCCTGCAACTGAGATCAACCTGCTCAAGACCCATAATATGATGAAAGGAAAAGCGGATGAGTATTGTAATATTAGTTTATATAACCATTGGTTTACGTGACAGTGGAAAATCGCGAAACTCCTCATCAGGGTATGTGGGCAGATGTTGAAATTTACAATTTACTATCGTCCCCTGCTCGATCAAGAATCCCGGACAAAAGCTCACCGGACAAAAGCTCACCGGACAGAAGCTCACCGGACAAAAGCTCACCGGACAAAAGCTCACCCATTTTTTCACTGACCCGGACAAAAGCTCACCCATATTTTCACAGACCCGGACAAAAGCTCACCACGAGAAAATTTCATGTTGGTCTTAACACGAGTGCGGACAACTTAGGTGCATGCGTGCGACACAAAAAGGCAACGATAAATTAAATCTGACAGGCGCATGGTTTGTTGATTTTAGTAGAAACAAGTTTATTTATCGATTGGTTAGAAGCGAATGCAGTCCCCCACTAGCTCCAGCAGTCTTGGTAGATCTCGATGTACATGCAAGCCCTCGCAAATATTTCTAAGACGATTCTGCAGGTGCAGAGTAATTTTTCGCACCCGCTTTACGTTGGGCTCACCTCTCCGGGCTTTTGTCAATGCCGTGGCAACGAGCGCCTGATTTTGCTGTAGGCATTCAATCAGCCTCAAGACGCTTGGATGGGCGTGGCCGACGAGCTTTTCTGGAACCCGGTACTCTATCTTTTGCAGGTGTTGCTCATCCGGTCTTTATCTTGAAGAGTGGTGTCGTACATATTCCACCGTACCGGGGGAAACTCCGGTCACCGTCGGCGCAGAGTCAGGCGAAGGGAAGAATTCGCTCTGGGTGCCGCCGCAGATGGAACAGGAGCATAACGGAAGCGGCCGTTGACATACGTTCGATCAAAATAGTCCAGCAGGTAGCCGATGTCACCGGAAGACTTTTCCCTGGTGGTTAGTTCTTGTTGAACAAGTTGTGGTGGAAGGAATCTGAGCCTATCTAAAATCCCGCACAATTTTTTTTTAAATTGGTCATCTGTCTTGTACTTTTCCAAAAGGCCGAACTCCCGTTCTTTCAAAGTATTTTTAAAAAATTCGCAACTCAATGGTGGATGAGGTACAAGTGCTCCTAAAAATGATCCAATGTCCATTGCGTCCGCACTTTATTTCAGCCCGTGTTTCGGCCGGGTACGAAAAAAAAAAAAGAAATCGAGGTGAGCTTTTGCCCGGGTCTGTCAAAAAACGGGTGAGCTTTTGTCCGGGTCTGTCAAAAAACGGGTGAGCTTTTGTCCGGTGAGCTTTTGTCCGGTGAGCTTTTGTCCGGTTACCTCGATCAATGTGACCAGTTGCCCGCATGACGAGTCATCCTGTGACGAATGTTCCTATGTGACGAATCATCCTGTGACCAATCGTCCTGTGACGAATGCGCATGTGACGAATCGTCCTCATCCCGTATCTACCAGCTACCTTTTTTAGATTATGAGATAGGGTATGCATGTACGGAATGACTTGCACTCGTTTCTTTTCTTTACGTGCCTCGCTGCCTTTTTTACTTCTTTTTAGCTTTTGAAGAAGGCTCTCACAACAACTAGAGATTAGATTAGAGGGGTACCACGCGTCTGTTAACCTTTTTGATTGTCGTTCAAAACTGATTTTCATCTGGTGGTCGCAACTTTTTTCCAGAGCCGCACTTAGACATGTCAAGGCTATACCCCTCTTTACCAGTTTAGAGTGAGCACTTTCAAACAACACCAGGCTTTTCTTAGTGCGCGGACAATACTGCCAACAGACATGTTCTTCAGAAAAAAGGATCAAAATGTCTATAAACTGAATGCAGTTATTCACAGGCAATTCCCAGGTAAAATTAAGCCCGCCTGACACCTCCCTAAACAGTCCGACAATCTTCTCAACCGTTTTCTCCAAACCCGAGTCTGTAACTAAAATTAAAAAATAGTCATCTACGTATCTATACGTCTTTAAAACATGGAAATCTGCAAGAAAAGAAACGAGTGCAAGTCATTCCGTACATGCATACCCTATCTCATAATCTAAAAAAGGTAGCTGGTAGATACGACATTAACGTGGTTTTTTCTGCACCGTGTAAACTTGCCAGGATATGTCCGATGTTGACAAGGCAGAAAAAGGCACCGTGCTCCAAGAAACACGCGGTGCAATATACTGCGTGCGTCACCAATGTGGTGTACGAGATTCCGTTTAGTTGTGGCAGAGTCTACATTGGGCAGACTGGGCGCTGCTTCAATGATAGAGCACGTGAACATAATTTGTGTGTGCGCAACAACGCGGGGGCCATCTCGCTGACCATTGTGGGCGATGTGGATGTAAACCTGACCTGACTGGCACAAAGTTTTTAAGAAAGGCAAAGGAAAAAAACGGAAAGAGAGATTATAGAGGCATTCTACATAAAAAAGAAAAAAAAAGAATTGCGTCAGCGCTCCGTCTTTGTATTTGCTCCAGAGTGAGATGGTGTTTCTGGAAGGTTGGCTCTGATTGTCGCGATTGAATCCGATGTGGTTTGGGCAATGTGTATATATAGGTGACAATGGTGTTAATAAAAACCAGTTGAGAGTGAAGCGCCTGTCCTGTCGTCCGTGTTTCTTTATTGTCCTCGTTTGTTCGCGCTTTTTAACCTTTTATTCAGTAATGGACCAACTAGCCCAAACCCAAGTTTTAACGCTAAAGTAGACTCACTCACCCTCACACTCACACTCACACCAGAAAAACGGTCACTCACGTCGCGCTTCTCCTACAACATGAATATCCAACTCGCCCAAGCATCCATTCTTTACGAACGGACTTGCAAAGTAAAATTTTGTATAATCTTTAGGACGGCTATTGATGGAGGTGCCAGGACGTGAAGCGCGTGTAACTACACCTGCAACATGCTCCTTATGCTTTTGTAACTAAGCAAAGTGCCTACTGAAACTTGCGCTTGCAGTTCAGCCAGAACTTGTAGCTGCTGATCTTGCCTCTTTGCTGCGCGACTATCTGAATTTATTTCATACGACATGACGTGCAGTTTTTTTTGTTTTTTTTTTTACATTTTTGGCAATTAAGACGAACCTAAGTTTTTCAGGCCAAGAAGTGATTTGCTTATGAGAAGTGCCCTGCTCTCTTATCTTAATCTCGAGTTACAAAAAGTCTTGTTCCGTCTTGGTAAGTTGTGAAAGGCATACTCACAGCGCCGAAATGGCTGTGCACGGGTTCTGCGCCGTGGCACAGCGATAGGAAAAGACGTATTGCTGGACCTCGTCTTGGACGATTTCGACCTCGTGACCGTCGTAGTCCTGGGTCCTGTTCAGCTGCTCCCACTGAGTTGTTGTCTGACAGATTTCCTCCGAAGGAAGAACGAGAGCCCCATTGCGCTTGTGGAACACCCACTTGCGTCTGAAACAAAAACAAAACAAAAAAAGTTGGTGGACGCTAAGCTTTGCCTTTAAGAGTGGAACGCGATAACGTTATCGGGCCTCGTTCGCAAAGCTCGTTCCCAAGCAGTGCAAGCGTGTGTGCGTGGTCAAGCGTGACGTCATAGGATGTAACTTCTGACGTCATTTCCCGTGACGTCACACGTGACTGTGACGTCATGACCCTATCGACCCGCTAAACTTAGTGGAACATTTTCCGCTAAATTTGGCGGGATAATGTTTCGCTAAATTTGGTGTGAGAATATTCTGCTAAATTTAGCGGGAAATTTTCCCACCAACTTTAGTGGGTCGTTAGGATCATGACGTCACAGCCACGTTTGACGTCACACGGATGACATCACGCGTTTCTTAATAACGAGAATCTAGAGTTCTTGATCAGGTGAATCAAAACTCCACCCAGACAGAAAACAACCGGCGCGCCAGTGGTCCTTTTCAGGTGAAATACCGCTTTGTGGCAGGCGCTATAAACACCATCGACCTCTCAATTCCATGATATATGTTAATTTCCTAGTAACTTTACGTGTTAGTACGGTAGCGGCAGGGCTTCTTTTTCGGAGGCCCGACCTCTGGCCCGCTGGGCCCGCGCATGTTGGCTTCCGCCGCTCTTTGACCGCAAATGCAAGCTCAGTGTTCATGATACTCCGAAGTGTAATCAAAGGTCGTAAACTGGCGCTGGAGGCGGGAGAACTGAAAGATACCCGTGTCGTTCTCATCTTGTCAGTAACTATACTGGTCATGACGTTCGGAACTATAAGGCTACCGTTATCGATGGCTACATTCTAGTAATCTAGTTAATCGTTCGGTTCCCGGAAACACCGGGAACCGAACGAGGGGCGAGACATATCTCTCCTAAGCCACCCCGATGGATCCGAGGCAAAGCGACGGCCTATGGATCCCTATGTGGGGGATTCGAATCCCTGTCGAGGTGCCCGCAATTCGAGAAAGGCGCAGAGAAGGCGCCGTGTAACCGAGATTTTGGGTGCACGTCGAAAGATCCCCAAGTTGTTGGAATGAATCCTCACTACTACGCTGGAGCTTGACAGATGCCTTACCTTCTTTTGCACACGAAACCCTCCATATTTGACTTTAAAAGCCCCTACGCACATTTCCGTTGGAACGCGGTGGGTTCCGTAGTGGCAGGCGGACGCGTCGCGTCGCGAAGAGCGCTTGCGCCAAGCTTGATACAGACAGTTGCGTTGACACGCAGCCAACCGCAGTCAAGAGCCAATAAGATTCTGCTATCATCGCTAGCAGCCCATAAATGGTAAGCGAAATCCACGGCAACGTGGCGGCGCCCGGCGACAGCGCATAGAAGTGTTCGTTCTTGGGAAAACCCGTCGGGTTCCCCGACGACATTCTGTCAAGCTTGAACCATCGCAGCCACTGGAAAAGCAGTCCCCACCGCTCCCACAGCGAAAAAGCAAGTTCTGCGAGCGGAGAGCCGGATACGCATCGTCGAGTGGTGCGATCGAACACGTGACCCTCCTCCTCTTTCTCGGCTTCTGATTGGTCAAACGCACCGCAACACTTTGCAAGGTTAAGCCTGTCTACTTCCTTTGCGTCGCGCTACCGAGAATTGCGTCTTGGCGCGCCTCGTACCGCAAGCGACAGTTCCTGGCTACAAGGACGCCGCAACGCACTCAAACGCGTTCAAGCGCTGATGTGCCTAAAGCCTGGTTCAGACAGTTGCGTTTGACTGCGTTTGACTGCGTTGCGGCAGCGAGAAACCAGGGCATCCCTGCTTCTTACATCGCGTGCCAAGATGATTCCTTAGATTGGATTCCACGCTTCATAGGAAGCACAGATGTGCCGGTGACTAGCTTTCCGCACTCGACGCAACGCAGTCAAACGCACTCAAACGCAAGTGTCTGAATCGGCCTTAAGTGCCTTATTAGGAGCTCACCTAGCGGTGAGCGCGTGCCTCTCCTTGCGGTCCGTGTCCTTGGTGAGCGGCGGCCTGCCCTTGCCGACCCAGAGCTGCTTCTGGCCCATGGCGGGATGGTTCTGGATGTGGTCGGGAAGCTTCTCCAGCTTCTCCTTCAGCAGGCTTATCTGGCTCTTGCTGAGGCCGTCGGACACCTCCCGTAGTACTTCGTCCGCAAAGGCTGAAGGGGAAACAATGAGCAAATATGAACGTGCTGTGCGAACGTAGAGCTTTGGAAATTTGACGGCCCTGGGTAGGGCTCAGGTTAAATTTCTCTTTCTGTGTCGTCTGCTGATTGGTTATTGTCGTCTGTACTCTTCAAAAGTCCGTCAGTTCACTTTTCCGCAGAACAAGCAGACAGCCAATCAATGCGCACAGTAGGACTCCAGCGAATGGTGAAGCTCAAGCAGAATACAGCTAGCATTTAAAAATGCGGTGTGTGCAAATAAACTTCGCAACTTTCACGGTCTACAGGGGGCGCACGATTTACTCTAAAGATGGCTTTCTTCTGAATGATCGTCATAGACAGCAGTACGAGGTTGGGTCCGCGACACGTAATTCTAATTTTGTGAAATACGAGCGATATAGGCGCCTCACTTCATACATCCACGTTAGGAAGGTGTAAGCGAGCACTTTCGTTCTGAAGCCGATCCTCCAGGAGCTAGGGAGCGTGATTCTCGCACCGCAGTACCACCATCGCTGAAGGTTGCGAATGATGGAGTGCCTTCATACACACGCGCGCTTTTCCTTGAGTGGTGACATCTCAGCCATTTTTCCGCCCAGTCGTTTTTTTATGCATTTTGAAGTGCGCGCAATCCGGTGTCAGTCAGCTCGAGCGCATAGCTTTGGCTAACGCATAGACGCCATTTTACCGCCCAAGTCACGCACCGAGCGCTCGAGAGCGTCACGCGCTGACACATCCAGGGCAACAATGGATGTCTTCACCCTGAGACAGACAGACATGTAGGCACCCTAGCGAATGAACGAGTGAAGCGCCATGCTCAATCTCGCTGCGCAGATCGCGCTTTTCACATCGTATTGCATTTTGAGCTCCGTCGTTTTTTTGGGATTCTTCTCTTGTACGCCGCGATTGGCGGTCTCCGTGTTCTCCGGGAAAAAAAGAAAACGCATGCATTCTTTTTTTTTTTTTTTTTTTTTACAGTATGCTTGTGAGTTTTTTTGTTTTTTTTTATTGGGTGCATCATTTTAGAGTTCTCTCTGCAGTCTTCTGCTAACTTCCTTCTTTGTTTGATATATCCTATCTTTTTACTTGTTTTGCCTTTAAATATGGGCAACGTGAAAAAAGTCTAGGAGCATTATATATAGTCTAATTCTGCCTACATTGGTACTTAGAAGGTAATGAATTAAAAACCGCATCTTCAAAGAGGCTTTTGTTTCACCAAAGCGGAAAAAAAAACCTGCAGCTCCCTTTTAGGTTTTTTCTTGGAATAAACGCAAATGTTCACTACTGGAAACTTGTGCACATGATCTTCTCTCCTTGTGACCGCAGCAATTACATCAATAAAGTGGTTCAGAATGTAGCCAGATTCAAACGAACATTCTGTCAGTGGTGTGCCAAATACTCAACGAAAGTATTTAAGACAAGATACGAAACACTGCTTTTAAAATGTATTCTAAGTAGTTTTCAAGTTACTTTTAGTACAGACTTTCTTAGTACAAATACTCCGAAAAAGTAATTGAATTACATTCGAAGATACTTAACGAGTATGTTGCGAGCTGGTAATATATAAAAAAGTCAGAACGGGTGTTCTGTTTGTGATGACTTCGTTGAAAACCACATTTTACTGTGACCTTTATGACTTTCAAGAAGCGCCTTAGCTGGTGTGATTGAAGTTTGCTTCCAAATAATTCGAGATATGCAACATAATGGCCAGATGCCGACATAGATGCCGGGGCTCACGAATTGAAGACGCCTGCCGTGCTTCAGTTTGCGGCAGGCTCGGCTCATGGAGTCCTTCCACACTAAGTTCGTAATATGCATCGTCGCGATTCGGGAGACTTGACATGTAATCCGGCATTGCATTTAGACCGATCTCACCAGCCAGTTGGACTACGCCACCGCTGCCGCAATGCATCCAGGGAACTTTAGTCTTCCTGCACGTGCGACAACCTCGCTGGATCTCTGCGCGTGAGGAGCATGAAACAGCACGAGCTCTTTCGTGCACTGCCGTTTGCCTCCTGTGAGCTAAAGTTATGGTGGCGTCACGCATGCGCCGAACGCTCGGTGAGATCGGTCGAACGAGACGTTGACCAAGCAGCCTGACTTGTTGATGAGCACACGAGTGAACGACACACGTGAACGCTCGTGACAAACATCGACTCGAGGAGAGTAGCATCTGTCGCTGATCAACAACCAAGACCGAGTCTCCTTGTTCCGCCCAAGTCAAAAGCGAATAGGAGCATCTATATCTTCACACTGTACTTCAAAACGCACATGGGTCTATCCATTTGGTCTTTTTTTGGCATTTGGAGACTGCTTTCTGCTCGTGCCTTGTTCCCTGTCCTGTGTTCGGTTGCTTGGCTCCAACTGTGCAGTCGGTTCAGCTTTGCCCTCGAGTCTGACGATCCCTAGTTCCGCATATTGTTTCGGCGAAAATTGTTTTCCAATGTTGCAGAATGTACTTAAAATATTGAATACAAGATACTGAGAAATGTAATTAAGATAAGGCAGCGAACATCCTAGACTGAATGTATTTGCAATTTATCGAAATACTACCAAAGGTGTTTGAAATACAGTATCTTGAGTAGAGTATTTAAGATAGGCACAAGTAAAGACTCCTTCATTACCTTTTATGATGAGCTTCACCAAGCCATCTTCATAGTAGTCCTTTCCTTGTAGGTCGCTGTTGGACGGGGCCGCTAACGCTGTGAGGGGGAAGCATAAAAAATACAAGCTCAAAATATAATACCAGCTCCTTCAAATACAACGAAAGCGGCTTTCTTTAATCCTGCTCTAGATGTGATGTTCAGATAAACCCCACGAAGATAGCCGCAGTTTCGTCAGGTTGCCCCGCTGGAAGAACTGAGTCTTCTTTACGAAACATCGGCTGTCGTGCAGTGGTTTCATTATTATCTCAATCGCAACTGCTTGCTTGAGACCTCCCTTGTCTTGTCTGCACTAGATAATTCGATGCTATGCGGGGAGAAACTGAAGTAGAGGAGGAGATGAAAGAGGGCTGTGTGACCTTGTTCGCTCTGACTAGAAAGACAGTGGTTAGAGAGGAAGGCTGCTAGCCTTTGCGTATTCTCACACTCCTTCCAATCAGAGCTTGGTACTGTGACGTCGATGCACGCTCTCATTTCCTCATCATCAGTTAATCTTCAAATTCTTGCCCGCTACATCATCATCACGCCATTCGAAGCCGCCATATGCATGGGGGGGGGGGGGGGGGGGGTGCACATCTTTTAGTTGTGGACGAGGCACATCTGCATTTAATGCGGTTTTAATGACATTATGACAATGTATTTGTACACTCAGTGGGTTGCTTTTTAGTTTTGGTTCAAAGAATAAAAGAAGGGAAGGCCGCGAAATTCTGGGAAAGGAATTGTCAGCAACGAGGTCGCGAGAATCGTCACTCAAGCAACGGGTAGGTGAGCGGCGTTTGGCAACTTCCGATTCCTTACGAAATTTTGTTTAGCTGTTAGCAAACAACTACGATTATCTGCAAGCTTGTCTAAACATGGTTCTAAAAACTACAATCTGGTGGTTCCAGAACCATGGTTGCACAGGCTTGCAGATCATTGCCGTCGTTTGTCAACAGTGAAACAAAATTTCCTAAGGAACCGGGAGTTGCTAAACGCCGCTCACCATCCAAGTGAATGGTATTTTATCGAAGAGGTTTGCTGAAGGGTTAGTACTGGACTTGCAGCAGGTGATCATATTTTAGTTCTACGACTCCCACTTTGCCGGCACTGCTGTCTCTCAGCCGAAACTATCGGTAAGGGAACCCCCCAATGTGGCGGAAACTTTATAATTAATAACATAAGCGCACAAGATGGCGCTTCTTTTTTCATATGGTCCATTACGAATTATTACTAAACAAATAGGGAGTATTCACTGGACGCCATATTTGGGGGTGCTGTTTAGAGCGCAAGCTCAGAACGAGCTCACATTAACAGCCTGCTAAGACCGGCAATCTTGATGCTGGGGAATGCACGTTGCAAAAGGACTGTGGAAGCTCGCCATCAGCACGCGTTCAGCATTCGCGCGCACAGCTATGGCCGCCAGTGAATACTCCCTATAGGCACTTTTTATATGCTCCATGGCAATAAAGAGAAATAATCAACAAACAAATGACATGGCGTTATCGTCTTATCCGCGTAGACATAAAGCCGGAGTCGCACTGCTCACACCATCATACAAAAGACAGTCTGCAAACACGAGCAACCGCAATATCCGGGGTTCGAATGCCGCGTGCCAAGTTTACTTTTTAAACCCATTGCCATGCGGCATTCGAAGCACGGATCTCACGGCGAGTCGCGTTCGCATCTGTATGCAGACTGTCCTTCGTATGATGTATAAGCTGTGTGACCCCGACTTAAAGGAGCGATGCAACATTTTTTGTGCTTTGCGCAAAGACCGCTTAAAACGGATCCCTAACGTTAATGACCTATGAAACACTCGTTCGTTCTTCACCCCACGCAATAGAAGTCCCAGAAAAAAATTTAAGAAAAACAATCAGCGTTCACCCCCTCAACTCACAGCCGGAACAAGCGGCCACGTGATCTGGAGCCGATTATATGCCGCCAGTGTTGATCATAGCCACGCGCAGGGGTTGGCAAAGCGCAGGACACGCGCTGAGTTCCAGACATTGTTATGGCTCGGCTGTTGTCGTCGTTGCAGCGATTGGACACGGGTCACTACCCGAATGCTTCTCGAGCTAGCAATTATCACGAGCCCAAGTCGAGTGCCCACGCAATGCTCGGATCCAATCTATGAACCGCATTCAAATATCGCCACTTGGGTGTACTGCGATCCCCACGTTACGTCGTCAAATTTTGCAAAGGAGAGATTGAATGAAAATGATCGCTTTTGTCCTTGAAATTGCACCGCAACAAAGGAGTTTCTTGGCCAGTGGCGTTGCGTGTGGGTATCCTTGAGTCTCAGGTGTGCCAGTAAGCTCGTGTAGAGTGAAAAACATTCCAATTGAATATCGTTGCCAAGGTCCCTTAAGGCAAAGTTGGTTGAACATTCATTCGCAACCTTACAGAAAGCGCTCATTGATTTTGTCAGTTCCTTAAAGGGGTAATAAAACGATGTTGCAACTTATGTCTCCTTAGCTTTCATCCTCAACTCAAAAGCAAATTCAGAAATCATGTCGTCGTGACATGCTTGGGCATTGGTGTGGTGGCTCCAAGCTTCTACCGTGCTTTTTAAGAACACCATAGAACGCCGGTTGGAGCGCAGCTCTTGAGGAGGAGGATGGAAGCGTACTGAGGGACAGGTGACTCTTAAGGTCACGTGACCTCATGGGAAGTCGGGTGACGTCAAGGGGGTCACGTGACTTCAGGGGTCACGTGACCTCAGGGGGTTCACGTGACTCCAGGGGTCACGTGACCTTAGGGGGTCATGTGACCTCAGGCGGTCACGTGACCTCGGGGGAGCACGTGACCTAAGGGGGGTCACGTGACTTCAGGTTGGTCACGTGACCTCGGGGGAGGGGATCGCGCTGTGCATTATGGGACATTTCCCATAATGCACCGTGCGGTTACGCCGACGGCGACGCCGACGCCGACGCCGACGCCGCTCAAGCCGGAAACGGGCGCCTAAGAGCTGCGCTCTAAAAAGGGATAGAAAAACCCCGGTTTCCGCCACCCGCCTGGAGTCTTCTAGATCCTGCTATTTCTTTCTCCTTCTTGTTGTCTCTATGCCACTCTTCGTCAACATCCTGTTTGGTGCTCGTCTGGGTTTCATAACTCGGGCCCCGTCTCTTCGCAACCCGAAAAACCCAAGAGGGAGGGGGAAGCTCCCAACAGACGCCAACGTGTCTGGTCCCACGAACCGGGCAAGGCGCCCAAGGACAGGTCTTAACCCTTTTTTTCTGACGAAAAATAAAAATGGGGCGAACGCAAAAGGTAGAAAACCGCTCTGGCTCCAAAATAACCGAAGGCAGCAAGCTTGCAGCTGTGTGACCCGACGCACTAGCACCTAGAAGTCTAGGCCTACTCATGACGTCATCGTTAATTGGTCCCCGACTCGCCCTTGGCGACAAACAACCCGAAGCTCGGAGACAGAGGCTGCAAATCGGCAGACACGTCTGTCTTGGCGTTACTAAGTTCTAGCGTCGCGCTGGGTCTAAGACAGACTTGTGACTATCTAAGATACTGTATTCCAATTGCTTTTCCTAGTAATTTGGTACGTTGAAAATACGCTCGATCGAGAGTATACTTGCTTTTCTATGTTTAATTACGTTTCTCGATATATTGTACTCCTTATCTCAAATACTTTTTTTTCAATGTTAGAAAACATGTGTCGAAGGAACATTTTATGTGAATAGGAATCGCGCCACACTTTCGCGCAATGTTTAATTGATTGCAAACTTGAAGCGGAAGCGACCGAACACTGAACAGGAAGCAAACCAGGACCAAAGATGCAGACTCGAAATGCCAGAAATAGAAGGAAATAAAGAAAAGGGATCCGACCAACTCGTCGAAAAACAACCCGTCGACGGCCAACTTGTCGACGGCCAATTCGTCGAATAGGCTAATTCGTAATAGGGCAATTCGTCGAAAGGCAACTTGTCGAAAGGGGAAATTTGTCGAAGAGCGATTCGTCGAATGGGCTGAATAACGGTTCTAGGTAAAAGTTCGTGGTTCCTCGTTATCGTTTGACCTAAATTTTTACTTGTGTTTGGACTAAGGACAGCGCCCTTCTTAGGTTACAAGACGGAAAGAAAAATCACAAGAGGGCGAAGACAGGACAGCACCTTGAGACAAGTTGAGAAATGTCCATTTAGGGATCGTACTTTTGTTTGTTTCGTTTAATACTTTTTGTAATGAGCCACCGCAGACTGTCGCCGCGAAGCGGCGTGACTAGTGGGCTAGGTGGGTTAGCATTTCTGTTATGAGCCGTAGCCGACTGTCGCCGCGAAGCGTCGTAAACGGGTGGGCCGGGTAGGTTAACACGCGCCCCAGTGATACACGCGCGACGTAGTGATCGTCCCCAACTGTACCCTGAAAGCGGCGAAAGCTGCAAGTCTATTACCATGCGGTGATATTACGCATTACTATAGGGCAGGATTTGCTTAAAATTTCAGGAAAAAAAGTATATAATATGGCTTTCAAACAGCGGCGCCCATTTGGCCTCTTTGACGAGTTTTCCTATGACGGATTGGCCTAATCAACGAATGGGCCGCAGACGAGTTGGCCGTCCACGACTTGGCTTTCGACGAGTTGGCCTAGACCAGAAGAAAAAATATCGGAAGAAAACCCAAGTTTTTTGTTTTGTTTGTTTGCTTGTTTATGTTTTGTTTTGCTTCGGCAAGCCCCATGACAGTTTGACCCACGCCCGACCCTTCCAAGAGGACAGAGAGTGCAAGATGGCAAGAAACAAGCTGCGAGATTGAATGAACCTTCGAAATGCGAACAAAGAGTCCTGCCGAAGTTGCACGTCTTTCTGAAGAGGTTCCCAGAGCTAAGTTTGAGGGAAACAATAAAGAAATCGACAACCGCGAGGAATACAGCAGTGCTTCTCCCTGTCCTTGTGTGCCTTTCCTTTTGAAGTTTAGTCATCTCACAATGCAACGTTTTGGGTACCCTGCTTCACTAAGGCGCGACAAGTGCCATGCCTGCTATTCCCTGGTTCGTTTAACATAAACTCCGAATATAGAAACTCGCGCCGCATAGTAAAACGATGGCTCCGAGGTGGGCATTATAAAACCACCAGAAGATGTGATTTTCAGCGATGTGACCAAAGCCGGCGACAACCATTTTGTGCTACGTTGTCAAAGCTAGCTTAATTTTCATGGTGTTCTAACTCTGTCAAAGCCAGTTGCGGGAGCGCATGCAAATAAGGCGCAAAAGACAAAGCTACGCATTCTCGTAGCAATGCGGGACTGCTGCACATTCGAAGCTGCGTTAGCCTTTACAATGTAGCACAAATAATTGACACAGAGTATATAGTAAGGTCTTTTTGCTCATTTGTTTTAAATATATATGATCTTGTAACATGCACCAGTGTACTGAAGCTACATAGAACACCACTGAGACTTCGTTTTGTTTGCTTACGTTGCTCGCAAATAAAGCATTCTAGTGTTACTCCAGTCGATATAAGTTACCCGAATGCGGAAGTGTCTTCCGAAGTAAATTCATCACATTTCTAAATATTTGTATTCTACTCTAGATATTTTGCAGAAAAAACAAAATACTTTGAGACTGCAATCTAAATACTTCTTGAAGCAGATATTTTGTAAGTGATCTTAAATACTTTTATCGAGTGTCTTGTTCAACGCTGGTGTGAGATGCTGCGAGGCGCGCTGGTGGCGAAGCCGACGCGAGCTAGGCGACGCGGCGTGGGCCCACGCATAATGACGTATGGAAAGCAAAGGTTCGGGCCTTGTCTTCTAGGTGGTATCGCCTGACGACGCGGAGACGCTGAAGGATTTGCGACCTCTCGGCGTTGACTGGTCTGACTTCTTGTGACGCCTTCGAGTTGCGGCAGAGAACGGTTATTTCTGTGGCTTGTCCGTCGCCTCGGAGAGAACGGCGTCGATGACTTGAGCAAGAAGTGTCTCGTCTTCTTTTGTGGCTTTTGTCAGCCGTGGCTCGTACAAGGGTAGTCCTGCGCCGTTGCCAAGCTGTGGGGGTGTCTTTGCCCCTTGTGATTTTCTGGGCTCGGTGCTTGGGGAGCTTATGGGATTTAACTTTTTGGTGTGTTGTCGTTGTGTAGATTTGCTTGGATCTGTCAGTGCAGTCGAGTTGTTGCAAGGGCCTAACCTGAGCTCGCTGGTTTCCTCTTTTTTTTTTTCTGTTGGAGCATAATGAGCTTAACGATGGAGTCGGATGCTGACAGGTCGCTCAATTTCGTCAAGACCAAGTTGGCTATTTTTTTTTAAGTTATCCTGAGTTTTGTACGTACAGACGAGGTGTGATCTGATGCGGGTTTTGACTCTGATATACGTATACTATGTTTAAGCAAAACCTGCAAATGGCGAAAGCAACTGTACTAGAGAACCAATGAAAGCTTCGGTTCGAGATACCTAATAACGCACTTTCAGAATGCAGACCTCTTGTAGGGAACTGTCATGTGTCTTCGCACTGTCGTGCTAATTGGCTCACGGAGCCAGTAGCTTTTGACTACTGACAAGTGACTCAGGCACAATACGTAGTATGGTAGATCCGTAGTTGCAGACGAAGACATTTGAAACTTGTCAGAAACTGGTGGACTAATTAATTCGCGTGTTTATCTCCCTACTTAACAAGCCTTTATTGTATTTATCCCTAACCTAGATACGTAGTGTTGTATTTATGGTATTTCCATGATTGTATAGTACTCTATTTTTGCATTATAACGTATCAAATCAAGAACGGCGGCTTGCATGATTTTGTCCTGCATACATCAAATGATATATATATATATATGATAGTGCCACTGTAAATATAAAAATCCTGCAAAGATTTGACAATTAAGCATATACTAAAGAAAAGCGGAAAAATAGTGTGACCTGGATCATTCAATATGCCATGCAGAAATGTCGATTGTTCGGAAAATTTCTTTTTTACACTATTCAAATCATTCGCTATTGAGCTTGGTTGTTCCTTTACAACAACTTTTCACATAACTGCTAGGTCCAGCAATATGGCTGCACCATATCTCGGGAAATATAGCATCTGAGTTCAGTGCATACTCTACAGCAAACATCAATACCGCAGCCCATTATTCGCGCCACCCATGTTTATCATACCCACACGCTGGGGTTGCCAAAGCAGAGGGCACCCGTTCAGTTCCACACGTTGTTAAGGTTCGTCTATTCCCGTCATCGCAGCGATTGGGCACGAACGACTACCCGGATAACAGCGAACTAGAGGAGGAGGTGGGGGGGGGGGGGGGGGGGGGGGGGGTGAGATCAGGCACAGACGCGCTTCATGCATTGCTATGAAGCGGCGAGTGTGGAAAGGATCCGGATGTACGCAGCGGCGCTGCGGTGGCATGGGCTGGAAGATCCAAGCGTTATGAGGGCCTTCGGCGAGCAGGTTTGGCTTGGCGGTTTGGCAGCGCGAACTGCCTCCCGTTCAGATCTTTCGCCCGTGTTTTCTGTCGCTTATCCCGATTGAAGTGCAATGCCGAATCGACTGCGGCGACAGCGACGACGACGACAACGACCATAGCGCAGCAACTGATGTGTGGTTTATGCGCTACTACAGCCCATGCTTCAGTGGCACCCTCTCGTGCCGTCGACACGATGCGCGGCAACCGTGAGCACTCGCTGAGCTAACTACCCCTCCTCTACTTAACTTTATTCGGAGGCATGTCGAGGCATTGATTACCACGAGCCAAAATCAAATGCCCACGCACTGCTCGTGTCCACCATATGAGCCGCATTTAAATTTCGCCACCGCGGAGCTCTACTTTGGCTTAATGCTACTTACAATCACTCCCTAACGTTAATAGCTGAATGCACTTGCCTGAGTTTTTCTTTCTAGGAAATGACAGTCGCCATAAAAGTTCAAGAAATATGAGCATCGTTCATCCCCTCAACTCGGAGGCAGAAGAAGCGGTCACGTGGCCTGGTGCCTACCCTATGCCCCAACGTTAATCATAGCCACACGCCGGGGTCGGCAAAGTAGAAAACGCATGCTGAGCTCCAGGCATTGTTAGAGTTCGGCTATTCTCATTCCCGCAGTGGTTGGACACGAGCCGCCCGAGTGTCCGCCAAGGCATTCACTGTTACGAGCCAAAGTCCAGTGCTCACGCAGTTCTCGTGTCCAATCCATGGGCCGCGCTCAACTGTCATCAGGCGGGCGGTCTTGATCCCACAACTACGTCAACAAGCTTTGCTGAGGCCAGACTGAAAGAAATTGTCTTCTTTTATCCTCGCTATTTCACCGCGACAAAGAAGCTTCTGAATCAGTTGCGGTTTGTGCGAGCATACTTGGGCCATACAAGGACCACGCCTTTGGAAAATCATAAACATTCCAACCCGATATCGTATATCGTTTCACGACACTTCTAAAGGGGCCGTGCAGCGATATTCGCTTGGAATGTTTTTCACTTTACACGAGTTTACTGGCACTAGTGAGACCCAAGTTCGCCTCTGACCACGAAACTCATTTGTTGCAGTGTAATTTCAAGAGCAAAAGCGAGCGTTTTCTTTCAATCTCTCCTTCGCAAAACTTGATGACGTAAATGGGGGGTCGCAGTACCCCCCAGTGATAACATTTGAGTGCAGCTGATAGATTGGACCCGAGCATTGCGTGAGCACTCGATTTGGCCCCGTGGTAATCAACAGCTCGACAAGCCTTCCTGTAGCGGCCCGTGTCCGATCGCTGTAATGACGACAATAGCCGAGCCATATAGCAATGTCTTGAACTCGGCGCCTGTCATGTGCTTTGCCAGCCCCAGCGCGTGGCTATGACCAACATTGGCGGCATATAACCGGCTCCAGATCACGTGGCTGCTTGTTCTGGTTGCGAGTTGAGGGGGTGAATTAAGAACAAAAAATAATGAAAAACCAACTAGCCCAAACCGAAGCTTATTGAGGGGATGAACGCTGCTGGTTTTTCTTTATTATTTTTTGAGACTTCTATTAAGTGTGGGGAAAAACGAACGCGTGTTTCATAGGTCATTAACATCAGGGATTCGTTCTAAGCGTTACCTGCACAAAGTACAAAAAAACGTTCCATCGCTTTTTAAATGACGAAATCCAGGGAATCGCCTTTGTTGATAACGCCAACATAAGGATCCCCACAAGTGCGTCAGCAAATTTCATGAAGGAGAGACTGAACGTCTGTTTTTTACCTTGAAATTACGCAACGATCAAGAAGCTTGGTCGGTGCGCCGCGTACGAGTATACTTGGTCTAACTAGTGCCAGTAAGCTTGTGTAAAGTAAGAAACACTCTTACCAAACAACGTTTTACGGCCCCTTTAAGACAAGAAATTGATAGTGCAAGTGACAGAATGTTACGGTTGGAAGGCAGAGACTGGGAGTATAATATATCAGCAGAGAACAGTTTCGCAAAGATCACTAAAAGGTCTACGAGCGTGTGAATGAAGTTTGATTGGTGCTTCTGCTGTACGAGCTTTCTTGCAAGTATGGAGCTGTCAAGAGCGATGACCTCGAGCTTGCTGCTTAAAATTAACTTCCAACTGGCGATCGCATCACGGCACAAAGTATATCTTTGCTCTCATTTTATGGCCCCTGAACATCTAACGACCAGCTTCCTTATTAAAAAAAAAAAAAAAAAAAAAAAAGATAGTTCTACGGAAATTATTGCATGCGCGCTCTGAAGCATAATCATATGCACCTTATTTTACGAGAAAATAAATTAAGAAAAAACACGTTGGGTCAATCACTGGGGTCTATACGGAGGGGTCGTGGCAACACGCGGCCGAAACAAAAGCTTTTCGACTTCAGAATGCAGCATGCATTACTGCGGGATCGACCATAACGTGAGTGTGTGAAACATCTTAATTAGTATCGTATACGACGGAGACAAAACCCATTCTTATTTTTATGTAAATGTTCCTTATCGACCAAGTGGTCCACCCGAGGTCCCTCTATATATTATTGCGGGGATTGACATTCCGAGTTTGTCTGCAGAAACAGTATACGCGCACTGGCATATCTTTACGCCCCGGTCACACTGTCCTTGCACCATACAAAAAAGACCCGCGGAGTTCTCTGCAGAGACGATCGCAGAACTGACTGCGGACACGCCCCGAGCATGTTCGAAGCTTGTTCGCTTCATACGTGCTTGGAAAATGTCCGCAGACAGTTCTTGTATGACCAATGCGACCGCTAAACGAGGAAGAAACAAGTCTTAGACAGTGTCTGCATGCTATATTGTATTAGCAGTGTGAGGGCGGCTTCGGGGTGCGTGTTGTTTGTACCGCGACATCACCGCGAGAGCGTGATACCACTGCGGTCACTGACAGAATGAGAAAGGCACGGATGACGCTTCGATGTCTCGTTCTCTTCAAACGTGCACGCGCAGCCGATGCACAGCATGCGTACTACAACGAGCGCTTAATTCCGCGCACAAACAAATACAGACAAAACAAGGGACGTGGCCAGGGTGGGATAGGGTTTATGGGTCTGAAGCCCGGCCCCCGAAACGAGCTTGACTCTATGATACTATGATTTTTAGTTATATGCATAGCAGCCCCCTCCCCCCCCCCCCCCCCCCCCCCCCCCCCGATACACACAGTCCATGTCATGGACATCCGAGCCAACCCAGTCATCCCAGCCCCACCCCCTCAAAGGTTAAAAAAAAAAAAAAAATGTTGGCCCCGCTATTGGACAAGACGCCCCGCGTACTGCACCTAGTCGGAGTCCTCCGAGCGTCGCCAGGTATCCAAAGAAGAGCGCTACGGCGGCGAAGACCTGCGGCATCGTGTCGTGTCCTGGTGCAGTCGTCACGGAGCCGGTGCGGGAGCGGGAACTGACAGCCTTCCAGAGCGAGAAGGAAAGAGCGTCGTCCGCGGGAACCCTGCCAGTGCAAACGCCGGGCAACGAATGGGATATACGCGTGTGCAGAGTCGGACGTGGCACGTTGGTGCCGGGATCCTTGGGAAACCGTTTTAGCGGTCCGAAAGGGAGAGGTCGGAGAAGACGTGCTGGCGAGTCTGCTGCAAGCCGCCAAGAGGGAAGGTTCTATCCGATTCTGCGACCCCCCCTCTCCGCTGGTGCTCTTGCCTCCTGGTGTTTGTTTCTGGCGCGTCTTTGACAGCCGCTCATTGTAAACGGGCAAGCCTCTCTCGCCCCCGTCCTTTATTTATGTTTGGGAGAGGGAGATTCGGGTGCGACGTGGGGAAGTCGGCTTCTCTGGTTGAAGTCTGCGGCGCGCCCAGAGTTACGCGTGACTCGGCTCACGTGGGCATGCTGTCGCAGGCTGGGTGAACCGGAGATTTTTTTGGGGGGAGGTGCTACGCGCTGGCGTCATTATGTGTCTGCCGAAGCGCTACTGCAGAGTACTTGAGACTTAACTCTAGAGCCGTAGCTACTGCAGCGATAACGTTATTGACTTTTAAAATGAATTTAAAAAAAAAAGTGAAAGCCGTTTACAACTCCCTGTAACGCCGAATTTGAGCGCAGCTCTTGAGGAGGAGAAGGGAAGGGTACTGGGGGGGTGGGTCACGTGACCGACGATGCCGATGACGTCATCAGTGACGTCACTGGTGACGTCATCAGTGACGATAACGATGCGGATACCGATGACATCATCAGTGATGATGACGATGCGGATGCCGGTGACGTCACTGATGACGTCATCAGCGATGATGACGATGCGGATGCCGGTGACGTCGTCAGTGACGATGACGTCATCGCATCGTCATCAGTGATGATGACGATGACGATGCGGATGCCGGTGACGTCATCAGTGACGATGACGATGCGGATGCCGGTGACGTCATCAGTGACGATGACGATGACGATGTGGATGCCGGTGACGACATCAGGGACGTCACTGATGACGTCATCAGTGATGATGACGATGACGATGCGGATGCCGGTGACGTCATCAGTGATGATGACGATGACGATGTGGATGCTGGTGACGTCATCAGGGATGATGACGATGACGATGTGGATGCCGGTGACGTCATCAGTGATGATGACGTCATCAGTGATGATGAGGATGACGATGTGGATGCCGGTGACGTCATCAGTGACGATGACGTCATTGTGGGTCACGCGACATCGGCGGGGGTCACGTGACTTCGGGGGGTCACGTGACCTCGGGGGGTCACGTGCCCCCCACGAGGTCACGTGACCCCGGTGGGGGGCTCGCGCGGTGCATTATGGGACATTTCCCATGATGCACCGGGGTCACGTGACCTCGGGGGGTCACGTGCCCCCCACGAGGTCACGTGACCCCGGTGGGGGGCTCGCGCGGTGCATTATGGGACATTTCCCATGATGCACCGCGCGGTTACGCCGACGGCGACGGCGACGGCGACGGCGACGCCGACGCCGCTCAAGCTGGAAACGGGCCCCTAAGAGCTGCGTTCTAAAAAATTAAGCACTTTGGGTTACCTCATCTGAGAACGATCAATCAAGTTATGCTCAATAAGAGCTTTAGAAGTTGTGATAGACTACAAAGATGTAACGTTGAACATTTTATCCTTTTTTAGGGTTTTGAGGATTATTGAACTAGTCAACATGAGCTGGGCCATATTATCAAGGACGTATTGCTCAATCAAACACAGCACATACAACGAGTGCCGGCCTCAGGAAGCGACAGCACGTTCCCTGGTTTCACGAAACATTGCTCCACTTATCTTAACAGAGCTAGGTTACTTTACGTCAAACGCTCGCTTACACTCATTTATTACTTTCTCCGCAACTTCATGAAAGACATACAGTTTTAAACTGCAGTGTCGTATAACATTGTGACAATCAACTTGGTCCCAGCAAGAGTGAGGTCAACGATCTTCCAGTTGCTGAAGTTTCCTCGTGTGCCGTGGGTCTTCAATGACTTCGACAGGCGCTTTAGGGTAGTTTTCATCACTTGTGTAGACCCTTTGCCAAATTACCCAAGCACACTACTCGCGCTCGCCTTATTCGTATAAAAGCTTCGAAGTAAATAATCAAGATAAAGCACTGATGATCACGCGACCCGGCGCGATGTGTTATTGGATTTTTGCTTTCGAACATATGCTGCAGAATGCAGCAAGAGCAGCGCGTGGAACTACGCTCACGCACGTTCACTGGTGCTTGGGTAATTTAGCAAAAGGACTATTATGGTAGCCACAGGTACTCAGAGCTCCGGGCTACAGAGTAATAAAAGTTTAGATTCTTGGGGCGCGTGACACTCGCGCACGATGAGACAGAGAGAACAGAAGTATGGGGGTGTTCACTGAAGGCCATATTCCAGGGCGATGCTCCGAGCGGAGGCTGAGAACGAGCTCACATTACTAGGCTGCTAAGACCGGAAATCTTGATGGTGGGGAATGCACGCTGCAAAAGAACTGTGAAAGCTCACTGTCAGCACGCGCTCAGCAGTCGTCTTCGCAGCTATGGCCGCCTATACACAGTAAGCACTGATCCTGTCGGTTGAGACCACTGATCGTTATAGCAGTAGGCTGGATCGCGGACCGCAGCCTCGGCAGCTGGGGCCGAGTGTCGCCACCGGCGGCCATTGATTGACACCAGCCAGTGCATGGGGCTCTATGGGAAAAACAAAAAAAGTGCCATTTCTCCCGTTTCTCAACTTGTTTCCTCACTGAAACTTTTTGACTACTTTTCGGGAAGCCTGGCGAATAGCATGTGTACAAACATTAAAACTGACAACCCTCACAGTTCTAATAAATAAATGTTTTGTGGTCGAGAGTGATTCCGCTGGGCGAGAAATGTAGTGCAGCTCATTGAGACCAGAGTTACCTTTAAGTTACCGCGGAGTCAATGGCGGTTTTGACAAGTTGGGTTTAGCCATGTTGAGCAGGCGACAAGCTCGAGGGCTTTGCTACGCGGAATTCGCTCACCCCCGAAAAGTGGCTGTCAACATGAAATGTTTTCGACATTCATCAACTTCTGGGCTTCCCCGAGGACGGTCTCACTGACGGCAAGTTCCTTTATTTACTTCACTACGAGAGCAAGTTTGCCAGCTCCGCCGTAGGTGCTCCGGCACGTTTGATATTTTTAATCGGCATTCGAACGTTTTACCAATACCGATTCGATCTCCAAACACCCGACATAAGGATCGCAGCACACCATAAAATATTCACTTCCGAGCACAGCGTACATGCTTCAATATTCCTACTTTTGTGCGTATCTCCCATAGACTTGCGTGTATTGCCTGCATGGTGTCAAGTAATGGACGCCGGTGGCGACACCGAAGGGCTCCCGATCCGCGATCCAGCCTACCACAATAGAGATCAGTGGTTGAGACACTTTTCCCGCGCGCCGGATTTGAGTCGCCATATATCTTACCTTTTGTCGCCTCATCGAGATTCCCGACCGCCGAAATAGGTAATGACAAATTCACTCAAAGTCTGCTTCGGGGACAAGAGCACTGTGGTGTCCGGGAAAACCCTAACCTCTGGCAAAACCACAGTGATAAAGAAAAGCAAAGAGAATAAAAGAAGAAAGAAAAAAAAACCGCATCTCTACGTGGTGAATAATGTTGATTGGGGCGAAGCTCTGGTGGTGCACGCTGATGATACTGATTTCTTTCATAGGTAGTGCTGATGGTGCTGATTTTTTTTTTATTGCTCATGGGTTATATATGCATTTGAGCATTTCACCGCAGCGCCCTCTCGTGTATAAACGTTGATCCAATGCATGCAAAGTTTAACGTGATTATATACGCATTTGACCGCAGCGCCCTCTCCTGTATAGACGTTGAGCGACTACATGCTCCAATTCGTCCATGACATCCCCAGCTCTTGAATTACTACCACATCTCAGAGTTCCTTACTCGTCCCGCAGTCGTGGCCGAGTGGTTAATTCGATGGGCTAGAAATCCATTGGGGTTTACCGCACAGGTTCGAATCCTGTCGACTGCGGAAACATTTCTTTATTTTTTTTTTAAGAAGACAGATGGGATGGCAATCGATGTGAGCACGGACGCCGAACAAGGCTAGACCCTAAGGAGCTTCGCCCCTAAAAAAGAACGTGAAGGTTGACCAGTTATGAGTCACTGCCAGCTTAAGAAACATATGCGTGGCATATTACCTTCACGTTTCTAACTTCGTGGTTGGTTTATCGGCGTCCTTATTGGCACGCCGCAATCCCATTGGCTGTTGAGCGACGAAAAAGATGGCCGACACTTGTCGGCTGCGTCTGCACTTTTAGGTCCGGACGTAGCCGAGGCTTCGAAGTGACGGGGCCATTCAACCAGCAGCGTCAATAGCGCAAGTCACTGGGCCTTTTCTGTTTATGAATGGTTCAGCGATGACGGAACACGTACAGAAACATGAGGAACACCATGATGGTGCCCTTCCGATGCTGTCTGATCGGTCACATCAGCTCGTTTCCTGCGTTTCTGAGGTGTCCTCTTTCTTTGTTTGTTTTTTCAGCGAAGCTGTGTATGACTCACAGATCGGATTTCTCAAATTCCCTCGTGTCGTCGTCCTCATGGGGAAAAAAAAATTCATTTAGCGATTGAAGCAAAAGTGCATATCACGCAAACAACATTCAGCGCAGCGCTCCTTTCAATAAAGAACAAGCACAAAAGAATCATCCGAACCTGATAATTGAGCCTAAGGCGCTCCTCATAACCATGCGAAGCATGTAGCGCTCAGTGCACATGTTTTCCGGTAAAGATTACTGTTGGTGAAGCTGCCGTGGTGACGGCAGCGTGCGACGTGGGGAGCCACGTCACTAGTCATTCATATATGAAAAGTTTTGCGAGAGTGCATTTACTTTCTAGAGTCTATACTACCATTTTGCTGTTTACAGACATGAACTGCCACTTGCGTCCCAAGCGACTTCCGGTCGCACCGTCTCTGCAAGCCTGTCGAGCTTGCTTATGTCACCAGTGCTAGAAAGCATAAATGCTACACAAAAAACAAAGTTTGAGATTGAACGACAGCCTTCGGCTGTACAACATTCTTGGAAAAGACAAGTTAGTTTACAAGGATTCTCGAAACATTTTGACAGAGGCTCGCACTCCTTCGTTCTTTTGGCGTTCACCTGAAGGATAGGTGGTTAAACGTTTCATCCACATTTCAAACAGTGATGGCCTTTGTTCACTCTTTTTTTATAAACCGGAAGTTCTCTGAAACGTCAAAGACTGGACCACCACCTGGTGTCGTTTGCCATAAAAAGGGGCAATCGTTGAAGGTGATACCACAGCTTCGCTGTCGAACCGCCTTCACATCGTCGATTGGAGCCCTATTTTTTTTTTTTTATTATTATTATTATTTTGCTTGCTCGCTCACGGCGCACGGGGTACGCTCTATAGGTAAATGTGTTTCTGTGTGTCTTAAGACAAAGGGAAAACAGTCAGTCCCAACGGGCATCTGTTGTCTCCGGCGTAGATAAATTTAACCACTGCAGAACCACTGGTATCATGGGGTCTTTAACGTGCACCACGCAGTATAGTTATACACAACCGCACCCCGGTACGACGCCCATTCATACCGAAAGAACAGAGCGGGGGACTGATACTGAAGGATCCCTAGGCTATTCCCTGGGTTCTGCAGCGCAAGCTTTCACTCTAAGTGCTTCAAGCTGTGTTTCGTTCACAAACTTGGCCAGATTAGCATCTCTGGTTTTAACGATGTTATTTCTTTAAGAGAAAGAAAGAACGAGAATGAGATACTCTTGTCTTTCTTTCTCTCCTCCCTCGTATCATACAAAGCCATAGGTCTATTGTTAGAGTACGGCGTTCAAGTTTACTAATACGCATTTTCTCAAACACAATCTGCCCGCTTATCGCAGTCGGCCAAACGCCCGCTCAGAATGCCAGATGGCCCCTTCGAAGCGTCTGACGTCGTCGGTCCAGCGTGACGGCTATAGGGCCCGGCCCACCCGCGACCTTCCTACCCTTTTAGGTCCCATTTCCGTCCCTCGTAGATAGAACCAAGAAGCTACGTACGACGCGGCCTTTCAAGATCGCTGGAAACAGGAATGACTCAGTGCTAGCCGATTTGGTTTTTTTCCCAAGATACGACTAGAGGAAAACAGCTGGAAACCAACCGCCCTCTCACACACGCACACGACGTACCACCTCAGGAATGCTGTTTGTTTGAACAAGGGGAGATACGCAAAAGCGGTCGCTATTTACGCCGGTGCCTCACGATCTTTGGGAAAGAACCCTCCAGCCCCACACGCACATACCATCAGCAGACACACATGGATCCTCTGTTACATACACACACACACACACACACACACACGAATACAACGCAGACACGCGGGGTGAGAGAGACGGTGGTTAAACTTAGAAGCGAACGGAGTCCGACAGACTCCATCGCGAAGAAGGCCTTAGGCGTCAAGCTGTCTGGCGCTGCCGTGATGCCCGCTCTCTTGTTGGTGCTCGCTCGTCTAGGGCAGCTTCCTCTCTTAGCGTTCCGGGTTCAGACTTGGCCACGCCTCGCGCGCGCGTTTGGGTCTTTTTAATATTTTTCCTTTGACTTTCGGTTGACGCGGGTCTTTTTCAACCTGCCGGAATAGTATGTTCTCTCGCGGGGAAAGGGAAAGAGGTACGGGGCCTTTAGGTGTCCGAGCACGGGTGGGAGAACGGCTTGGATGTGTGGAGTTGGCGGCAAGCCTAAGCGGACCCGCCTGTAGTTACAACTTTTTTTTTTTTTCAGAGTGCGCAGTAATTCATTTTTAGTGTGCCGACGTCTCTGCGGCGCCATTAACGCTGTCGCTTCTTCCGATGATTTACTGCCGCGAAGCCCTTTTCTGAGAAGGAACGACCGCGTCAACAAGCGACAGAGCTCAAAGACGCTTGTGAAGGCGAGCCGTGAAATTAAAAGAAAAAAAAAAGCGCGGCGAAAACGAAACTGTTTTATCGTTCATATTCACGGTCCCACCTGGACTTGTTGATCTAAAGCCGCCGTCACATTGATTATACATTATACAAACGGCACTGTTTTCATTTCGGACGTAATGACAAAATTATCTGCGGACAGACATCAAGCATGTTCGAAGCCGTTTTACTTGACATATTTCTATGCTTCGAACCTCTCTGCAGACAGTTTTTGTATGGCAAGTGTGGCCGTCGTACAAAATAGAAACACGCCTCAGGCAGGGTTCGCAAACTGTCTTTTGCACGGTATATTAGTAGTGTGAGCTCGTCTTAAGAGACGCTGCTTCACAGCTGTTACAGTGGAAAACCCGCTTGCTCTGAGACTTTTTTCCTCTTTTCTCTTCTGAGCCCACCATGAATGACCTCTTTCATCTTTACTATACCTGGGGATAACCTTTCTTGGCAATGAAACCAAAGCCAACGTGCTGTAATCCTGACCTGCCCACAGAACGGCTCCGCAGGACTCTGTCGACGATGAAGAGCCTCACATTGCCATTGGGGACGCTCGGCAAAGGCTTTTCTGCGACGACTCAAACGCGGCAGATCACAGCCTGCATGTCTAGGGCATGGTCCGCACTGAGCGCGGCTGGTGATATCTGTTTATCGGGTTTCTCGGGAACAGCTACCGTAGCGTGGCGCCAGCAGGCTGCAGTACAGCAGTTAGTAGCAGGATACTGCTACTAACTGCTGTATAGCACAGCATCGCTCTCATGTTTGCGTTGATCAAACGAGCGCGTTTCTCAGGCACAGAAGCGCAAGAGCGTTTGTTTTAGTTCCGACTGCTCTCGTGCCATCATCGAACTAAGTCGCGTTCTCGGATCCCACATGAGTAGTAATTGTACCTCAGGTGAAAATATGAAGTGGTATTTTAAGTGGTACCTCTTGCTTTCAAGTGGTACCACTTGCAAGTCAAGTGGTACCACTTGCAATACAAGTGGCACCACGTGCAAGTCAAGTGGTAGCACTTGCGAACTAAGTGGTACCACTTAGACCTCAAGTGGTACCGCTTGGGCTGCAAATGGTGCCACATGAGCTTCAAGTGGTACCGCTTGGTTGCAAATGGCACCAGTTTGCAAAATCACACATATCACTAATAAAATAAGTGAAAGCTGTTGCTCAATCTGAAAAAAGTTTCAGGTGTCTTAAATATGTTTCTCCAAAAAGCCTAATTCAAATATTTTGACAAGATTTCGTACATGTATACAGTGTGATAGAGGTATATGTATATTGATGTGCTAATTTTGACATGAGTACAATATTCTCAAAACACGCGAGAAGAAATCTTTCGTACGAGATTCACTAAGCCATTAGAAATTTTAGAAATCTTTTCCCGCAAACAGTAATGCACTTCCTGGAGGTATTTTCTTTAAATTAAAAAAAAATTGCAACAAGTTTCTTGAGTTCGAGTTCAAGAAATGCATGCAGGGCATGGCGAGTCATGCGCGTCTCGTCATCCCTTCACAGCCAATGAGAATGCGAGATTAACCGACTCGACGGCCGGAGAACCAATCACGAATCAAGAAGATAACGAGTCACGCCCAGCGTTTCTTAAGCCGTCATTTGCCACGTGTACTGCGTGTACCCCTTGGGGGTGTCGTGTCTTCATTGTTATAGGGAGTATTCACTGGCGGCCACAGCTGTGTGCGCGAATGTGAGCGCGTGCTGATAGCGAGCTTCCACAGTTCTTTTGCAACGTGCATTCGCACCATCAAGAGTGTCGGTCTTAGCAGCCTATTGATGTGAGCTCGTTCTGAACATGCGCTCTAAACAGCACCCACAAATATGGCGTCCAGTGGATACTCCCAACAGACGGTTTCAGCGCGCGCCGAATTCAGCCACCATAGCCGACCTTCTCTTGTCTTACCGAGATGCAAAGCACCTCAAGCGGGTGTTGACAAGCCTCCAGAAAGGCCTATGCTGGGGAGAAGGACGCAGTAACGCCTAAGATGGCGACAACCTGTCTTGCTGTGGCAATAATGAAGTGGAGCGAACGGAATAAGAGGGAACGAAAGCTGGAGGTTGGTTATGGCGGCGCCCATGCACAGCTGCCCTGAAAGCGTCTATATTTTCATATATTCGGATAACTTCGTCTTCTTTTCTGTGCGCTATTCACTTACTTCTTCTTCACCATCATCATTTTTGAATAAAGTCTCATGAGAGCAGCAAAGGTGACTGGACGTTCTTTCCCGACCCGCCGGGTCCACCGAGGACTCCACATTCTTTTGATGGCGGAATGGACGGCGGATTCGTCATCAAACTTTCTCAAGACGTTTTGAGTGAACCAGGGAAGTCGGAAATCCCTTGGAACGATGGATATCGCTCTTCGAATGTTTCATGGGAGCATGTGGTGCTCACGCACTGCCCTCGGAATGTCATCGATACCTGGGGTGCTATGTTGCGCTTTTTGGACTCCCAGCAGACTAGGGAGAAGGAAGTGACGTCAACGACGCAGCAAACGCAGATCGGTTGTTGATTTCGTTTTCTTCTGTCAACATCCAATCTGCGTTTGCTTGTCGTTGACGTCACTTCCTTCTCCCTAGTCTCCTGGGAGTCCAAAAGCGCAACATAGCACCCCTGCTGCGCCAATGCCTGAGAGTGGAGGGTCAACCGGTCTTCGACGCATTGCCTTCATCCCGCGCTGTCGCTGTGCCGTCGCCAGCAACGACGTTAGCGGCCGCCGCTTCTAGAACTCCGACGAGAGACGTCTACCAATTGGAGGCTGCCGACACCCGCAGTACGCACTATGAAAAGTCGAGCAACATGGGCCTGGAGCATCATCGGTTCCGCCAGCGATATATGAACAGCCCGAAGAACCATTGGCGGATTATTAGACTACTATGGGAAATAAGCGCCAAAAGAACAGGGACAAAGAGTAGAATAACAACGACACAGGGCGCACTCTCGACTGAATTTATTAGGAAAAAACACAAACTTATATACCAACGGGAGCACACCATCAGACACCACACGTCACGTTAGTCCCCGCCCAGACCACGTTTCAAATATTCAAACTCATCCGTAGACAGAGCCAGAGATGTATCGCAAATGCATTTTTCACCCCTACTCCTAATCTCAAATGCCTCGTGAAGCTCGCGTGACACTCTGTTTTTGTACTTCGCCAATATTTTAGTGCTGTCAAATGACGGGGTGCAACCGCATCTGTTGCAATGTACAGCCAAATGCCCTGACGGTGTGGTCCTAGTTGAAGCGGCGTGCTCGCGGACCCGATCATTGACACATCTTCCAGTTTGCCCTACATAGCTTAAACCACACGTCATTGGGATTTCGTAAACGACGGCGGTTGTGCAATCAGTGTATTTATTCCTATGCTTGGTATTGCACGGGTTCGTTATCGGTTAGGGGTCATTGATTCTCCTGCATAATCGCGACACTTTGTTAGGCGCTGAAAATACGACCGGAACATTATAGCGCCCAGCCACCTTCTTAAGATTATGGGAGACACCGTGCATATATGGTATCACCACATGCTACGGATTGTCATTTACTCACGAGGCACCTAAAGACGGAATTATGCAATTTCTTGACCTCAAGCTCAGTTTTCTAGGTGAGCATATTTGCTGGGAGTACTCCCCTAGATCTAAGAAGGGGATCCTTCCCTTGGATTCCTGCCACTCCAAGCTCGTAAAGAGAGGCATCGCGAGCTCGTGTATGGAGGCTTCTCTCAGAAAGTCTTGCCTGCATAGCGCCTAGGATAGTCTTCTTAGACGAGTAGATCGTCTGCGAAAAGGGGATTTCCCAACGAGCTCGTTGGTCGAAGTGGCTGGGAGCTTGATAAAGAAGTTCAAGGGGACGCAGAAACCACAGCGCGAAAAGAGCAACCTACGGCCTTTGGTGATACCATATATGCACGGTGTCTCCCATAATCTTAAGAAGGTGGCTGGGCGCTATAATGTCCCGGTCGTATTTTCACCACCTAACAAAATGTCGCGATTATGCAGGAGAATCAATGACCCCCAACCGATAACGGACCCGTGCAATACCAAGCATAGGAATAAATACACTGATTGCACAACCGCCGTCGTTTACGAAATCCCAATGACGTGTGGTTTAAGCTATGTAGGGCAAACTGGAAGATGTATCAATGATCGGGTCCGCGAGCACGCCGCTTCAACTAGAACCACACCGTCAGGGCATTTGGCTGTACATTGCAACAGATGCGGTTGCGCCCCGTCATTTGACAGCACTAAAATATTGGCGAAGTACAAAAACAGAATGTAACGCGAGCTTCACGATGCATTTTAGATTAGGAGTAGGGGTGAAAAATGCATCAGCGATACATCTCTGGCTCTGTCTACGGATGAGTTTGAATATTTGAAACGTGGTCTGGGCGGGGACTAACCTGACGTGTGGTGTCTGATGGTGTGCTCCCGTTGGTATACAAGTTTGTGTTTTTTCCTAATAAATTCAGTTGAGAGTGCGCCCTGTGTCGTTGTTATTCTTCTCTTTGTCCCTGTTTTTTTGGCGCTTATTTCCCATGATGGTACAAACTGGCCCACCTAAGCATTTTATTAGACTACCCTTCGGGACTTGGCAGTTCCGGCCGTTCCGACCAATCTGGGCACCACCATCGGCTCCTATCAAGCAGAAAAAATAATGAAGCAGACCAAACCAATTATGGTAGCCAAAGACATGGCGCTAGCGATTTGGGGTCGCGTGGGACTTGCGCGAACGACTTTTGGGGGCAAGGTGGCACAGAAGGACAAACAAAAACAAAATGTGGTGGTCCGGAAGGAACGGAGTCCCCTCAAAGTTGGCCTTGTCATAGGTAAATGAGTTCAATCTGTTCAATCATATGACTGTATCCCAGGGCCGTAACCAGGGGGGGGGGGGGGGGGTTAGGGGGTTCTGACCCCCCCCCCCCCCCCCGAAATTTTTTTCTGGGTACGGCCCCGGTCGGTGCACTGGCAGCCAGCCGATTTTAATCTCCACCGCTGCGCACGCGCAGTGGCGCCGGTCGGCTACCGGGTACCGAACCGGGACCGGTTCTCCGGTTTGCTGTAACTCTCCATTATATGCCACCGATGCACATGATTCATAAGCGAAAATAAGACGATAGGCACTTTCAATATGGCCGCCGTTGTCCCCGAAACCCCCCCCCCCCCCCCCCCCCCCCCCCCCGAAATTTTTTTCTGGGTACGGCCCTGCTGTATCCACATGAGCTGTTATTAGATTAGTATTTTTCTGTTGTCTTTGCAGAAGCAGTGCATCATTGGAGACATCAGAACAAGGTGCCTGTTCAGCAAGTCATCACTAAAATGTCGACAGTCCTGTCACAAAAGATCCAGGACTCCCGAAAAGCTCGGAGGCACCTGGGTTTTGGGGATTTTTAATCTTCATCAGCCCTAGTACTTCTGCTCTACAAGCGCTCTCAACTGCAAATTAAAAGTAAGAAAGACTAACATCTGGCTTTGTTTTTGTGCATCTATATAACAATGGTACCACTCGCAAGTGGTACCACTAGGAAGTGGTACCTGCTAGTGGTACAACTTCCTAGTGGTACCATTTCCTACTGGTACCTGTTTAATAAACCACTTGCAAGTGGTATCACTTGCAAAAAAAAATTTTTCACTTGGGGTACTGCCAGCCAGCGCTTCTATTGACTGTTCAAATCTGCCACGCGTACACTGACTAACGAGGTTGATGGCCTGACAAGGGTCCGCGAGGAGAGCAGGTCAGGAGCAGAGAACGCCGCCGCGCCTTGCGCGCCTTCGATTGATATGCGCAAACCGTAAGAAACAACAAAGCCTTTTATGCAGCGCCGCGAAGTCACGGTCTGACCAAACGGTGTGGCCGCGGCCATGTGCTACATTGAGCGTCGATCACAGCTGTGCTCGCGAAGTGACAGAAAAACTTGTCCTCGTGTAATAGACCTTTCCAAAAAAAAAAAAAAGCTTGTGAGTAGTGACCGGTGCCTTTTTGAGTGTTCGTGCGTATGGCGCATGTTTTGCTCGCTTTCCGAAGCGACGAATACGCACGTGCTGGGCTGTGACGATCGCACGCTGCACTGTGATTCTATAAGCATTGGAAAGGTCTATATATAGAGCCCCCTTTACCGCATTGAACTTCGGAGCCTGAGGCTTTTGACGGACCCAGATGTTCATATCACTCTCTGCACGCCCAACCTTCTTTCTCCTATAGATCGTCTCCCTCACCCCCTCGCCATTTCTACGATGCCATCCTATGATGAGTCTCGGGAGCCAAAAACGGACGCTGATGAGCAAAATCACAGCAGTGCTCTCCGATAGCACAACAGGCTGCTCTGCTGCGAATTCAATGACGGCCACATCCAGCCATAGCCTGCTGAAAGTCGACAAGGTGTACACAGGCAGGCACGTAGCCAGGATTTTGTTTCGGGGGGAAGAAGGGGGGGGGGGGGGGGGGGGCGCCCATGACAGAATACAGTATGAAGGGGAAAGGGGAGGGGGGAGAGGAGGCCCCAACGAAATGGAAGATTTCTGGGGGGGGGGGGGGCATGGGCGCCCCCCCCCCCCCCCCCCCCCCCCCGGCTACGTGCCTGCGTGCTTGAGGGTCGGAACAGTGGCCAAGCCGCTCTTTCTCGGCGACCATATGGCAACACGGAATCTGTTTTCAAAAGAAGACATCGTCATGGAGTGCACCGGACGAACCGGAAGGGGTTTATTTTCATTTTATGCATACGCGGTTCTCGGTGTGATGTCTTTTTTTGTTGTTTTTTTTTTTGTCTTTTTTCTGCTCCATTTCCTGAAAAGAAAAAGAAAAACGAAGAATACCATAAGAGATGACGGATCTTAAGCAATGTCAAGGGCACGTGTAATCTGACGAGTAGACATGGCAGGTTTTAAGCCTAATGACGTCATTGTCCCTGATAGGACGAGGACGCAGGGGCGTCCCACTTATAAAGCCGGCCTCAAGTGCGCGCTCGTGCCTTCCGTCATGCTTCGGCAGCGCGTGCACGCTCCGAGGCTTACGGGACACGGAGGCGTTATCGGAGGTAAGAGGCCCGCGCTGGAGGCGGAACAACTAAAGAACCTCCCTTCCGTTCTTACCCTGTCAATAACTATGGTTCTAAATTGTTTCACCGACGATTTGATCGGTGAAACATCAGTTTCAATCTGATCTCAAAACAGTGGCTGGTCAACCAGATTGTACTATATCTGTTCGCGTTTTCACACACAAAAGAAAACTAAGTAGAGCTGTTTTGTTGTTGCAGCACACGTCGGCGCGATCGAGCGTTCATCATTTACGCTGTATTTGAACATCATCTGGCTGTACAAGGCGCTTTCTTTGCCGCGAGTATAGGCTCACAAAATAAACTTGGCAAATCTGGACTCTCACTTCAGGGTCCTTAATAACACCGCACACAAAGTTGTCAGACGAAATAGTAAGCCCAAAACAGCAACGCATATATGAGGCCTCCTTTGAAAGTTTCTACAAAGAGGGAAGCTTCTCAATCTACCGGTATCTTGAAATGATGCATCTGCGCCACTCAGTGCAGATGCATCATTGCAGGCATAGAGAGATGGTGTCAGCTAAAATTCATGCATGCGAACACCGGGGACAAATAGCACTTTCCAGAAACGATTCATTTAACTCGCTATATTTATACAACGGTCTGAAAACACTCGTTGCACTCTATATAGTCATGCACTGGATCATGGCCTTGGTGACCACTGATTCAATGATTTCCTCTTTTTGTTGAGTGGCGTAGGAGGGAAGCCCGTTTTAGTGGTGAATTTTTAAATCGTAGCCCCCCATCTCAGAAATTTGTCAGTTGGCCCGTCCGTTCATTTCCTCGCTAAATTTTTAAGGGAAATTAACGTCACGTGATATGATGGCATCGCATGGCCACGAAATGTGAGGTCACGTGTCGTCATGACGTCAGCTGACACTTCGACGAAACCGTGTCGTTACGCCACGTGACCTGACATCACGTTGTCAAGGCGTGGTGTCCCTTGACGTCATCACCTCAAGTCACGTCAATCTCTCCGCTAAGACGCCATTTTGAGTCCTAATAGGAGTCCCAAAGAGAAGAAACTTTTTGAGATTTCTTAGTTTTTTCCTGTCAACTTGAATTTGGGAGTTAACTACAATAGTTGCTTCCTTTGTTTTCTTAAGAAGAAGAATTAAATTGCTCGTATTAAGTTTTAAAAGTCTCGTTTTGGTTGTGTTTTAATTAAATAAAAAATCTCCAGTTTATGCACAAACGGCCCTACTGAGAGCCATTAAAGTCATGTGGGTAGCGATGCCCGGAACTTTTGAAATAGCCAAAAGTTTAGTTCACCTCATCTATTCAACATATAATAAAATTAGAAAAGTACTTTTTGTTCTTGCTGACGAATGATTTCTTTTAAAGAGGAGCTTCTCCGATCATGCATCCAGTCGCTCGCCTCGTAGGTGACGCGACCCGGCGTTCGCCAGCGAGGCGTCAACGGTGTGAGACGCCGCCGCAAGGTCTCCAACGCTCTCCTGAAAACACGTCTTATTCAGTTTAAAGGAACGTTATCCTGACTCGCATGCATCCGTATCTTCTTTACGTTACATAATGATACTGGCCGTCGTAATTTTACTCTACTTCTGCCCAGGTAACTGCCGACGAACGTAGGCCCGCATCGCCTGCTTCCTGAGCTTGGGAATCCATACTGCGCGTCGGCATGGTCTGCCGTATGTTTAGATATAAAAACAATTGACGTTTTGCCGAATTACCCAAACATCCAAAAAACAAAAAAAAAACGGGAACATAGATACGTTTTCAGCTCTGACTAGTGCCACTAAATAAGGTATACGCTTCAGAGTATATGACACTTACCCATCGTGTGGCTTAAATTCATGGTTGCCAGCTATCTGAAGCTTTATCTCAAATCATATGAAACGCTTTTTCGTCCTCCACAAATGTTTGAACAGTTCGCGGCAGAGCAAAGAAATATTACACGAGCTCCCTAACACCGAACCTAATGCTGAGTACGTCGCACATTTTAATAATAACAATCGGCATGTTGCGTCTGTTCTGTACTAAGCACCAAGATGGCGGCGCCCACAACCAAATCGAGGAACAGAGTGCCGACACTCTAAGCGTAGCTTAGTGCCACTCAATAAGCTACACTTCAGAGTAACGGCACTTGGCCATATTGTGTCTTAAAATCATGGTTGCCAGTTATCTGAAGCTTTATCTGAAATCACAGGAAACGCTTTTCTGCCTTCCACAAATGTTTAAACACTTCGCGACAAAGTAAAGCAGTATTACATGACCTTCCTAACACTGAATCTTATGCTGAAGATGACGCGCTTTTGAATCATGACGATCGGCAGTTGCGTCTGCTCTGCATACGAGCCAAAATGGCGGCGCCCAGAACAATGTCGGGGAACGGAGTGCCGATACTCTAAGCGTAGCTCACTTAGTGGCTCTAGCTCTAACTGTTCGAAAGCAAAAATCTCAAACAAAAGAAACTTCGCACGCGCGTTCCATGGACGCTTTATTTTGGTTCTTTACTTATAATCTTTTTTCCAAATGGAAGGTGAGCACGTGCAGCGCGTGCACCTATGGTCCCCCACGTTCTCTTTGATGCTTGGGAAATTTAGCGAAAGTTCTATTCAGACCGGATAGCTCTTCACCGGTGAAAAATGATAACAGTGACGTCACTTCCTCATTGAGCATAAATGCATTTTGATAGAACTAAGATGTATTGAAGTTCGTTGCCGTATTCACCAAGGACGCGCTGTCGAGATAGTGACGACGTCATGAAAATGACTACGACACTCTTTTAAGCTTCATTGTGGGCAGGGCTTGTGGCAATTTTTTAGCGAGCAATACTGAAATTGGGAGTAAAAACGCGAAAACTATCAATATATAGCATCTAAGAAACTATTACCCGTTTTTCAAATTATGTCAATTGGTCAAGCCTCTGAGAGTAGTCGGCGTCAATACTGCAATTGCAACATGATCATTTAAACTATTAATTAAAAATGCAATCAACAATTTGTTTCATAAACCGGCTTACTATGAAGGTTATTACCTCATCTAATGTCCGCCGAGTCTGACACTTAGATGGCGAAGACGGCACCCGTGTAACTCCCACCTCTTATCAAACACTTTCTCTAAAGATGCTAGTGATTTCAGAATTCGAGACATGCCCTGCTGGCCTCCCATTGTATTCCGGAGTCAAAAAACTGCCCATGAACGGAACCTCAGGCGTGTGAGGCGTCCACCGCAAAAAATAAAATGCTTTTTTTTTTTTTTTTTTTATCAATACACTGTTTTTGGTAGCACTACATATTCTATCGACATACATTTAAGTTTCATGGGAAAGCGACATCACCGTTATCATTTCGCATTGGTGAAGAGCTATCCGGTCTGAATTGTTTTCATGTCTGGACATACGACAGACGAGGCCGACGCGCAGTACGCATTCCCAAACTCGGGAAGCAGACGATGCAGGCCCGCGTTCTTTGGCAGCTACCTGGGCAGAAGTAGAGTAAAATTAAGACGGCAGTATCATTAGGTAACGCAAAGAGAATACGGATGCATGGAAGTCAGGATACTGTCCACTTCAACTAAATAAAACCTGTTTTAGCTTTTCAGGAGAGCGTTGGAGACCTTGCGGCGGCATCTCACACGGAGTCACGACGCCTCGCTGGCGAACGCCGGCGTGTGTCACCTACAAGGCGGGCGCCTGGAGTCATGGTCGGAGTATGCTCATCTTTACAAAAAAAAAAATAATAATAATTTATCAGCAAGAACAAAAATAACTTTAGTGTGTTTTTTTTGTTTTTGTTTTTTTATGCTGAATAGATGAGGGTAATTGAACTTTTGGCTATTTCGAAAGTTCCGGGCACTGCTGCCCACATTGTTTCGTATGTCCTTCAATAGGGCTGTTTCTGCATAAACTGAAGATTTGTCATATAACTAAACCGCAACAAATCGAGGCTCCGAAAAGCTAATACAAGCAAATCTATTATTAGCCTTATGAGAACAAAGCAAAAAAGTATTTTACCTAACCCCAAATTCAAGTTGACAAAAAAAAGTCTCACAACGTCTTTTTTTTTTTTTTTTTGGTGGGTGGGGGGAGGGGGGGAGGGGAGTTATTAAGACTAGAAAAAGCGTATTTTAATATTTGTATTTGGAAGTAAGGTAGGGCATATTATTAAGTAATTAGCTGCACACCTAAATTTGTGTGGTAACAAATGTTTTTTTTTTCATTGTGTGTTTTTTAAATACATAGAAATTTGATGCAAATTTGAGAAATTTAAAGCATGATACCCGCAAAAAATAACATTTATTTTTTCACGAAAAATATTTTGCTTGAAGTTTAGAGGCTTCGTTATCTAAATTAATTTTTCGCTACATACCAAGTCATGAAAAAAAAAGTGAAAGCCGTTTACAAATCCCTGTAACGCCGAATTGGAGCGCAGCTCTTGAGGAGGAGGAGTGAAGGGTACTGAGGGGAGGGTAGACCCCTCCCCCTTCTCCTCCTCCTCCCCTCATTCTTTAATATGCTCCGGGGGGGGTGTCACGTGACTTCGGGGAGGGGGTCACGTGACCTCGGGGAGGCGTGACCTTGGGGTGACCTCAAGGCCACGTGACCCCAAAGGTGACCCCCACGTGACCTTGGGGTCACGTGACCTGGAGGGGTCACGTGACCTCGGGGGGTCACGTGACCTCAGAGGGGTCACGTGACCTGGGGGTCACGTGGGGTCACGCGACCTTGAGATGACCTTGGAAGGGGTCACGTGACCTCGGGGGTCACGTGACCCTGGGGAGGCGACCACGTGACCTCGGGGGTCACGTGACCTCAGAGGGGTCACGTGACTTGGGGGTCACGTGACCTTCGAAGGGTCACGTGGGGTCATCTTGGGGTCACGTGACCTTGAGATGACCTTGGAAGGGGTCACGTGACCTCGAGGGGTCACGTGACCTCGAGGCGTCACGTGACCTTCAGGGGGTCACGTGGGGTCACGTGACCTTGAGATGACCTTGGGAGGGGTCACGTGACCTTGGGGGTCACGTGACCTTGGGATGACCTTGGTTACGCCGACGCCGACGCCGACGGCGACGGCGACGCCGATCAAGCCGGGAACGGGCCCCTAAGAGCTGCGCTCTAAAAAATTGCCGCGTCTTCTTTAGCATGGATATGACCCACTTTGAAGATAAAGGTTGGTTGGCGTCGGAGCAGGGCAGGGGCGGCAAAGGGAAGGAAGAGTAATGGCCTCTCCCCTTCCCCCCCTTATACATGTAGATGAATTTCACGTAAACAATACGATGGAGGGGCCAGAAAATCTTGCTCCCCCCCTCCCCCCACCTTCCGGGTAGTTCCGAAGTTTCTGTAGAGTAGGTCGCTGGTAAAGTTTAACAAGAACACAAACATGCGTACCGGGCGGAAGATATTCAGCTCGGAGTTCATCTGGCTTCAGGGAGGACCTTGGGGGTGATCTTGCAGGTGCAGTGATGCGGCACTTCGACCGCTCCCCAGGACGGCGTGTTGTCGTCGGTGCCGATCTTCCGATGGTACAGAATCATGAAACCGGGTCGTTCCGTGCATTCACTGTCATACCTGTGTGTGCGCATGAAGGAGACACAAAGGGGAAAGAGGAACGGGGAAAGGCAGGGGATTAATACCATCACGTACTCTCAAAACTATATAGAATCCTCGCCACTCGAAAGCTCCCGTGGGTCCATCTTTTCTCAGAGCATTCGGGAAGTAAATCACTGACCTAGCTACGGGAAGAGCATGGAGCAATAGTTACTGAGCCCGGGAACGATATTCGGAAAGGAAAAGCTTGTGGATTGAGGCAAAAGGGCTGATTTCGGCACTCTAATTGGGCCGCTTTCATAGACGTCGCATCGCCCGGTTTATGGGGGCAAACAGAGGAAAGGGGGGAGGGCAGAGAAGCGAAGCTCAGGCAACACCTCCTATATAACAAAAGTCCTAGTGCTGAATGAAATGGCGTGATCGGCGAAGGCCAACGCTGGGCACAGATTGGACACGACGATTGCGTCAAGGTTCGGCTCAAACTTGACTCGAAGCCGAGTGCTGATGCACCACTCGCTTACAATCTGTGTTCAGCGTTGGTCTTTCCGATGACGCCATCTCATTCAGCACTACGGCTTTGTTATCTAGGAGGTGTTGGCTCGGGTAAACACGTTTCAGTGATTCACGCGCTAGCCTTATCCGGCTCCCAGATTTGCTTACGCTTATTGGAAGCAAACCTGGGAGCCGGCTAAAGGCATTATTCACTGAGACGTGTTTGGACTGTTTACCCAACACGTCTTAGAAAGCAAGGCCGTAGTGCTAAAGTATTGCCGTCGCCTGCAAGAGGCCAACACAAATCATGGATGAGACACGAGTGCTGCGCCAGCTTCGGGAGGGATTCGTGTTCAATCAGTGAGAACACGAGCTTCAGCCAAACGCTGACGCGGCACTGGTGTTCAATGTGTGCTCCGTGTTTGCCTTGATCTTGTAGGTCAGGGGTCGGCGGCCATTTTGTTGCTTCGGGCAAACTTGTCGAACTTGTCTGCAGGCAGTTTTTGTAGGCCGAATGTGACCATCGTACAAAGAAGAAACACACCTCCAAAGATGTCCGCAGACTCTCTTCTGCATGATGCGTTACTGAACGCGGCTTTAGAGGAGGAAAGTCGTAGGACTTGTCTTCTAGGCGCTATTGTCAGAACACACGCGTCAAAGTCTTCTATACTCACAGGGCGTCGATGCCCACGCAGGTCGTTCCCTGAGTGGCGCAACGGTAGGCGAAGACCCACTGGGGGAAGGCCTCGTCCTGTACCACTTCGACGGCGTTGCCGAACGAGTCGACCGTCTTGTTCATCCGCTCCCAGGCCGTGCTGGTCCGGCAAATCTCCTCGGACAGGGGAGCCAGGGCGATGTCGGGTGGGTTCCTCTTCACGCCGCGTGGAGCGGGTCCGGACACTTCGGGCGCTTTGCTTCTCTTCGCCTGAAACGTGGCGAGATCGGAGTGGTTCTGCCATGAGGTTTCCAGGAGGCGTTAAGAGGCTGAAACTTTGGGCATCGTCGTGGGACGCGCAGAAACGTTTACGTGCAATAGTCACTGACCAGATGAGAGTGTCTGGGAAGCCCTTCAGTTGTCCCCACTCGAGCAGCGTTACTTACCTTCGATAAACCATCTGCACCTTGAGCCTGCAAACACAGCCAAAGCCCAAATGAAGCTAGGCAATGAAGCTAGGCAACGAGGCCTGGCGTACAGAAAAGACGCACTGCCGGTTCAATTTTGTCGGTGGCTATTGGCGACGAGATGTTTTTGTGGCGCCTCCTATGGTTTCGTCTCGTGACGTCATTACCTGGCAAAAATCAATCTAGATGGTGTTTGTACTGAGCATGGTGGAAGCTTGAAATCATTGTGTTCTGAAAGCAACACGGCCAACACCGTCAAAACTTAAGTTCTTACATTACTCTTATTTCTTTCGCTGAGAAAACCTTTGCTGACGTCATTATCAGTAATCGGCCAATCGTAAAAGGCCGACCACAGCGACGCTTTCGATCGCGCACGTCGCCAATAACTCACATTACCTTGACTCAAGCCATACATGAGATATTATACTCCGTTCACCCTTCAAGTGGTCATGAAACGATTTTTCTACTTTCGCTAAATACTATCACTCTCTGACGTTAATAACGGAATAAACTAGCCTGAATTATTCTTTCTAGGCAACGGCAGTCGCCAAAAAAAAATCGATAAATATGAGCATCGTTCATCCAATTAACTCGGAGCCAGAACAAGTGGCCACGTGTCCTGGTGCTTATTCTATGCCGTCAACGTTAATCATCGCCACGCGCTGAGGTGGGCAGAGGAGAAAACGCACGCTGAGCTCCAGGCATTGTTAGAGATCGGCTATTCTCATTATCGCAGTGGTTGGACACGAGCCACTACCCGAGTGTCCGCCGAGGCGTTGATTGTTACGAGCCGAAATCGATTGCTCACGCAGTTGTCGTGTCCAATCAATGATCCGCTTTTGATAGTCGTCGGGCGGGTGGTTTTGATCCCACAATCACGTCATCAAGCTTCGCGAAGGCATGAATGACAGAAATAGACCCCTTTTATCCTCACAATTTCACCGCGACCGAGAAGTTCCTGAATCACTGGTGGTCCGCGAGACTATACGAGGGCCGGACTAGGACCAGCACACCTCTGCAAAGTCACGAACATTTCAACCCGATATTGTTTCATGACTCCTTTAAGCTGAGACTAGAAGCTCCGCCTTCAGCGCGAGCTTTTTGCCCTCGCTATAGACCTTTACAGAAATCCCCTCCTGCGCGCTGCCATCTTTGTCTGCTGGGCTGTGGAACGCCTTTCAAGCATGCGCTGTTGATCTGCTGTGCGGTATATCGGACGCTGCGCATGCGTCCACAGCTCAGTGACTCAGCATTTTTTGCCCGCTCGCTTCGTTCGAGACTGCCGCTGGAAAGGTCTATACTCCGCGACAACTTTTCTTGGCAATGCAGTGGAAGTATACACCAACTCAACTCTCCTACGTCACGCCGCGGTGGTGGCGCGCCGGACGCACTTCCGGTCTGTGGCGGTGGGCAGAAGTCGCCGTGCCAGACAGGCATTTCTGTGTTCCCTTGGAAGAAACGAGACAAAAAACCTGCTTTCTCGTAAAGATGCTGCGACGGGGGTTGTACCAAGAGAACCTGGAAAGGTTTGAAGATCAGTTTTCATGTGTTTTTGCCCCCTCCGTTCGTCCGAGAACGTGGATAGTAGCCGTGAAAAGGGCAAACCAGACGCTGTCGAACTACGATTGCGTGCGCGGGCAACACTTTGTGGTCGCCAGATGTATTTGCTTTGTTCCAACATGAACGAGAGAAAATTGCCAAGTTGTCCGGACCACCCACGGGTTCCCCCAGTGCGTCTTCAAATTCACACGGCCGCCTGATCGTTCGAACTTTCGTCTGCTCTTTCAAACTTGTCTGCTTTTTGTCGTCTGCTCGTTCAAACAAAAGCGGCCCGTCGACCAAACTTTGACCCGGTGATTGCAATAACAAGTAATTGCAGGCCCCAAAAGACTTAAGCAGGCTCGGTGGAAACAGTAGATACAAAATGTTGATCATTGGTACCGGTGGCCATCACCGACTTGTTACGCTTGGTCTGTTCCCGCTTCCGATTTCCAGTATCGACGTCGATCATCGCCGTTGCCTTCTACACTTTTTCAGCACGAGCGACGTCGCGACCGAAAATAGCTAGAAGAATCTCATCATGGTTTTGGCTTCCATTCTGCGGCGTTCATGCGAATGAATCGCCGCACGTCAAATTATTTACGGAAAGTTTAGCGGCATAGCGAGCCTTGATAATTTCGCTCAGGCGATTGAAGTGGTAAGACATTGCGATGAGGACGTAGAATCGACAATTCCAACGCGAAAAAGAGTATGCAGACTCACACAGACGCCGACAACGTGATATTCGAATGGTTTGTTGACGCGGGACGCGGTGCTTCTTGCCCGCACTCCATTGCGCATCCGTTCGAACTGTCGTCTGCTCTTTCAAGCATGGCTGCTTTTTGTCGTCAGCTCCTTCAAACGACAGCGGCCTGTAAACCAAACGTTGACCCGGTAATTGCGATAAGAACTAAGTGCAGGCCTCAAAACACTTTTGAAGCTTGGTTGGGGTGAGGAGGCTAAGTGTAAACTAGATACAAGAAGATGTTGATCATTGTTACCAGTGGCCATCACCGACTTGTAATGCCCGATTCTACTTGCGGTTTTCAGTATCGACGTCCACCATATCAGCTACGGTCCACGCTTTTGCAGTCCGAGCGACGTCGCGACTGAAAATAGCAAGCAGAATCTCATCGTGGGAGTCAGGCTGTAGCGCCCATTCTGCGGCGTCCACGTGAAATGAATCGCCGCACGCCACATTATTCACGCAAACTTTTGCCTCGTTAGTCTTTCTGAAGCCGCTCAAGTAGTCATACATTGTTAGGAGGACGTAGAATCAACAATTCCAACGCGAAAAAGAGCACGGGGACTCCCACCGACGCCGACAACAACGCAATTCAATGGTTTGTTTATGGGCGACGGCGGGCTTTTTGCCCACCATCTACCGCGCATGCGCGGCGCCGGTGGCGTCCGCTAGGGGCGCTCCGGTTTGTTGGTAAACATGAGTTGGTGTATAGACCTTTTCCACAAGGGCGCCGCCATCTTGGAATGTCGTCACTTCCAGTATGGGCGACGACAAAATAATGAAACGTTTCAACCTGTAACTAGCAAAAAAATAGAGGGGAGCCAAAACGAGAATGTGTGACGGTTAGGCTTATATCCTAAATGTCTTCTATTGGTGTGGCGACGGCAAAACAATGTTTTCGCCCATACTGGAAGTGACGACAATTCAAGATGGCGGCGCCCTTGTGGAAAAGGTCTATACAGGCCCGCGTCCCCTCTCCCATTTTGAGTGTACGCAGGCTCTCCTCCTCCCCCATTTCCGGGGAGAGGAGGAGAGCCCGCGCACACTCAAAATGGGAGAGGGGACGCGGGCCTGTACCTTCCACTGCATTGCCAAGAAAAGTTGTCGCGGAGTATAGACCGACACGCTGTTTACAAACAAGCCCGTGTTTGCCCACACCAGGTGTGGGCACTGCGCGTGCGCAGAGACCGAATTCGTGTGAAGCGAAGCGTCTGCGCATGCGCAGTGCCGTCAACAGCGCCACCGCAGCTGCATGACGTTAGCTCCGCGTGCACGAGTGTGAACGCGCAGGCACGCGCAACCAAAGCACTGCGGAAGCCAGCGAGCACGCGCTGAAAGCGGAGCTTCTAGTCCCAGCTTAAACATGTAAAAACAACAAAAAAAAATCGCGCTTTCTTTTTTTTTTTTTTTGCAGATTGAGTTTTACGCAAATTACGTTTTTGCAGACTGAGTTCCACGCAAATGACGTGGAACAACACCTCGGCTATGTTCCAAATCTTACCCGAGTGACCTGCCTCCTACGTCAGCGGGTAATACCACGTGACATCGCGAGTAAACATGGAGTAAACGATCCGCGACTCGATTTTGGAACGGCCAGGATAATCACCTGGATACTACGCGGATTGGCTTCGTCTTTGGCAACGGCAAAAAGAAAACGCAGCAGCGATGGCAGAAAATAGCAGACGATCCTTTTTATCATGGAGAAAGCACCCGAAGAACGGCAATGTTAATGACGACGCGGTGTTTTTTGAGGTGGATCCACCAGCTCCTTTTACTAACCTTCGTTTTGAGCTGTATATTGAGATCAAAATTACTTACTCCTTACAGCTATACTTCGTTTCAGCTTCGGTCCAGACGCAGCCAAAGCTACAAGCGCGAGCTCCGGGCTTTCAGCATCCCTGCCAAGCACGCGCGCTCGTGCAGTGCAAGCACTGTTCTGGGCCACATGTTCGCGCTTGTAGCATCGGCTGCGTCTGGACCGAAGCTGAAACGAAGTATAGACATAAAAAAAATGTGTTTTTATTAATCAGCGCGATCGCTGCAATTCTAGTCACGGTGCCCTAAACGCATATATTCCACGCATTGTAATTTGCACCGATTATGTTTTGCAGAAATATATTCCACACGGTGTAGCGGTACAGCGCGAGGGTGCTTTCTCCAGAATGATATGAAACTCACGTTCGCTTTGACGCGAATGTGATTACAGTGAAATTTTCGAAGCCTTCACTGCTTTACAAACGTTATCCTCTCACTACACACACTCTGGAGAAAACAAAAATACTACATTATCATATACCGAGTTCAAACATTTTCGGCCTTGGACGTCAGAATACGGCATTCCCCCAACGCCGAGGACGAGGATACGGAGAAGCTCTTGTTTACGTTCGCACTCAGATAATAACAAGTACACGTTCCCGGGGAAGGTGGACGGTCTGGATGTAATGCAGTCAATTCCTGCGTTGACAACAGCAAATCGCCATAACCACACATGCTGCACCTAATTCTTTGTCATTTCAAACGTCCGCCACCAGAACCAACGGAGCAAGCGAACTTTGACGGCTGTCGGCGCAGAAAGCAGACGACGAACAAATCACGTGACGTATTTACTCGGTTTGATCGGACTTTACCCCCCGATCGAGGAGGGTAGCGCGAGTAATTACTCCGGAGTAAACAAACCGCTTCTGGAACGCGAGTTCTGACGTCATCGAGTAAGCTCGAGTAAGTTTTGGAACGCCACGGTACGAAACTTTTACTCCGGAGTCGGATCGAGTAAATTTTGGAACACAGCCCTCATGAAGGTAGGGCGAGGGTGCTGCTGCAGTGCTTGGTCGGAGTCACGTGGTTTACTGGTCGCGTTTTCAGTAGAAGCTGCGAGGGGGAAGCGAAAGTGTCCATCGTCTGTAGGCGTCTCCAAGCTTTGCTCGGCGTCTCCGCCCGCGGTCCTCCTCGGTACGCAACGATCGTAAGCAAGCGCACATGCAGCGTCTAGTGACAGTCTCTAAAATTCGTATGCAAGCTTGTTAGCTCTTACGGTCTCCATGCTGAATTCTTTATGTATATCCTGGTAAAGAAAAAGAAAATGCCAAATTGCTATTGAGCAGGAGATCGAACTATAGGGGGAGCTTTATCGAGCTTGTTGTCCCCACAGCCCGGTGTTTACTAACACAGAATAACAAAGAAATAGAACCTCGCCATGCACGGTCTGGACACGAGCGCTCCACTCTTACCAGTGCTTTGGTTGCACGAGGAGCGGCTATTCGGATCGTCACCATCGATATCGCTGATCAAAAACAAACAAGAAAATTCGGTTTCTTGTCCCCACTGCTGAAGCGTCCGCCAGAGGCGTGACTGTTCGATCTCCTCCCCAATATGTGTGTCGATTGGAAGGCATTAGATCCAGACGTAGCCGACGCTACGTGCTGATGGCAGCAATCAGACAGCGTCCAAAGCGTACCATCATGGTCTTCGTCATGTTCATGTGCATGCTCTATCACTGCTGGACCAGTCATGTACGGGGAAGACATAGTGACTTGGATTTCGACGCTGTTTGATTGGTTCCAATAGATCGCGTGGGGTCTGCTGAGGGCCGCCATAATTGTGACGTACAGCCGAATTTCGGAGAAATAGCAAATAACTTTGTCTAGCGAATGAAAGGCGGTAGAATTAAAGGGGTTCGTACCAATGGTTCTACTCTTCTCTTGGCTATACTTTTTTTTTTTCATTGCAGTTATGATTAAACTCTTAACTTTAGTTTTTGTCGCAGAACGCGACTATGTACGTCGTATTTCAACATGGCAACCGTCATTTCGAAAGGTTACTACTTCTAGGTATTCTATTAATGTCCGATATTCTTTTTATAACCTAGTTCTCTCGAGACTTTATTTTGGGGATTCAAGCCCAACTACGCCAGAATTTAATATGGCAACCATCAAGGGAAAACTGTCTGCTGTATCAGCGAAGACTTAAAAACTGATAAAAAAAAATGCTAAGAAAACAAAAAATAAGATATTTTTGGGAACAACGTGCCAGTCATGTCGGACAGCAATGATTGCAAAAAACACATGAATTAGCTAACTGATTTCCAAAGATTTACTAAATAAGTTTAATTATTAAAAAAAACACGATTTCTATTAGGAAATTAATGGTCATCGTGGAAAACGACCAAATCAGCCGATTGGAGAAATACTTGTGGTGTGTGCTTCGTCTCCCTGGATTCCGGATTATGCATTGACTTTCGACGCGTCTGCGCGTTCCTTCCGTTTCTTATTATCTGAATTTCCGCACCGCAAGGGGTAACAAATTTAGCGCGCATCGGCGCACCCCAATTTTTTTTTTTTTTTTTTTTATTGACCGATTTAGTTTAAATACAGTGAGTGTGCAGGTGAGCTGTTGGATTTTGATCATGTCAAAAATCATCCGAGACTGTGGTAAACGATAGAGAAACTCAGTAGACAAACAAAAAAAAAGTTTCCCATCTTTTACCGGCGCAGTCGCGGGTAATTTTCAACGTGATTTAGTGGTTTTCAATGACGACCACGGCAGGATTCTAATTGAAGTTATATGTTTACTTTAACTAACAAAATGTCCGGGAGTAAAGTTTTGTTAATTATTGACCTAATTAGTGCAGAGTTTAATTTTTTGTTACAATAGTTGACGTCCGCCGTGTCTGGCAGTTTGTTCCCGAAAAGTTTGTTTCTCTCAACCACCCTGTTTTTAGGAATTTTTTCAAGTCTTCCCAGAAGCACACACGGTACCTGTCTCTAATTATGGTGACGTACAAGTTAACAAACGCAGGGCATATGGTTTGTCATGTTCACGGTCCGTGATTGGTTCTTGCATCTCCTTATCGGCTAATTCGGTAATCTCATTGGCTAGTGGGCGACGATACGATGCTCCAGGCTCGCAACGACCCTGCTAAGCTGTCAATGCCTACAGGCGTTACCTGCTGGCGGCGGGCGGCGGGTGTCTCATCGGGACTGACGTTGGGCCTGTCCTTGCCGACCCAGAGGTACCGCTGGTGCAGCGCGGGGTGACGGCGGACGTGCTCGTACAGCTTGTCCAGGCGCTGCCTCAGGAACTGCGCCTGGGGATCGGTCAGCTGCAGCAGCGAGCTCGAGCTCAGGTCTCGGATCAGCTCGTCTGTGAACGCTGGGCCGAGGAACGCAGCAGAGTCAGAACTCCGGCAGCCAGCACCCGACGTATAGCGAGCGTGGGCCTTCGATCTATTTATAGGCAGGCGAATACTGCGAGATCCCCGCACTCGCTCGCATTTCCTTCATAAAAGCACAGTCCTTTAATGCGCTCTTATATAACTTTGCGTTGGGCACTAACCCGAGCTTTCTTTAAACTCTCTACCACGCCTTTCAGCAGACCCATATTTTTTCTTTAGTGTAGCATTTAAAGAGGCACTCCAGTGCTTTTTGTAGAAGCTTGTTTTTGATGGCGTATTGCTCGTTGGGCTTTCATCAATAAAAATGGCCAGTTCTAGATGGCAAGACCTCCTAGTAAAGTCACAGCAATAGAAATAAACGGTCACTAATTTCTTTTGACGGGGACATCCTCGGGTCTTGACCGCTTCCAAAAAAGGTTGACCAATGAAAATAGTTATAATTAGGTGGAGATTCCGAACGTTACTACTATTGCTCGTTCTAGGCACGTTGTGAATTATATTCACAAGAACGTCACATCTTTGGGCGTAGGTGTCGCAATACGGCAATTATTGGTTGAAAACGACGTACTCACTAAAAAATGCCTGCGCGTCTACTTACCCGAAAAACTCTCAAAGAACCTATCTCTGCAATCTACGAAATCAGCTCAGCGAATGATGAAGCGGAACATCTGTTTAGACCTCAATAGTAAGTCTGCGCTGTCGCATTACGCAATGCAAGCATGACGACTTGCATTGCGTAATTTATGCCACAGCGCAGACTTAATTTTGAGGTCTAAACAGATGTTCCGCCTCATCATTCACTGAGCTGATTTCGTAGATTGCAGAGATTGGCTCTTTGAGTGTTTTGCGGGTAAGTAGACGCGCAGGCATTTTTTAGAGTGCGCGACGGCGTCCCCAGGGTGGCTGCTCCAAGGCGCAGAAAGAGGGCCGTGTCGCGATCTTCGATTATACTGTTAATAGGGAAATCGGTCACCCATGAATGTAATTTCAGATTTTTTTTGTCTTTAGAGTTTTTATTTATACAGGATCTCAGCATCCATTTGAAAACGCGAAACGTTTCTGATCCAGCATTGGGGATATTCTTTAACTGCACGCAGAGTAAACGCATCAGTTAGCATTGAGTCACAGATATAACATTGACGGAAATAAGACCCTTTCTTATTCTGTCTCTGTCGTATGTAACAGACCGTCTTATGGACGTCGAATGCATAATCGTAAGACATTGCGACGTCCTGAGGACGTCCAAGAAGCATTTTATAATACATGTTAGCGTCTTGATGACCTCACGGGACATTCATAGGCCATTGCAACGACCTAAGGACGTCCATGGGGACAACTATCTGATATTCCAACGATCCAAGGACGTTCACGAGACATTTATAAGGCATTCGATGTTTTGAAGACGTCCACGGGACGTTTATAAGACGTTGCAATGTCCTCAATGTGTCTATGCATTATGCTAGGAGTGATGTTGTCACCCGATGATGACAAAATAGAGTTCTGATGACCGTTCCGAAACAGCGCGAGAATGAAGCACCCAGAACATGTTGTGACTGCTAGAAGTCGGGATAAATTTAGTTTCCTTATCTCAGACATTTCTGCCAGCATTATCTAGATCGATCCACTGCTGTGTCGTACTTCTGTATTCGCAATTTTCAGCGATGGTGGTACCGCGAGGTGTGAAACTCGCGCTCCATATAGCTCCTGGATGATCGGCGGCACAATAAAGTTGCTTGCCTGCACCTTCCTGACGTGAAAAAAAATATATATATGTTAAGTAAGTCTCTAATACTGCTCGTAGCAAAACTAGAATTACGCGTCGCAGTCCCAGCCGTTCCACGACGATCATCCAGACGACAGCCATTTTGATAGGCACCAGTGTGCCCCCTATGGGTCGTGTAAGTTGCGAATGGATGTGTGTATTTTGTGCACATGGTTCCATGTGATTGTGCAATATCATCCGTATCTTGGTCCTGTATAGGACCGATAGTATTCCAAATAAATAAATAACAATACCCGATGCTACGCCGCTGCCTTTGCGAATGCATCGTATCGTTATCGGTGGTAGAGTAACTACATACTAAAGCTCTCTAATGAAGCGTCTGCGAACACACGCTTTCTATGAAGGATCAGGTACTCATCCAGCTACTGTTGCCTTCTCGTTACGAAGAGCCACCATTCTTATCCGGATGGCAAGTCGTCTGCTTCTTGCGCAAGAGTTGCAGTGACGTCAGAACGACGTCGAGTTCTGACTGGCTTTGATTGGAAGGATAGTGGGTAGACTTCATTGCTAGATGTCTCGAGGTCTACCCATTATTTGTTTTTTCAATCAGCCAATAACAACTGAGCGTTCTGACAACATAGCAACCCGTGTGCAAAAAGCAGACGAACTTTTGCTCCACATGGACTGTTTGTATGATCTTCACACATTCATAGGCAACCAAAACACTATGCATTCTTACAGGCAGATGTCTGGCATGCCCACTACATCCAGTTGCGATTAAGCTTGTTTAAGGGTTCCTCAGTGTTATCCAAAGCGCACCAAGAAGTATGAAAGTAAAAACATGTAGAGGAACCACATCAGACACACATTACTAGTTAATCAAAGGACAGATGACTTACACGATATTTTAGTACCCTCTTGTTACTTATCGTTAGGGATGCCGCGAACCACCCTAGGTTTGAAATCGAAAGGTTTTGAATTTTCGAACCGTACTGATGTTCGAATTCGAAAGGTTTCGATATTTCCGACCGTTCGGAGGTTCGAATTCGAAAAATTCGCAACTTTCCAAAATTGTGAGGTTTGAAATTTGAAAAGTTCGAAGCTTTCACGGTTTCTAAAAGTTCGGGTTCAATTATTTCGAATATTTCTTTACTTGAGGTTCGATAAATTAGAAGATTTCGAACTTCCCTAATTTGAAAATCGAGAGATTCAAATGTTTCGAATTTCTTTGGACCTAAAATTCGAACATTTCGAATTTTGAAAAACAAAAAGGTCGATAAATTCGAAGATTTCGAATTTATTTCTACATAAAGTTCGAAAAGTTCCAAGGTTTCGATTCTCTTTTAAAGCTAAATTTGAAAAAAAAAGAACTTCGAAGGTTTCCATTTTTTTCCAAGTCCAAGTGCGCAAAGTTGGAAGTCCGGTTTTCATGTTCCGCCACAGTTTCAGTTTCAAATAACGTTTTCACGCCTCACTGGTTTTCACGAAATCAGGTTTAGAAAAGTTCGGGTGTGATATTTAAACTGCGCGAACTTGGTCGGGCAATTAAATGAGACAACGAGTGTCCCGGATGTGCTGGGATATTTGCCAGTGCAGAGTGACGTTTGACAATATATCAGTAATTGTGACCGCCAGCCCGGGGTGGTCATTAACATGCATCACGAAGTAGTGATCCTACGAACGCACTGTTTAACGATACTCATCCAGTTCGAAACGGCCAGGGGCAGGCAGGTGGTTGAGGACCAGAAAAACCTTGAAGTGATCTGGCAAACTGCCCCCCTACCCCCTTGCACGCTGGTAGTAATCCGATCAAACACCGCCCGAGTGACGCTGGCATATAGTAACTTTAGTTTGTACATGATGCAAAATCATGAGACTGGGAATGAAATTTGAAAGAAAAAGTGTAAAAAGACAAAAAAAAAAAGGGGGGGGACAGGACAACGTCTCAAGCTCAGCTCAGGACAAGGTCTCAAACTCAACTCAGCTGAAAACTCAGCTCAGGAGAACGCCTCAAACACAACTCAGCTGAGTTTGAGACGTTGTCCTGTCCCCTTTTTTCTTTCTTCTTACACTATTTCTTGCGAATTGCATTCCCAGTCTTGGGATTTTGCATCATGATCAACATTCACCAGCTCGCCTGCACCTTGACAATTTTTTTTGTTTGTAATTGCTTTGGAGGTTTATTTTCTGGGGCGGAAGAAACGCCGAGCAAAAAGCACAGAAGCTGACGCAACTTGAGGTCGAGGAGCGCACATGAAGGCACCCTAGTTCTACCATACGAGCAGCGTCGGAAGAAGAAAAACGGGGGAAGGGGGAGGGGGGGGGGGGCTCCAGTCTCCCCCCCCCCCCACCCCCCCCCCCCCAGATATTTCGGACTGTTACAGAAAACAATAAGAAGAAAGAGGGCATGGTCGAGCTTATTTTAATCTGAAATTATTTATGCATATGTATAGCTACTGTCGCTCTTCACTGCATAAAAGATCGCGTAGATGGTCATTGTTAGAAACTCGTTGTCAGAAGGCACTACTCGTCACATGCTTAGTGGTTCGGAAGTTCGAAGCTATGTCTTTTCGACCTAAATAACTGTGCCATTGGTAAAAAAATAATCAATAAATAAACATAACAATAAATGCAAAAATAAAAAGCTGGAGAAAAAAAACTATCAAGAACCCGCCGGAAGTGTTGTATTCTTGCATATTCAGAGGCCCAGAACTATTAGCGAGATCGTTTCACGGCACTCGTGCCCACGCGTGCCCACTCGCAGCGTCGAGCGGGTTCGTTTCGGCCGGCACTCCATGAGTAATTGCACCCTCCGAGTTTGTTTCATCGCTGACACCCCACGCGTGCATGCACTCGCTGCACCGACAAAATCGAGAGTGCGAAAAAATGCAATCCCGTCATGCCTCGCTCCGGCGAGGCCGGCGAGGAGCGGGAGCAGACGACGAGGCTTCGTCAGCTACGATGTGTCGCGAAACCGATAGGGAAAAAAAAAAATATTTTCTGATAGAAATCGCGTCCCGCGGGCAACAGAATCAAACGCGAGCTTGAATTGTGAGCGTCTGCTATTTCATGACGAAAGCAATGGACAAACCGTGCTCTACTTTGAGGTTTTAAGTCGCTCTGTTGCCATACAAACGCTGAAATATACTAGTGTGTAAAGAAATGCTGAGAACAAACACATCAGCGGTCCCCCAGATGTTTATCACCATCAGTGTGTGGGTGAAAAATTTAACATTTGTTGACAAAACTCCCCCAGCGGAAACCTCTGTCTGTTCAGTAAGCATCAGAGAAAGCTAAACATAGTGACTTTACCCGAGGTTTGGGCAACCTGATCATGTTTAACATTTACCTACGTCAGCTAACTTGCCCCGTCGTATTTGGTTTGAAAAAGCTCTCGTTCTTGACGCCCTCAGCAAGGCTAATATCTGATCCACCTGTAATGACGATCGAAACCGAAAGTCCCACGAAAAGTTTTGCTGGATGTTCCAACAGACTAGTTTTAAAGGGATTCTGAACCGAAATCTGGATTCCCCAAAACAGGCGGCAAAAGCGTGCAACGGGATGCTACAAACCCCAAAACATCACTCATACAGCCATATTTCAAACAAATGACCATATTAAAAAAAAAAAAAAAAAAATAGGCGCATTTGGCAGTAATGTTGACGTCATGTTTCTCCGAGAATTAGAGGGAACGGCCTCGCGTCTTTTCCGCCTCGCGGCATTGAGGGAGCGAAGCGAAGAGAGGAGGAAACTAGGTATCTTGACGGTCACGCGCCTCGTCGGCCTGGTTCAATCTTGACCTCTTTTTTCAAAAATATGGCCGTCCATTTGAGATATCGCCTTACTAGTAGTGTTGTAGGGATTGTAGCTCCCCGCCTACATATCCAGCATTGTTTTTTTGCGATCCAAATTTCGGTTCACCTTCCGTTTACCGTACCCTTACAGTGGTTCACGCATAATACCATACTACCATGCTCAAACGGATCAGGCTCCTCCTCGGACAGCATCATCAGTTGCTTTGTAGGCAGCTGGTTGCGGAAATTTACGCCGTCTATAACTATCTGTACGACAGCCGAGTTGCTTGAAGTCATCGCAACTTAAAACTACAGGTTGCAGCGATCAGCGTTTGTAGATAAATGCTGGTAGCGACTGCATCCTCGCATTCCCACTCGTCACTCCGAACAGAAAGGCGCTAGTTTCGATAGAGGCCGGTACCTTTTCTACAACATAGATGGCGGCAGCATCAGTCTTCTGCGCTCGGTGCCTTTGGAGAGTTCGTTTGAGTCCAGTTTCCCGTGCAACACTCTGCGAGTGCGATGCATTCTGGGAGAGAACTCGAACGGTGCCAGTGCGTGTGAAACGAATTCGCTAAAACAAATTTCTCCTATCGAAATGTGCACAGGCCAAAATATACACGTCCCAAGAACGTAAAATGAGAAAAAAAAAAATTATGACGTGCTGAACTTGAACAATTTTCGAAATCTGCCCCCATGAGTTAATTTATTCCTCCAACGTGAAAAAACAATAAATACATTGTTTGGTATTCTACAGATGGTAATGATATGTACTGTCTCTAGTTTTAATTTAAATGCAATACCTCAAACAATGTAGGCGAAACAAATTACCAAGTTTAGGGCATAATTGCCACTAGCTACATGTTTGGATATTTCTTCGAAACTCGTCTTGAAGAACAATAATCATATCTTAAGACGACACTTACCTAGGCTATACATAGATCATTCTTAGAAAAGTTTAACATCTCTACCATAAATAGCTTCGGCTATAGCGCGCTTCAAATATGGCACAAACGACAATTGCCAAAAACTCGTCGTCCTTCCTCGCTCCTTCGGGAATCTATTTCTTTAAAACCAAGCATGCCAGATGATTGAAATAAATGGCATTGTCTTTCGCAAAGAATGCGGCACCGCATGTAAAATTGCGCAAAAAAAAATTACGAATGTACCTCACTGCTTGAATCCAAATGAAACCGCCCGCCGGTCTTTCGAAGTTTGACGAACTTCGAACTTTTATCCTATAAGGTCCAAGTTCGTCGAACTTTTGACTTTTCAGGAATCGAAAGTTCGACAATTTTCGAATTCTTTAGATCAATAAGTTCGAAAGTTCGAAAATTATCGCATTTCTTAGCGATGGAAGTTCGAAAGTTCGAAAAGCTTCGAACTTTTTAGTGCAAGAAGTCCGAAAGTTCGAAAATCATCCGATTTTTTAGTTTGTCAAGGTCGACAGTTCGACAAGCATCGAATTTGCAGCGTAATAAGTTTGAAATTTCGAAAAAGCGTCGAACTCCTTAGTTTAATAAGTTCGAAAATTCGAATTCCGTTGAACTTCTCGATGTGGAAAGTTCGAAAAATCGAAATCTTTTGAACCTTTCGGACCGCTTGATTCGATCATCGAAACTTCGGTTCGAAAAAAGTTCGCAGAATTCCTACTTATCATACATCGGTTGAACAATAATGAAAGACATTCCTTACTAAAATACCAGCTTTTGGTTTGTGATGCGATGGTTTGTGATGATCAAGCGTGTGGTTCCTTCGTTAATTGGAGCTATTGACCACTAAACGTAATTAAGAAATACTCGAGGTGGTAGAATATGGTGAATCCATTGGTAAGCACTCAAAGAGTACTCATACAAAAAAGGATGAATCATCAGAGAATGTGGAGTGGATGTACTCAAGACGTGCTGGAAGTGATATCCTTTAAGCACAAAAAAAAATTAAGTATTCTGAACAATAGCTATTTACACTTACACTTCACGATGAGTCGAACGACGCCGCTCTTGAAACTGAATGGAGGAGGATGGTTGGTCTTGAGCACCTGACCGAGGGCTGGAATGGAATACGTACAATCTGACCCCCAGAATTATACCACGAAGACGTGAGGCGTGCTTAACATCTTCATCGACCAATCATGGTGCTTAAGCCGTTGCATTCATTTAGTTTACAATCTCCATCCTCCAAGCCCATGATACGCCAATAAAGCCGCGATCCCACTGCCGATACATCATACAAAAGACAATCAGGTGACACCGTCGAGGCGTGTTTCTTGCTTGAATTAGTCTCGTCAGATTCGTAATACAAGAACTGCCTGCAAAGATGTTCGAACAGTACATATGTGTACAAGGTGGCGCAAGTTACCGCCCGTTACAAAGGATATAGCCCTTAACATCCACCCATCCATTCATCCGTGTGAAGAAATACATGCTTCGAACATGCATGAGGCGTATCCGCAGACTATTGTCATCGTGTCTGCAGAAAACACCGTATCTTTTGTACGCTGTATGAACAGCAGCGCGGCTTGGGCTTTTGATACTTGCATCTGTGGTATACCAACTCACCTGCCACGGCGAGGACAGGCAGCAGGATGATCCGGACTGTCCTGCCTGAAGACATCCTCAGCCTTCCATCTCCTGGCGTCCGCGGCCTCTTAAAAAGGACATCCTGGCCGAGTCACGTGACTTCTGCCAACTCTCCTGGCGTCTGCGTGTCGTCCCACAATCTGCCAGATGGACGAGCCGCCCGTTAGGCACGGCCATTGGCTCCACTTGGGTCAGTGGAGCAGCGAGGATGGCCCCGTGGAGGAGACTGCGCAATCTTCGCTTTGTATGGCATCCCTGCACTTCCAATCACGGGTTCTTTTTTTCCACGACTGGCTGCGGATTGCAAATTTCCGAATGGATTCGTGTCGTTAGTCGCTCCGGGTTATTTTGAGCAGCGGCGTTTCCTCTCCCGATATTTCCCGGAAACTTTTTTTATCTTTATCTTGTTGTAATTTTGTTTTTGTATTTTGGTCTACGGACGCATAGTGCGGTGATATCCGTCTTCCTTGTTAACGTAACGTCTTATATATGCAGCTTCGCGCGATTCTACCGCTGCGATGCTGAACAAAGTAATCTGGTGCACGACTTTCATAATTTACCCGCCGGGAAAATAAAAGAAACGAACAAACACACACATCTGTGAGCCTTATTTGCTTTTTCTTGTTAGTATCACCAGTCTCGTGGTAAATTACGAAAATCTAGGCTCTAGGCTATGGGATGAATGCCTTGTAAATAGGAGAATCGTTTCTTTTTTTAACATCGGGTGAACTGGGAAAAAAATTAAGAACAGCCGATTGAAACTATCTGTAGTAACTTCTCCACACACGTTTGCAGATTAAGGCACTTATGACGGGGCGCAAGCTTTTGGATGATCTCTCCGAAAAAAGTTTGCCGCCTGGATAATTACTTGTACGTCATTACAAGTAATAAATTAATTATAATCGATTATTTTTGGAGAAACTTTGTAATCACATCATTACATTTATTAGGAAGTAATCACAATAGTAATCTCATTACTTTTGGAAGTATTAAAATAACTTTTAAACGTTACTTTTTTCCCCGCCTCTTTCCAATGCCCCTCTTTGTTTCTACAAGTTTCCTACAAAAGAATCCACGAACAAAGTCTCCGACAAAGGGTTTCTTTACAAACGTTAGAGGATTAGAAGATAAGTAGTTTATATTTCTCTGATACCAGTCTAATAATGAACTGTATGAAACGTTTTTAAACCGGTAGAAACATTTGTTTTGAAAATCGGAAGTAATCAGAAGAGGACCCTTTTTAACCGAGAGTAATTGGAATTGGAATCGATCACATTTTTCGAGTTACTTGTACAAGACTGGTTATCGTTGCAGTCATTTCCTCACGCGTCAGCGAAACCGTCATTCGCCACAGAGGGCCTGGCTGTACTGCAGAATTAGCATGGCGGAAGCTGCATAAAGTTTCGGGAGGGACGAACACACGTTCATGACGATGGGGGTCGGGAAAGAACGTCCGTGGCGACCGGCGGCCATTGTTAAGCTCGTGATGGAACGACTGTGTCGCAATTTTGAGCAGGTATCCTTCGCTAATGCGCACCAGTTCTTTTTTTTTGTTGACGACTATCAACTTCGGGAACGCCTTCCCAACATTTACCAAGCGTCCGTTCCAAGTCTTCGACGCCGCATCCCATTCCAGTGGTGGTGCATTTATTAAAGCACGAAATACACCAATCACAAAAATTTTGTCCGTCCGTCCGTCCATCCGTCCGTGCACTTTCCACTAAATTTAGCGGGGAAAGAAGCTTCACAAGACGTCACCTGATGTCACGTGACATTGACACCTTGGGAAAATTTACGGCACGTGAACTGTACGTCAACTCAGTTTCCCCGTAAATTTAGCGAGAAAATTCACGTGTTGTGGCCAAAACATGAATCCAGTCTATCTACGCTGGAACGCAAACTAAATGATGTAGAAAACTGCATTGGGAACTGATTGGCTATTCTCGGGTCACGTGACATGACGTTGAAATGTAGTTTTTCCCAGAGCCTTTTATACTGGGAGAGTTCGGCGGTTCTTTGATCCTGCCGCCAGTCTGGCAGCACTGATCAAACAGTCCGGCAACTGTGCGCATCCGCCATGATGTGCCTTGCCGTCTAGCTTGATTGCACCTTTGCATTTAATTGCATTATAATTATAACCTTAAATTGCAAGCTTCACCCTTGTTTGGTGTAAGGCTGGTGGCGGCTGATAAAACCCGTTTGCCCTACTGACTCGAGCCGGCAGTCGGCTCGCTAGAGTCCATGGAGCGAGAGACGACGATGAAAATGATCGTTCTGCGGTGCGCTCTGCCAGACGTTAGATGAAAAAGAAATGGGGGGCTGCAGTGCCGTTGGGTGCTCGAACAACGCGAAAAAGGGGTTCAGGATGTACCGGTTCCCGCAAGGAAAAGAAAACCGCGCAAGGCACAAGATCTGGGAAACCAAACCAAGAAGGGCTGACTGGAAGCCGAGTTCTCGATTGTGCGAGGTAAGTTTATGATTAACGTATGATTAACGCAACAAAATGCTTGATTTTTCGACTTTCTCCCTACGCCAACAAAAGCGCAAACGGCAAAACCTACACGCGTATACATCGCATGTCAATGGGGACCCACTCGCCGGGAGGCACTGTTATGAGTCGACGCCCAGCCTGGTCTCTCGGGTAGCATGGCCATCTCGCTGGCGTCCAACCTTTCTCGCGAACAACGTCCCAGTCAGACAGTCGGGAAACGGATTGGGAAAACTTGACAGGACAGAAAACTAGTTTATTTACATGGGTATATCGTTTAGCATATTGGCAGAAGGAGCGCGCCGAATGTGCAGCGAACAGGTCCTTATATAATGAAATCGGGGTTCTGGAGCTGCCGTGCCATTGGTTGGTTAACGCCGCATTCCAACGTTGGCCTCGACGTCAGCCTCCTCCTCTCGGCTCCGATGTTCGGTCGTTGTTCTTCTCCGAATTGAGGGCGACTAGTAGGCGATTGTCTTGCATGCGGTAGACGCAGACACAACAGACTGCCCATCTGTTCAGGGTGGGATTCTGTCTGGCGCTCCCGTGGAATGCAGACGCCTCCGTGGAATGCAGACGCCGTAAACAGAACGCACCGACGGCCACTTCGGTTCTGATGCCCTTGAGCCGAGGCCCGAGAGAAACGCTTCTCCGGTTTCGGTCGAACGTGCAAAAAGGGTTCGGATCGCACGCCAACCGTCTCGACGTTCGCTTGGTCGTCGTCCGCACCAGAATGCAAGGTCAATCCTCACAAGTACAGGGAGATGTAGACGGGTCATAACAGCACATCATGACGGAAGCGGCGCCCGCTGAGTCCGCTAGACCTAGCGGGCCGTAAGCCCCTCCCACCCGCCGAACTCTCCCGGTATAAAAGGCTCTGGTTTTTCCCTATGCAGTTCGAGCTATGCTCGTGAAATGGTGCAGTTGGCGGTGACGTCAAAATGTCGTCACGATGCACTTTGACGATGCAGTTAACTGAGTGGTCGAGACGAAGCCAGAGATCAATCTGCATCTTAAAAAATGGCGGCCCTAACATGTGCATCTCTACTGTTGGCTTCGCCAGCGGATCGAGTTTTTAGAGATCACCGGGATGCTTTCTAGACGAGCGATGCGAGGTTTGTGGGCGAATACCGGCTGACCAAAGGGGGGACTCGCTGGCTGTGCAACCAGCTTCGCGGAAAGCTTCAGCGTTGTCGTGAAGGGCCCCGTGTGCTGACGGTCGAACAACAAGTCCTCGCAGCTCTACGTTTCTACGCCGCTGGCGGCTTCCAGGGAACCGCCGCGAGCGACGAAAACATTGGTGTTCACCAGTGCTCTGTGAGTCGCGTACTTGGTGATGGCACAAACCCTATCACCGATTGCCTCGGATCGAAGTGGCTGTGTTTCCAACAAATTCAAGCAGAGAAGGCGTTCACAAAAAGGAAGTTCTTCGAGCGATGCTAGTTCAGCGGCGTTATCGATAAATATTCTAAATACTCTTACACGATTTAATACGATTGTGTTTTCATTTGAGTGCACCCCATATAGGCGATTTGGCTGAGCGAAAAGCCAAGCAAGCATTGGTGACAGGCTTAAGTTGAGCTAATTCGTTCATACTTCAGGCAGAGAGAGAGAGAGGTATGCTTTATTTTAAAGCAACTACTTCAGGTAAGGTCAGCTGAATTAGAATAAACATGCACATAAAGAAAAGACCATACACACCGTGGGACTAACAACTGATTTTCTTTTTCCTCCTCTTCTACTTGAGGGGAATATTCTCTTTTCTTCTTTTTTGCTTTCTACTTCACCGAACATTTAACCCCCGATGGAACCTTTTTTCTTTCTCGTGCAGCACGAGAGAAGTTGCACTAACGCAGTCAAACATAGTCAAAAAGTAAAATTTGTCGTTAGTTGTTTATACAGCAGGAGGTTAGTCTGCTTGAACATGGCGACATTGTTACCCACTGTAGATGAGAAATTTAGCCAGTGCAGTACAACCGCTAGCCTGGGGTCTTTAACGTGCATCAGGCAGTAGTGATGCACGACCGCACGCCGGTACGATGCTCATCCAGATCGAAGCTGGCAGGGGCGGGGATTGAACCCAGGATCCCTGGGTTCTGCAGCGCGAGCTTTCGCTGCACGTGCTCCGAGCTGGTGTGCGCTAGCCTACTCGGCGGCGATTCTCCGAAATTCCCTGTAGGGAAAAAAGAAACGATGTAGTTTCAACTGAATCGCCACTGTTCGGCGACGTCACCGGACACCGTCACGGTGCAGTTCTCTTCCGATGTAGTTTGTTGGCGATGGAGATTAGGCTCCTCCACCGGCGACGTCACGATGCAGTTTCTCCACCGCTTTTTCCAGCATAGACAGACAGTTTCCCCGCTAAATTTAGCAGGAAATCGACGCCACATGACCTACACACCGTTACTCGCTAAATTTAGCGGGAAAATGCACGTGTAACCGCGATGCCAATCCAGTTTCCCCGCTAAATTAAGTGGGGAAATTGACATCACGTGACCTGACGTCACGTGATCTATACAATCATTCAGTTTCCCCGCTAAATTTATCGAGAAAATATAGGTCACGTGACACACAAATTTCCTATAATGAATTTCAGGCGTTGGTGGGACTTTGAAGGTAAATGTTGCTGACAATTTTTTTTATTATTATTTACATTTTGAATTTAATATCTACTTATTTATTTGTGCTTTTTTCGTTTATTTATGCATTTTTATGACATCGTTTGTTTTTATTTATTTGTGTGATAAATATTCATTTTCCCTTTTTATACATTCAATTATTTATTTATTTATTTGCGTTATTTACATATAGATACCCTCAATGTAATACACTGAAGAGTGCGGATAGCTTATAAAAACACTGTATAAAGTGAACAGATTAAGATGATTGGCCATCTTTATATGCCGATGTGAAGGGCTGCAGCAGCTAAATGTGACCAATCACTCGAGTGCAAGCGTCCAAAAGGCAACGGGCGTCAAGTTTCGCAGCACTTCAGACTTCGTGTACTTTCGAAACTCTAGACGATGATCTCTTGCACTGAGAAGTTGTCGGACAAGCAGAAAAAGCTTCGTTTCAAGGGACAGTGAACTTGACACTGGTGGAGCTTGAACTAACTGGTGGAGCTTGAGCGCTCTTCCAGCACAATAGAAGGCGATCCCAAACACAATATGAAGACTACATAAGAAGTTGCGTTAAAAGCTGGGTTCCGTGTTTTCGGATAAATCCGAAAAACTGCGAAAAACACCCGCCGGTAAAATTTTGGTCAATGCAGATTTATCCGATAAACTTCCACTGTTGACATGCCGATGCACCCCCCCCCCCCCTTTCCTTGCACCTTCCCCACTCCTACACTCCTGAAAAACGGTATTTGACAATTTGATCAGCTCAACAGGTAACCCTGTACATTCAGTTCACGACAAAAGGTATACTGTTCTGGTGTACAATTCGGGCCATACGATTTAATAATAATAATAATACTAATAATAATTTTATTTAAAAAAAAACTAGCATGTCCACGTCGCAAGTCAGGTTCGTAAAAGCCATCCAGGGCTTGTATGACTGAACCTATCGGCAGCGGCCTCAAAAAATAACAATGCCACGTACTAAAGAAATTTGAGTCAGTTCCAATAACATTTGTGACACTTAAAACACTTAGACTCAAGGGAAATCACGTATACACACACCTGCACATATGCATAAATACTCAAGCCGGTCATTGTCACCATTGAAGAAGGTCTTGATAGATGTTATGTGCTTGGTGTTGTGGATCTTGAAGCAGAAAAACTGGGTGGTGTAAGTCGTGTTGATGTATTCAAGCATAAACCAAATAAAATTAAAATAACAAAATTTGGTGTTAAACATTCTTTATATAACTGCAAAGAATTGTTAAATAAAATTGTGACAGATTACAGGGCCTCGTTGGTAAATAAAAAATGGCAAAGCGCTTTTTTTTTTTTTTTTTTTTTTGATGTAAAGTTGGAGAAGGCGGAAGGTAAAGAATTGAACATCTGAGGGGCATAAAAAGATCGCAGGTTCTTGCCATAGCGGGTGTAATATACTGGAACAAGAAACCGTGAAGCCATTCTCAGTTCTCGTGAATTAGGTCGAAGTGTTTTGAAATCCTTTGTCCAATAGCGACTCAAAATAACTGATTCCAAAAACAGTGATTCGAAGGTGGGCATAGGTAAGGCCAGAAAAAGATTCACGTTTGAGGTTGTAGGTTTGTTATTAACCTCTCGTGCAATACTTTTTACAATATTATTTACTTTCTTATGCCATAATCCAGAACATTGGCCGAAAACTGTAATGCCATAGCGAACTATACTATATCCTAAAGAGTAGGCTAAGAGCTTGCGAATTCCGAATGGCAAAATTGTCTTAATCTTGTAGAGTAAGCATAGGACGCTTCTTAGTTTTGAGCATACTATTGTCAGGTGTGAATTCCGTGAAAGGTCCGAATCAAAGTGGATGCCTAAGTATTTCACCGTCTCTGAGTAAGGAATTGGACTGCAATGACATCCTACACAGTGTGATGTGTGGAGAAAAAAAGGAATATTTGGAACCACAACTTTTAAAGGATTGCGAAAGCAGACCAGCTTTGTTTTGGAGATATTTATGTTTATTAGATTGATTTCAAACCATTTCATGAGTTTATGTGTACATTACTGAAGCATTTGTATTGCTGTATGATAAGACCGATGGCTCGTTACTAGGAGAGTATCATCCGCATATTGAAAGAGGGTACAGTTTGATACCATGGTAGACATATCATTCACATATATATTAAATAGAAGAGGAGAAAGAACGGGAACCTTGAGGAACACCGGCTTTTAAGAAAACTTTGTCACTGTATACTCCGTCGATCAAAACCACTTGAAATCGATCTTGCAGAAAATTTTGTAATAGACACAGGAACGCTCCCCGGAAACCAACAGAAGAAATTTTTTGTATCAAAATTGAATGGCTCACAGTCTCGAACGCCTTCACAACGTCGAGGAAGTATGCACAACTAAACAGGTTGTGTTCTAAACCTAAACTTAGGTTGCCAGAGAGTGTTTCGAGCAGTGTTTGTGTACCCTGTTCTGGAATAAAACCGTATTGAGAAGAAGCTATTATGTTATATTTATCAACGAAAGAAGCCCTGGCTCTATAAATAAATTTTTACAATATTTGAACTAGGCTTGATAGAATAGATATTGGTCGATAGTTTTCCACTTTATCTCGTTGCCCTCTCTTGAAAAGTGGTTTTACAATGGCAGTTTTCATTTCATTGGAATAGCCCCAGTCTCGATTATTTCGTTAAACATAAGAAGAAGTGTGTCCTGCACGTATACCTTAAATTTCTGCGAAGATTCATAAGAGATATATTATCGTGACCTGTAGCTTTATTATGTTTGAGCCCTAATATGATCGACTCCAGGTCATTATTAGACATTTTAGGGAGAAATGGGGAAGTTGAGTTTGAATTTGGAAAAGAAGACGATGTGGCATTTGAGAGCGCTCTGATCGAGAAGGAGGCGAAGAAGTTGTTAAAGATATTGGCCGTAGCTGCGCACTATGTTCAAAAACACTATTGAATTGTTTGCTTTTAAACGAGGCGATGTAGCTCCGCGCAATTCGTTAATTAAAGACCAGGTTTTAATTAAGTTGGATCGAGAGTCAGCGAAATGCTTCTGAAAATAGAGCCGCTTCGCAGATCGAAATAATAATAATAATAATAATAATAATAATAATAATAATTGCGCTTTAGAGGAAGGAGAAGTTATGTTTTTGTGACTGTGAAAGCTACGGACCATAGACATTGCATAAGATGGGGAAGAGGACAGAACTGGTATATTACATTCTTTACCACTCCAACACCCCCGGCCGCGGAGTAGGTTGATGAAATACACCTTTCCAAGAAACATTCGACCCCAGGGGCAGCAAACCGTTTTCGAGCTCATTCACTGGGTTTGAGGCTAGTCTCACACCGGCGTCCCTGTTAACCCGAACCGAGTGGACTGTGATTTCGATAGGCGCAGCCTGCGTAGCCGCAGTTTCAAACACTGCTGGCGGCTAAATTCTCGTCTTTTTCCGCTGTATTTTGTGTTTCATGGTGCATGTATTTTCCCGAGGTCATTGAAAAAGCATTGTACCACACTTGAAAAAAAAAACCAATAAAAATTTTATAAGCTATTTTTGTTGGGTACGCGCGCAACAGAACGAATGCGACTTGAATATATAGTTCGTTTTTTTTTTCGTTTTTTTTTACGATAAGCTTTGACGGCGCCGCGCGATTCGCCGCATGTCAAACGACAAAGCGCTTAGTTGTCGAAAATAATTCGCAACAGAAGATAGCCGAAAGGCATGCATCTTTCACGTTTACAAGTAACGTGCTTACCGATGGACAAGAAACGGACATAAAATTTAGAAAGCGTTAACATTCTATGAAAAAAAAAAAAAGCGGTTGCAAGCTAAGAAAAAACCGGAAATGCCTCTCAGAGGAAAATGTAATCCTACGCCGAGAAACGCCAGCCAATCGTTTTCATGACGTCACGATTCCGTGGACCAATCGCGATCCTTTTGAAAAAAAAAAAAAAAAAAGCTCAACGTGGCTGCTGGCCTTAGCAACGTGACGCTAGTTTCTCGTGACAATTATTCTGCTTTTTTGCACCGTGTTTTACGTGCCCGAGGTTACGCCACAAAATCTTAATGGTATCGGCTTGCGTTTGCAGCAGTTTTTGCGCGACAACGTGAGAATCCAGCGACGCTATCGCCAACGAAAATTTCGAAGCGGGCGCGAGGCTTAGCACTGCTGAGAGGTGAGAACCCGACCTCGCTTGTGCTTCTTGAAGAACCGCTTTTTTGTCGCCGGTAAGGCTGCACCAGGCTGTTTCGTCCAAGAAGAATCAGGGGAATCGCTTTCCGATGTCACCTCAGTGGGATCCAGGACGGAAGACAAAGAGAGCGGGGCGCGGTGGTGGTGTCGATGACTTGGGAGGGTGCCGATTTGTCAAAACCCGAAAAGTATCATTATTCTTGTTTTCTATTCATCCAACAAAATAAAGGCACACATTTCGTGCGCAAAGCCCACAAAACTAAGTAAATCACTAAATATTTATTATTTGCAGGAACTATAAGGGCTTCGCTTTCCCTCAATCGAAGGCGCTGGAAGACGGTATGTTAGACAGTATCTTGGACAGAAAATGAATTGGGACGACGGTACATTGGACATGACTTTCTTTCTTTACTAAACAGCTATTTCGTTGACAAAAACGTATTCTAACTTATTTAAATGTCCTGAATGAATTAAATAAATATTGTAGTAGTTTAAGACACGTTTCCTGGAGGAAGAAAAAGCAACGTTGCTACGAACTACTTTCTCGACGGCGGAGGCACTTCAGATGGGCGCAATGCGCTTGTGGGTAGAGCTAAAAGATTGTTCTCAGGTTGCATCCGACTATAACAATATATTGTACGTACCACATGATGCAGCATTATCTGAAACGAATTTATTTGAGAAAGATCTCAAATAACACAGTCACAGTCGACGACAGTCACATCTGGACGATCGGACGGAATCCAAGATGACTTCGTTTTAAGGTGAGCTTCCTTTTTTCACAACAGCACCAAGGCAAAGTAACAAACGCGATTGACCCGGGCCGTTTCCCACCCCAACCCGGACAATTATTTTGGAGATGACTGAGGATTCTACGCGGATTATCTCTGAGAGGGGGGAGAACAATGTTCGCAAAATCGCGTCGTGGGCCGTTCGACGTCCTTCACCTTCTTCGTTTTCCCGTGAATGTCAAGCAGAAAAGCTTGAATGGCAGGCATGCACTTACCAGCCTTATTTTTCACTATCGAAGACAACACAAAAAAGGGTACGCAGCAGGCGTAAAAAAAAATTAAGTGGAAACTTGCAAGGAAGGTTAGAAAACGTCGAATGCAAAACCGCAAAAACGTAGGTTGAAAACCGCGCTGGGTGGGTCTTCACAGTCCAAGAGAGTGGCAAACAATTTCTAGCCGATAGAGGGCGCGAGAGTCGCACCAGCCGCATCAGCATCAGCAACATGGCGGCGGCGTAGGAGAACACGTTTGCATGTCTGGCCTCAGGGCGCCGCCATCTTGCCCAGTGGGGTGCGCTTGGGCGCGGCCATAATCCGATTATGACGCCTTAGCGTGGCTTCGTAATCAGATTAGGACGCGTCCAAGCGCACCCCAGCGAGCAAGATGGCAGCGCCCTGAAGCCGGACTTGCAAATGGAATAAATACAAGCTTCCCAGCGACTACCTCCGGGAGTTTGTTGATTTTGAGGTATGGACGATTATCGAAGCAGGACTTGTGTGCAACTTTTCTGGTAGGACAAAATAGTAGTTCCGATGTCATTGACATCAACACTATGTCGATCTGAAGAAATATGGATTGACATAAATATGCTTTACTTTTTGTCAAGCATACGTTCACACCCGGATAACATTTATTTATATATTTACTTATTTATTTTTCATGGAAAACGCTGAGATATTAAACTATGAAATTTTTGAGGATCGGGAATAAAACAAAAATAGAATCCGATAAGAATCGAATTTTCCGCAAAAAAATAAACTCCGAAAAACAGCCTTTAAATTTGCCGAAAACAAAAATCGGAAAATACGGAACCCTTGCTAAAAGGCATGATGGCAATCCCCTTCCTGAATATCCATAAGCTATGTCATACGTCTCGAAAATGCTTTCACTTCTTGATTAACACCGAATTTTACAAAATAAAGTTGTCATACTGATACCGCTTTGTTTTTATTGGAACATACAGTATATTATTTTCCTTATAGGCTATTGGCGACGTGAGCGAACGAAAGCGTCGCTGTGGTCGGCCTGCTACGATTGGCCGAATGCTGAGTTCTGACTATGACGTCAGCAAAGGATTTCTCATCGACGGAAAACAGAGGAATGTAAGAAGTTCAGTTTTGACGGTGTTGGCAGTGTTGCTTTGAGAGCGCTATGATTTCAGGCTTCCAGCGTGCCCATTACAAAAACCACCGAACTTGTTGTTCACAAGGTAATGACTTCACGAAAGGTAACCGAACGAGGGCGCCACCGAAACATCTCGCCGCTAATAACCTCTTCTCTGGCGAAGGTCACCAAGATTAGCAGCGTGACGGGCCCTTTATGACCGTTTTAAACCGGAAACAAGCAGCCCTATGACTTTATTTCCTTCAGGTAACAAAGGCTGTGCTCGAAAGCTTACCCAAATGGATCCGAGTTCCTCCAGCGGATCGTACCACGTGACAGCGCATATTGAAAAACGCTGGACGCGGGTAGGTTTCAGAACGCCTAGGGTAGAAAACCCGTACCCTGGAGTAAGATCGAGTAAATTTTGGAACGTGGCCAGCAGCGTGCACGGTAAAGAATGGGCTCACGTGCTGATTTGGCACATTCGCGTTTGAACGCGTTTGAGTGCGTTGCGGAGTCCTTGCGGCCAGGCGCGGTCGCTTGCGGAGCGACGCGCCTTCCCGCAGCGCTCGGTAGCGCGACGCAAGCGAGTCGTTTTGGGGAGCGGTGGGGACTGTATTTTCCAAGGCTGCGATGTTTCAAGCTAGAGTGCCTTCATGAAGGCTCCCTAGTTCAAGCTTGACAAAAAGTCGGGGAAGCCGGCGAGATTGTCCCAAGATCGAACAATTCGACGCTGTCGCTGTGCGCCGCCATGTTGCCTTGGATTTCGCTTACTATTGGTGAGCCACTAGCGACGATAGCGCGTTCTTATTGGCCCTTGACTGCGGTTGACTGCGTGTCAACACAACCGTGCGTACAAGTTTGGCGCAAGCGGTCTTCGCAACGCAACGCGTCCGCTTGTCGCTACGGAACGCACCGCGCTCAAACGCGAATGTGCGTATGGGCCTTTACCATCTTGTCGAGGCGGCTTAATAAGCTCCCCCCCCCCCCCCCCCCCCCCCGAAGCGCGTTCGCTACAAATTCGAAATCAGATGTTTTATCGGGCCGCCGCAGCTGCAGCCGATCAAATGGTGGGGAAATTTATATCTAAAATTAACAGTGGCACATATATAAAAGGAATTTGTAAATTAGAGATTGCCTCTAAAACGGTCAACAGATATGCTGCTTGTTTAAACATGAGCTCTCCTGTAACTCAAATGCAATATTTGTGACGTTTGTGATGGAACTCACTGGAACAGACAGGTACCCCGTCGAAGAAGACGACAGTTTTCAAGCCAAGAAGACTTCATACTTACCTGGTGTCGGGGAATCCGTGATCCGCGAGGCAGAGCCCCCAGGGCGAGGCGCGGTCATTGCACTTCGGCCGTTTTGACCCCTGCCACTTTCTCAAACTGAGATAGATGGGACATGCAATTTTTGGTAGTGGGGGATTGGCGTACGCGCTATCCCCCTTCCTAAGGAATCAAAAGTGAGGCTCTGACAGGAGCAAAACATTAATGGAACTATTGCATTATTACCGAAACGCCAAGGAGAATGCAGGGATCGGTGTCCCAGGCGCCGCAGGTGCCTAAAACGAATGGCATCTTGGACGCGCGTTCGTCAACGCATTATTTTGGTTACTTACTTCGAACATTTTAATAAGGGGAAGGCGTGCGCGTGTAGCGCGTGGAACAACAATCCTTGCATTCTCCTTGACGCTAGGGGCCAGAGTTTTTAGTTATGGTGTAATGGGGCGAATCACCGGATGTTCGGATTCGGGCTGATCTGGAAATTTCCGAAATTTTCGGGACGAATGTTCGGATGGTTGGGCCGTCACATCTCGTCTTTCTTCTATCGTTCGCGAATATAAAACAGCTTTGGAGGGTTTATTTACGGCGTTAATTGAAGAGAAACGGGAAGCCCGTCGTTTCGTTTAATGTGCGTACCTACAAGCTTTAATCTCCGCCGTTGGCATCATGCGAATCGGAGACGCATACGAGTAAGGCTTAGCTAACGCCCCAGGATTTTCGTCAGGAATTAGGATTGAGTGAGTAATTATTTCATTCCCTTCAACCTTTTGTATGATACGCATTTCGAATGTAATATGGGAACTTAATGTGTCGTCTATGATGCACGTATAATAAATATATTTGAGTAAGAATAGGATTTATCTCTTCTTCCGAAGGGCGTGGTTTGGCAACGTTCCGAATCTGTCCGAATCGCTAAAAGATTTGGTCAATTATCCGAACCTTTCCGAATCTCCAGATTCAGGTACGAATTTTGGTTTTGAAATGAAACTCGTCCCATCACTAGTTTTTTTTTTTTTTTTTTTTCCTTTTCTGCACCAGACATTTTAGGCGAAGGAAGAGACACAGAGGGAAACATCTCAAAATCAGCAAACTGGTTTATTTCTCAAGCACCCTATATATAAAGTCACCGGATCTGGTGAAGTAGCGCTCTTGCCTTCCCTCCTGCTAGCCGGACACAAACAAACACTAAAATACATTTATTTAGTTTACTCATGATATGCACACTGGTCTTCAAGCTTATTTACAGTATTTGGACCCTTCGATACAAGGCCATACTTTACACAGGAACTGAAAACAGTATTTCACCCTTCATCCGAAAATTGGGGAGGAGATCGAACAGTCACGCCTCTAGCGGCACGCTTCAGCTGTGGGGGCAGCAAACCGAATTTTCTTGTTTGTTTTTGATCAGCGATATCGAAGATGACGATTCGAAGGCCAGCATTGGTCAGAGTGAAGCGCTCGTGTCCAGGCCGTGCATGACGAGGTTCAATTTCTTTGTTATGCTGTGTTAGTAAACACCGGGCTGTGGGGACAACAACCTCGATAAAGCACCCCCTATAGTTCGATCTCCTGCCCAATAGCGTACAAAAACCACTGATTCAGTACCAAGACCACTATGGAGCATCATCGTACTGAAAGCGTTCCTCGGCCAATATGAGTGTCTTCGGCACTGTGCATTCAATAAACGTATCACTCATGCTTATTTCCCCGGATCTCTTACAATTATGTTGCTTTTCTTGTGTGTTTCAAGACTGTACAATTCTTTTTCAATTCCCCCAACACCGACACCGCGTGTGATGCCGTACATCTTTGTACCACCATCACACGCAACGTCAGTGCTTGGAGGCATTGAAAAATAATTTTACTGTCTTGAAACACGCAAGAAGAGCAATATGATTGTAAGAAATCTAGGGAAATAAGCATGAGTGATAACTTTATTGCGTGCACAGTGCCAAAGACGCTCATATTGGCTAAAGAACGCTTTCAGTACGATGATGCTCCATAGCGATCTTGGTGCGACTGGTTTTGACGACCCTTTCGAAGATTTGAAAGGGTCCAAAATGGCAATCACCATAGCAACCGACAGCGATGAGCCAATCACCTCGCGTCGAAGGCTCGTATTTCGGGCCCTAGGAAACCTCTACCTGAACGCTGAGATTACACCCCGTTTCTACCAAACGGTGGTGACTTTTCAAGAGGATTTAGGCAAAATGGTGCCAGACCTATGGTGGCGAGACGAGCCACCGGCTCGTATAGTTGAGGAGGTCTGCTTGACGCGGATCACAGCTGATGAGCGAGTACGGGCAAACGCTTTTCTGTGGGACTCCTTGGTTTCCCGCCGTCTTTATGGGCCCGTGGAGGACCTCGAGTGGCGTCGAGGAGGGGGGGTTCTTCCGACAAGGGATCGTCTGCAACGTTGGGGCATGGTGCCCGATTCCCGGTGCTCGAACTGTGAAGAAGTGGAGATGAACTCCCACGTTTTTGCGACTTGCAGCGTTGCGCGATCATTTTGGCGTCTCGTGCACCATGGTTTTCGCACTCTGGGCATTGTGCACTACGTCTCGGGCCGCCGCTATCCTCGAGGAGGCTTCGCCCTCCTCCTATTAGCAGTCGACCAGCATGTGCTTTGGCAAAACCATTGTGCTGCAGTGGGCCAGCAGCGTCGTACGCGAGCCATGTGGCCTCTGCTGTCCCGTCTTCGTGGTTCCTTGTACCGTTATCTAGACCGCGAACTCTTTTGGCTGGGAGAGCAGAAGTTCCTGAGACGATGGTCCTGCCTCTACGTCCGTTTGGCCAACGGCCGAATCCTTCTTCCTTTCACGCCACTTCCCTTGGTGTGATAGGGCCTTTACTGAAATGGCATCCGAGTTTGCCGTTTTTATCTCTCCTCACGTATTTTTTTTTCCTGAATCAGTGTCTTTGGTACGCTATTTTTTGCGTGAGGGATAATATAGTGTGTTCAGTTCTCGTGTAAAGTGTACCCATTGTATCGAAGGGTCCAATAACTATAAATAAGCTTGAAGACCAGTGCGTGTATTATGTATGTGTCCAGTTCCATTGAATCGATGTCAATAAACTTTTCTGAACATCACCTTGAGAAGTTTTGTCGTGTGTATGTTGGTATTTGTTTGTGTCCGGCTAGCAGGTGGGAAGGCAATGGCGCTATTTCCCCAGATTCAGTAACTTTCCCCATATGTATATACCCACACGGCCACTCTCAACCAGTTACTACGCAAAAATCTCCTTTGTCGAAAGCACTTTCAAATACAAGGACCATAACATTCACAAGGAAACAAATGGTCCAACCCACAATAACATCATTGTCAACCAACTTTACGCAAAGATCTCCCTTGTTGAAAACACACAGAAAAAAATACCATACACTTACAAGAGACCAGGCGGTCAAACCTACAATACAATGCCCTTATCATCAAGGACGACGGGAAGGGATTCGGGGACTCGGGAGTTTATTCAGGATATCAGCTTTGGGGGGTTGATGGAAATGTTTTGTTGTTGTTGTTTGGGGGGGGGGGGGGGGGGGGGGGTTATTCTACGGTACTAATAGACGTGGACTGTATAATTGAAAACCTTGTTCAAATAACTCACATAAAGTCTAAATATCAAGAGTTTGATGCCGATAAGAAAACAGCAACAAAAAATGAAAGACGAAAAAAAAAAGATATGGTTGCTCATACTTATTAAACCTTTTCAAAAGGCATCCAGTGGTTAATTTCGGTTCCCGGACATTTCATCGAACGCCGTTTCGTCGAACGCCGTTTCATCGAAAAAATGGACGTTTCATCGAACACCGTTTCATCGAACGCCGTTTCATCGAATTGCTGACGGCCGTTTCATCGAACGTCTTTTAAATAAAAAGTGTGAAAGATGTTCTTTTTTGCACGGATCGAGTGCATTTTCGTGTCATTCACCCATTTCATTGTCTGTTTTTTTAATGTCCGAACTTGTAGCTGTTACAATTTATTTTGATGCAAGTAACCCATGAGGATATTTGTCCCGATCTTTGTTTGTTTCGCACATTGTGCATATCTGTTCACCCCCTCTGTATTACCCGATTGGCCTTGAGGGTATTGTAACAAATAAATAAAAATTCGCACTCCCGGTGAGAGCACACTCCAACTCATGGAGGCCAGAAGGCGACATAGGTTTTGTGCAGGCACAACGACTTTAGCCATGTGGGCCTCCTAGCCTCTCATGTCTTTCTAATGATACTTTTTAACTGCCCGAAGCTTGCAGTAGCTAAAGCTGAGGTGCTATTTATGAAGCTACAACGAAACATTGTTTTTTTAGTTTTAAGACTCAATGAAGTCAAAAGTAAGTACGTCACTTTAAATATTATTTAAAACTTTCGGGGTTTCATGTGTTCGTGCGACAGCCATTCACCGTTTCAAATGATGAGGATTTGCTCTGAAAATGTCCCCCACAGCCATGGTCCGTCGGTTCTCATAAAAATGTCGGACCTTCTCATTCCTTGTCGCTATATGGCCATCTTCTGGCGAGGAGGCTCTTGGGAACTCAGCACCGCCTCCAGCTTGTCTTCCGTCAGTTGATGTTCTGTGGCGATGCAAGTCAAAAACTTCCAGGACCTGGGATGGGCACCTCCGACCAGCTTCAAGAAGCGGGAATGCTACCCTGGTGTTCGATAAGACGGTGTTCGATAAAACGGCGTTCGATGAAACGGCTTCGATGAAACGGTGTTCGATGAAATGTCCGGTCCCAGTTAATTTCCTCGTGATAATATTTTTGGATCTAGTAATTGTATACTGTAAACGACTTATTTTTCGCCACCTCAATATTTCGCGATTTAGGTCAAACCTGAAATTTTAGAATAATTCGCGGGTTCTAATTTTCGTGACAAGGTGATCTCAATATAGATTCTAATGTGTCTGCATTTTACCGGAATTGTTCGCGGGACCTATTTTTCGCGAACTGTAGGCGATTCGCAAAATTCGCGAAAATTAAGTCGTTTACAGTATATATATATATATATATATATATATATATATATATATATATATATATATATATATATATATATATATATATATATATATATATATATATATATATATATATATATATATGTATATATATATATATATATATATGGGTGATTTCAGATAAGATCGACCAAAGGATGGCTAGTCGACATTTTCAAATCAACTGATGTTTTTATATGTTATTGTCTAGTGTCTGGTATGAACGAATCCAAACTTAGTTTTGACTAGAAAAAATACTTGGGGACAGGGAAAATCGTAAGGCATGAGGTGGTGGACAGTTGCCTTAACGCGCACTGATGGAGGGGGCCCGTTTGAGAGTGAATAACTAAAGCGATAACATTAGGAGAACTCTAATACATTTTAGGCGCAAACTATGGGTATAGCTTGCTTGTAATATAAAGTAATCATATTTATTTAAAATTTATTTATTTTTCTAAAAATTGACAAACATGCCTGCTCGAACGACAAATGGCAAATTTTGGAGGTCTGTATTTCATGAAATAATTTAATCATTATGATATAATTTGCAGATATTATTCTACTAATATATAGCTAATATTTAAAAAATAACTAAGGTATCTGTGTGATGCAATAGTTAGGATATATTTAGTCAAACATGGAAAAAAATCAAAGAAAAATTCCGATGCGAATAAAAAAAAAACACCACCCTCGATTTTTTTAAAATTTAGGTAACCTGTTATACTCTATTTCGGCATTCATTTCCATTAAAAACATGTTGCATCATTTTATTGAGAAAGAAGATACAACTCCCCAAGGTAGGGTCCTTTTTCAAAGCCTACACTTAGCAGTGTTTTATACAAGAACTGACTCTGAGTTCCAGTTTCATGAAACCAACACACATATTTTATATATTTTTATTCAGATGAGGCCAATGATAACTAAAGAAATCGTTCACACACTTAAATTAAGGAGAAACTACTGTGTACAAAGAGGTATCATATTACGGACTAGTGATCCGAGAAAAGATCATGCAGCCATCGGCCACTAGGAACTTTGTTTACTTTATTCTCCTGCGACACTATATGCTATTCCCTCTTCCGCTCTACCTTCATCTCTCTCTCTCTCTCATATATATCCCTGATATATATCCAGAACAAAAACATGTTCAAGCATTCCCTTTCTGCGTGGTAGTGTTCTGTGGCTAGCAAAAATCATTTCCTCGCTAAGCTCACGATTATGGCAAAATAGTTGCCGGAAACCGCAGACGACACTCGTCGCTAGTTCTGGCAAAACGGCCGATACAATCTTTTTTTCGCATTTCCCCGCTCGCTGTCAAGGACAAGGGGGTTCGCTTCAACCAGCAAAACATGGCCGCCGACGCCTGTTTACTGAGCAGTCATGCCTGTCGCCATCTCACTCGCTGGCGTCACGGGCGATAATATCAGGCACAAAGGGGCACACCAACCGGCAGCATTATCCCCAAATACTCGAGCCTCGCGTAAATACATAGAGTGTAAACGCTGTCGCCATGTTATCGTAGTAAGACCCCCCCCCCCCTCCCCCAACGGGGGACTGCAGTACGCGACGGCGTACTAACACAACGGCGACGATATCGACATCGCGGGCTCCGAATTTTCCCATAGTTCTACTCCACGGGCATTTCTCGAAACGCTTGATATTGTGTACGCCCGCCTGGAAGGATTTCAGGCGCGTAGTTAAGATAAGGCGGTTCTTTGCGGCAAAAGAAAGCAATTTCACAAAAGCTTAAAAGCGGCGGCGACGCGTGTGCGGTGAACGCTTGTAGTTTTGGTGTAGACAGGGTGTGTGTGTTCTCGTTGTTGACACCAGCCGGCGATAAGGCACTGCAGGCGGTAGCTCAGTACAGCAAGGGCTAATCCGAGTGACCATCAACGTAACCCCACCGCCAACCCCTCGCGAACCGGTCGCCGACATGGCTCAGGCTGTGTCATGAACCACGTGGTAGAAGCTCGGGTGCTTTCATATCAGCGCGTGGAGGGACGACAGTGCGATTCCGGAAAGTCTTTTTCGAAGGCCGCTGACCACAATTTTTTGTCTGGAGACTTTCCCTATTTCTTCCTTTGACGTGGATCAAGCTTTGCCGACAGCCTCAGTTGTGACCTCTCTTTTCAAATGTACGTTTGCAGTGAGTAAGCTCCTCAGCCTCGGACTTGTCACTTGTGCACCCAGTAGTTCTTTCACTTGGCAATTATATGCTATCAGTTGGGGTTTAATTTCTATTATTTATGTATACATTATGAAGACGTCCTGGAGCTCCGAACCAGTGTTTTGTGCAGATTACTTTTGCAAACACAAAAAGACTATACCAAAGCAGCGGAATTTTCGAAGTGTTGGCGAGTTGGACCTAAACTCGTTGAAGCAAATTCTTCCGCCTGACTGTTCCACCAAAGTGAGTGCGACGGACTACCTGTGCTACCATTGCTTCATGCACATCACTAAGGAGATCTCGATGCGAAGCTCAGAGCAGTGCCCTGACATATTTGTGCCAGCTGAAGAAGCAATTGAAGATCTAAATCGCAGCATACTACCTACAGATGTGTCGCCGCTGAGACAACCAAGCGTCGTAAGAAGTTGGGACAGGCCTGCCTATGTCAAGAGAAAGCAGACAGAACTGGAGCAGGTTGCTGTCAAAAATATACGCTCAAGGCTACGCATTGCGTACGACAGGGACGCACCATCGGGGTCGTCCGAACCAACATGCTCCACATGCACTGAGTGGGTGGACAACTTTCGGCAGGCCTTTGAAACCGCCACCTCTCTCCGGGAACGTTGTCAACTGCTTACACTCCTGCCGTCAACACTGACGAAGAATGAGGTTCAAAAGATGATTCCACGGGCCTCAATGTACCTCATCAGTAAATCCCGAAAACTCAAGAAAAAGCATGGCGTGTGGTATGAGCCGGATCCTTACACGAGGTGCAAGGTGAGCCCTGAGAACCTGTCTGCTGCCCTAGAGTACTTCACGAAAGACGAGCTACAATGTTCGCGCCAAAGTCCCAACCAGAAGGACGTCATCTCTGTCATGCTCAACGGAGAGAAAACGTTCGTGCCAAAGCGCTTCATGACACGCTCAATACGAGGGGCCTTCCGTATATACAAAGACAAGCATCCCGATTCCGGCGTTGGGCTAACGAAATTTTATTCGTTGCGCCCTAGATGGGCCCAATGTATTCCACACCAGGAAGTGTGCGTTTGTGTGCGCTGCGCCAATTATTATCTTTGTATTGCCGCTCTAGAGAACGTTACAGGCTCAACATTCAACACTGGTGAAATGAACTCGGCATTTCTGTGCGACCCAGCAACAGAACTGTGCCTTCAAGGAGACTGTGATCACTGCCCAAAAGGCCAGTTTCTTACACTCCAGGAACTTGATATCCCGGAGGATGAAGAGATTGTGCTTGCAACATGGGAGTCCGGCGACCTTGTGAAAAAAACTTTGGAACCTGAGACTTTCCTAAAAGTCATCCAAGTGACGGTTGGAAGTTGGATACTTCACAACCATATCCGGCAAACGCAAGGTAAAGCGATCTACGATGAAAAACAGTGCATGCAACGCGGGAGCATTGTCTTTCATTTTGACTTTGCTGAAAACTGGACCATCGTGCTTCCTGACACGTGCAAGCATATCACTGGAAAAAAAAACAAGTTTCGATATTTACATGTGTAGTGACGACAAGAAAATCTACAAACAGCTTTGCCATTATCAGTGAGGACCTGTGTCAACGCGCCGCTCACGCTTGCTTGGCTCTAGAAAAAGTGAAGGAGTGGGTTGAAGACAACGTTGCGGTATACTCTGTGGGGACCCTCTCCCTGGCTCCTCCGCGCTCCGTGACCTCGCCGGTCCCTGTCGCCGTGCTGCCGGGCGCTCCTTCGTTCCCCGTGACCTTCCCGTTTCACGTCGCCGTCCAGTCGCGGAATGTCCGAGCTCTCCGGGAGGGATGGGGCAAGCGCCCCCTCACCCAGCGCTGACGTCGGAGGGTCGGTCGCAGCAAGGTTCCCGATTGGACGGTCGGCGGGACAAGGACTTGGGAAGGTCTTAAAAGGGGAACGAAGACAAAGGAAGGGGTCTTGGGCTGCCGACTTCGAAAGGGACCGGTCAGGGAGGTCATTGGGACGACAGCGACGAGCGGCTCGCAGACGACGTGAGTTTGAGTAAACTCTTTTGAACACGCACTGTGTGGGGGTGACTTCTTGGGGAGCGAGCGAGGCACGTCCCGATCGGGCGTCGATCAGGTAGCGACCCACATAATCTGGCGCCCACGTGGGAGCCCGATCGGTTGGCCGTTGCTTTCGCTCCTCCCTGAGTGGTCGCGCACTTTGCGTTTTCGCGGATTTTGGAGGTTAGCGTGCTAGAATTTTGCGAATTGTGTTCGAGTTGGTAGAAAGTGACAATGGTCGACACCAGGTCGACCACCGGCGCGAGTAAGGACGGTTCGTCGGAGGACGAGCCTGGGCGAGATAGCGCGGGGGCTGCTCCGATTAGCGGAGACTCGGGCTCACGCGCGCCCCCGGAGACTGGGACTTCGCCCCCAGCTTCACCAGCGACGGAAGGCGTGCTAGACGCCGGTGAACTGATGCGCGCAATGACGCGGATGATGGACGCGATGTCGCGGCAGATGGGGACAGCCCCAAGCGTCGCGAGTGCCGCGCCTTTGCCGATACCCCGCCCGCGGTTGAGCGTGCCTACGCCGACGTACTCGGGGTACTCCGACGGGAAATCGGTGCACGATTTCCTGCAGGATTTAGACGCGTACGTAACCGCTTTGGGGGCATCGGACGCAACAGCCCTGCTGCAGATCGTGCCGATTGCACTGACGGGCGACGCCGCGCGTTGGAGACGGCTGCAAACGCCGTTCCAATCAATGGCGGACTTCCGGGCGCGGTTTCGGGAGGAATTCCTTCCTCCCGACTACGAGATGCGGATTCGCGACGAGCTGGCGAGCCGCACTCAGCACCCGGATGAGAGCCTCGTGGAGTACGTCCGTGCACTCCAGGAGCTCTACTCGCGGGCCGAACCCTCCGCGCCTAACGCGGAGAAAGTAGCGAGGGCGATCCGCCAGTGCCACCCCAGATTTAAGGCGTATCTTCGAGGACGCGATTTCGCAGACCTCGAAGCACTGGCGAGAGAGGCGCGCACGGTTCAAGCGGGATTGCTCGCTGAGCTGCAGTATCGGCCCCCTCCAAGAGCCGAGGAGTCCTTGGAGCCGGGTTGCGCGTGGACGGGACGCGCCGCGGACGGTTACGTCGAGTCGCAGACGGCGTACGTGGCCGTCGCGGATCGCGGGAATGGCGGAGCCATTCCACCTCGGGCCCTCGACCCATTCGGCTTCGAGCAAAGGCGCAGGGTAGCCAGCGCACACTCAGCCGGGGCGCAACCCCGTAGGGGGGGCGGCGCGGTCGAACACCGCGGAGACGTGACGCGTTACGACGCTCGCGGCAGCGACAACAGCGCTCGGCGAGGCGGCGCGCCGCGTGCCGTTAGCGACAGATCAACTGTAGCACGCGACGACCGCGCCCAAGTCAGGTGCTTCAGGTGCCACCAGCCTGGGCACATCAGGCGGCAATGCACGTGGGCAGCGGCCGAATCCGGATACTCGGAAAACGCGCGGGGCCGGCGCCAGTAATCGGGTTGCCCGAATCAAGGTTGCCGGCCGCTGCCGAGGCCCCGGGTCAGTTCGCCGACGGGGCGGAAGTCGCGGGCAGCGATCGGGTAGCGTTCGCGCCGTCGGCATGTCGGGCTCAGGACTCGACACCTGAAAGGGGTCCGTACGTGCGGGTAGAGATCGGTGGTAAAGATTATCTAGCATTAGTCGACACCGGCTCAACCCTCTCTCTCATCGGAGACTCCGTGTACACGGACTGCCGCAAAAGAAACCTGTGCATGCGCGAAGTTGCAACTCCGTTGCGTTTAGCGGCAGGATCGGCCGAGGCGCAATGCGCAGTTCGCCTTCACCTCGGCCTCGACGGCAAGCGAAGGAGGCAGCGCTTTGTTTACCTGCCGGGCATGTCAATCCCAGTTATTTTGGGACAGGACTTCGTTTGCCGAGAGGGGATCATTCTAGACCTAAAGAATAACGGGTACCACTACAACCCGCTGACCCCTCTCATCCCCTTTGTAGCCCCACCTAGTTTGGGGAAGGGATCGGAATGTTCGCTCGCTAGGCTGCGCGAGGAGCAGGTGTTAGCTGCGCGGGCCGTACCACATAACGTTGAACAGATCGTGGCTTCTTTCGACGGGCCGGCCGAACAAAGGCGATCGTTAGCGGACGCTTTGTCTAGACACGCAGCTATGTTTACTGAGAGGCCGGGAGTCACGCATGTTTTACAACATGAGATAGACACGGGAGACGCTAGGCCGTGGGGTTGTAACCCCAGACCGCTGAGTGTGCACAAGCGAGCTCTCCTAGATAAGGCTCTCAATGAAATGTTGGACACGGGGGCCGTACGGCCGTCGCAAAGCCCGTGGGCATTTCCGGTAGTGTTAGCGCCGAAGAAAGACTGGACAACCCGTCTTTGCGTAGACTACCGCCGACTCAATGAGATGACCAAAAGGGACGCGTATCCTTTTCCATCTATTGAGTCCATCATGTACTCGCTGGGTAGCGCGAAGGTCTTTACCACGCTGGACTGCAGCAGAGGCTTCCTGCAGATCCAAGTAGCACCAGACGACGTCCAAAAGACAGCGTTCACTTGTCACAGGGGGTTGTTTGAGTTTACCCGCCTGCCGTTCGGATTATCGAATTCGCCGTCTAGTTTTCAGCGGCTGATGGACATCGTGCTGGGGGACGCGAAGTTTAACTTTGCCATGGCTTACATGGACGATGTCGTAGTATTCTCGAACTCGTTCGAAGAGCACCTAACTCATCTCGAGATCGTTCTGAGTAGAATGTGGGAGGCTGGGTTGACGATCAACCCAGATAAGGTACAGCTCGCAGCCTCGAGGGTTAATCTCTTAGGCTTTATCGTTGACAACGGTACGTTGAAGCCGAACGACGATAAGTTGGGGGCCATCCTCAATTATCCAGCGCCGCGTGACGTAAAGAGCCTTCAAAGGTTTCTAGGGATGGTCGGTTTTTATCGGCAGTTCATTCCGGGATGCGCGGAGCTAGCACAGCCATTGAACCAATTGCTGCGGAAAAACTCAAGGTGGATCTGGGGGAGGGAGCACGACGCGGCTTTCGCGTCTCTCGCGAAGGCAATAGCTGATACAGCGAGCTTACATTTACCAGATCTAAACCGGCATTTCGTCGTACAGACGGACGCGAGCGACTACGGTGTCGGAGCGGTGTTGCTACAGGAGCACGATGGGCAGTTGCGCCCTGTGGCTTTCGCGAGCCGAACGCTTACACCGCCCGAGCGCAACTACAGCGTTACGGAGAAGGAGGGGCTGGCCGTCATGTTCGCTTTGAAAAAGTTCGATCTCTATCTAGACGGTTCGACTTTTGTCATACAGACGGATCACGCTGCGCTAACATGGATCCAGAGGTTGAAGGAGCCAGCGGGAAGGCTGGCTCGCTGGGCTCTGACCCTGCAGCGCTACTCCTACACTGTCGAATACCGAAAGGGCTCGAGCAACAAGGTTGCGGACGCGCTCTCTCGGGCGCCCCAGGACGGTGGTCGGGAGGAGGAGACGCGACCGTTGGGGGGCGAAGAGCGCGGGAGAGGAGGGAGAATACCTCCGTGCGCGGGGGAGAAGCCCCCCGCGATCGCGGGAAAGCGAGAGAATGGCTGGGAGGAGGGGAAGCAGCCGGAGTTCGTAGCAGCGGTGGGTCACTCTACGAGCGAGCAAAGGATCGTGGCTTGGGGGGAAGTGGTAAGCAAGGCAGAGCTTGTCGAGGCCCAGGGAGCAGATGGATTTTGTCAGCGGGTGTTGGGAAAACTTGCGGAAATTGCGGTTGACACCGGGAACACTGACGGACGAATCGGCGCGCCGTTCGATTCGTATCTGCTGGGCGAAGATGGGTTATTGCTCCGCTATATCCCCGCGATCGACGAAGAGGAGGGGAACGACCCTCCCTTCAGGGTGGTGATTCCTAGGAAGCTACGCAGGAAGTTTATCAGATACTTCCACGACTCGGCTCTGGCCGGTCATGGCAGCGGCAGCAAGACTTTTCAAAAGTTATGTCGCGTCGCGACCTGGCCGGGAATGAGGCAGGACGTATTTCGGTACTGTCGTAGCTGTCCAGCTTGCCAGAAGGCGAAACCGAGAGGCGGGAAACCTCCGGGGTTGATGCAGCCGGTGATGAGTCACTACCCGTGGGAGATAGTCGCGTGCGACATCGTTGGCCCGCTGCCGAGGAGTCCTCGGGGAAATCAGTACCTTTTGGTGGTCACTGACCATTTCTCGAAGTGGGTGGAGCTGTACCCCCTGAGAAAACTGGTCTCGGAGCGAATCTGGGAAAAGTTGTTAGACACTTTCCTGCGTTTCGGAACGCCCAAGTGTCTAGTCAGCGATAATGCTAGTTATTTCACTAGTAAAGTCTTCGTGGACTCCTGCTTGGCCCTCAATATTAAGCACAAGAGGACGACACCGTACCATCCTCAGGCCAATATCACTGAGAGAGTGAATCGCAACCTGAAGAGCATGCTGATCGCGCTGACGGAGAGACACCGGGACTGGGACGAACACATCGTCGAGATGGGTTTCGCCATTCGGACGTCAGTGAACCGATCAACCGGGTTTACACCAGCGTTCCTGAACCTGGGTAAGGAGCTCCCGTCTCCACTGGAGAACGGGTTAAGAAACAGCGACGGGGCATCGGGTCGCCCACTCTCTACGTACGCGGCCGGGCTCAAAAGCCGCTTGACGGGCGCGTTGCACGACGCTAGAGAGAACCTCGATGCCGCAAGGATCGAGCAGGCGGCGCAGTACGACAAAAACCATCGCCACCTGGAGTACAACGTCGGAGACCTGGTTCTGAGGAGAATGCACCCACTGAGTAATGCAGCTTGCGGATTCGCAGCATCGCTGGCTCCGAAGTGGGATGGGCCCTACGAGGTAAGTACGCGAGTGTCGCGGCTTACGTACAGACTCACTCGGCCGAACACAACCGAGGAGTCTGGCCCTGTTCACGTGACCGATTTAAAGGTGTACTACCTTCGCGACCAGGACGGCGATGGACGAGAAGCGGCTGATGAGGACGGGCAAAGCCCCGTCTCGGCCGGACGGCAGACGCAGTCCGGAGCACGGATGGAGCGCGCTGGCCGGACGGTGCATGACACTGTCGGCGAGCTCACTTCTAACAGGAGTTTCTGCCGTCACTACAATCTGCGGCGCAGGGTTTAATCCATTTCTGTGTTTTTAACTGAATTTCCTTCCCACAGAATGCCCTTCTGGAACGACGCCGGACGCCGAGCACGTGCCGGCGCTGGACGGGGACGACCCCTCCCAGGAGGCCCGCCAGGCCAGAACGGGGGCGCTAATGCTCCCCCAAGTACCCGGGGTGGGCGCCCCGGGTCGAGGCGGCCCGACTCCCGAGGTCGGCGACCATGGAGGTGGCCCCACGATCGGGCGTCGGACGCCGAGTCCGGACAGCGCCAGGCGGGCTCCGCGGATTCCGCGAGCCACCGCGCTGGCACACCGCAGAGTGGGTCGGGCCCGCCTGCGCGGGGAGGACCAGGCTCGGGCAGGCCTCTTCGCCCCGCACGATTTCCTTCCAGGAGAAGAGAGGGACCGTCACCGCAGGGGGGACGGGCCTGGAGCCGGCGGCCATGCCACACCGTGGCAACCTGGACGACATGGGACGGGCAGCGGGACCTCCATTTCGTGTCCCGCCAGCGTTGGCGGGACCAGCCGAGACCGGTCCACGACACGCCCGGTGTCGAGGTCCCGCCGCCCTTCCTGGGGCACACGCTGCCCGCCTTCGAGTTGGCCCCGGACCTGCAGGACCCCTGCTGGCTCTGCCGGGTGCCGGTGGTTCACCGCGAGACCCACGAGGCCAGCCCACGCCACCAGGAGCTGCTGAGGGCGGTGGGCCCCCCCACGTGCGTCGAGGCGGCGCTGCGGCTCCTCCAGAGGGACCGGCCCGACCTCCTGGCCCCGGCGGCCCGGGAGCTTCCTGAGGAGGGGGCCACCTCTGCAGCCTCCACCGCCGCTGCCTCTACCGCCGCGACCGCCGCCACCGCGGTCTCGGACACGCTGCCGCCCCCGCTGGCGCCACTCGCCTGCCCGGCCGAACCCCTCCCGCCTCCGCCTCCGCCCGCCGAGGACACGGTGATGGCGGAGCTGGAGGAGTTCCTGGCCGGGGACCGTCCACCCTTCGCCGACTCAGGCCCCCCGGGGTCCGAGCCTTGAGGGAGGGGAGGTGTGGGGACCCTCTCCCTGGCTCCTCCGCGCTCCGTGACCTCGCCGGTCCCTGTCGCCGTGCTGCCGGGCGCTCCTTCGTTCCCCGTGACCTTCCCGTTTCACGTCGCCGTCCAGTCGCGGAATGTCCGAGCTCTCCGGGAGGGATGGGGCAAGCGCCCCCTCACCCAGCGCTGACGTCGGAGGGTCGGTCGCAGCAAGGTTCCCGATTGGACGGTCGGCGGGACAAGGACTTGGGAAGGTCTTAAAAGGGGAACGAAGACAAAGGAAGGGGTCTTGGGCTGCCGACTTCGAAAGGGACCGGTCAGGGAGGTCATTGGGACGACAGCGACGAGCGGCTCGCAGACGACGTGAGTTTGAGTAAACTCTTTTGAACACGCACTGTGTGGGGGTGACTTCTTGGGGAGCGAGCGAGGCACGTCCCGATCGGGCGTCGATCAGGTAGCGACCCACAACTCGTACGTGACGTACGTAAGTGACGGCGCCGCCAGTCATTTCAAGAATCGCTACCAGCTTCACCAATTTGCAAGGGACGATTGCCCACAAGCCCAGTGGTTATTTTCTGCATCTGGACATGGGAAAAATGCATGTGACGGAGTTGGCGGACTCGTGAAGCACCAGGCCACGCTGAACAACCTGAGAGAACGTTCAGTAAGCCCAATTCAGACGGCCAGGACAATGGTGAGCGTTCTATCAAAGAAACTGAAAGGCGTGCATCTTGTATATCTGGACGAAAATGAGGTTGTTCGGTATCGTGAACAAAAAAAAAGAAGAGTGGCTGACGGTGCGCGCCTTCCCTGGCATTCAGTCTTGGCACGCGTGGCGGCTCAGCAAGTCATCAACAGAAGGGACCTGTGACGTATATGTAGCACGGACAGTCGGATCTGCTTGGAAGCAACTTTATTAAATGGGTACAGCGAGGAAAACCTTAGCGTAAAGTGCCGAATTTGATTTCCCAAGGACTGCTCATTTTGAATGCAGGGACATCTTATTTATCACATTTTTCTTCCCGGGGTATTTAACCTACTGTTTTGTTGGTGGTTACTAATAATTTTTATCTGATCACTATAAAAAAAATCCCAAAATGTTATCCTCGAGCAGGATAAAATATATCGGCTTGCCACGATTCATTCATACACCGAGAGCATCGAAGCTGCTCCAGTTAGGCACTATGGCATCCGTCACCTGAAATTGTTTGTAATCGTAAATACACAACCAACCTAAATATCTTACTATTATATCTTTGTTTTTGTGTGTGGAAGTAAAGTTATTTATTTTACTCTAGATGTAAAATATACCGGAAGGTACAACTTCACACTGCATCATCTTTTCTCAAATCATTAGTCTCTAATATGATACCACTTTGTACGCTTATGTAAAATGCTGCATATAGTTTCTCCTCCCTTTTACTGTGTGACCGATCGCTCTTTTTATCAATGACCTCATCTGAATAAATGTATATAAAAGATTTGTGCAAGTTTCATGAAACTGGAACTCAGAGTCACTTCTTGTATAGGACACTTCTAAGTGTAGGCTTTGAAAAAGGACCCTACTTTGGGGAGTTGTTTCTTCTTTCACAGTGCAATGATGCAACATGTTTTTAATAGAAATGAATGCCGAGATAGAGTAAAAAAGGGTACCCAAATTTTAAAAAAATCGAAGGTGGTGTTTTTTTTATTCGCATTGGAATTTTTCTTTGTTTGATTTTTTTCCCATGTTTGCCTAAATATATTGTAACTATTGTGTCACTCAGATACCTTATTTATTTTTTCAATAATAGCCATATATTAGTAAAATAATGTCTGCAAGTTATGTAATAATGATTAAATTATTTCATGAGATACAGATTTCCAAAGTTTGCCATTTGTCGTTCGAGCAGGCATGTTTGGCAATTTTTAGAAAACTAAATAAATTTTTAATAAATATTATTACTTTATATTACAAGCAAGTTGTACCCATAGTTTGTTTGTAAAAAGTTTTAAAATTCTCCTAATTTTATTGTTTTAATTATTCACTTTCAAACTTGCCCCCTCCATCAGTGCGCGTTATTGCAACTGTCCACCTCTCCCTGCCTTACGATTTTTCTTGTCTCCAAATTTTTTTTTCTGGTCAAAACTAAGTTTGGATTCGTTTATACCAGACACTAGACAATGTCATATAAAAACATCAGTTGATTTAAAAATGTCGACCAGCCACCCTTTGGTCGATCTTATCTGAAATCACCCATATAGTTTTTTTTTTTTTTAAAGCTTTACAGATTTGTTTAAGAAGAAGCCGTGAAAGTTACACTTATGCGGTTGGTGAGTTATGCAGCCAGGGGGACATTATGCGGGTGGCTAATCTTTGTGATAAGTCGGCTATTTAATTAAAATTCGTTAATTAACTTCTTAATTAGTGAAAATAGACATATGGTTTAAATTCGAAACTCACTGAGCGTCTTCGAAAACCACTACATTAGTCCATTTGAGACCGACTTGAAGCTCCTGAGCGCGCCAAAGTTACAATTCGTGAAGCAGGTGCACAAGTATACCAGTGGCGGAACGCGGATGAAAAGATTAGGGAGTTTTCGTAGATCGTTTTCGCCGTCCCGCAACGCCCTCAGCAACCCGCTACGATACCCAGAACTCTACAGCCCTCCTTTCCCTCGAAAACTTTGAACCTGTAACTGACTGTAGCTTTTCACCTGCTTTGTGAGTGGTATCTTTGGGGCGCCCCCGAGTTTCCCATGAGCTTTAATTAAGTCGTTCTAAAAAGTGTTCATTTAGTGGTTTCTGATGACGCTCAGTAAGTTTCTAATTGGAACCTTGCGTCTCTTTCACTTATTAAAAGGTTTATTAACAAATCTTAATTAATTAGCCCACTTATCACAAAGATTAGCTACCCACATAATGTCCCCCTGGCCGCATAACTCACCTGCGCAAACCGCATAAGTTGCTGAGCGTTATTAAAAACCATTAAATCAGTCATTTTCAAAAAGACCTTCGGCGCGTGAGAAGCGTAGTATTGTACTAAAGTTACCACTCTTGGAGCAGGTACAAGGCTGGGGCTAGATAAGAGACGGAAAAATCGCGCGGGCGCCTTATCGCAACCACTAGCTTTGTACCTGCTCAGAGAGCGGTAACTTTAGTGCACTAATACGCTTCTCACGCGCTCAAAGTCTTTCTGAAAACGACTGATTTAGTGGTTTTCAATAACGCTCAGCAACTTTCTAATCGGAACCATATGTCTATTTCCCCTAATTAAAAAGTTAATTAACAAATTTTAATTAATTAGCTGGCTAATTAGTATTTTCTTGGCAATCCCTGACGTCCGCCGTGGCTGGTAGTTTGTTCCCGAAGACAGTTTCTTCTTTTTTCAAACGCCCTAATTTTTAGGATTTCTGAAAGTCTTCGCAAAAACACCCGGTATATATATATATATATATATATATATATATATATATACCGTATTTTCCGGGCTATAGTCCGCGGACTATACATGTTTAAAACTTGAAATTTCTGGCTGTGCGGACTATCTACGCGTGCGGACTATACAGGAATTATGTTTTTCAAGATCGTTTATTATGACGAGACAAATTTTGTGCACGAAAGTGTATGTTAATGATGATTCATGCACATTATAGGCTTTATTGAGAGCTAAAAAGCAGACATTTGTAAACGTGTGCCGTCTATGAGAAGATTTTCGTGTCGACTAAGCACCAGGTGCGGACTATGCACCGGGTGCGGGCTATGCGCCGGGTGCGGGCTATCTAAGCAAAATCTTTTCTTTTTGACCCCAAATTTCCCCCTGCGGACTATACACCGGGTGCGGACTATAGTCCGGAAAGTACGGTATATATATATATACATTTACTGTACCTATAAACACAGTAAAGCTTCTAAATATTTTATGGGGAGAACATTTCTAAAACCCACGACGGAGGCTACAGAGAGGGGACAAACACAGCCACTAAATTTTATTCAGTGCACTTAGAAGTGTCCTGAATAAAATTGAGTAAAAAATAAAATAAACCTTTTACACCCGTCTTCTCCACACCGCCCTCCACTTGCACATGGCCAAAAGGTGTGCTACAGTTAACACGCGACTACAAAGAGTGTCATAGGGTTCACAGGAAACAAAAAGACATTTCTGCTAGGGGGAACTGCGTTATTCTTAAAGGGGCCACATATCTAGTCTCATATCAATATTTTCGGCATGGCAAAAAATTAAAAATGCATTGGGGACATTAAAAAGTAAAACTTTAATTTTTTTATAGTTGGCGCAGAGAAAGTCTAGAAGATTGTAACAGCATTTTCAAAAACGATGTTTTATATACAATCTTCACATAACTTGTCCATGATCGCCACACAACGCAGTCCTCTACACCAAATGTTCCCCTCCCACTGCCGCTCTGTCATGGTTCGTTTGACTTGCCTTTGTTGTGGTACTGCACGAAATATAGTTTCCGCAATGGCCGCATGTATATATTCAGAATATAAAAAGCATCTTAATGGAAACCTACTGCAAAAAGAAAGCTTTACAAAGCACGACGAGTTTTAGAGCGCAGCTTTTAGGCGCCCGTTTCTGGGTAAGGCGGCGTCGCTGTCGGCGACGGCGTAACCGCGCGCGTTGCATTATGGGACGTCACAGCTTCCCCGCTAAATTTAGCGGGCAAACTTAACCCGCTAAATTTTGCGGAGAGATTTTCACTAAAATTCCCGCTAAATTTAGCGGGAAAATTTCCCCACTAAATGGGAGGGGAGGAGGAGAGGCATACCCTCCCCTCCGTACCATCCCCTCCTCCTCCTCAAGAGCTGCCCTCTAAGTCGGCATCACAGGGAGTTTTAGACGTCTTTAATTTTTTTTTTCGCCCCATATATCATACGTTTTGTTGATAAACTTATGCAGTGCTTGACTGTCTCCTCATCCGTGGCGTGTCTAATGTTGGAGCCTTGCAGGGAAATTTTCATTAGGGCATCAACATGGGCGAAAGTCAGAGACCTTTTTTATGGAATGATCCTGTTCATGGTTGAGAACGTATACTCTCTACACCAGCAGTTCTCTGCAGCGGCAGACAGGACAGGAAACAGCTTTCCTCTCAACTCCGCACGCAAGTGCCAACAGTTCTTTTTGCGAAGCAAGGTCGCCGAAATATATTTGGGAAATCTCATATTCGCTTACCATGTCCTCTTCGCTCGTCCCGCACAAAGGGATACTTCAACGAAATTTGAAATATATCCGTCGTGTTCAAAAATAGGTTGAATATGATCCACAATATCCGTAAATGACAATCGCACGTTTGTATTTCGAGCCTGGTGGCTCTATTCTTTTGTTATAAACGGCCCACTCTAGCAAGCCCTCGGAGAAGGCCCAGCTTAGAACACGTGACATCCGACGCAATCGTGACGTAGGTCGTCTCGAGACGAGCAAAGCTACGGCGAGGCTGACGTCGAGAGGATGGCCTTTTCGTTCCAGCCACCGAAGCGGCTGCTTTTGTATACGAATTTTCAGTGACGGGTTAATCTTCTATAATCTCGTCCCCTCTCCTCTCGTGGTGGCCGGAAGCGAGACACTCACCGTCACTAGCTGTCAAGGTTCCTAGACGGACATTACAAACGAGGCGTTAGCGACGTCCACCAGGTGCTCTTTGCTAGCAATGGGAAGGAGCTGAGCTAGTTGGTTGTACATACTTAGATTGTGGAAACCAGCTGAACTTACAGAAAAGGGTGAGGAGAGAAAGGAGAAAAGGCATCCGATCGCTGGACTACCAACTATTTATTAACCCTCGGCTTCTTCTTCTACTGGTCTGGTGGCTGTCCTTTTCACGTCTTCTTCTCTTTTTTTTTTTTTTTTCTTGATCTTCCTCTATCTTCATGGGCATTTTCGTCTCGCAGGAACTTCTTTTCACTTGTTTGTAGGGCAATGGATGGTGAACTGACGCAGTTGTCTTCTTGTTGTTCTATGGCTAAGGCCTCAAGTACTTCTCGGGCGAACCGGTCTTTGTGGTGAGCTAGGATGCTTACCGTTTCGAGCTTAGCCTCACACATGCATTGTCTACAATGAGCTGCTAGATGTCCAGGTGCAGCCAAGTTTCTTAAGTTTGCGGCATGTTCTCGCGCTCGGTCATTGTGTGTGCATTGGTTCAAAAGTGGCCCCATATTTGAGCGACATCTTTCCCGCCGTATGTGGGGTAACCATACAGCAAGTTTTAAAAGACCCGCGAGTTGTCGCTATTTTCAGGTATGTTGACGATTTTCTTATTTTATGTACAACTGGAGTTGACGAAACAGCAGACGGATTCCTCCACACAACCCTCAGGCATTTCCAGACAAGCTGCATGGGGCTCACATTCACCTACGAGCCCCCTGTTGATAATTCCATGCGGTTTCTTGATTTGGCCTTGAACTTCCAAACAGAACATTTGTGTTGGAGATATGAAGTGCGATCGGGGAAAAGCTTTCTTCCCTTTGAATCCGAACATTCCAAAATTGTAAAACAAGGGGTCGCTACTGCAGCTCTTTCAGACAGCCTTAGAAAGACCTGCCCCCATCAGATGGTAAAAAGTTTTGAAACCCAAATGTCCAGGCTTCAAGAGGCCGGATATCCGAAACACTTCCTGGCCTCCATTTGCGAAAAGATTTGCCGCAACATAAAAAGAACTTGTCAACGCACCGACCTTGATCCACCGAAGCAGATCTCCCGTTCACCTTTTGCGGTGGTCCCATACATACATGGGGTAACTCACAGGTTAAAAAGGATCGCAAGCAGACACGGCGTAAATATCGTATGCTCGGCACCCAACACGGCACACGCAATGTGCAGGAAGGTCAATTTAGCCCAGGTTAACAATACAGGCAGGTGTACCACCAAACACAAGACCAAATACGTTCCATACGACAAAGGAGTCGTATACAACATACCATTGTCATGTGGACGTAGCTACATCGGACAAATGGGACGTTGTATAAATGACCGAGCGCGAGAACGTGCCGCAAACTTAAGAAACCTGGCTGCACCTGGACATCTAGCAGCTCATTGTAGACAATGCATGTGTGAGGCTAAGCTCGAAACGGTAAGCATCCTAGCTCACCACAAAGACCGGTTCGCCCGACACTTATGGCCTGAATGTCCAACGAGACTGAATGTCCAACGAGCCTGAATGTCCACTCGGTCACGTGAGAGGCGAGACGGAATGTACACCGAGACGAAAGATCCAATCGAGACGGAATGTCCATCGAGTCTGAATGTCCAACGAGACGAAAGGTCCAACCGAGACGGAATGTCCAACGAGCCTGAATGTCCAATCGGTCACGTGAGAGGCGAGACGGAATGTACACCGAGACGAAAGATCCAATCGAGACGGAATGTCCATCGAGTCTGAATGTCCAACGAGACGAAAGGTCCAACCGAGACGGAATGTCCAACGTGCCTGAATGTCCAACGAGACGAAAGATCCAACCGAGACGGAATGTCCAACGAGCCTGAATGTCCAACGAGTCTGAATATCCAACGGATATAGAATGAACGTTGCAAAGAATTTAGAAGACATTTCTTTGTTGAATTGTAGGATTACTGATAGTTACGGCGGTGAAAAATGCGTTCGATGAAATGGGGAACCGGACATTTCGGTGCGGAGATATCGGTACGCGATCATTTCGGTACGTGGTCGCTTCGGCACCGGGCTTTTCAGTACCGGGATTTTTTATGCACGGCTGTTTTGGTGTGCCGCTGAGCTTGTCCCATTGACGTTGCCTCTGTGAAGTCCCCAAAATTAAATTAAAAATACGCTCGTGTATTTCGTATACTTCATAAAACCCCAAAAAACGATGCATTTATTGTTCGTTTTATATATCTAAATATAAAGATGATTTCTATAATTTAAAAAATGACGTTTAAAAGGTCACATATGCCACAAGATAAACAACCGAACTCGTTGACTATTGACAATCTGTCACGCGTTTGATTTTAGAAGGGTCGTTCCTCTGGAGCGGAAACAAATGTGAGACCCACGAGAGTTCTTAGAATCGTTAATCGTGCTTATCATCAGCCACAGTTTTTCCGTATTGTACGAGTTGCTGTATTTTTCTTATTCGTGTCCCTAGACCTGCAAAGATGATGTCCCTCGCATGAGAGAAAAACGCCTGATTGAATTTTAGTTTTATCATTATTGTTATGTGAAGTCGGTGTAGTGTGTAATTACACTAAATGGTGGTTCTTGTTTTCTTTTTTACAAAACGAACGTGAAAGTTTTAGACATTTCTAATTGAACTTCTCGGTCCCCAGAAACAAAAATTCGATCCTCATATCAAAATCAGTGATAGAATACAACGTCCCTTTCATCAAGCCTTTGTGCAGGTAATGTCCTCAAGTGGTGAGCTTTTTCCAGTGATTGCCCGGAGGATTCGGCACATTGACGCTTATCGCGACGATTAGTTTCGCATGCTTCGGCCACCAAAGTGATTGCTGTCGCAGTGAACCATGTATTAAGCAACAAATAGGCAATATTATTAATTAATACAATACTTTTTTAGGATTGGCTTCCGTCGTTTCTGCTTTTTCTGGTAACGTGGCATGCAGCATTCGCACCGATACGCGCCCAGGTAGCATACCAAGGCTGTGATCGGATTTCAACTGGTTCTAACTCTGCCACAGAGCCGCTGCGACAGTGCGACCGTGATTTATTCATATGCGCAAATTACAAGTGCACATATGACCACGGTATCAGGAAATCAGCCCCTCGCTCGGTCTTCCCAAATTCCATCATGCTAGAGTTTCGAGTGAACATATTCACGAAGAAACCGACTTTCATAATTTTGAATGACCCGGGTACGATTCACTATCGGACCCTTGCCAATTCTGAGAGCTGCATTTGTCATCCTCTCTTTTTTTGGAAAGAAGGTCTTATTGTTGACCCCCACTGTCACCGGCAATCTACAGACCCAACCCTAATCAACTCTTTTCGACAGTTCGACAAACGGGCACTTTCGCCCCATTCTTCATTCTGCGAATCCGCCTAGGGCTAATTGCCCTTTTCGACGAATTGTCCATCTTCCAGTTGTCCAGAGACCAATGGAATTTCGACGAAGTGACCGGATTCGTGGTGCAATACGCTTTTCCTACAAGAATAGAAAGCCACGTGGACCGATCTATTGTTATATTCACACATGATTTAGGCTATTAGTACATCCGGGTGTAAACTTTCGGCTGCACGCCGAGATAGATGCGTTCGCGTCCTTTATCAGCAGTCAAGCTCCCACCTACCAAGACGTCATGAACTACCTCGATATAATGGCGAGCTTTGGAGAGCTTCCAGAAGCCAGTTAAATTACATGGGCTTCGGAAAACCACTATGCATGTCACATGCAAAAAAAAAAAAAAAGTTGCGTATTGCGTGATACTAGTATTATCGCTCTACTCACTGACATACAAGCCTATTGGCAGGGAATGCATGCGTGTGTAAACTACTGACGACTGCAGTGTACAGTGAGTAGTTGTCTGTTCCAGAGATAAACGAACAAAAATAAAAATTTGTAAAATTCACACAATGGTTCTGCATTTACTCAGGAATTGTCGGGTCACACCCCCTACCGCCCCCATGCATTTATAGACGCATTAGATGTAGATTTTATTATTAAAAAAAGATATCTATATTTTTTATTAGTGGGAAATTACGCTTGTGCAAACTCTTGATGCCTCGCACCCACAGCTCCCAAAGCTCCTTTTAGAAAATTAAATATTGACTCTGCGCATAGTCAGTGGCGCTGGCGGGCGGTCATGTGTTTAGAATGCGGGTCTCCGTATGTAGCTCATCTATATAAATCGAAATGGGCATGGATGAGGACTGAACTAGAAATTCCTGGGATCTGAAGCGCGGCTTTCATAGACGTCCCCCAATTCCGATGCACTAGAACACCCGGACATTGCATCCCTATTATATATTTCAAATTGGCTGACCTATGTCATCGGAACATTCCAAACATTTGAACTGTTAAAATCAAAAGAGCGCTTGGCGTCGTACAATCGACACCTTTAACCGATTGGTACATAGCTGCGCATCGCCACTCAGCTAACTAACCATCAAGCCTTCCTATAGATGAAATTATTATATTTGTGTCTGCTCTGTTTCTTTGTCGGTCCGTCAACATCGCCTTTTGTGGCACGACATTTTAGTATGATGAAACTACAGCAATGCCTGCAGGAACGCGGACTAAATATACACACAAGTTTGTACATTTAAGAAGGAAAATTATTCTAGCACGTGACAGGCGAGACGGAATGTCCAACGTGCCTGAATGTCCAACGAGACGAAAGATCCAACCGAGACGGAATATACAACGAGCCTGAATGTCCATCGAGACGAAAGATCCAACCGAGACGGAATGTCCAACGAGCCTGAATGTCCATCGAGACGAAAGATCCAACCGAGACGGAATGTCCAACGGGCCTGAATGTCCAACGTGCCTGAATATCCATCATTGGATCTTCCGTCTCGTTGGACATTCAGGCTCGTTGGACATTCCGTCTCGTAATCTTCGCCCGAGAACTACTTGAGGCCTTAGCCATAGAACAACAAGAAGACAACTGCGTCAGTTCACCATCCATTGCCCTACAAACGAGTAAAAAGAAGTTCCTGCGACAGGCAAATGCCCATGAAGATAGAGGAAGATCAAGAAAAAAGAAAAAGAAGAAGACGTGAAAAGGACAGCCCCCAGACCAGTAGAAAAAGAAGCCGAGGGCTAAAAAATAGTTGGTAGTCCAGCGATCGGATGCCTTTTCTCCTTTCTCTCCTCACCCTTTTCTGTAAGTTCAGCTGGTTTCCACAATCTAAGCTCTTTGCTAATCGTTAAAATCGTTTTAAAATTCCTTTTCGTGACTTTTTTAAAAAGATATTGGTGTGTTCGATATGATAATGCTCATTTGAACACATATAGACAATAAAATAAGTGCCGAAATTTCGGGCCCCAACCATAATACCGTTGGCAGCTGTGCTAACGATCCTGTTTGCGGTGCAAATGTCGCGTGTGTGCGCGCGCCACGCTTTTGGTTATTTTTGCAAATAAGTCTCCAATTCATCATCACTCTTTTAGTGTATAATGTAATATGCATTTTTCAAAACTTAACCTACAATAAGAAAACAAAAAGTGCAAGTTTTGTATTTTTAAAGACATACCTCTACGCATTCCAAGTTTTCAGACTTGTAATGCATCCAAGATGCGTTCATATTCTATTATTGAATAAAGAAAGGTCTAATCTAGTTTCGTGAATGCGTGCTTTTCCTAATTAGCGCACTCACATTTTTTTTTTAATATCTATTGAAAAAGAACCTTTTTTTATGCTACTCTGAAGTGTCGTAACTTAGTTTCATGTTATAAGGCAGCCACGACATTTGAGGGAATGCTCCTGGTAAACATAGGAACTCCGCATAAAAAATATTAGAAGTGCAACTACAGCAGTTTTTTTTGTAAACACCACTTGATTGTAATAAAATTTCAAAGAATCCCCTTAACGCGTTCTTGGTTTTCAGGTTATCGTTCTGGCATCTGATTTATTTTTTCTAAATTGTATGCTAGGTGAACAAGGCTGGTTCTCTGTAAGGCTGGCTTTGTTGTATTTATATTCGGATTTGTTTTAAAAAAAAATTTGAAATTGTGGGTCTATTTTCAAGCTCGACTCTGTATTCAAGAAACCGGTTTCAAAGAAGAGGACAGCTATTTAAGCAACGTTTTTTTAGTTAGAGCTATCCTCTTTCTAATTAAAATCACTTTCTATGATTGTAATTTTTTAAAGCGTACTTATTGTCTTTAATATTAAAAAGGACTTATGTTGTAACAGACGGCGCGCACTTGCGCCATCTTTTGAAAGGTGGCTGAAATTCGAAGTTGAGAAGTTCAGGAAAAGTGGCGCTGATTAGCGGTGAAAGAAACGTCACGTGACGTTACCTGACGTCACGTGACCTATAGACCTGGGGGAAATTGACGGCACGTGAAGTATACGTCAACTCAGCTTCCCCGCTAAATTTAACGAGAAAATTCACGTGTTGTGGCCAAAACATGAATCCAGTTTCCCCATTAAATTTAGTGGGAGATCGACGTAACGTCACGTGACCTACCCACCAGTTCAGTTACCTGCTAAAATTAGCGGAAAAATTCACGTCTTGTGACCTCGACGCCAATGTAGTTTTCCCGCTAAATTAAGGGGGGGAAATGGACATCATGTGACCTGACGTCACGTGATCTCTACAACCATACAGTTTCTCCGCTGGATTTATCGAGAAAATATACATAAAATGCGTTGTAGGACTTTGAAGGTAAAAGTCGCTGCCATTTTTCTTTTATTTATAGTTCTTATTGCTTATCTATTAATTTATTTATTTGTACTTTTTATTCGTTTCTTCGGTTATTTTTTATTTCATCGTTTGTCTTTATTTATTTATGTTATAAATAATCATTTCTATTTTTATATCTTGAATTATCTATTTATTTGTTCTACTTTCATATAAATACCCTCTATGTAATACACTGAAGAGTATTGCATTGAAGAGTATTAAAACCTAATTTTATAAAATAAAGTCGTCATACTGATACCACTTTGTTTTTATTGAAACATACAGTATATTATTTTACTTATAAGTTATAGGCTATAACCTCTTCTCTAAGCAAAATCACCAAGATTAGCAGCATGACGGGCCCTTTATGATCGTTTCAAAGCGGCCACAAAGGGCTGTATAACGTCACTTCCTACGTATAGAAAAAGCGTGCACGGTAGAAAACGGGCTCACCTGCTGATTTGACTCACAGCTGCAGCTTGTGGAGGCCGCTACGAAGTATGTCTGATAATAAACGAAGCGCGTTCGCTGCAAGTCCGCCTCAAGTGTTTTATCGGGGTGCCGCAGCAGCAGCTGATCGAATGGTGGGACAATTTATATCTAAAATGAACGGTGGCACATATATAAAAGGAATTTGTAAATTAGAGATTGCCTCTAAATCGGTCAACAGATATGCTGCTTGTTTAAACATGAGCTCTCCTGTAACTCAAATGCAATATTTGTGACGTTTGTGATGGAACTCACTGGAACAGACAGGTACCCCGTCGAAGAAGACGTCAGTTTTCAAGCTAAGAAATCTTCATACTTACCTGGTGTCGGGGAATCCGTGATCCGCGAGGCGGAGCCCCCAGGGCGAGGCGCGGTCATTGCACTTCGGCCGTGTTGACCCCTGCCACTTTCTCAAACTGAGATAGATGGGACATGCAATTTTTGGTAGTGGGGGAGCAGCGTTCGCGCTATCCCCCTCCCTCTAAGGATCAAAAGTGAGACCATGTGAGGTGAAAGCTGTGTGTGGGAGCTAACTGCTGAGGCGAGCTGGTGGTAGCAATTCATATCGTTCAGGAGTTTCAACTAATGCAGGAAGTACTTTTTTTTCCACTTATCTCAGACGCAGAACGGAACGTCTCAAACTCAGCTAACAGGTTAAAAAATGTGGTGCTTGTATGTCTAGAGCCTTGGCAGCCTCCATAGGTGACCGGTCTCTCAACTGCAGATGACAAATTTAGCCAGTGCAGTACCATCGCTAGGGGTCCTCAACGTGCATAACGCAGTAGGGCATTTTCAGATAAGATCGAAGAACCAGTGACCATTTTTATTTTTGATGAAAAAATATATTTTGCTGTCTCAATGTCCAGAAGAATAAAACCAGTCCAACACTCTCAGTCACGTGCGTGTTTTGCGTATTGCGCGATATTGGCATTTTGGGCGGCTTCCATAAAAATCTGTCCTGGTCAGGAACTCAAGCCGAAAAATTTAACGTTTCGTTTACGGTTACCGTTTTCTATTGGTATCGGTTTCGCGGGATTTTTTACGCTTTCGGTTACCGCGTTTCGGCATCGTCATTCGCTGAGCCGCCTCCGTAGGCTGCGTTCTTTCCTCCTCTTCCTCCTTTCCTCCTCCTCCTCGAGCCTGGTGCGACGCCAGAGTCCAGTCGAATCTGTGTCGGCTCTCCGAGGACCGAGTGTTGCGCAAAAAAGTAGACGCACTTTTTTTTCTTCTTTTCTTTTCTTTTTTTTAGAGTGCGGGTACATGTTTTTAAAAATCTTCTTTTTTTTTTTCGGTTTCTCCAGCATCTAGTTTTGTTGAAATGCTAGATAGTCGTTTTATAATAAACGCTTTAAAGTAATCCCAGATCCAACAACGGGATATTCACAATAACGAGAACTCAAAAACGACTCAGTACTTCTAATTGGTAGAAAGTTGCACTCGTTTCTAGCTCCAACACTTGTTCACTGCATGTATTTGCATTACCTAGTTTGCTACCCAAGCACACTTGTAACCCCCAATACTCGGGGGTTTATCGCATTCTATTCGCAACTTTCACGACCTATAGGGGGCGCACTGGTGCCTATCAAAATGGCTGTCATCTGGATGATTGTCGTAGAACAGCGGTACGAGGCTGGGTCTGCGACGCATAAGTAGTTCTAGTTTTGTTGCATACGCGTAGTGTTAGAGCCTTACGTTATTTTTTCACGCCAGGAAGGTGTAGGCAAGCCCATTTATTATGAGGCCAATCATCCAGGAGCTAGGAAGCGCGATTCTCAAACCGCGGTACCACCATCGCTGAAAGTTGCGAATATAATAAAAATAAATATCGCCACTTTGTTGATAGGCAGCGTTTGTAGTAAACAACCCTCAGAAAGTTCCCACTGGGTGCTGGAAGAACAGTTCGCACCTTCCGTGTTGCAACCTAAGATATGCAGAAGAGGCTTCGCCCATACTGAAGGAAGGAGCAGAACGATTGCCCTCCCCTAGTAAAATACTGCTAAGCGGAATGAAGTAATAAAATGTTGGGCTGGGCTAGTTGGTGAAAGCCAAACATAATGTAAATGCAATAGCGCAAAACAAGGAACGCTTAGGAAGGAACGAACAGCACAGAAAGCTCTAAAGATATTGTAGCGGTGCTGCCGAGGCGCGTGCGAGAACCCACCGAGGACGACGACGAAGCGCGTGCAGACGGCGCGTGACACACTTCGAATTGGGTCTGATTTGGTTATGGACGTCCTTTTCTAAATTAAAAACGTAACATTTGGTGTCAGAAGTGGGATTTCTGGCATGGCGCCTCAAGTTACCCGGAATGCCTCCTCTCGAGAAGAACATCCTCTGCAGTGTGGTCAGCGCCGGCGTCTCATGGAGTCAATGGCTGGCGGCTGGATTGCCTGACGCCGCTAATCTTCATGACGGTACCGCCACGAGCAAGTTACCACTTCGCCATGTTCCCCATGACTATTCTGTGGTCGTGCAATGAAGATCCTGCGTTGGCCTATGGCCACATTAGCATCCCAAAGCTTCAAGGCATCGAGGCGCGTAAGTGCGCGCCGGACTTGAATGTTTTTCTGGCTGTCGTTCTGGACATTCGGCGAATGAGATCATGAGCAGCAACGTTAACATAACGTTCCATCTTCTGGACTTTGCCCTTACCGGCGCATTTCATTTTCGGTGTTGGTTTTCAAAATGCGCAAATGTGCAGTGATGCTTTGCACCGATATGATATGTGCCGGCATCAGAGTTCTCATTAGCCATGTCACCAGGGGTGACGAAAATAGAAGCCAGTGGCGGCCAAGTGTCAAGTGCCCGTGCATCAACTTCAAAAAGCGCCAATGTGCTGGATTTTGGTGTTGCGGAGGAACTGTCGTGATGAGCATCGGCAACGACACCTGGAAAAAAGAACTGTCTATCTTTAATGAAACGTGGCGAGGTTGTTAAGCAGAATGAACCAACCTACAAAGAAACATCACTAAAAAACTCAGAGGGGAACTAGTGTAGCGGTGCTGCCGAGGCGCGTGCGAGAACCCACCGAGGACGACGACGAAGCGCGTGCAGACGGCGCGTGACACACTTCGAATTGGGTCTGATTTGGTTATGGACGTCCTTTTGTAAATTAAAAACGTAACATTTTGGGATTATGTACAATATGTACGTACTGAGTTGTTCGTTCCTTTCCCTAGTCCCTGTTGTTGTGCGCTGTTACACCTAGGTCAAGTTTGCTATTTCCAAGCAAATGCACGTGGTTATAAAAGCGCACGTTTCTCGCTATCTGATGTTGTGACGCTAGAAAAATTGTGCATTTATATAGTAGCGCCATTTTTCTCCGGGGTTTGGAGGCGGAGCTTCTTTTACAGATATGCTGCAACAAGGGATGTCACGAACTTTTGTCGAACCGGATTTTTACGTCGAAGCCCAAGGTTCGACTTGTTCGACGAACCTTCGAACTTTAAGCCAGGTTCTACTAGGGGTGTCGCGAACCGGCCGCGGTTCGAGTTCGACCAGGTTCGACTTTTTGAACTTTTAGTGGAAAGTTCGACGAACCTTGTATTGAGTTTCGACTCGTGTGCGCATGCGCGACAGGCTGGCCAGTTGGCTTCGGATTGGATGGTAATGGCTAAGAGGTGAATTAAGTGCAGCGCTGATTGGCTATTTCAGTTAATAGAGTACTAAAAATTAAGTTATTAACTTCTTCAGTAATTAGAATGTGTTTCTTTTAATCGCAGCTTTTCAAAAAATAAAAACTTTATTTGCATAAAAAAAAAATTCTCCAAACCTAGACATGCTTGTATCAAGGGCTGGCCACACTGTCCACAAAGTCGAACCGGTCGAATGTGGTGGAAAGTCGAAGGTTGGTCGAACCCCAAAAGTTCGACCAAAAAATGGGTTCGACAAAAGTTCGCGACACCCCTAGGTTCTACAAGGTTCGACTTTGTGGACAGTGTGGTTAGCCTTTGATACAAGCATATCTAGGTTTAGAGAAATGTTTTTACGGAATAGCTTGCTTTATTTTATAACTATATATGTTCTGTTGATTGTAACAATCAACAGAACATGTTTCTAATAACCTAAAAGTTAATAACATAATTTATTCTTGCTATATTACCGAAAGGTTAACCTAACAGTTCTGCCCTTACTAAAAGTAGGATGTTTGACTTGATCATTTGTTCACCACCGTCCAATCCAAAGCCAACTGGGACAGCCCTTTGCGCATGCGAATAACAGTCGAACCCTAGTCAAACTTTCTCGCACTTTCCAGTAAAAGTTAGAAAAAGTCGAACCTGGTCGAACTCGAACCTCCACCGGTTCGCGACATCCCTAGTTGCAGCGCACGTATGACATTAAACGGGAACTCCGCTGATTTTTTTTTATAGTCTTCGATTTGACTGGAAATTGACAGACCGTATCAATAACCCTTTCTCAACTAATAGACAAAATAGTTTATACAAACAAAATGTTTAATTAAAGTTTTTTTTTTTTTTTTCATTTATAAGTTACGCCAGCCGCGAGGGTTCTAGGAGGCGAGACTACTAGCAGCAATGAAAAATCCCAACTTTCCCCTACACGCGTACGTCACCGGCGGGCAGGCGGACAAGCGACCCGGGAAGTCGCGAAGTGGCTTTCTGGGCGCCAGCGATTGAGATTATTTTTTCACAGCTTCAAAGTTTTTCGAAAAAGTCTTTGCAATGGGTAGCAATCTTTGCTCCGTGGTAGATTGTAGGAACAGTGCCGGGAAAAGCATTTATACCCCCGTTTTCGTAAGCAAAAAAAAAAAAAAAAAAAGCGCTTTTTGGCAGCAGTGGAGGTTAGCCACGCCAAGGTGCTTTTGAATAAACTGTGTCTTTTTCTTTCTTCGCGCCTCTTCCAGCACAATAGAAGGCGATCCCAAACACATTCTGAAGTCTAGATACGAAATTGCGTTAAAAGTACGGTTCCGTGTTTTCGGACTCCGAAAAACTCCGAAACACACCCGCCGGTAAACTTTTGACCATTGCGGATTTATCCGATAAACTTCCAATGTTGACGTGCCGATGCCTCCTAAAAACCTGTATTTTACAATTTGATCGGGAAAATGCCACCGCAATTATCCTTCAAATCTCAGACCCTTGTAATAAAGGGGTCTTACCGCTTATCTCGTCAAGGTCCATTGTTTATGGGGTAGAGAATTCTCAAATAAATAAAAATATCAACATTTCTTTTTTCATGCTTATTTGATGGGGTGCGGAACTTGACCTCAGATGTATAGAGGACGGATATTTGAAACATTTGTGGGGTGAAGGATGGCAATTTCAAGGCAAAGTATGACAAACTATCCTCACTGAAATACATAGTTAGAGAGAGAGAAAATCACTTTAATTAGAGCACAGATTAAGTACCCAAGATATCTTCCGCCTGAAGTACCAGGGCGAGCTGATCTTCCAGTTGCGGCGACGCCAACCATGCACTCCAGGAGGGTGGTGGGGGGTTAGGAAGAAATGAGGTGGTGTAGGCGACCGGGCAATGAAGGAGACAATGTTCTTGATTGGCATAGGGAGCTGGGCAGTTGGGACAGGAAGGGTCTGATCGATAGCGGAAGAGGTAAAGGCGAGCAGGTGTGACGAGGGTGTTTGTCTGGATTTTACGGAGAATGTGGGTCTGCGCGACACTAAGCTGTGGATGTGGTCGAGGTAGAAGTTCATGAGGTATACGAATCTGTTTGTAATGTAACTTGAGTGTTTTTTTGTACTCTGCTGCCTCGTCATTGGTCGGGGGGCTTAGCCAGGGGATTGCAGGTGCCCGGCTGTGAAATTCGCGGGCGAGCTGATGTACCAGCTCATTACCTGCTATCCCTGCATGACCAGGGACCCATCGAATCGTGACCGAGGATGAGGAGAGAGAGTGTAGGGCCATTTCAAGGTCCTCTCGAAGATCGGCAGGAATTTGTCTCTGTTGCAAGGAGCGTATAGCATTTATAGAATCAGAGTAGACAGTGTAAGCGGACGTGCGCGGCAATTGGGAGAATGATATGATGGCATGGATAATGGGGACAAGTTCTAACGTGGTGATTGACGGGGGGTCGCTGTATGGACCGCACGTGTGAAGAATAGGTAAGGAAAGTTTAGGTATGTAGATTGCGTACGCAGCCGTGCCGGTGTCCAAGATGGAAGCGTCGGTATAGGCTACCGTCTGTGTCTGAAATGGTGGATTATGATGCAAGGCCTGAGCATCTCTGCGACCGTCGTCCAGGCCCGGAGCCATGCGGCGGGGCAGAAGAGCGAAACGCAGATTAGAGGGCAATGGCGAAGCGGGTAAGTGCAAGTAAAAATCAATTGGTGAGAGTCCAGCTTGTTCTAGGATCCAGCGCCCTTGATGTGACCCCGAGAGGCGGGCTAGCTGTCGGTCAGGATGGAGGTGTAGGAGTGAGGAGAGGGGAAGGAATAGGCCGGTCTCGTAGAGTCTTTGCGTTGAGGTATGGATTGGAAGGTTAAGGGAGGCCTTGTACAGAGTGCTTAATGCAGAGCTGAGTTTATTAAGTTGCTGTCGTGTGAGCGTGAAATATGGAACCGAATAAAGAATTTTACTAAGAGCCAATGCATGAACCAATTGACTCGCTTGTTTTTCATTGAGGCCCGCACGTCTTTGCACGACTCTGCGGACAAGATGTGTTACCGAGTGGCACGTGTTTATCGCCGGAGTGATGTTAGCCTGATTTGATCGATCGTGGAGATGGATGCCGAGGACCTTGCATAAGGATACTCGCGGGATGGTCTGATGGTCTAAATAGAGTGAAATGAGATGGTTTACAGAGCGCTGATACTGGGTTTGAGACAGCAGGAGTAATTCCGATTTTTCTGGGGCCGGTTTCAGCCCTGCTTGGGTTAGGAACGCAGTTATTGTGTCTAGACCTTTCTGAAGAGTAGATTCAACTTCCCCTGGTGATCCGTGAGTGCACCAGAGGGTGAGGTCATCAGCATAAAATATGTGGGAAAGGTGGGGTATCTGCTGCAGGCAGCGAGCTAGCTGGGCCATACCCAGATTGAAAAGAGTAGGGGAGAGGACAGCCCCTTGAGGTGTACCTCGTGTGAGTAAGAGTGGTTGGGACAACTCGCCCCCTATACACCTTTCCAAAAGACACTCGAACCCAGGGACAACAAACCGTTTTCGAGCCCAGTCACTGAGTTTGAGGCTAGACTCTCACCGGCGTCCCCCCTAACCCTAAACGAGTGAACTGTGATTTTAATAGGCGCAGCCTGCGTAGGCGCAGTTTCAAGCGCTGCTGGCGGCTAAATTCTCGTCTTTTCCCGCTATATTTTGTGTTTCATGGTACATGTATGTTCCCGAGGACATTGAGAAAGCATTGTGCCACATTTGAAAAAAAGCAAAATAAAACTGTAAACAATTTTTGTTGGGTACGCGCGCGACAGAACGAATGCGACTGGAATGTATAGTTCTGGTTATTTGTTTTTTTCTTACGATAAATTTTGACGGCGCCGCAGGATTCGCCGCATGTGGAATGACAAAGTGCTTTGCTGTCAAAAATAAATTCCAACAGAAGAGGGCCGAAAGTCATGCATTTTTCACGCTCATAAATAACGTGTTTACCGATGGACAGGACACGGACATACAATTGAGGAAGTGTTAACATTCGAACAATATATCGTACGTACCACACGATGAAGCGTTATCCGAAAAGAATTTATTTGAGAAAGATCTCAAATAACACTGCCACAGTCAACGACAGTCACATCTTGACGATCGGACGGAATCCGAGATGACTTCGTTTTGGTGCACGTCTTGGGGAGAGCTTCCTTTTTTCACAACCGCACCAAGGCAAAGAAACAAATGCGACTGACGCGTTTCTCGCCCCAACCCGGACAACTATTTTTGGAGATGACTGAGGATTCTACGCGGATAATCTCTGGGAGGGGGGAGAACAATGTTCGCAAAATCGCGTCGAGGGTCGTTCGACGTCCTTCACCTCCTTCGTTTCCCGTGAATGTCGAGCTGAAAAGCTTGAATGGCAGGCACTTACCAGCCTTATTGCTCACAATGAAAGATAACACAGAAAGGGTACGCAGCACGCATACAAAAAAAATAAGTGGAAACTCTCAAGAAGGGCCTGAAAACGTCGAATGCAAAACCGCAAAAACGTAGGTAGAGAACCGCGCTGAGCGGGTCTTCACAGCCCCAGAGAGTGGCAGAAAATTTCTAGCTGATAGAGGGCGCGAGAGTCGCACCAGCCGCATCAGCATCAGCAACATGGCGGCGGCCTAGGAGCGTTTTTTGGAAAGGTGTATACGAAAGCATGCAGTGCGGTCCTTAAAGGCCGACGACCAGACTCGAGATTCTGCAAGGCAGAAGACCCTCCTCTCCACGCCTTCGGGCGAGGGAAGCGAAGGATAGAAAGAAGGGACCAAGAGGGGCGGGCATGGGTGGAAAGGGTAGGAGGGAGAGGAGGAAGCGGGCGAAAAGTGGAAAGCGCGAACTGGTCGTCGGTCTTTAAAGGGCCCATGAAACGATTTTTGGGTTGGGATAAATCATTTTATATTGGGATTTTACTAATAGCACATCGTTCAGTGGGCCAAAAGGACAAAGGCAGAAAGTCAGAAGCCTGACTTTCAGTGCGAAAATTTGAAAACACAGCGGACTATTTCGTACCTCCTCCCCTTCGTAAGCTCTCTGCCTTTTCACTGTGATACATCCGCGGTTCCAAAAGCGCGTCATCGGGTCCAAACTGACGTCACACGAAACCGTCCCTTCACCTTTAAGCTGACATTGTGGTGGAAGCTACGCGCTTGCCGGACCAATCAGCCGCCTCTGTTTCATCACCTGACCTCATTCTCTGCAGCCACATTTGCCACGCTCACGTGGCAAAAGTGTGGCTAGCCCAAGGAGCACGTAGCTTCCACAGCACTGTCAGCTTAGGGGTGAACGGGGTAGGGAAAGAAACTTTTGTCCGAATTTTGAGCGACGGGCTAATCTTCTAGGGGGACAATGGCTCTCTCCGAGCGAGGGGGGCCTCGCTTCTTTTCGTCTTCTTGAACTGTTTGGTGGAATGCGCGATTTATGAGTTGAGGAGGAAAGCGAAACAGGAAAAAGTTGGAAAAGCGTTTCATGACCCCTTTAAGGAAGTTTTGGATGTAGGTATACAAATTTTGTCCGCATTCTGTTTCTCGAACTGAAGCGAGTATGTGATCATGACTTATGTTGTCAAATGCTTTGCGAACGTCTACTGTGACGAGCGCATGCACCTGACAGGAAGATGGGGAGAGGAATGTGTGCTGGAGTAAAAGGAATAGGTCTTGAGTGGAAACATGGGAACGAAAGCCGATTTGGGTGTGTGGCAGGAATGCAGTGGCTTCAAGATGTTCTTGAAAACGATCGAGGACCATCCGCTCCATCGTCTTGCCCACGCAAGAGGTTAAGGAAATGGGACGGAGGTTATTAAGTGATGGGGGTTTTCCAGGTTTGGGGATCATGATAATAGTAGAAGATTTCCATTCCTTTGGGTATGTACCCTCCGACCAATGTTCATTTATGTAGGTCAGGAGCTGTTCTTTATTCGCTTCTGGAAGGTTACGGAGGAGGCAGTACGTGATGGTATCTTCTCCTGGGGCTGATTTTCGTGAGTTTTTTGCTATGGCCAAGTCTAAGTCTGTTAGTGTGAAAGGGCTGTCTAAAGTCGGGTTTTCAAGGCCCGAGTAGGAGGGGTAGCTTGAGGTCAATGCTGGAGGGATGTATAGGTTCTGTAAGGCTTGGATAAGGTCTGTGCTACCTTGTAAAGCTAAGTGTTTGTCTAGCGTGGGAGCGGGAGGTGGCTGAGGCCCTAGAAGTGAACGGAGGAGATGCCATGCGGTCTTTTGGTGGAGGGTACCGTTTATCTGATCACATACTCTGTTCCAGTTCGAGATGTCGAGAGTGCTGCAGTGTGTAGTAATGTCTGCATCTAGGTGTTGTAAACGTTCTCGGAGTTGTTGATTGTGGGGTTGCTGGCTAATGCATCTTAAGATACGCTTACGACGTCTCCAGAGGCGCACTAGATGCGGGTCTGGCCGTATCGCCGGGGCTGTGGTGTTTTCTATTTTTGTGGCTTGTGTTCGGGCTTGTTTGATGACGCATATCCAGGTCTCGTAAGAGCCTGATTGCTGCCCGGGTGAAACAAGAATGCTGCGAAATTTATCCCAGTTTGTATTTTTGACTGATATTTTCCGTGAGCGGCTAGAGATGCTGAGTGATATTGAGAGAATGAAGTGGTCACTTAGAAGTCTCTCTTGAGTATGAACCCAGACACTCGAGTTTCTGCCGTGGTATAGTGTGAGATCTGGGGTGGTACAGTGGGCACCATGACAGAACAGCACACGACATAACAGCACGCGACAAAACAGCACGGTCAAAACAGCACGCGTCAAAACAACACAGCGTCAAAACAGCAAGGCGACAAAACAGCACCTGTCAAAATAGCACGCGACAAAACAGCACAGCGTCAAAACGGCACAGCGACAGAAGAGCACGTGCCAAAACAGCACGGCGTCAAAACAGCACGCGTCAATATAGCACGCGACAAAACAGCACAGCGTCAAAACAGCACAGCAACAAAACAGCACAGCAACAAAACGGCGGAGCGTCAAAACATGACATTGACAATATAGCTATGGTTCGGCGTTTTCGGTTTGTATTATTTGAAATTCCGAGTACTTTTTTTTCGGTTTTTATTCCAAACAAAAGTTTCCGGTTTATTGCGGTGAGGTAAGAGTTAGTGTGGAAAAGGATGAGGTAGAGTGGAAAAGGATAAAATAGAGAAGTTTCAACTGTCCTCTTCCCCACTTTATGCAATTTCTATGGTCCATAGCTTTCACGGTTGCAAAAACACAACCTCTCCTTCCTCTCAAGCACAAATAGTATGACCCAAACCGGAAACATAAACAGTGACTTTTGTCTTGACCCGATAGTACAATGACCTGCTGTCCTGGCCGAAATTTGAAAGATATGTGCGGTGGCATTTTCCCAGGACCATTTACTCTACGCGCTGATTAAACCATTAATTGTAAAATATATTTGTGTGTGTGTGCGGGCCCGGGGGGGGGGGGGGGGGGGGGGGGGGCGAGGTATTGGCACATCGAAATTCAGAGTTTATCAGATAAATCCGAATAGACGAAACGTTTACCGCCGGGTGTTTTTCGAATT